>NC_140244.1:22974971-23142471 GCF_949987555.1 Borostomias antarcticus | reverse complement strand
ACAGACAGAGAGACAGCATGAAGGAGGATCAAATGGAGATGCATAGGAACAGACACAATTGAAGGCAGTTGATTTCTTGAAACCCGAGTTGAGGTTCTATAATAATAATAATGTGATTTATTTGGCACATGTACAGTACATTATACAGGTACCATGTACAGTAGAACGTCAGAGATCCGGACCCAATGGGAACGAGGGTCCTTTGGATCTCTGAAATGTTTGTCACTCTGACAGTGACGTCAAAATACTTACAGATTTACAAAATATAATATTTATTTTAATAAATCAATAAATACATTCTATAACAATCAGAAATAAAGACTTCATTTGCAAAAAAATTTTTTTTTTTAATGCATTTTTTCTATTAAATATCAATCAAATTTGCAGCTGGGTTGTTTTGATTAAGTAAAGAAGAGTTATTTACTTAATCAAAACAACCCAACTGCAGTTTGATTGGTATTTGATATTGATATCTGATTGAAAAAAAATATTTATCAAAATTGATCAAAACAGAGATTTTGTTGTTTTTTCAAATGAACTCTTCAAATGCAATGCAAAATTGCAATCAAATGACCAACTACTACAATACAGTGTAGTTAAGTCATAAACAAATGTCCCAGAAGTGAACACGCTCACTTTCACTCACTGAAAACATGGAATGGAAGCTGCCGCTGCTAATCGCTCACTGACTAAATCTGTGAATAGCTGTAGTTTAGACATGTTTACGGGTTCAAATTAGGACACGTGAGTTGCTTTACAACAGTGACCGAGAACCTAGTCTCATGGAACTCATGTCCAGTAGCTTTCTTTCAAGGGATTTCAAAATAAAGGTCACGTTAAAGCTTGTGTTACAGTAAAATGTTCAATTTGATGGCGACTTATGATTTTTATGACTTATGACTTTTCAAATCTCTGAGGTTCTACTGTACAATGAAATGCTTAGCTTAGTCCAACGTGGGGCTCGAACCTACGACCCTGAGATTAAGAGTCTCACGTTCTACTGACTGAACTAAACATGTCTGTGTGTGTGTGTGTGTGTGTGTGTGTGTGTGTGTGTGCGTGTGTGTATGTGTATCCTCGAATGGCACGTTGCTTACATTGAGTCTATCAAAGAGATCATCCTCAGGCTGCTTATTCTCCAGGAACAGCTGGAGGTTCTTAAACACCTGGAAAACAAGGAAGAAAAGTCAATTCCTTGCATGTTTCTTGTACTTCCCTAGCAGGGGCATTCAAGGCTGCTCTGAGAGAGCACTGCCAGGTCAGAGTCATCTCCTCCCTGGCACAGATAGCAGGGCAGGTGTGTGTGTGTGTGTGTGTGTGTGTGTGTGTGTGTGTGTGTGTGTGTGTGTGTGTGTGTGTGGTGTGTGTTGGAGTGCACATGAAGGTATGTGTGCAAGAGTGGTCGAGAGAGTTTGTGAGGGTGAGAGAGGCAGAGATGTCCTGTCTGTGGATATGTGTGTGTGTGTGTGTGTGTGTGTGTGTGTGTGTGTGTGTGTGTGTGGATATGTGTGTGTGTGTGTGTTTCTGTGCCAGTAATAGCAGGAAACAGACCTCCCCCAGAGGCAGAACTGACGGAAAGCCTTCAGGGCCTAGATCACCTGTCTGTGCAAACATCCTCCCCCTCACACACACACACGCACACGCACACACACACACACGCACACACACACACACACACACACACACACACACACACAACCCCTCAGTTTTGACATACTAATCAACGCTTGGCCCCGTCACATTTATCAAACGCTCACTCATGACTGATCGAACGGAAAACACGACATCACAGGCTATCATCCATACTGGACCAACACCAGCTTCCCTCAGCCTCCTTTCGTCCACACACACCCCCATCTGCTCCTTCACCTCCTCTTCACCCCCCCCCCCCCCCACCCACAGTGGAAAGCAGCCCCTGATTGGTTCGTGTCCCTGCCGCTCGCTAAACAAACATGGCGGCTCCCGAAGCAACGAGTGGTAACGTTAACTTTAGAAGAATAAACGCAGCTATAAGTGCAGTTATTGCAGAGATAGACTTAATCACAACACTTAAACAAGAACAAGAGTATGCACTAGCAGAGTTTCTCAGTGGAAAATACGTTTTTGCCGTTCTTCCAACTGGATTTTGCAAAAGTTTGCTGAACGCTCATTGGCTGAAGGTGTTTGTCTGTCAAGGCAAGTACCCCCGCCCACATAGTCGCTCTCTACGGGGCGAAGGCCAGACCGATATTGCGGAGCGAAGCAGTGAGCTCGCTAGATCGGGATGGTCATACCAGGCTACCCCCCCCCCCCCCCTTCCCCACTCACCCTCTTCTCCACGGGGATCTTGTTGTAGTAGCGGATGGAGTCTTTTCCCAGGAAGTCGAACTCCACCACGTACTCCTGCTCCTCCAGCTTGGCGTACAGCTTGATGTGCTCCACCCTCAGGGAGCAGCAGCCCACCGTGTCGGCCGTCTCGCCCTCCTCCTTCTCGTTCCCCGCCCTCAGGGCCAGCTGGGGGGGGGGGGCACGAATCACACACTCTTTCAAGAAAACGTCATGCATACTGTGTACGGTAGAGAATTGTGTGAACTCAAACAAATGCTACATAATACATACATTCCTTAGCTACTGAGGACCAGGCCCAGGTATTAGTCAAATGTCTCAAAGTAGTGCTGACCTAGGATCAGTTCCACAGGCGGCCGCCTGGCGCGGATGTTCCAAAGTCCTACCACTGACTGTGCTCGGTCTCATAAAGTAGAGCCCCCCCTCACCTTGTCTATGAAGTAGACCCCCCCCCTCACCTTGTCTATGAAGTAGACCCCCCCCCCTCACCTTGTCTATGAAGTAGACCCCTCCCCCTTCTCCCCTTGTCTATGAAGTAGACCCCCCCCCCCCTCACCTTGTCTATGAAGTAGACCCCCCCCCTCACCTTGTCTATGAAGTAGACCCCCCCCCTCACCTTGTCTATGAAGTAGACCCCCCCCCCCCCTCACCTTGTCTATGAAGTAGACCCCCCCCCCCCCCTCACCTTGTCTATGAAGTAGAGCCCCCCCCCCCTCACCTTGTCTATGAAGTAGAGCCCCCCCCCCTCACCTTGTCTATAAAGTAGACCCCCCCCCCCTCACCTTGTCTATGAAGTAGACCCCCCCTCACCTTGTCTATAAAGTAGACCCCCCCTCACCTTGTCTATGAAGTAGACCCCCCCCCTCACCTTGTCTTTGAAGTAGACCCCCCCCCCCCCTCACCTTGTCTATGAAGTAGACCCCCCCCCCCCTCACCTTGTCTATGAAGTAGACCCCCCCCCCCCCCCTCACCTTGTCTATGAAGTAGACCCCCCCCCCTCACCTTGTCTATGAAGTAGACCCCCCCCCCTCACCTTGTCTATGAAGTAGACCCCCCCCTCACCTTGTCTATGAAGTAGACCCCCCCCCCCCTCACCTTGTCTATGAAGTACACCCCCCCCCTCACCTTGTCTATGAAGTACACCCCCCCCCCTCACCTTGTCTATGAAGTAGAGGGCCACGGCTCTCTGTCTGATCCTCATCTCTTTGGACTTCCAGTCGTCCCGGTACTGGGCCCTCAGACGGTCCACACACTTCTTCAGCCGCCGCGCTGTCTCATACTTCTGCCAGTCCTTCTCCCCCTGTACACACACACACACACACACACACACAAACACACGTGCGCACACATACACACACACAAGCACACGCGCACACACACACGCGCACACATACACACACACACACAAAGTATTGCCAATAAGTCTACCCTTGGTCCTGTAGCTGGGTTAAAGGTTTACTGTAGGTAAGAGCATGAGAGGGTTAAGGTGAAAGGTCATGTTTACCTTGAGCCCGTAGCTGGGTTAAAGGTTTATGCTGCATTCCAGTTTTATCGGAGGTTGGGATTTAGCGCCCAGGATGACGCCATACCCCGTTTTAGAAACAAAACGCGAAAAAACGCGAAGAAACCACTTTTGCACCATCTTTGTAGTTCTAGCCTAGCCAAGTTATCCATTGTTATCAATACCAAGATTGAAGATTTAAGATGAAAATTTCCTTCATTTGTCACATGTAATGTACAGTGTTCAGTCACAGTGACACGTTGCTGCCGACTCCAATATTATGCTCAATACAGATAAACTCCAATACTCAAACTAAAAGTTACACATAAATAACACAATAAGTACCATTTATATATAAGCACCATTTATATACAGCATAAAGATAGGGTAAGGTAGGATAGGTACCGGTTTGGATGGATTATGTACACGCTATATATGGATATGTTGATAACAGCGTACAATGCGCTATTTTGCGCATACGAACACCGTTGCAACATTGGCCACTGATAGACGTTAGACAGCACTGTGTGTACAGTACCACTGATTTAATGAGACCGAAAAAATACAGAAGCGCTAATAAACAGTCTTATTACAGCGTTCACTCATTGTTGATGCGTGGAGCAGCCATCTTGATTTACACTGACCTCGCCGAGGTCGGGGTTGACTTTTTATCCCGAGTAAAATAGTTCAGCTGACATTTTCATGGCGATTTTAATCAAACTCGGGATGTTTCTGATACAAGTGGAATGCAGCATTAGATAAGAGTGTTAGAGGTTAAAGGTCAAGGGTTTACCTTGATCCTGGAGCTGGGGTTCAACATGATGTACTTGATAGAGCCCTGGATGTTCTCCGTCCACGACACCAGCCACGTCACCTTGTTGTCATGGCGGACCTCCTTCCAGCGAGTCCCCGGGGGCGGCTTAGGGTGCTTCGAGTCCCTAGGAGCGAGGAGGAGGAACATGAGGAAAGAAGTTGATATATTTTAAGGACACATCTGAATGCTGACAGGTTTTTAACAGAAGACACTCTCTGCTGGACTTTGGGGCGGGTAGCAGATGGAGCAGAGGTCAATGTAGGTGGTCAGTGTAGGCGCAGCAGAACAGCGATATTAGGGTGTGTGTTAGTGATGGCCTGTCCTCCGTGAGGAGACGAGCACAATAACAGCACACAGCCCAGCTGGGAGAGGAGCTGGGGAAGAGAGAGGCAGGGGCCAGCCTGTCCTTACTGACTGTTGTTATTGTTCCACAAATTACAACACACACACACACACACACACACACACACACACACACTGGACAACTGCCAAGAATCATACCTTTAATATAAACAACAGCCATACAGCATTATCAGAGCCACCACACACACACACACACACATGCACACACACACACATACAAACACACACACACACACAAGTATTCACAAACACACAGATCTTGTGACCTCTGGTAAACAACCCACTAACGCACAAACGTTTTATGCACATACACACGCACACCGCGCACACACACATGCACGCACACACATGCGCACACAGACACGCACGCACACACACGCGCACACAAACACACACACGCACGCGCACACACACACACACACACATGCACGCACACAAACACACACGCACACAAACACACGCACGCACGCACACACACACGCACACACACAAACACACATGCACGCACACACATGTACGCACACACATGCGCACACACACACAAACACACACACGCACACACACACACACGCACGCACAAAAACCAGGACAGGGCAGGACAACAAGGCTAGACATAGGCTAAAAATAGCCCAGGCAATCACAACACAGCAGAGAGGAGGTGGAGAGAGGGTGGAGAGGAGGTGGAGACAAAAACACAGTCTGGGGGAGGAGGAGGGGGGGGGGGGGGGAGGGGGGAGGAGGAGGAGGGGGGGTGGACACAACAATGTATTCAGTGGGGGAAAATATGGGGAGGGGAGGGGCTATTTGGGAGAAACACACACACACACACACACACACACGCACACACACACACACGCATGCACACACACACACACACACACACACACACACACTCCCACCAGCAAGTAAGATACAACCACTTGAAACACATTAGAAACATACTGTAGATGATTGACGTAAGGAGGATATATGACCCTTAAACAACGTCCTAAGAGCATGCACTCTGTCTAATGGCATGTCCTCTTCTCACCGAGACGTTCACACCCATAAACATGCAGAGCGTTTCTCTCCCCACCAGCACACCTGTCAGGGTCATGAGGAGCTCCTCCACTACATACAATGGTATACAGGGCCCCCTGGTGGTTGGAACTGAGCACTACACACCCCATATTCTTTATGCCGTACTGATGCGCTACCACTACAAGAATGGTGATGCCAATGCCTGACGAAGCACTGATGATGATGATGATGATGAGGATGACGACAACTAAGGTGAGGTCACTCACTTGCTGCAGTTGATGATGATGTCTTGGGGGCGGATGCGTCGTTTCAGCATGCCCATCTTAGGGTGGTCGCCGCGCCCCCTGAACAGGCCGGGCGGCTCGATGCGGAAGTTTCCGATTCGCTCCTTGTGGTTGTCCATGATGCAGAAGCCGTACTCCTGGAGGATCCTCTCGTTCTCCTCTTTG
Organism: Borostomias antarcticus; assembly: GCF_949987555.1. Classification (NCBI taxonomy): domain Eukaryota; kingdom Metazoa; phylum Chordata; class Actinopteri; order Stomiiformes; family Stomiidae; genus Borostomias; species Borostomias antarcticus. Next base: position 23,135,999 of record NC_140244.1, on the reverse strand, counting down.
ATTTTCTAACAAGGTTGGAAACATCTTGTCAGACATGCTCGTTCAACTCCACAGTAACATTATCTATAGATGCTTTTAAACCATGCCCCTACGTTGAGAAAAGCATCTTTTGCGGTATCAATTAGTAAATACACATATGTATGTAGTGTGATGTACCTATGTAACCATCATACTGTCATCAGTGTTGTTTTCAACAGTTCGACCCATGTTAAGGGCTTGCCCAGGGCGGGATTCGAACCCACATTCGACGCGCTCTCCTGCTTGTGAGGCTGACAGTTGCGCCAATAGGGACGTCCCTCGTGGAGGGACTGTCAGTGCTCCTTTGAGGAGTGAGTTTCACCAGTTACAGTACTCCACGTTTCACAGTACACCTACATGTATGTGTATTGCGCTACATGTGTATAGAAAGGCGTATTCTCTTTGTGTGTGTTTATTTCTGTACTCACCAGTTTCTCCTCTTTGGACATCTGTTTCCTGGCTTCTGATTGGGCCTTGAAGTAGTCACTCATCTCAGTAAAGTTGCACTTATTAATGTCTGTGATCTTTGACTTCTCCTCCGATGTCATTTCCTGTGAAAGTGCAAAGACATTGTTGTACTTTTGCTACTGTAATGTGCTTGTATGAACTATTTCCCATTTGTGACATCACAAGGTGTTGGGTTCATGTGGTCAAAACCTGGAAAGCAAATGCATAGGATCAGTATCTTACAAGGGGTCTGCAATCTGGAAACGCCTCCCCCTATTTATAAGGGATTGCCCCACTCTTGCCACCTTTAAGGGGCATCTAAAGGTGTGGCTTAAAGCCAACCAAAAATGCGTACACGTCTAACTGCATGACATTTTTCTATGTTTTATATATTGTACTGTGTCTGTGTTTTATATATGTACCTCTTGTAACTTGTTTTGTAACATCAATCTGCCTAATGGACTCCAGATGGAAACTAGCCTCCGGGCTACAATCTGGCATATTTACATGTTTTTTTACACGTTCATCAATATGCACTGTCCTGATCTAAACTAAACTAAACTAACAGTATGATTCCCTGTCAATTAGTGTAAATTTGGATGGTCATTCAAGTGACACTTCTCTGTCAGGAACTCCTATTTACGATGATTCCAACACCACCACATGAACACGGCGTTTGCCTGCAGTAGCCCTCTAGCTTGGATGTACATATGTGAGCCTGGCCTTATATCTGTACTCACCTTCCTCCAGTCCTTATAGAAGTTCTTCCTAAACATGTCCTTGGTCGTGTACTCGTGATCCAGCATCTTAGCAAAGAACGTCGCCACCTCCTCAGCAGGGGCACCCAGTTTGAAAGGCTTACCTACGGAGAAGAGAGAGAGAGGGAGAGATGGAGAGAGAGAGAGAGAGAGAGGGAGAGAGAGAGAGAGGGAGAGAGAGAGAGAGGGAGAGAGAGAGAGGGTGGGAGAGAGGGAGAGAGGGAGAGAGAGAGAGGGGAGGGGGAGGAGAGGGGGAGAGAGAAAAAAGGGAAGGAGGATTATTATTCAGCAAATGATTGTATCAGAACAACACACACACACACACATACACACACACACACACGCAGTGACTCACCATCATAGTAGAACTTGACGTGGTTGGGTAGAGGTTCGTATGGGGGGGCAAAAACAGGACCCTTGTGCTCCAGGAAGCGCCATTTGGAGCCGTCAGTATACCTCTCCTCCTCCCACCTGAACAGCGAGGCAGCCAGGTTGTGTAAGTGTCAATCATGGCCTCCAGCCAGCATTATTTGGTGGGTAAGAACCTGATAAGAGTTTCTGCAACTTCTAATTACATGCAAATGAACAAATATGTTACCGTCACACTTTTTTGGGTTACAGATATGCCTTTATTTATCAAATAACTCACAAAATAATATTATTTTACATCATATGCATGATGGATTGATGAAAAACATACAGTAAAAAATATTTTGAGTAAAGTGGCCCTTTAAGGTTTACATCTACTAAAGAATACAGCAGACTCTGTTAGCTAGTGTGCAGAGGGTGTATTGTTTTCAGCCTGAGCCTAAGTGTGCTAGAGTACCACTGTACCTCCTACCTGACCAGCAGGGCGACGCACGACGGCCTCTGTGTCTGCGTGAGAATGACTACTCACCATTTCCACTTCTCCTCTGGCTCCTTCTTGGCCTTTTTGCCATCCGCTGCTTTCTTGTCTTTCATCTTCTTTTTGGGTTTAATGTCCTAATAACACACAGACAAGGACATGGTGGAGTGCAGATGGAGAGGAGAGTATGTCTATACAGAGTTTATGTAGTAAACCCAGATGTTTAACTACTTACTTACCTCCTCCTCCTCCTCCTCCTCTTCATCATATTCCTGTTTTCTCTTTTTAGCCTTCTTGCCGTTCTCTGTCTTGATCTTTTTGGACTTGTATTCACATCTAAACATAAATACATAAAAGAGTGTGGGATTAAAGTTACTCTTGTTGTATCAATGTGACTGCTGTTTTTCACTTGTTCTTATAGAGAACGTTTCAGTTGGTCTCAGAGTCAACCTTTGAATAGACAGGAAATTAAGGGCTCTGTCGCACTGCCGTGAAAGGAGATAGGCCTGCTCAACAAGAGCCAAGAAGGCCTGGGGATGTAGCTCAGTGGTAGAGCGCATGCTTTGCATGTATGAGGCCCCGGGTTCGATCCCCGGCATCTCCACTGTTTTAAACCTGCTACTTAACTGTGAAGGAGAGAACAGTGACTACAGAGCTGATTGATTGTCACTGCTGAATAAGGACTTAACATGCGTGAATTTGCAATAGCTGCGACCACATATGACTATGTGCATGTGCACCTACAACCAGACTCAATTTTTGTGAACCAACCAAGCAACTAACCAACCAAGAGGTCAAGCAATAGAGCTGCTAGTCACAGATAAAAAGAATAGTGGGAGAGATTGGTTTATGGTAAAAATTGTCAAATTATTAGCATAAAGTGTAACTTTATAACGCCACAAATTATATGATTTTTAACAAAACTTGTCCTTTACACCCCTGATGGAGAGAATATCTGAGATTACACATGTGCGATGGCGACTGAATCTGGTTCAGTGTTCCATCAGAAGATTAGTTTTAAAGTGCCATATTAGCATTAGCATTAGCTTCACAATTTGCCAAAATTGTTAAATTTAAAATGCCTGCCATTTCCTTGTTTTTTGAGATATTTGCAAAGGCTTTGAAATGGTACAACATGGTAGTAAGCTACCCATGAAAATTGTATCCAATTTTATGCCAATTTCTCTGCCATCTTGGATTGGATCTCTTAGCTGTTAACAACTTATAAGGAGACATGCTCCATACACGTCTATGTGAAATTTCAGACCAATCAGACTTACGGTTTATGAGGAGTTACTTTGTATGTTTTGCCAAATTTTCAACCTGCAGAAAAATCCATCATGGTGAACCTTTTGGGTTCTTCTGGTAAATTTGTTCCCCATGAGGAAAGACATATGGGTGTCAAGTTTCATACATTTTCGTAAAACGGCATGGAAAAGCCAGCATTTTGTAATGGGTGTTTTGAATCGGTTACTATAGCGAATTATGGTAATTATTTCTGGCATATTTATTCATGGTCTCTAGTTGCAGCATGGAAATTTCGAGTTATTTCGACTTTTTGAGTTATCCAGTTGTGGACCAACTGACCGACTGACAGAGGGAGCTATAGAGCTGCTGGTGGCAGCTAAAAATGGAACAGGTGAGGGATATTGACAGAACAGGTAAGGGATAACGTACAGAACAGGTAAGGGATAACGTATGGCCAGCTGGTGATTATTGAAAAAGAAGAGCCTGACAGTGCGTTCAGGTTTTTAATGCACTGAAGGGCTCTTCTTTTTCGATAATCACCGGCTGGCCATAAGCGGGATCGCTTATTATACGACTACTTACCAACAACATTAATACTAATAATACTATACTTTTTATTTCACCAGCAAAATAGTTCTGTGTGCTTGGGCAACAGACGTTTTCTGAGATTTAACGTAGCCTATCGGCTACAACAGCCAAACCGTTATTGTTTAGAATATTCACATTTCAGACAACTTTCAACTGTCGGCCATAGACATGTAATGTGTTACCCTTAGCAATGGTGAATATTGCTCTTAGCCGGTGAATTATCGAGAAATAATTAACTGGTAGAATGTGCAATTGTCCAATCAGAATGTAGTATTTCAGAGAGCCGTGTAATAAATTAGTGTTAAACACAGGTACCTGTAATGTAACTCATTCAGGCTGATTAGGTTTACCCACAAAGAAACCAACAGAACCAACCCCAAAAGTGAAAATTCTGGAGTTAATCCAATGCGTATCTAATACTTATCTAATCTGTTGCAAGACTAATCTGACCCAAGACTAGTTTCTACACAGTCTTCCTGGGCTTGACCAAGCAGTCACTAGCTAACCTACAGTAACAACCTCTTGCTTGGCCACAATGTTCCTCTAAAGATCAGATAAACTTTTACGGTTTTATTGAATACTGTCTTGAACATTGTATTGTGTATCAATCAAATACAATAAATAAAGAAAACAAGGACAATACAAATAGCTGACTGCTGGTGTTACTTGTTCTTAAAGAAAGCTTTACTGATGATGACTGAGATGTACAGTTGGTTGTTGGTTGCTCAATGACTAAATTGTAATGTAAATGTAAACTCTGGATCGTGGTGTTCACTTCACCTTGAGTCTAATTCAACAGATAATTCACCTGTTTGAACAAAGCTACGATACCAATAAAGAAGCACAGCTTGTGGTGCGGTGACTCACTCTTCCTCCTGACTGTGTTCTCTCTTAGGGGGCTTGTTGTGTTTGGGGGAGGGGTAGAGGCCATTGTCGTCCTCGGGCTCACTCTTCACACCGGGGGGGCTGGGGCTGGCACACATCTCCCTGGGTTGACACACCAAAACAACCACAGTGGCTCTTCTCACACTCTGTGTTCAAATACCATATAAAACCAACGGGACATGAGAACACGCCGACGTGTTCCTGTTTACCTGGAATAACCGTTTTCTTTCTCCTTTTTAGCTTTGCCATCAGCATGGACGGACTTAACCTGTAGGAAACAGAGGAGAGTCTCATGAGCGGGTACAGAATCACTAGGAAACGTGGGAAGTGTTCTCTCCTCTATCATCACACTCGTCATCAGTCGACCCTTCAGACGGGGGCGGACCGACCTTCTCTTCCCTCCTCTTGTCTTTGTCCTTGTCCTTGTGCTTCTCCCGGTGTCTGTCTGAGCTGCTGTCACTGTGCTTGGGCCGCTCTCTCTCTTTGTCTCTGTGTTTCTTGTCCGTGTGCTCTCTGTGGTCACTGCCAGACGGGCAGCAGAGAGGGAGGTCAGACGGGAGAGGTCAAGGGTCAGACAGAGCGCACAGACACACAGACACAAAGGGTTCGGCTCCAGTAGTCAACAGAGAACCGAGGCACAAACGGACATTCATGATATCAAACAGAAACAAATCACGCACTCAACTTGCTGTGAATCATGTCTTTTTCGTTGGTCACACTTTACAATAAGGGTCACAAAAAACATTAGTTAACTGTTAACTAATGCTTATTTAGGGTTAGGTTAGGTTACTAATGTTAATTAATACCTTAGTTAAGGTTAGGATTAGGGTTAGGGTTAGGTGAGTTAACCTTGGTTAACATAAATAACATTAGTAAATGGTTAATAGAGACATTAGTTAACTGTTACTTAATGCTTAATAATGCATTAACTAATGCTTATTAATGTACCCTTATTGTAAAGTGTTACCTTTTCGTTTTTTTAAGGTGTTATAAAATGCATACAGAAAACCAGGCTATCATGATTAGATAATGGCTGTTTGGAGGATGGGGGAGATGGAGGTAATTCAGCAAAAAAATAAAGAAAAGATTTAAAACAAATACTTACAGACAGGTCCATAAATCTATGGACATTGACACAATTTTCACCATTTGTCTCTGTACACCACCACAATGGATTTGAAATGAAATATTCAATACAGTTTGTGCTTTAAGAACAGACTTTCAGCTTTAATTTGAGGGTGTTTACAAACAAATCAGGCGAACGGTGTAGGAATTACAACAAATTGTATATGTGGTAACCCCTTTTTAAGGAGCCAAAAGTACAGTAATTGGACAAACTAACAATCATAAATCAAAGTGTCATTTTTGATATTTGGTTGCAAATCCTTTGCGGTCATTGACAGCCTGAAGTCTGGAGCCCATAGACATCACCAGATGGCAGATTTTGTCCCTGGTGATGCTCTGCCAGGCCTCTACTGCAACTGTCCTCACTTCCTGCTTGTTCTTTGAGCAGTGTCCCTTCAGTTTTGTCTTCAGCAAGTGAAATGCATGCTCAATTAGATTCAGGTCAGGTGATTGACTTGGACATTGCAGAACATTCTACTTCTTTGTCTTGAAAAACTCCTCCTCGGATCATTGTCCATCGGCTCTGTGAAGCGCCATCCAATGAGTTCTGAAGCATTTGGCTGAATATGAGCAGATAGTATTGCCCGAAACACTTCAGAATTCATCCTGCTGCTTTTGTCAGCATTCACATCATCAATAAATACAAGGGAATCAGTTCCATTGGCAGGCATACATGCCCATGCCATAACACTACCACTTATCTTCACGCCTTTGCTGTTCTCATGTATTGTATGCATTGTTCTGTGTTGACCTTGTGTATTATTTGTACAGGGGCCTCTTGGCCAGGTCATCATTGTAAATGAGAATTGGTTCTCAATTGATTTTATCTGGTTAAATTTTAAAGGTTAAATAAAAAAATAAAAAATAGAAACCACCATCATGCTTCACTGATGAGGTGGTACAGTACGTTTTCATCATGCTTCACTGATGAGGTGGTACAGTATGTTTTCATCATGCTTCACTGATGAGGTGGTACAGTATGTTTTCATCATGCTTCACTGATGAGGTGGTACAGTATGTTTTGGATCATCAGCAGGTCCTTCCCTTCCCCTCCTATCATTCTGGTACAAGTTTAACTCTGTCTCATCTCTCCATAGGATGTTGTTCTAAAACGGTACAGACTTTTTTTAGATGTGTTTTGGCGAACTCTAATCTGGTCTTCCTGATTTTGTGGCTAACCAATGGTTTACATCATGCGGTGAACCCTCTGTATTTACTTTAGTGAAGTCTTCTATTGATAGTTGACTTTGACACAGATACTCCTACCTCCTGTGGAGTGTTACTGATCTGGCCAGCTGTTGCGAAGGGGTCTTTCTTCACCAGGGAAATAATTATTCTGTCAACCAACACAGTTGTTTTCTGTGGTCTTCCAGGTCTTTGGGTGTTGCTGAGCTCACCAGTATGTTGTTTCTTTTTAAGAATGTATGAGTGTGCACATTCAATGTATGGTTTTTCAATCTAATGATGGCTTGCTTCACTGATAGTGACAACTCTATGGATTTCTTATTGAGAGTTGACAGCAACAGATTCCAAATGCAAGTACCACACTTCAAATGAACTCTAGACCGTTTATCTGCTCCTTGTAAATGAAATAACGAGAGAATAACACACACTTGGCCATGAAACAGCTGAGCAGCCAACAGTCCAATTACTTTTGGTCCCTTAAAAAGGGAGGAACCACATATAAAATTGTTTGTAATTCCTACACCGTTTGCCTGATTTGGATGTAAATACCCTCAAATTAAAGCTGAAAGTCTGAACAGCACATCTTGATTGTTTCATTTAAAATCCATGGTGGTGGTGTACAGAGCCAAAATGATGAGAACTGTCTCAATGTCCAAATATTTATGGACCTGAGTGTATTTGTTGTTCTCATAACTGAATCAGTCTGCCACTCAATAAGTGGAAGCTTTGGCAGCGCACAAGAGTGTGTGCTGCAGTAATGGCCACGTCTGAGTTGTTGTTGTGAGTACAACAATACAGCAAGAAATGTGCGCCCTTGAACTCAATACACTTCGCCTGGCGTAGCCGTCCTGATCACATGGGCTCACGTTCCGTTTCTCTCCACGGCTCAACAGAATGTGAGCTCTCCTGACCAGGACGACTACGCCAGGCCCCAGTACACTGACCCAAACTGCCAATCCTCCTCCTTAAGCCCAGAACACACTGGAAGAGTCAATTGATGTTCTTCATTTGACTCGCCTCATTCGACGCTCCTATGGTGCACTGCAGGCGTCAGCTTTGATAGGGAGCTGATTTAATTTAGACTGATTAGTCCCCATTTGACGCTCCAAAATGTAAACAAGATCGGAGTAGAAGCGTCAAGGCAGTTTGACTCGCCTCAAAACGCTTTTGGTGCGTGATCGGCCATTTAAAACAATTGGTGTACTTCAAAACGCTAGCGTCAGACTCTTCCAGTGCGTCTGGGGTTTATGTGCCCGTCCAGTTAGAGCTCTCACACGGAGACGACCACAGACATGAGTCACAAGGACAGAGAGGGCAAGACATGCTGAAAACGACACATTGAGATGGACAGGACGGTGACATGATTTGACATGACTTCAACCAGTGTAACCAGAAGACAAGAAGGAGACAACAGAGGGGAGAGGGGGGCGGGACATACCTGTTGCTGTGCTTGGATTTCTCTCGCTCCTTGTCTTTCTTGTGGTCTTTGTGTCTGTGTTCCTTGTCTCTGTACTTGTCCTTGTGTCTGTGAGTATCTGTGACAAAAGTAGTTGTTTTTCATTCAATGGAACAACTGTAACTCTGACCCACTGTGAAATCCGAGGACAGCTCAGAGTTTGAGATTTTGTTGTCACCAGAGTGTATACTGTAGGTTCCCCTTGTCTTGGGTGTCACACTACCAGTGGTTGATGTACTGTGGGCAAAGCCGTAGAATGAAAACCACTTCTTTGCCCACTGGGAGTGAGTTAAAAATAAAGCAACCATTCAATTGAAATTTTGAGAACACAGCATGTTTTGAACTAGAAATGAGCTCACCATGTTATCATTACATTGTTACCCAAGATGATTCTATGTTTCTACATGCCTGTATGACCTACTGGGACAATTGACAGGCAGGACACAACCCAGCCTCTCTCCCTACCTGTCTGGCTGGGAAGGGTGGGGGCTAGCTCAGAGGGAAGGAGGGTGGGGTGGGGAGGGGGGGGTGGGGGGCAAAGACATCTGTGGGGTGTGGGCCTCTTCTTTCCGGCAATGGAGCTGCCCATATCTGTTATCAGAACCACGCATGAGAGATCTGCTTCTGCCCTGCCTCCGCATGTATGCTCAAACTGTCCATGCCTGCCTGTTTGTGTAATATCAACAAAGATAGATCAACAAAGTGCTTCCGTTGGTCCTTCCTACCAGCCGCCATTAGGCTGCTCAATGCAGCCCCCGAGCCAGCTTGGAGGGTGCTACTGTAAGGCTCTTTGGGCAAGACTGTTTACTTCATTTATTTATCAACATGGACACGCTCCTTACTCGCCACTGTAGCACATCCTCGGCATATTTTTGCACAATAGGTAGTTATCTACAGGTAAACACTTACTGGTGTTTAGTGTATTGCACTCTATATATGTATATATTACATCCTTATTGTATTTTTTAATACATTTTGTGTGCCCACTGTTAATTAGTATTTAGTCCTTTGTGCCTTTGTCCTCACTGCTGTAACACAACAATTGAAAGAATTGAAAGAATTCCCCTGAGGATCAATAAAGTATCTATCATATATATATATATATATAATCATCATCTCCGAGGCAACTGGGCCTAGAGACAGTGGGTTACATTTTGAGGTTTAATTATTTGATTTGGGCAAAATGCAAAAGATATGTATCCAGACACATACATTAAATGTATGTGTCTGGATACATATCTTTTGCATTTTGCAATAAAACTTCATAAACTGCATAAAACTTGCATAAAACTTGACCAACAGTGTATTAAAATAAAAGCACATATTCAAATTTTGAATATGTGCTTTTATTTTAATACACTGTTGGTCAAGTTTTATTCAACTTCTTTAGGTGCACTAGCAGTGGATTACATTGTATCTACTGTAGTAGCCTGGTCTTTCTTGATCACCATGATATCATGGAAGTTAAACAGTATTATTATAAGTAACAATAACACAGACCCAGGCATGACATTCACATGGGAATCACCACCATCACACTCTTCAGGTGCATTATTATTGCATATCCAAAAGTGATCTGGGTGTGAGATTCCTATTAACTTGTCATAACTGTCAAGTACTTATTCATATTAAAATGTTGAAAGATAACATATCCCATTTCCAAAGCTATGACATATAAGTTCTTCCACCAAAACCCAAAGTAATTTCAGCAATATCATTTTCAAGATGCCTTCATTGCTGGCAGCCTAAATAAAAAGAAGTAGCCTAAGGCTATGGTCAGAGGGACGCCTTGGCTCCATGGTTGGGAGATGCGATAAGCTCCCAGCTTTCGCCTCCATAACACGGCTAACTGTTCTTTCACAGATCGGCACTCTGGCTGCCAGACAGGGGAAAATAAAATGGCGCAGAGACTAAGTCCTCAACCCCCATTTTGCTACTTTCGGCTGCAAAATTAGGCATTATTGCACATGCATATCATAAAACGAATGTATTTCTGAGAGACAGAATGTAAAGCACTACCACAATTTCCCATTAGATCCAAATACAATTGATTCTAAATATAATTTCTAGGCCCTCTTTTTGAACAATAGCCGCAAGAGAGTGGAGGAGAAGGGACTTAGTCTCTGGGACGCCATTTCTGTCCTTTAAAAACTAAGAGTAGGCTAGACGAGTCAAGATTGCAAGTGGAAAGCAAGCAAAACATAGATGTGGAAAAAGGATTTTACCAATGGACTTACCATTGTCTCTAGATCCAGAATTGACCTACAAAATATGAACATACATACATTAGATATTTTTATTTCGTATATGCCGGTATCTAGGCAATTATCAAGTTTCAACTGGAAAACATGTCACAGATCTAGACATATCACAGCGATTGTTGTAAAACAAAGTTGCGCCTGAAATGACAAACTTATTTACTGATCATCTATTCAATCATTCACGCTATTTTTCAGTCAGTCAGTGTCACTAATTGTCAGTAGAGAAATTACGCCCTATTTGATATGACAGAGCAAAATAAGCCGTTTTCAACAAGTATGCTACCTGAGAGTCTTTATGAGCATGATCTCCACTCATGGTCAAGTTGTTGTAAATCAGATACAGCAGACGCGATGTCCTGAGAGATGCGAGGTTGACAGAGGGAAGCCTAGGCAGACTGTGGAATGGAGTCGTTGCGCATTGGGCAAAGTCCGAATATTTAACCACTGCGCATGCCCATATCAATTTGAACAATGAAAAAGAATGTCCTGGATGGAGCTTCTCTACTAGAGAACTCGGATTCCAACGGCAGTAATAGGGACATCAGTGACAACAGTGATCAACGACTCATTGGTCATACTGTAGCCTGCTACAGAGTCTGACTGCATTTGATGATTTCTTCCTCAAAGCCTCTTCTGGATGACTTTTATTACCCAGACTGAATGGATCATAACCATCATCAACCATTCTTTTTCAACCACTCTTTAAAATAGCACGTTTTGTTTGAAGTAAATACCTATACAGTTATTGCAATCATACCTTTATTATGCTAAAATCCAGGCTTAATTAAAAACACATTTAGGAAGTACTGTACATCACAGCGCAAAAAAAGTAGTAGAAAATTTAATGTTTTACAACATAATTATACAGTTGAGACACGTTCTATTGTCAATCCTCACATGATTAATCCAGCATTTAAAAAACAAAACATTCACACAAGCTCACACACACGCATTCTAACTAAAATCTCACATGATAGCAGGACATAACAACATAATAATTTTAAAGCACTGTCTGTACATGGTTGCTTTCCTCATTGAGAATTCATAACCCGGGAGAAAGAAGAAACATCAAGTGATTGATACGGAAAGACATTTACAGTTCACAGGTTTCCACGACTGTGGTGATGCACTATTTAGATTTCCTTCGTTTGGCCTGGGTTGGACTGGCACCTGTTTCTGTGAACGCAAGAACAGCATAAACAGGTTCAGTCAATGAATTCAACAGGGTGCAAACTATGTATGTATGCATTGTGAGTGTGTGACATCTTGTGTTTGTACTGTACCTTTTGCAGCACTGACTCCAGGCCGGGCCGGCCTCTTCCTCTGCACGCTGTCCGCCACTGGCTCCTCCTCCGGCTCCTTCTCCGCCCGGGAACTCCGCCTGCTAGGACCCTTAGGCTTCTCCACAGCCACCCTGAGAGTGCCCAACACACACACACACACACACACACACAGACACACAGACACACACAGACACGGTGGAGGGAGACCCGAGTAAAGAGGGACAGGTTATTGACAACGCCAGGGTGTGAGTAACTCAGCTGGTGAAAGATGGAATACCGCTTCGGACTCTGGCTGTTTTTCCTCGTCTACCACAGATTCTGTCCGTCTTCATCCCGACGGCATCCCATAATATTACAGATGTCGCCAGGGTGGCTGCCCGTGGCCCGGCAGCACACGCGCGTGTAAATACATACCTTGGGACTAAGTTGACGGGCGTCTTTCTTTTCTTTGCCCATCTGTGATAGAAGTGGAAAAGCAGCGGTCAACTAAACAGGTGCTCAACAAACATGGTTTCATTCCCCCTACAAACTCTCAGCCAGACAAATCAATCACCCCCAGAGATGAAATGTTAAGACAGCGTCATACTTGTGTAGTTCTGCTGTTATATGAGAGGTCTACGGAGTGGCATTTGTTCTTGTCGTTTTGACGTGCAGTATTATTTATTGTTTAGATGTTTGTTTTGCATGCTACTGTAAGCCTACATACCAAGTGCCGAGGCCACGTGGCTCATTGGTTGTCGCCCTGTACCCCCCTGGCCAACCATAAGCACTCCCTGAGTTTCAGTAGAGTTAGAAATGTCTAAGCATTTCTCCTTTTCACAACATGGCACTTTTAAACTAAGGGCCAACTTTTCACAGACCAACCAAGAGTGAGAGATTAAACCCCCCCATCAAGCAATGAAATACTTTATTGTATAAAGGCACAAGAAGTATTTCTTTGATACTGAAAAAAACACACTCTTGGCTTACTTAATGAGTAATAAACAGTTTTAACTCGACTAGTTCAAGTGTGATTAAGGAATCTCACCCCTGCTCTGTTACAGCGGAAGCCTCTTCTGCTGTAGGGGAGGACAAACATAAGAATCAGTCATCCAGGTTTGGATTACGGGTCGCTCTACACTAGCGACAGCTACACTTCTGACGGGTATGAGAACACCCACCATTCTTCTCACTGCCGGCAGGCTCCTCTGGATGCGAGGCTTCAGCTTGAACTGGCGCTGGGAGGAATGAGAAGATCTACCATCAGTCATGAGCTCAGCACGTGAAAACACACAAACATCTGCACCCTTCTGGAGACCCGTTAGAAAAAAAGAGTTCTCATCTGGGACAAGAATGGCGTTGAGCTCGCTGATCGCTTACTCATAATGGTTACTGATCAGGTGACTCGTGGCTCTGTACCTGGGGTGGCCTGGGTGTTTTCTGCGGCAGCGGGGGTCTTTGGCAGACCGGCTGGCTGGCTGGCTGGGGGGGACGCCTGGCCAGGCTGGGCCTCTGCTGGGTGAGGGACGGCTGGGGAGGACGTGGCTGCTGGCGGGACCTCTGGAGGTTTGGGGGGCCCGGGGACAGCGGCGGCAGCAGCAGCGCTGGGTGGAGGTGAGCCTTGGACTGGGGCAGGGGTAGAGAGAGGGGTGGCAGTAGCGGCAGGGCTGGCGACAGGGGCTGGCGGTAGGTTGGGGACCGGGGCGGCGGTCGGAGCAGGCGCTGGCGCGGGGACGGCCGGTGGAGCGTTGACCGTCGGAGCAGCGGCAGCGGTCTGGGTCTGTGGAGGCGGAGCCTCGGTCTGGACGACGGGGACAGGAGGCGGGGGAGGAGGGGAGGCCTGATGGGGGCCAGAACCGGGCTGGGGAGCCCCCTCCGGTCTCTCCTCCGGGCTCTGCTTGGGATCTGGCGCGTTAGCCGCAGGTGCAGCAGCCTGGGGGGCCGCCTTACCTTTAGCCTGGGGGGCGGAGGTCGGGGACATGGGGCTCTTCCGGGCGCCGGCGCCTACTCCGGGGCTGGAGTAGGGGGGAGGGGACGCCAGCGGCTGCTGGAAGGGGAACGAGGGGGAGGGAGAGGCGCTCGGCCGGGGTGACGGATGCCCGATCGGGGGGCTGGACCTCTGGGCGTAGGGGACCTCGCCTGGGGGCTCCTGCTTGGCGGCGCCGGCGTTCTGCTGCTGGGGAGGGGGGAGCGCGGTCGGCGCCGGGGCATGGGAGGCCCGGCTAGCGGCCATCTGGACCTGTCCCACTATCGTCCGGGGGGGCTGAGCGTTGGCCACGCCGGCCCCAGAGGGCTGGGTGGAGACCGGGGCCGAGGCCAGCTGGATGTTAGCCACGGGCCCCTGCGTGGTGCTGGGGGCCATGGACACAATCGGGACTTGGAAGATGGGGTTGATGTACAGGGGGGTGGTGGTGATGAACTGGGCGGAGCGCAGCTGGGCGGGGCCCTGCTGGCGGAGCTCCTGAGGCCTGAGGGCGTTCTTGTTGGGGACGGCCACCACGGTGGAGACGATGGCGAGGGACGGCGCCTGGAGGGCGGGGGAGACGCTGGAGGCCACCGAGGTGACCAACGTGGCTATCTGGCCAGGGGGGGCGCCCGAGGAGGTGGTGGAGGAGGAGGAGGCAGGGATCTGCAGGACGGCAGGGACACTGGTTATAATTTTGGGACCGGCGCTGAGGGTTAGATTAGAAGTGACGGCGGGATTAGAATTGGGACCGGGGACGACACTGGGTTTGGGACTGCTGTGACCGTGTGAAGTGGACGGGCTGGGATTCGTGCCGAGGGTGTGACCGTGACTGGTGGTAGGGACAGGGTTTAAGTTAGGGCTGGCACCGGGGTGGATAATGGGGCTAGAGTTGGGGTTGAGGTTGGGGCTAGGAGTCAGACTAGGGCTGAAGACGGGATTGAGGCCGGGACTCGCGCTGGGTTGTAAACTAGGACTGCTGGCGGTCAGTTTGGGACTAGGGGCGGAAGCGGGTTTGGGTCTCGGGCCCGGCTCATTCGCCGTAGGTGTGGCACAGACCGGCACCGCCGCGTCAGAGCCCTGCTGGGGACCAGCGGGGAGGTGTGGCGGCCTCTCGGGGTCTCCGGAGGACTTGGGGCTCTCCTTTCCGCCGGCGGCCCCGGCCGGAGCGCTCTGAGCCGGCCTGGGCGGCCCGCCGGCGTTCCTGGCGATGTCCAGCAGCTGGTTGAGGGAGGTGGGGGTGTCCCTGAGCGCCGGAGAGGCGGGGTCCAGCGGAGGGGCCGCCCCCCCGACCTGCTCCGGGCCCGCTTTAGCCTCCTGCGGAGCGGGGCCGCGAGGGCTCGCCATCCTGGGGGCCGACAGCTCCCTCAGAGGCGGGGCCTGCGCCTGGGGCATCTGCCGCTGCTCCGCCCCCGCGGTCCCCTGCGCATCCCTGGGCGCGTCCGCCGGGTTGCCCTGCACGCCCTGGAAAGGGTTCTGGAGCTGTTGGGGGGGGTCCAGACCCACGCCAACCCCGGGGGGCATAGCGCTCGGGCTGGGCGGCACCGAGGCGGGGCTCAGAATCATGGTCTGCCCCTGGGGAGGGGAGGCGAGGGCCATCTTGGCCCCCTTCTGCCTCCCCGGGCTCGGGGTAGCCACCTTGCGGCCGGAGGCGGGGCTGGACCTGCGGCTGTTGCTGGGACTGGCCCTCTTGGCCTGTCCTCCTCCTCCCCCCCCTCCAGACTGCTTATCCTGCTTCACGGCTACTCCGCCGCCCGCGGGGAACGGCTGCTGGCCGTTGTTAGCGCTGTTCCCGCCGCCGCCGCCATTGCTGCTGTTACCGCCGGGCAGGGTTAAGCTGGGAGGGGCTTGCCCTATGGCTTTCAGCGTGGTGGGGTTGAGGCCCTGCTGATCAAAGCCCCTGCTCAGATTGGGCTGCCTAGGGGGCAGGGGGATGTTGATCTTGGGGGGGAACAGGCCCGCGATGGAGGCATTGAGCCTCTCCGGGGAGAGGTTAATCTCTGAGGGCTCAGTGCTGGGCGGACGGTTGGTGGGAGTGAGAGGGTGGTGGTAGGGCCTGGGGCTGGCGCGGTTAGGGGTTTTAGGCCTGGAGCTCTGGGAGGAGGTGGGGACGCTGGGGAAGTGGAGGCCAGGCATGGGGCCGCCTTGCTGGGGCTGAGGGGGCATCTGCTGCTGGGGACTGGCCCCCGGGTGTTGGGGCATGGCTGCGGGGCCCGGGCCTTGCTTCATCATGTGGGCGTTGGGGCCCTGGTTGACCACCATCTGTTGGCCTCCGTTCCCCGGCTGCATGCCCATCTCTGGGCCTCCGGGCCTGTCCTGCGCAGCGTGGCCCCCGCCAGGGGCCTCCTCGGCCCCTTGGCCCTGGGGACCCTGCCCTGCGTCAGGGTGGGACATCCTGCGCGTTGCTCCCGCCAGCTGGAAGGTGGAAAAACATCATAGAAGAAATGCGCAAATGGTTAAGGTTAAGGTAAGGTTAGCATTTGCTCCATTGGGGCAGACGAGACCAATCGAGCACAGATTTAAATGATTCAGGGAAGTAGACTATTACACAATGTGAAATGTAATTTCATTTCAATTACATAGTGTGATATTGATCATTGTCGTTCTTACCTGGGGGTTGACCATGAGGGGCATCCCCCTGGTTTTGTCAGGGGAAGGGGCCACTGCTCCGTGCCCCTGCAGGTTGATCATGACGGGCATGCTGCCCTGCTGGGAGCCCGGCAGTCGCTGGGCCTCGGCTGGGTTCACCATGCCCCTGGGGGGGTGCTGCCCGCCTGGAGGGATGGGCATGCGGCCCTTAGCCTGCTGATCCTGCTGCATCTTCAGCATCATCAACATCTGCTGCTGGAGTAGAAAATAATAGAGCAAGAATAAAATAGCATAGAATAGATTTAATATTCAAACACAAAATTATCATATAATCTCAAATACATTTTCCCGACCCCTGAAAACATAGAGACACAGCAGTGCTGAGCTATCCAGTTACGATACCTGTTGTTGTTGTTGATGGTGTGGTTGCTGGGGCTGTTGTTGTTGTTGTTGTAACTGGTGTGGGTGCATCTGAGGCTGGCCTTGGATTGGCGTCTGAGGTCCTGCCACCCCTTGCTGCCCTGGAGGAACCTGCAGACCCTGCATCTGCATCTGCTGCTGCTGCTGTTGTTGCAACTGCTGCTGCATTTGTTGTTGTTGAATTTGTTGTTGTTGTTGCTGCTGCTGCTGCTGTATTTGTTGTTGCATCTGCTGCTGCTGCATTTGTTGCTGCTGCTGCTGCAATTGTTGCTGCTGCTGCAATTGTTGATGTTGCATTTGCTGCATTTGTTGTTGTTGTTGTTGATGATGCTGCTGCTGTTGCTGTTGTTGTTGTTGTTGCATGAACTGCATGGGCACCTGCTGCAGAACTCTCTGATCTCCAGGTTGGCCAGGAAAAGCTAGGACAGGAGAACGAAAGAGAGAAAGAACACACAAAATAACCTTTGGTTACACATGATATTACTATATTACATCATTCATCACAGTCTCCTTGGTTGTAATAGAGAACTGACTGAATATTAGCATCCTAACCTAACACTTATTGACAGACAGGATGACAATGCCAGTTCAATGAACGGCGACATCACTCACCAGAGGGCCTGCTGTTGAAATCAGAGAGTTTGGGGCCCGAGGCGTCCATCCCCACGGCCTGCTCTCCACTCAGCCCCGGCAGCTCAGAGTCCTCCAGGCCAGAGGCCACATCCAGACCACTGAGGAACAGAAACCCCCATAGAATCACTACCTACCCACGTCAACCCTGTTTGGCACCCCTAGATATGCAGGGTCATCAAGGGTATCAATAGCTAGAATGCAGGGATACCTAAAGCCAGTACTTGTCTTTGAGAAATCACTAATCTGACATCATTGGATTGGTGAAAACATACAAGGAAAGACGGACGCTTTTGGATTGACAGATTTTCAAATGTCCAAGTAGATCTCCTTTCCTACAGTGAACGGTTAACACTATTGCTGGCCAAATTGTTAAAACTCTCTTACCCGAGCCCCTCGACAGACTGCTGGCCCTCCCCGGCTTTGGGCTTCTTTTTGCGTGGCGGTTTCTTCTTCTTCGGTTTAGCCTGGCTGGGGCCCCCTGCCCCCTGCTTGCCCCCGGGGCCAAACTGGCTGGCTGAGATATCGCTCTGGAGCAGGTTGACCAGCAGCGGACTGGTCAGCGTCACGTCCTTGTTCACGGGGAAGCCGCCCGCCTGCCCGCACGGCCCGCCCATGGGCATCTGACCCGCGAACCCGGGGTTGAAGTTCATGCCGTGCCCGGGGAAGTGCCCGTTGCCCACCTGCATGTGCGGAGGGCCTCCCATTAAGCCTGGCTGCTGCTGCTGTGCCTGCATGTCCGGGAGCATCTGCTGGGTCCCCATGTCACCCGCGCCGCCGCTGGGGTCTCCCAGTGGGTGTGGGTGCTGTTGAGCAGCCTGCTGCTGCTGAAGCATGGCCTGCTGCTGCTTCTGCTGCTGGAGCTGCTGTAACTGCTGCTGGACCAGCGGGTGACCGCTGGGCAGTCGCATCTGCTGCCCATGCATTCCCATGGCCTGGTTAGGGTTACCACTGACAGGGACCTGCTGCTGCGGCAGGCTCATCTGTTGTTGTTGTTGATGCTGCTGTTGTTGTTGTTGTTGTAGTTGCTGTTGTTGTAGCTGATGCTGTTGCTGCTGCAGCTGTTGTTGTTGAAGCTGAGCTATCTGCTGCTGCTGCTGTGGGGTCATCTGCTGTTGCTGCTGGCCTACCTGCGCCTGGAACTGAGGAGAAGGACCACGCATCATCTGGCCGGGCATCACCCCAGCTGGGACCTTACCGCCAAATGCCTGCTTGTTTCCCTGCATCTGACTGGTCACCATTTGTTCCATCATAGTGTTCTGTTGTTGTTGTTGTTGTTGCTGCTGTTGTTGTTGTTGTTGCTGCTGCTGTAAGAGCATAGCTTGGTGCCCCTGGCCTCCAATCATCTGACCCTGCCCATGCATCACCCCCTGGCCTTGCTGGGGCATCATTTGCTTAGGGGGGGTCATTCCTCCCCGCTGCCCGGGGTTGAGGGGCCTGGAGAGGACCGTCTGACCCTGGGCCTGGCCCATCTGGCTGGGGGAGGAGGACACGGGCTGGGCCTGGTGCTGGAGGCCCATCATTTGGCTCTGGAGGCCAGGCTGAGGCTGGCCCATGCTGGGCCCAGCGGTGGTGCCTGGGGGCTGGGCCGCTATGCCGCTGTGGAGGCCCATCACACTGGGCTGGGCGTGGGGAGGGGCCTGCATGCTGTTAGGGGTGGAGACGGAGGGTGGGGCTCCTGAAAAGAGACACAAAATTTCATCTGAGCATAAATATGTATGACTTGCAGAATAAGATGAACAAAAATTACAGTAATTGGAACAACTTTCACCCTGAATTGATTTATTAATTTTTAGGCACTGTTACTCGAGTCATTTGTTAGAAGTCGGAAGCCAGTAGGTATACCTGTGTGTGTCATGGCTTGGCTGCTCTGGAGTTGCTGATTGGCTGCCCCAACAGGGGTTCCTGGAGCGCTAGTGGCCACCTGCCCCTGGACAAAGTTCTGGTTCCCTGGCATGTTGGGGAAACCCATGGGAGGCCGCTTAGGCATACCTATATCATTAAAGTAGAGAGATCAATTAGACATACAGCCCTGTCCACACGAACACAGGTATTTTTTAAACCGGACATTTTTCTAAGTGGTTTTGGCCTTCTGTCCACACGCACACGGTGTTCTAGGTCACTGAAACTGGACTTAAAAAAAAAAAAACATTACATCACTGTTACCTTCCTGTTTACATAAAATGCTGTAATGAGAACCATGTGGACTCAACTCTGCAGATACCAAAATGCTGTTCCTGTGTGTTGTGTTTTCTCCTGGCGAAAAAAGGGATAAAAATCTAAGTTGGAGTGGATCAGAAGTCCAAAAGCGAATGTGACAGCAAGCAGCCTATTTGACGTGCTCTTGAAAGCGCGTTACAGCCTTGTTACCGTGGCGCCATCGAACAGAATGAGCCAGAGACAGCCTATGTAGCGTGCTTTTGGGTTTTCATGTGGACAGATATTTTTTTAAGAATAAAGGAGGAAAAACCCTGGTTTCAAAAATACCCATGTACATGTGGACAAGGCCAGAGTCATAACGGTCAACATTAAGTCTGGTCATTCACTTGGAGTAACGAGTCAATAATGTAAAATGTGTGTTCTTAAAACATACCTCCCATGTGTGTTCTTAAAAGTACATACCTCCCATTCCTCCTTGATGAACTTGAGGTCCAGCCTGTCCATGCTGGGGCATACCCATGAACCCTTGCTGCATGTTACCCTGTTGTCCGAGGACAGCCCTGCCTGGTGACCCAACCCCCTGCGGGAAACCCTGTGGGGTTGTAGGTCGCGCGCCCATCATGGGAGGAGTCCCAGGGGAGCCCTGCTGGAACGGAGACGGGGAGGAGCCAGGGGACTTAGCCGTGAGGTTGCCCTGAGGCCCAGAGGAGGGAGGCATGGGCGGAGGAGGTCTTGGGGGCCCTCCTACCCCACCAGGCCCAGCCTGGGGGCCTTTGGGCTGGGGGGCCGCAAACTGCCCCACCCCGGGCTGCTGCTGTAGCTGCCCCTGCCCCATGGCGTTGAACACCTGCCCAGCCTGCTGGCTACCGAAAGGGTACGGGGGTGGCGGGTGGCTCGGGGTCTGGACTGAGGCGAGAGAGGGGGGCCGTGGACCCATCTGGGCCTGGGGCGCCGCCTTCCTCCAGGCCGGGCCTCCCTGGGTGGCGGGCGGCTGGAGCACCCCCGCGGGCAGCTGGTTCCAGCCCGGGGGGACGGGCATCTGGCCCGAGGTGTTGAATGGGGGCCTGGGGCCGAGCTGGGCGAGCTGGGCCTGCTGCTGCTGCTGCTGCTGGAGCTGCTGCAGGGTGGCAGGGTTGAGCTGTCTCCCGGCCTGCAGGGCCTGCATGTGGTGGGCCGCCTGGGGGGGCATGGGGCCGGGGACGTGGGGGCCGGCCTGGGGGTGCTGGAGCTGCTGAACAGACAGGCCTGGCAGCAGGGGGTCCATCACATCTGGGGACACAAGAAGAAAATATGTTTGTTAACCCGCAGGCCAAGAAAGGCGAGAAACTCCTTGGAGGAAAATTAAAGCTCAATAAAAAGGTTTTTGGAAAGTATTGCTCTATTGGGAATAAAGCTAATGGTTTACAGATCAAAAATCTAACCAATGCCAACCAGGCACTTAGTGGACATCTGAAAGACGTGAATAGCTGATGAAATATGAAACAGAAGCAGTTTATTCCGTGGGGCTGGTTAAGACTTTGAGAGGACGTCCTTACCTGTCTGTGAGGGGGGTCTGGGGGCTCTGGGGTGCATCTGTCCACTGCTGCCTGGGACCATGGCTTGGCCAGCCATGCTAGGACCAGGGTTAACCATCGATACTGAGGGATTGGCCATCCTCATGCCTGCTAAGGGAAGAAAGACACGTTTATTTTACATAATAAAAGAACAATCAACAAACCTCATAAGGCAGATGACATTGATTACTAGGGCTGTTGGGAAAAAAATGATACAGCCGAGTATCGCAATATTTTTTTCCACAATACTGTTTCAATTTTCCAGCCCCTCATATCGATACATAATTTAAAAAATTAAAATTAAAAACAAGGAAAATAAACATAACTAAACAATCATTTGGGCAAGGTGCCAACTTGCGCCTTATGCCAGGCTCACACACTAGGCTTAACCCTCCTAACTGATTTTTAAATCGGGTTGCATCACACACGAGGAAAATCTTAAAGATACACCGAAAGGAACGTTGGAGAACGTCTTGCTTCCGTACTTTGACGTATTTCCGCCTGAAACGGGCTGCAAGGGCGGGATAGATGGATTTCATTGGAACGTTATCGAGCGGGCGGGATATTCAACACTTGAGGCTGCAGAGTAGTTGACGTTTTGATTGACAGGGTGGATGTTGTGAGATTACTGGCCTAAAATCTAAGGTACCTGGTGTCGTAATTGCACGTAACCTACTGTTTTCCAGGAAGTAAGAAATTATATACTTTGATATAAGATTACAACAAAAGTAGATTTATTTTTTATTTTTTGGGCATACATCGTTGAATAGGTGAACACTATGACCAATTATGTGAACCAAAATGGGACAGAATGCTTTTTTTTCCTTTCTGTGCGACTTTAACAGATGTTCTTCTCTCGAATCTCAAATAACCCCCCCACCCCCCCAAACACACACACAGACAGCATAAAGAATAGATTAGATATACAAAATGAAGGAAAGAATCCGATCATCAATACATTATTCAGGTTTTAAATAGATTTAAAATGTCCTTAAATTTCCTCTGCCCTCAGGATCACCTCCAGGTGATCCACCAGCTCTATTTTTACATTTTCAGTAAATTATGTAGAGGGTGCATTTACATTATCACAAAATGTGTATTAATGCAAACTGTACCTCTTGATCAAATAAAAATAAACTTAAACTGCTGTGGAGAATACTGTTCTCAATGATGTCATACTGTACCTGGTTGACCCGCAAAGCCCACATCCATCCTCATTTGGCCAGGTGCTCCGATTGGTCCGTTCACTCTGACCTCTTGGCCTCTGTTCTGTCCCATGGCAACATTGATGGCCCCTTCCCCTTTACACAACAAACATTGACAATCAATAAAACATCGCCATTCCAGACGTCGCCATACTGCAGCAGAATTCTACATTTTCAACACAATTCGTGGCGAAACTGGTCCGAAAACTAATTTCTGGTCCACCGACTTAGTGGCGGTGTCCGTACCTTCTATCTGCACAGAGAGGATGCCCAGGTCTCTGAGCTGCTGCTGGTTGTTCTGGGCGAGCAGGCGGAGGCGTTCAGCGGCGTCTCGGGGAATGTTGAAGGTGACGCGCACACTGTTCCATGGCTCCACATGCTGAGGCTGCAGCCGCTCTGAGTCTGAGGGACAGTGAGGAAGAGAGGGGGGTCAAAGATGATGGGAAGAGGTGGAGATAGTAACGGGACGATGAGGCAAAGACAGGTTAGGGGCAGAGGAGGGCGTGTACGAAAACAAACAGCACGTGAAAGTTGGAAAATGGGAGGACAAGGGAAGAAATGAGAGGAGGGCAATATGGAGTGAACGAGGAGTGAAGGAGAATGAAGCGCTAAGTTAAAATACATAAGGAAATCATACTTAATATTCCATCAGAAGCGAAGTTGAACTAAAAAAATTCTTGCTTCCAAAATGTTCGAATTAGGGGTGCCCAGATCGCTGGGCAAGCAATTGGAATTGGACGATATTCAGTAAAAATAGGAGATCGGAATTCCGATGCTTTCTAGTCGCCAATCACGACAACCCCAGTAACAAACGGTCTCAAAAGGTTTGCGGTGAACAAAAATAGATGCTGGACTGAGGGAAATATGTTCCCAGATGGAGATTTCAATTCACTTGCAACTTTACGTTAAGTTAGGTTACAGCACGCTATGTAGCTTATGTTAGTTCACTGAAGCGGAGTCACTGGAATGTAACTCACTTCTCTGACTCAGGATAGTGTAGAATGTGGTCACTAGACTGGTTCTAAGTCACATTGAGAACTATAACGCACACACGGTAGAGTATGTACATAATGATGAAGTAAATATTGAGGTAGAAAAAATAAAATGTGTTCTCCCTACCATTGCCTTGGAGGGGTTAATATTTATTTACCCAAGTTATGTGCACTCGTTTAATTTCAGCTCAGTGTAGACAAATGCATAGATAATTGCCTTGCTGTGCGTCTATGACGACACTGCTGACACCATGTATCTGTGACACGCCCCCCGCGGTTTGAGGGAGCCTACCACCCCCCTGAAAGAAATCCTAGGGGAAACACTGCAGCCTATTTTGGAGTCAATTTGATGAATGAAATGTATTTAAATGGAAACTTAAATATACCAGCTGCTATAACAAGACAAAAAAAAAACATTGGTCTCGGCAGATATGTCCCATAGACAATCGGCAAGCGGTATCAGCCACAAAAAACGTTATTGGGGCATCCCTATTTTGAATCATCAAATAAAGGAAATGGTGAGAGGATTAACCCTATAAAAAGAGTGCAGCACCAAATCCTTACCTAATTCAAGCATGCTTGGTATTCCATTCAAAATACTGTCAAGTTTCTCTTGAAAGTCCTCATCCTCCATATTCCCTTGAAAAGCGACAAAGATGGTGAAATCTCCATCTCCTCCACCATCTCCCTGTCCTCTCTCTTCCTCCAGCCAGTGCAACGTGTGTCTGCCTTGGGCACCCTCGGACTCCTCCCCAGCATCGTCTCCTAGCCCAGAGTCCCGGTCAGAGTCAGGATAGGGATCAGCTGCTGTCATTTGGGGAAGCAGTGATGAGTTGTGTTGATGTGCCATCCTCCTCTCTCAGTAAGAGTGGCGTGGCAAACTGGAACTGTTTACTCTGTGCAGATGGGGGGAGAATACATTTGTTCATCGTCATAATTTTTCACAGCAAAGTCTTTGCGTTTCATGAGATTAGCAAAACAAAAAGCATGTGGTCTGTATGCTGATTGGACTGTCGCCTCACAGCAAGTAGGTCTTGGGTTCGAGTCCAGCTAACTGTTGTCACTGGGGGGGGGGGGGGGGGGGCGATGTTTGGGTGGGTTATTCTACCACTTGTCGCATTACCACCTGGACCGCAGTGGGCAGCGTGGGGTAGAACTGGCAGCAGGTGTGCTTCTAACAGCTTTTCTAAGCAATCGTAACCTCTTTATCACCTGGAGCTTCCTTTATTAAAGGGTATCCAGGCGCAAAAATGCTACAGTGTACGTACAGAGCCTTGCAGGAGCTGAGCCTCGCTTTTAGGCACCTGGAGTGTCATGACCTCCAACAGCAGGAAAAAACGTGTAGGCTGCCTGAGACCATTTCCCTAACTTTTTCAAACCAGAAGCTAAAGGGATACCATCAGGATAGATTCCCACCTGAGATCTAGACAGGCAAGAATGGACCCAAATATTTTTTTACTTTCTTGGTTGATAACAGGAAGTGCTAACGTTAGTGTGAAAATTGAATCCGTTTTCGCTCTTGGGATTTAAGAAAAATCATACCTGCTAACAAAAGTAAATGACGTTTTAGGACACATTACCACAATGTGATCATATAAATGTATGACATTTCAAAAGCTGGCTTGTACTCAGTTGACTGATGTTGAAACAAATTCAATGTCAAGGGCATGATTTCAGTTCTCATAAGCCCCCGACACGTAGCAACGAGCATAGACGTCGAATTGTATCAAATAATCCTTAAACGTGTTGTTCATTTGAAAATGGTAACATTATATTCACAAGATCAGGCCTTGACTAGATGCTAGCTAACATGAAGGACTTTGATTTAAATCTTCAAATTGATTAGCCAGCGTTTACTGTCTTTATCAGCTCAACTCAACAGCTAAACCGTGTTAGCTTGCTAGCTGGTTACACTACTTAAGTTAGGTAGTATCGGAAATCATCGGTTAGGTTGTATTTTTACTAACGATAGCTTTTCAGCAGCTCTCTATCAGGCTGCCGATAGTATAATAGCTGTTGGTAGCTAAGCGCTAAGGTTAGCAGCACACTAGCTAGTGCTAGCCAGCCTAGTGCTTCCACACAGCTCACTTGACACCTGAAAGGATGGACGTAACCTAGTTCCGTTTTAGCAAATATGACTTAATTACTGACATGATTAGCTTACCTCGCATGCATTCTGTTTGTTATGGTCCAATTCTCTTGATACAGCTAGCTACACATTATCTTAAAGCAATCTACAATGAAAAGGTGAAAGGTTTACGAGCTTGCTAGCTCACGTTAGCTAGCCCGCTAATGCAGTCGAGCAGCTTGCTTCCTACATCTGACAGATAAAGTCCTTAGCGGCTAAACAGCTACAGCGGTGAGTTATGAAGGTATAATGACATTATTATAAGAAGAGGTGAATGGAGCTTTAGCTACAGGATGAGGGATGTTAGATCGCTATAACCACGACACGGACTAAGGTGCCCAAGCCCATTTAGGCCTTCTGCACATTTAACGTAGCTCGCTAGCTATCAACGAACGCTTGGCTTGCTAGCTAACAAGCAAACATAGCTCGGTGCTCTGTGGTGATCTCTACAGGAAACAAGATGGAAATGCTCACCAGAGATGTCCATAAGGATATGGCGAAGTGCAACAATTCGACATCCGCTGACAAAACATGAAGCGGACCGTAGCAACCGATGCAGAGGGAGGGTTTGGTTTCCAGGAGCTCTGCTCCACTCCGTCGGTTTTCATTGGTATTCTCAAAAGAATGCATTTATTTATTTACGTTGCACTGCTTCGGGAATATGCACTTAGTCTGAAACCATGGCGCAAGTACACTGAAGTGTTAGGAATTGGGAAGTTCGTAGTCATTATTTTGTTACTAAGATACGCTAAAAGCGTATTTTAAAGGCGTAACAAGAACTTGCTTCCTAAATGTGTTCTCATCATAGTCCCCTAGGCACATCAATCCTCTTAAACTCTGGGGTTAAAACAGAATAACATCTTTTCCTCATCCTGCCTTTGGATGACAACTTTTCTCTTACTTGATCTGATAATTATTTTGTTGTCTAATTTTAAATTAGCAATAGCAAATCACCATTAGAGAGGGCCAGGAAGAATATTCACATGTTGATCAACACTTGAAAAGCTAATAAATGTGCTGTATTCCACAAATAAAATAACAATTAACCGTACACACATTTTTGTGTAGACATTTATTTCTTAACTGTGTTTATAGTGTTTGCACTTAAAATATTGACATTACCAACAGGCTAAAAAGTAGACAGTATAATGCACATTAAACAACCTTGGTTGGTGCAAAACAGGTGGGTTGTTCATGAGGGGGTAGAGGGACAGCATTAGCCTACTGAAAGAAGTGCCCATACACCAGCTGACAGAAAAGAAAAACATAAAATTTAATGGATCATATAGGCTAAGCAACTTTTGGTCATTTGGTCAATAATGTGACCAATGTTGTATTGTGGTGTTTAAGATGTCATTGATGGGAAACACCTCTACTAAGCCATTACCATGATATATGGTTAAAACATTACATCAATGAAGATGTTTGCCTTTTTTTTCCTTTTCTTTTTTTTTAATCAAAAATTGCAATTGGCCCCTCAGAACGCAATATGGCAGATGATGTCAAAAGGTTAGGCCTACAGTATAGAGCAACACTTAAAAACACTTTTAGCCTTCAATACATTAAATAAAATAGATGTTATTTGATGCCATTGTATAAATTCTGTTATTTCAAGCAAAATCATTTAATATTGCAAATGACAAAATATACAAATACATGTTGATATAAAAATAGACCATTAGACAAGCAATTGTGCATTTAAAACATCCAGACAACACAAAAACATCTACATCTTTTAACACACTTTCTGAAATTAATCTACTACTCCCTTTACAGCCAATACCCACTGATTATCATAAATAATAATATTCAAAGCAGTAGTTCTAAGAATAAATAACATTCAATATTGAAGTCAAGACAAATAAGTTGTGAGACCACTCACGAATGGAGACAAGCAGCTATCTGATCTCTTTTCTCGTAATTGTTCTTACAGTAACTGTTTGGACATACTGTATAAGCTCCCAACATGCTCCCAACATACACAAGTCACCCTTTTACTAGAGCTACAAGAACAGACAAGGGCAGTGAACATACTACAGTTACAGCCATCAGGTGCTTTAAGCTCAGCAAGGTGTATAAATGTGTGGTCTGCCAACTTGGAACCAATAAGAGAACTAATGCACTCACACACCCCTCAAAATGTGCGCAATTCATAATGCCATCATTTTCACAAGAGACTAAAATTAGTACAGAGGGGATTGCTCAGGCAAGTTAATGGGCAGCAGCCAAGCAGCATAGGTATTGATCATTCCGTGTGTGTTTGTGTTTACAAGGCTCTGAACTTTGGAAATAATGCCCTGCATGTGCATTATGTGTGTGTGTCTGTGCGTGTGTGTGCATTTTGGTGCATGGATGAGTGATGTCAGACAGAGTGTAATAATAGTGGACTGTGTGAGGTATGAGACAAAGCAGCACACTTAACTTCCCACACCCTCTGAGTCAGAGTGGAGGAGGACACAAGCGATCCTTAGCCTCATGATGTACATAAGTCAATCCTTCCCCTTATAGCAAGCGGATGTGTAATGATTCTGGGCCATATACGGGCCGGAACTAAGCCACAAGGGCCAGATCTGGCCTGTATATGGCCCAGATCCGCTTGCTATCTGGGTCCACCCCCAACTTGATTCATGAAAGCAGCCTCACTCATTACTACAGTACATACTCCTCTTCCCTTCATATGCCCCAAATGTTTTCAGTGTGATGATGGATTTTCAGCCCCTTTGGACATCATTCCTCCCCCATGACACTATCTTCTCGTCCATCCTTGTACTTCTGCATTATTCTCTTGTATGCTCTTCATATTCAACTCTGATTAATATTCTTATTAATATTCTTTTAGAATATTTATATTCTATGCTCCCATGCTTACCACTTGCATCCTTCTGGATAACACTTTACAATAAGGGTACATTAATAAGCATTAGTTAATGCATTATTAAACATTAAGTAACAGTTAACTAATGTCTCTATTAACCATTTACTAATGTTATTTATGTTAACTAAGGTTAACTCACCTAACCCTAACCTTAACTAAGGTATTAATTAACATTAGTAACCTAACCTAACCCTAAATTAGCATTAGTTAACAGTTAACTAATGTTTTTTGTAACCCTTATTGTAAAGTGTGACCTCCTTCTGTAACATACAAAGTCCTTGGTATTTCTTCATTTCTTTCTGTTCCCTCCACACACCTCTGTCCCATTCCTCTACGCCTCCTTCCCTTGCTGTGCCTCTCAGAAGGGTAGGGGGGTGGGGGCGGTGGGAGGCTAGGGCACGTTCATGGACATGGTGAGGGCCGAGGCGTCCGCACTGCGGGGGTCCTTCACCCCGATGATGAGGTCATTGGTTCTCCTGGTGCCCTCCACCAGCGACAGGACATCGACCCTCTCCACCTCGTGACCTTTGGCCTGTAGCACCTCCACGTCCTCCTCCAGGAACTCAGCTGGAGCAGGAGAGAGATGGGAGGCGGGAGGAGAGAGAGGAGAGTGGGAGGTGGGGAAGAGAGGAGGATGGGAAAAGGAGGAGAGCGGGAGATGAATAAAAAAGCGGGAAAATGGTCATAAGAATGGTGATACAGTGGGGATACAGTTTAATCAAAGTGACATGGCCTGACGGTATCATAATGCAATCTACCATACCGTACATTCCATGAAAACAACAGAGGTAATGCCTGATTACTAATGCCCCTTACACTTTTATCATGACACTGTCATGATAAAACAGACTGAGATGAGAAAGGAAGCTCTGTAACAAACAGCTACTCACAGTCCACTAGGAGAGTCTCGGGCTGCAACTGTGGGTGGAGTCTACCGTACGCCAAACTGTCACTCAGGTTCTTCCGTGACGACAGAACATTCATCAACACCTGTCGCCGAATGAGAGAAAATTGAAACCGTTTCATTCGCACATTCATTTTCGAAATATCAATTTCAATTCGATCGATGTACTAAAAACTGTACTTGGGTGATCCCGCTGAGGGCTCTGTCTGCGTTGGAGGAGCCCAGGGCCACGTACGTGCCACACAGACCCAGGGCAGGCCTCACCGCCGTGGGCATGAGGAAGGACAGCGGACGCTTCCCCGGATGGAGGCAGTTACGCTGCACACAACACGAGCAACAGGGATGTTAAAGGAGCTTCTTGTCGTTGAAATCGAGAGTTTAACATGTTTTTGAATGATTTTTCACGGTGCCCACCCACATCCATTGTATGACCTAAACGGTGGTAGAGCAATTATCAGACTTTCTCAAAAGTGCTAGTTTTGTCAACGTTTTGATATGAACCATTGTATATGATCATAAGTAACCTTAAAACAGGGCTAAACATGCATTTTCCCTTTACTACTCCTTTAAGACTAATCTACCCGTCACATTGTTCAAATACAGATTAATTCATTATAAATCATTCCAGGCATACTGAGATGCAAACATAAGAGCCAGCAGTACCGGGTTGGGTGGTGAGGAGCTCTGGGTTTTATTGGGCCAGGAGAAGTCCAGGATCTGGCTATTCAACAGGATCCCAGAGGGGGTCACTATTCCACTTCCAAATGGTCGATTCAGGGAGCTAGTCGAAGAGACAAATAGTAGAGCTTGTTGGGGTTGCTAGTTGCCTATATTGCAGCCTTAATGAGGAGTAGGATGGGATGTCCACCTCACGCAGTCCCAAGTTGAACTTAGAGTAACATTCTAGCAACACATTTCACACTGTGCCTCCCACATCACACACAAAAGCCTTTGTTTATTTAGTCATATTATGATACTTTGACGCTATATAAACTCTGCAAGCCATAATTACCATAAAAGTACCATGTCTGTCTCTGGCTTAAACCTCATGTATATTTGTGTAACTCAAATAGTCAAACAGAGCATATAGCAACATAAATCAGCTGATGATGGGAGATAAGTCTTGACAGTGAGGTTGTACTGTACCTCATGACTGACACAATGAGG
Organism: Borostomias antarcticus; assembly: GCF_949987555.1. NCBI lineage: Eukaryota > Metazoa > Chordata > Actinopteri > Stomiiformes > Stomiidae > Borostomias > Borostomias antarcticus. The sequence goes on along the minus strand of NC_140244.1, from coordinate 23,105,333 downwards.
TCGTCAGGCCCCATGACCATGACCTGGCTGGCCACCGCCCCCTCCTCCAGGGCGTATGATGGCGTGTAGTGTCCCGGGGGGAATGCCTGCGTGTCGTTGATCATCTGCCGAAGCAAGGCTGCGTGGGGCTTACTGAAGGGATGACGAATCAAAGAGGAGTCAGGAGAGAACTCTGGGTAAGTTAGGTAGATGTTGACACTGCAGGGAGATGTAGAGCCTACCTTAGCATCTGCCTGACTATCTCTGAGACAGAGGAGTCAAACAAGGGGTCTCCCAACCCACTAGCCAGGGCGAGAGAAATCTTCAGAGACTGGAGAGGGAAATAAGGGATACATAAATGTAAGTTTAGTCATGGCATCACAGATTTGCAAAACAACAAAGACAACTTCTCTACAGATACAAGTTAGAAGAAAACGCGTTGATTGAATTTAGACTAGAATCAAATGTAGGATCAGGATCTAAGAATGACAGAGATGCCCTCTGACCCCGTCACTGCAGTACCTCAGCGATCCAGTGGTAGGTGCTGTTTCTGGGGACCTGGCTTGTGATGTTGAACCCTTCCAAGATGTTCAGGGCTGTGATCAATGCTGCTCCTGCATGGGGGGCCGGGGCGGCCATCACACGATGTCCTGACAACAATAACAACAACAACATCATCAACAAGGATTAAATAGAATTTGATGCCTTTGGTGGAGTTTATTCTCTGAACTGTAGCGTCACTGGACTGCGACAACATTGACATATTGAATGAGTATTTACCCTGATAAACCATCTCTGCAGGCTGCTGTAGGACTGTGCTGTAATTACTAAAGTCCTCCTCAGAGAGCACTCCTCCTACCGCTCGCACCTGTTCCAAAAGAAATCACATGACACTGCATGGCAATCCAAAAATGTTATGACAGGAGCATTGTGCTATTGATGAAATATGGCCTACTGGTGTCTAGGGTTGCACTTTCCGGATGGAAACCTCCGGGTGAAAACTTTCCGGAAATTTACCAGGGATAGTTAAGCTTTGAAATGTTTGAAATTTTGACCTTTTTATTAGCCTATAACAGATTTTTTTCAGCAACTTTTTATTTTATACATTTATTTGAGGATTGTATCAATTTTTCACCTAATTTGTAGCCAATTGACCTTGACCTAGTGTCCAATTACCCCCTAGTAACTGTTGAGGATTCATCACACATCCCGGCCAGTCAGCAATATGAAGGGAGAGAGACCTTTACTATCTCACCTCAAACCGAGATTAAACCAACCACCCACATGCCACCCGGGGAATGGCGGCCCAATAGGCCCCTCCCTCCGGGATCCGGCTATTTAATGGGTTCTATATTGGGCCTGCATTCGTTAGGGCAAGAGCTATGTGCAAATTTAATGGGTTCTAAATTGGGCCATGTGACACTGGGGGGCGAATTCACTAAAGGATTGCGCAGCTTTTCCTGACGCAAAGCCTGTGCAAATAAGTCAAAAATTATGTTTGCTATTCACAAAGCCCTCGCAAAGGGTGAAATACGGTGTTAACTGCGTTGCGTTCGTCATTGCGTTTCTCTGCGCCGGTGTTATTAGCTGATATTTAAATTAGGTAATATGGGCGGAGAATGTTCCCCTTTCTATGCAAATGAACATTATTGCAAAACCCGCCCAATTCACAAAGATCGGCGCAAATTGCCTCACGCAGTTAAGGTGAAATTAATTCCGTTTTCAGAGACGTGGTGGTATTTAAGCGCAAGGGGTGTCATGGCCAGCCTTTCCGCTGATCATGTCAGCAGTGATTGTTGCGAGGCGAATTCGGCATCGCAATGCCAGGCATGTTGTTCGTGAGAGAATATTTAGAAGAAGGTCACTTTTTGATTTAACACTAGAACCACCGTGGTAGCTGTTTGGACACCAGAGCGCGCAGCTCTTCAGCCAACTGGAGGATGAAGTCGCGTCTGGGGAGGCTCAGTTGACTATGTGTCTCTCCACCCGTCCCCAGCGAGTCCAAGCTCCCCCAATGAATATAATAGCCTACATAGCACGAAAATGTGCGTATAATAGTCTATACGCGAAACTGCGCATTCCCTATAGCTGGTCATTGAACGGCTGGGGGCCGATATAGGTATAAATAAATAAAAACATAGCCTACACAATATTTTTTTTATTTGAATGGTCTTGAAAATATTTTGCTTTTGTATCATAGGTGACGGCAGGTATCATCTTCAGCCATGGATGATGACTCCCGTGCGTAATCCTTCCAACGTTGGAGAGGCGGCGTACAACTGGGCTCACATCAGGACGCGCGGTGTGATTGAGTGCACATCTGGAATCCTGAAAAGCCGTTTAGATGCCTAGATCGTACCGGTGGGGCAATGTTATACACTCCCCCAAAAGTATGCCAGATCATCGTGCTACAACTTGCATAACATAAAATGACAATTTTTCCTTTTTTCGTCTTTTCAAATCATTCCACCTCCGTTTGCAGTCTTCCGCGTTTACACACACAAATGGCACTGACTGATTGGGAAATTAAACCCCAAATATGATTTTTTGCTGCAGTCGTGATATTTTTTGCGGAAAGCTGTGAGACATGTTTTTGAACCTCGTCCGTGAGGCCTTCAAGTTCGCTGTCTGAAAATCGTATCTTTCTTTTTCTGTCTGCCATCGTCCAATGATATGCATACGAGTTGTATGCGCTGTATGCGCAGTATTTATAGTCATTTCCTATATCAGCAGCAAATTGCACTCAGCCGCAAACACCGAATGGGCGTTTTTGCGCTGGGATATTATTAGCGCAATGTCTTTAGTGAATAGGTTTTTAAAACGGAGCACATAGCTGGCGCAACTGACGCGCAATGTAATGGTGCAATTAGCGGGCTCAATTTGCTTTAGTGAATTCGCCCCTGGGAGTTTTATGAAAAGCGGTCTGGTAGGTTTTGGGCGGTCCGTGGACCCACCCCATGCCTTGGATCCGCTCCAAAATTTAGTAGGTTCTAAGTTGGACCATGCTACACCCTTCCATTGAGTTTCGTGAAAATCTGTGGTAGTTTTTGCGTAATCCTGCTAACACACACACACACAAACAAACAAACAAACAAACGCCACCGAAAACATTACCTCTCGCCCTGTGCTGTCGCTGGGGCAGAGGTAACAAATGATCTCAATAGATTAAGTGTATTTCTGAATGAGTGCTATACGGTATTTATGATTAGTCATAAGTTATTAGTCATAAATACTGTATAGCCCCTACGTAATATATAATAGCAGGCAATAGTGAGACAGAGCTGTGCTTTCTTACTGCAGCGGCCATTTCCTGGCTCAGGTTTCCGCTGTAGATCTCCGACACCCCATCGGCTGCCACCACATCCAAAATGGCTGCCAGGTCGAGGCGTCTGGTGAACAGGCCGGAGAGGGGAGGCTGGCCGTTGGGGAGAAAGAGATCCCGGAAGGTCTCCGACATATTCAGGTCCTTCACTTTAGACAGGGCTTCAGCTATTGAGACAGCAGGAGATTACATATGATATTATGCAGGTGGGATCTTGCAGGTACTATATAATTCAATTCTCTCCCAATAACCTCTGATTCTGGAGTGAACTAATGGCTTTTACAATTCAGTTTATGATGTAGAGCTAATTAACACTGTTCAAATTGGCCATAAACATTAGCCCCAGTGCCCTGACAAACTACAGCAAACATACCCTACATGGCCACAGCATAATTTTGCTTAGTTGAACACAGTGTCCCTGGATGAGGATTCAGAACAGAGAAAGTAATTATGTTCAAGTATCATACTGCGTCATGCTTACCCAGGTCATGTGTAACATTAAACCCATTCCTGGCCACGTCTGCTGCCATAGTAACCACCTCCTTCCAAGGCATTCTGAGGAATAAAAAAAACGACAAGATAGGTAATGTATAACTTATATACCTGTAAGTGCATAATTGACTATCAAGCAGATACAACACTACATGTATGTGTATACATGTATATATGTGTGTGTGTGTGTGTGTGTGTGTGTGTATGTGTGTGTGTGTGTGTGTGTGTGTGTGTGAAAAAAAGCTAATGTACAAATGTATGCATAATCATCTAGACTTCTGTCTTTAAACAGGGTTCTTTAGTTGTCCTTGTGGGAGGACCCTCTGAAAAAACATTTGAGAAAACCTTTACGCTTCCAGGTACTGCAGCACATCTTTTCCTGTGTACGTAGTCAATAGCCTACGGCGCTCACAATTATGCAGTCTGCGTGGGACTCAAAGCCACAGAATGCGTCGTTTATTTCCTGACAACGCAGCATTCACCACCCTCGTAATTGCCGATCATTGGAGTAATTGCAGCTCAGTGGAGCTCTTAAAGGGGCGGTCCATGATTCTACCATTCAGTTAAACCACCTGCTCCTCATTGTGCTCCCCCAGGACACAGGGTGTCTGGCAGAGCTCTGCAGTGTCTGCATGCAGTTCCTACCAGGGCCATTTCTCTCTGTTACAGTAAGACTGCCTCCATTCCTTCCTTTAGTGAGGCCTGGTCACTAAAGCCAAATGAGCCATAGCTTGTACGGTAACCGAACTGGATAGGGGAGATAACTTGATGACAAATATTGACCACTCAAAACATGTCAGAAGGTAGGTAGGAGGGAGGGAAGGAAGGAAGGAAGGAAGGAAGGAAGGAAGGAAGGAAGGAAGGAGGGAGGGAGGGAGGGAGGGAAGGAAGGAAGGAAGAAAGGAAGGAGGGAGGGAAGGAAGGAAGGAAGGAAGGAAGGAAGGAAGGAAGGAAGGAAGGAAGGAAGGAAGGAAGGAAGGAGGGAGGGAAGGAAGGAAGGAAGGAAGGAAGGATGGAAGGAAGGAAGGAAGGAAGGAGGGAGGGAGGGAGGGAGGGAGGGAGGGAGGGAAGGAAGGAAGGAAGGAAGGAAGGAAGGAAGGAAGGAAGGAAGGAAGGAAGGAAGGAAGGAAGGAAGGAAGGAAGGAAGGAAGGAAGGAAGGAAGGAAGGAGGGAGGGAGGGAGGGAAGGAAGAAAGGAAGGAGGGAGGGAGGGAAGGAAGGAAGGCAAACAGAAAGAAAGGATAGGAAGAAGGAATGGAATGGAAAACAGTAAGATGTAAACAAGTAAGAGAGAGGCAGTAAGATAAAAAGAAGTAACAATGAATTATACATTTTCAGGGAAAGACAGAATGAGGAAGTAATGAAAAGAAATGGGGGTGGAGCGAGTGAGAGTCATTAAATAAGGAGGAGAGAGAAGCCATGCTAAACTCTAGCTTTACCTTCCGTAGAGCTGGTGTGCTTTGTGCAGCCCACTTAGCATGCCAGGAACTCCCACCAGCAGGCCCGGCTGGAACACAACAGCAATGATAACTTGACTGCATCTCCCACAATCCTTCTGTACACATATACAGTAGCAGTGTTAATACACCATTTCATACCATACACACCACATGTAGAGGTAGTGGTAAGGGTGTGAAGAAGAATGTCAGGAGTGTATTAGTGCAGCCAATCCATTTCCATGAATCAGTATATACACTCATCGCACTCCATTTTGTATTTGTATTTTGCACTGCTCATTTGCACTGTCCTGTCTTTGCACTCTCCCATCTTGTCCCTGCGCCCTGTCATATGTTGTCTCCATCAGTGTTATGCACCACTGACCAAAGCAAATTCCTGGTATGTGTAAAAACTACCCAGCTAATAAAAGTGATTCTGATTCTGAACACAACAGGAAAGAGGAAATACAAGGTCATACACCATAGAAGACTATCACACTGGGCCAAAGCAGGTCTTACCTTGAGGTCTAGATTCATCAGTAGCATCTCCTCCTGAATGGCAGATGGCGCCGTCTCACGGAAGTCGATCACTCGGCTCTCATTCCTCCGGATGTCATGAACCAGCATCACGCCTCCTCTGCAGACAGCAGACACAGGCTCTGAATCACCTACGTCTACGTTTTACTACCTGTATGTACTACAGTTGCCCCCTAGAAAGTACTGTCGTGGAAATTAGTAGAGTTTACAGGTTTGTTAGGCCGTAAGGTCAAGTTGGCTCGTCTGGGGAGAGCAGCTGGAGAGAACAGCGAGCCCTGGGACAGGTTGAGTTCCCCAGATTTAGTTCCCCATTTCAGAGTGTTCTAGACAGGAATGTTCCACTTCGTAGTATGTCTCAAAAATAAGATTAATATCTACTCGCCTAAGTTCGAGGGTTAGGGTTAACCCTAACCCTGTACTTTGCACGCAGTATACATCCAATTGGGACATATTACCTTGTCATAGCATTGCGCCTTGAAATTTGACCACATCCGTCGCTGTCCTTAAAGCGACATTCGTCCACAGCTGGGATTCGTCAAAACGCCTCTGGCGCGACTCGCACAAGTGACTTAATTTCCGCTGAGCACAGGATTGTGGGTCAGAATAGCCAGAAAAGGGTGCTGGCTTGCATTCTGCAAAATACGACCGGATGTAGTAGGACATCCTGGTACTTTTGCTGTACTGCATGTGGCATACTATGTACTGGGACATACTACATCAATTTTTGGCATACTATATAGTATGGAAGTACGCAGCCACATGATCAGTTTACACGCCTCACTTCCTGCTGAACCAGTTGTTCCTTTACACACATAACCTTTTGCAGCCAACTTGTTATTAACTGTACGTTTTGCAACTCTGTTGACACAGGAAAAGTCAATGATAGTTTAATGTTTATTTATAGTTGAGATTAGAAATTATCTATTGGGGGATTCAATCAAACTAGACAACAGTGTGTGTGTGTGTGTGTGTGTGTGTGTGTGTGTGTATGACTCACCCTCCGATGCCTGAGGTGTGTGGGTGGATGATGCCCAGGCAGAGGGCAGCAGCGATGGCCGCGTCCACACTGGAGCCGTGCTTCCCCAGGGTCTGGAAACCCAGAGACGTGCACTGGGCCACGTCGGTCACCACTGCCCCCTGGTTGTAGATCTAACGGCACAGAGAGACACACAGAGAGACAGACAGAGAGAGAGAGACAGACAGAGACAGAGAGACAGACAGACAGAGACAGAAAGAGAGACAGACAGAGACAGAGAGACAGACACAGAGAGGGACAGACACAGAGAGAGACAAACAGAGAGAGACAGAGAGAGACAGACAGAGACAGACACAGAGAGAGACAGACAGACAGACAGACAGACAGACAGACAGAGAGAGAGACAGACACAGAAAGAGACATACAGAGAGAGACAGAAACAGAAAGAGAGAGAGAGACAGAGAAAGACAGAGAAAGAGGGAGAGAGAGGAGAGAGGAGGAGGGTAAGGGGAGAGAATGGAGAAAATAAATGGTTGGAAAGGGGAAGGAGAGAAACATGGCGGTCAAAGCCTAGTACTGTACCGTCTATGTCTGGGCCGTGGATGGTCATGCAAAACTGTGGCTGATTTGTGACCTGGGTAGTCAGTGGTAAGGTCTATAATGTGAATTCCTGTATTTTAAATGTTCATCTGCAATTGTCTGTAGTCGCCTCGGTAATATTTGTACTAAGGTAGCACAACACATGACATTAAGCTACAGATGTTTATACCTATGCCAGGTCTTTTCTCTGCGGTGGTGAACACTATATTGGGGCTCAAGAGGTAGAGCGGATCGTCCAATGACCGCAGGGTCGGCGGTTCGAATCCCGGCTCCTCCTGTCCACATGTCGAAGTGTCCTTGGGCAAGACACTGAACCCGAAATTGCTCCCAGTGAGCAGGGTAGCACCTTGCACGGCAGCTGCTACCATTGTTGTGTGAAAGTATGTGTGAATGGGTGAATGAGAGGCCATTGTAAAGCGCTTTGGATAAAAGCGCTATATTTGTGCAGACCATTTATCATATATGTTAGCTACGTACATCCCAGTAACCTATTACAGGACACAGCCCACATAATACACACTGAAGCAGTGAGCTCCTGGAAAATGTTAACTAGATAACGATCAGACGGGAGTGAGAATCAATGTGCTGAGATAAAAGGGGGTGATGACTGGATTGGAGACAGCTGGTAACAACATAATTGTTCTGCCAGCTCCTAACTTCATCATGTGTACGAAATTCAACCAATGGTATAACTTGATCACTCGGTCAGTCAGTCAGAGTCAAGCTGAGGATACACTATAAGATATTATGCCCGATTTTATACACGATTCACAATCCTGCCGAGACTGTCCTAGTCAGCAGCAGTCTGCACTAGTTGGGGGTAGTCGGAGTGGCAATTTGGCACAGAAATCTGTAAGTGTATGAGGGGTACAGATTTAAATCGGGAAGTGTATGATGAGAACAGACTTCTCCCGATCCGAGCCGGAGCGAGTCGGAACATATCAAACATGTTTGATATTTTTGAGCAGATTCTGGACGCAATCGTGTAGTGTAAACTCGTCACCACCCGGTCCAGTCGTTAAATGTGCGACACCCAGCTTTTCAATTGTCATACAAAAATCATCAGAAGCCACTCGTCTAGTGTATACTCCCAGTCATTTCATAATCTGTTAAGATTGTGAAACTCTTCTAGTGTATCCGAGGCTGCAGTCACAGACATTCACATTTGTAGGACTGGCCCTGCTGTTGTAGCTCAGCCAAAAATTGAAAGAGGCACTGAACCTAGAGCATATTACACAAACACACCCACCCACCCACCATCCCAACAGATATGAACACCTTCAACGTTTCAACGCACACAGGCACACACGGAGCGCTCTACGTTACTTGTGGGTCTCCGAAGTAGATCTGCATGACCAGAGCCATAGTGACCCCCGCGGCGAAGGTGAGGCAGGCTGTGATGATGACGGTCAGTCCGTCTCTCTGACAGGCACAGCCCTCTGCTAAGGGGTCTCTGGTGGTCTCCCGCAGGGGCATGATGTCATGGCTGGCCAGGTCAGAGGCTGAGGACGGGAGTCGCTGCAGACGGGCAGACTTCAGGAACAGGTCTGGGTCTGGAAGAGAAGCAATAACGGCGATTAGACGGGAGAAAAGATGGCCCCCAGGCCACACCCACTTACAAGAGAGAGGCCACTGTGACAGAATTGACTTACTTATTATTACTTATTGACACTGAATGTTGTTATTGACAATGTTTTGCCAGTAACTTACAATACATTTTCCAAAGCAATTCTTATGTAGGTGCTACTACTGACATCTGAAACAGCAAAGTCAGTGGAGCTGTAACAGAAGACACAGACCCTTCTATTCTATTCTTCCTTTGTCCTCTAATGTCCTGAAACACACACACACACACACACACACACCAGCAACACAGGCCTATCAGTGCCTCAAAACAAAAACGCATACCTTTTTCAAACAGGTGTTTTTAAGACATCATAACTGGCTAAAATGAATTAACATTACCAGTAACAGCTTTGTAGTAGACAATAGGCTACCTGTGTCCTGCTCACTAAGAAAGTTGTCATCATCTTTGCGTGATTTCAAAGTGTTCTCTCCGGAGAGCACGTCGTCCTCGGGAAGCCTGGGGAAGCTGGTGATGCTCATGTAGTCCACAGGTGAGTAGGCGCTTCCCAGGGTCGTCTCCTGGCTCACATCCTTCTCCGCGACGGTACCACTGGGATACCCAGCCACTGGCTCGCTGGCGGGGTTGTACATGGTCACCAATGTCCCCAGGTCAAACGGCGAATTCAAATGTTTTGTCGGCCTTGGTCGAAGAGCATAGAGTGTTGAATTTTTTGTTCACTTTATGTCAGTCAGACGATCAATGCGACGAGGATTCTGTTGGTCGGTGTTCTCCTTATGTGGAATGGTAGACCTACTTATTGGCTGTGACACTGTACGGTTCCGTGACATTGTGGGCCAGCTCCTACATGATGTGGCACTCCATTCCAAAGACCTGCGGGGACATTCGGGAGACCAATCAATTGAAACTAAGAACAACATGCATAATTCGCAATAAAATGGGACAAGGCTGTATATTAACTGGAAATGAGTGATTATTATTAGGGTGAAAAGGTATTGCTATATTATTAGCATGCGACGCATCTGTTGTTTATTTGAGAGGGGAGCCCTGCGTGCAATTAGTCAACAAAGCATCCTTTACTAACCGCAATTCCCGCATGTATCACACGACTTTATTATGTTGATATGCCCAGTCATTTTACAGGCGCTTCAGACGCACTCCCTACATATCAACCGAGCCACCCATAAATTGACGCATCTACAGTAGCCTATCTGATGCTAGCCTATCCGACGAATATCCTTTCTAATATAATAGCTAGGCCTATAAGTATATAATAACAAAGCTTCTTACCTTTTTAGACATAGTTGGATTTATATAACAGTCGTCCCTGTCTGGCGTTTACATAAAGAGAGCCATTTACAGTTGGGATTTTCCAGCAACAATCGCCAGATCAGAGGAACCCTACAGATCTGCTCCAGAATCTCTGAGATGAGTGACATCACCGGGGAATGTCACCGCCTTAAAGGAACAGGTTCCACTAGCAGGTGCATCTCTTCACAAAGCCAATCTTTCTCACCTCAGACAGTATCACACGGGAGACTAACGGATGTTGGAAATAATTGCAGCCGAGCCGAAAGGTTAGGGTTAGGGCAAGCCAACAAGAACTGTAGGCACACAGAGAAGAGACACCACAGGCATGAAACATTACGTGCTCTATACAGTTTGGCTGGAAGGAGTGCGTGTGTAACACATTTTGAAAGTTGCGGAACAAGTTGTGGGCTATTGGAGCTTTGCATGGCACCTACTCCAATTTCAGGTCATTGTGTGTGTGTGTGTGTGTGTGTGTGTTTGTGTCCGGATGCAAGTACAAGTCCCTGCCCCTCAGAAACAGGATGGCCAGCTCTAGTTTGTACCATCCGTCTGCTGAACTCTTAAACCACCCCCACCTGGGTAAGTAAGCTACTTTCAATTGAATCGTATTGTATACAGTTTCACAATTTCAATTCCCCTGAAATTAATCATTTGTGTTGTAGCAGCACCAGTAACCTGACCTGCGACTCCACCCTCGTAACCTGACCTGCGACCCCACCCTCGTAACCTGACCTGCGACCCCACCCCACCCATCTCATCTTCACCCGACCCTACCCAGACCTCTCTCATCCTCACCCTACTTTCACTACCAGCCTCCCTCCCACCACCATCTGCTGTGTCCCGTCAGACCCCCAGCCACCATGCCTGGCTCTTTCACACCGGTAGAACTACTCCTTCACCTCCATAACCATCACCCTGCTTCTCGCTCCTGCCTCTGGACCTTCTCTTATCTAAAATGGCGGCTTTTCACCCTGGCGGGTGTGAAGAGCTCTTTCAGGCCCGCCTCTGTAATCTCCCCAAAAGCCTATTGTCATTATTGTTCCCTCTCTGTTCTCCTCCCTCCCACACACATTGAAACGATGAGACAAGATTGTGTTGTTGTTGTTGTATGGTACCTGTTTTTTTTGCAGAATGGATGCTGGTAAACCTATTTGTTGGTTTGACTGCCAATGGAACCAGGCCCATTCAAGGCTGGACAATTCACATCACAAACACCATGCAGAACTAGTGAAAGACACCATCACCATAGATATCAGATACACCAATCTTGTATCTCTTGTATGTCTAGCCTGCATATATGTATATATACTGTAATGTTATTTTTAATGGGGGAGGGGTACTCGTTGAAATGTTACAAGGGGGAACCCCAGGGTGTTTAGCGCAAAGCAAATAATAAAAATTCCCAAACATTCAAACCCCTTTTACTTTTTAACATCATACTGTGTGAACAATGGTTCTAATAACTACATGGGAAAATGCAAGCATATTCTATTTTGTTGTTGTTGTTTTTTGTAATTTTGAAACAGCAACAGAAAAATAAATATATAATAATTATAAATCATAGTATTAATTATAAATTATAGCTGCTTCTAAATAAAACAATTTATAAGATAGTTGGCAGCACTGCAAAACTGTTGTTTGTCAGTGAGAAAATAAAAAATCAGACATTTCTTTATGAACTGAACAGCATACTGTAGTTCTGCTGAAATTAATGAAAAGACATAATCCTCACACTCTCACTGTATCTCTCCTCCAAGCATGTTAGGATAGGATTTACCACTGAGAGATCATCCTTATGATCACAACCATGCATCCTTCTATGCTGCATCTCACACTTTAGCCCTCTAGGGGGCAGCGTCTACTTATGCTCCAAGCACTGTCTTTTCGGGGTGCATATTGAATGGGGTACATCTCAGTGTAATTCAAGTTGAGGGAAGGACACCACTTTAGACTATTGAGACGCACCGTGGGAGAGGATTCTCATTGGTCAAGCTGACACTGTGTTTCAGTGTTTCAGCCTATTTCAGCCCTTAGTTGTACATGAAACCCGGAGCCTATGTACCCTTTAAGCGTGAGGTGGAGACACAGGAAGTCTCGTAGGTCTTCCCCAAAGTATTTGCTGTGGGGAAAGTCCCGTTCTCCTGTTTAGGGTAGATCTCATATCCACGAGATCTGCAATGGGGAGAGCATCAGGCCACGGTGTGATCACGAATGTGGGCCAGTTTATTTTTTGAATACCATTCTGGCGCATTAATTATATCAGAATCTTTATTGTAGGCCTATAGTATCCCCCCCCCCCCATCTAATAAACACGTGGCTATTTGGCCTTGTTTAGTGCCATCTGGCTCCGTTGAGTGCCATCTATCCAAACTGTAGCAGTTTGTAACAGTGTTGCCTTCCTAATTACCTGGAAAACTCACTACAGTGTCTGGGTCATTACTTGTGTTCTCCTGTGCCAATTTGGACTTGAGTCCAGTTTTATGTCCTGGGGCCGGGTCCAGTTTTTTTTCCTGGGGCCTAGACATAAAATACCTGCCGAATCACTTTAGTTCTTCTCTCCTAACATCCAAGGAGAATTCTTTGCATTTGGAGGATTTATAGTCATCTTTTCCACAAAACAAGGAGTCACTTTTATCCTTTGGACTCCAAGTATGGAAGGCTGCAGGTGAGGTCGATTCATACTCCTTTTCTTAGACAGATGTATCCTTCCTTTGCAGCAAATAATCCCTCTACATATTTTTTCAGGTTAGATATTCATAGTTTACTAGAGGGTTAGCTAGGTATAAATTATCTTGTGCAACTGTGACCAGGTCCTACACTGACAAATTCAGACAGTCAGTTGTGTTTCCAACAATGCATTGTAATCTTTATTGAGATAAACAGGAAGTTGTGGGAACACACACACACACACACACACACACACACACACACACACACACACACACGACGCTAGTCATGCAGTGCAATGTTAAGGGGGGGGGGGGTGGGATTAGCCCACAGACAGGTGGCGCTCCGCTCCGCTGCAGGCTCAGGGTTCTCACAGGGAAGTCCTAAAACAAGAAATGCCAGTTGATTCACAGAATGCCACAACACATGCAACGTTAATACCATAATCATGTAATAATTTGTACCTTATTATAGTACATATCAGAATCCGAATTCATTCATTCATTCGGGATGCACCAAGACATCATTATCTGTATTCGTATTCAGATAGAAACCGGAAGTGGTCTTAAATCGTATTTTCTAATAACCTAATATTCATTGGTATTGCCCATATATGGACTTCCTACTTGTAAGGGAGTTCTGAGCTGAAATGATGTGACAATATATGGACTTCCTGTTACTGCCTGTGCTGCAAATCAATCAGGGACAGTGTTCCCTGCCACACCACAATCCTGACTCCCAGGAAAGCTCCTTTATGTCTAAAGCAGACTTCAGTGAAAGCAGTCCTCTGTTCAAGTGATCTTATATCCTTAAACTCATATGAAGGCCAAAGCTCTGAGCAGAAAATGGAGAATGCATTATGGAAAATCAGTCATAATATCCATAACTGATTTTATAAAGAAGATGTTTGTGTGTACTGTTTGTCAATGCATGTTGTTTTGCCTTATCCTAGGATCTAATGTGCTACATTACATACATCTTCAGTGATTATTTGGAGTGCTCTGTGTGACATGAAACTGAAAGTTCTAGATAGGTTATTATATATATATATATATATATATATAAAAAATAAGTGAGACCAGCCAGAGGTATCCCCTTTCCCTTCTCCTGGAAAACGAAATGCACTGAGCTCAAATTGGACCAGAATGAAGAACTGTCAAGGTGATGAGGAGGATGCATGTTTAAAAATTCAGAAAAAAAATGTGTGTGTGTGAGAGAGAGGGGGGGGGGGCAATTAGAATGTGTAAATCTGGATATAGTTATATGCTGGACATATGTCAGTAGCTCATACTGGTGCACTATTGGTAATGCATTCATTTAATTAACCAAGTGAAGTAGGCCTAACTTTGCTAGTCAGATTTGGAAATGTAAAGATTGCGTCTTGTGACAAAACAGCAAGAAGCTCCTTCAATAAAATTAAGTTAGAGGAATACAGTAAAGTTTTAAGCATGAAAGCGAGCAGGCCTACTTGGTAAGAAGAAAACATTCCCTTGTTAAATGCTTTCTTTGGCAATTGATTTTATAATCACTTCATGCAAAGGAGTTTGGTCCAAACTTCCAGTAATCGTATCCAACTGCTCCATACCTCTACATTCACAGTCTCTCCACTGTCCTCACTTGTCAGACAAATACTACTAAAGGCCAACTTTTTGCCATATTTTCCATCTATTCCCAAACGGCCTTCCAATACGTACAAAGGACCTCTTTTCTTTTCATGTGAAGCTTTATATACACATACAAATAGTATTGCCTTTCATAGCAAAATAATGCAGTTAACCATAGGGAATCAAAAGTTAAATTATGTCATACATTTTCAGTTAAATAAATAAAAAGGTTCACTTTGGCCTTTGAAACATTGAACTGTATGAGTACTACAGAAGTAAAATACCTCCACTGTACCGACTACTGTCACTCAATTATTTATGAAATGTTTTAGTACAGTTGGATAAGATGAACAGACTAGAATCACAGCAAGTATTGGGTTAATTACTTTCCTAGTCCCATTCAATAGTCCACTGGCAGCCTCTTTTAAAAACTGGATGGAAAATTGTTCTCCTGCTCACAAGCACCTCAAAACTCAGCCCAGAAGACAGCGCTGCCTTTCTCATCTCAACCCAACACCACTCATCCCAGTCAGACACCATGATGGACCACGGGACTTTGTTTTTCTCCATCATGTTGGTGCCATGGATGCTCTCTTCAGCTGCAAGGAATGGATATATGGAAGTTCGGAAACCCATGGTAAAGTATTCATTAGATTTACAGTTAGTTTCTCAATGCATAACTCTTGAAACATTTACATGTTGTGTCTCAAAAAAGCTTAAGTGGATTTTTGCAAAGAAAAAAAATAAATAATTCAGTGTGAAATATTTTATTTGAATACTCCTAGAATTATCACAACAGGTTGCTCCTTTTGTTTTAGAGAAACAGATTTGGTTTAGTTTATTGCAGTTGAAAGGATGACTTGCAGACTTTTTCCTTTTCCAATAATTCCCCAGAAAGAGGTTTTAACCATTCCAGACGATCATACTTTGGAAAAATTGGACACAGCAGCAGCTCCTCAAGATGACAGTGGTAAATGTTTGTTTAAGCTCATCAGATTTGTCCCACCAACTTTTTAATAAGTCGGTTTGTTACAACGCTTACACAGCTGCTTATGTAATAGCACACAGTACTGGACAAAAAATAAGTTTTGTGATGCCATCAACAAATGTGCTTCCAGAGATGCCCACATGTCTCCTGTGTGTTTGCCTGACTGGGTCTGTGTACTGTGAAGAGGTCTCTCCTGAGATTACAACAGTTCCACCACTGCCTAAGGAAACTGCCCATCTTTATGCACGCTACAACAAGATCACCAAAATAACCAATAAAGACTTTGCCGACGTTGGTAAATGAAATTCACTCAGAAGAAATTAGGTATCTGAGTATCTGAGACCAAGGTTTTGAGTTTTAACTTAAGTTCTTTCATCTGTCTCGAATGTTGTGAATATTTCTCTCATTGTTTTAACCTTTTACAGCTACACTGAAAACAATTGACCTGAGTGGGAACCTCATCTCTGAGATAGAAGATGGGGCTTTCTCAAAACTCACCCTCCTTGAGGAGCTCATTCTTGCAGAGAATAGACTGGCCAAGCTACCAATGCTACCTGCCAACCTTGTATCATTCAATGCCAATTCCAACCGTCTTAAAACCAAGGGTATAAAGTCAACTGCTTTTAAGGTAAGCCAGAAAGTCGGTCCAAACTGCAGTCAAATTACAGGCTGGTGATGGTTGCATTCAATTTGAGTTGTGTTTTCATGCCAAGATGTACAGTATATTATGAAATATGTGATACATACTATATTTTTTTTTACAGAAACTAGTCAAACTGTCCTATCTCTACCTTGGGAGCAATGACCTGGAGGCCATCCCAGCTCTTCCAGAGGGTCTTCGCGTTGTACACCTACACGTCTGTTTACAATCATCTATTTACAATCATCCGTATCTCATTCTAGTGATAACATTCTGATTAATACATTTTGGTGGTATAACATGCTGTTTGTCCTAACAGAGGATCAATGTCATATGTACATCACAGAGAATGAATTTACTTTTTCTTTCTGTCCGTTTCCTTTTGCAGAACAACAAAATCAATACCATAACAGATGAGACTTTCTGCAAAGGCAACGACACTCACTACATCAGAGCCAACATGGAGGAAGTGCGTCTGGATGGCAACCCACTGTTATTGGCTAATCACCCCAACAGCTTCATCTGTCTGAGGGCTCTGCCAATGGGACGATACCAATGACTTGACAAGATGCAGTCCGAGGAGAAACCTAATCCAACAGGGGTTAATTCACCATGAAGGAAGACTTGGAGCCGGAAGGTCATGTACTATAAATGACATTTTCAATTGTGACAAAAAGCAGATTGATCAGATGGAAGGTCATCTATCACCATTCGTTGTTTCTCATATAACTCATGTTCATCAAGACATCTGGATATTGCATTAGTTGCAGTAATCTACTATCATAGACAAGTAGACTAAATGTACATAATAAAGCGTGATACCATTTTGGAAATGTCAGCGCACAATAAATCTGGCACAAGTATTACAATAATAGCCTAATAAATATGTGAAATAGCCTAATGATAAAACCAATCTATATGTAAGAGGCCTGGTGTGTGTACAACATCTTGGCTTGATATCAGAGTTGGTTGACCTGTAAACCATTATATGAACCATTGTATGAATGTGTGAATGAATATTTTTATTTTCATTTTGTGTTTGTTTTTTCATTTTGATTTATTGTGTTATCTTTGGTGTTTTGTTGTGTGTTCCTATTGGATAATTTTCAAGTACAATTCCTTTGTAATTGTTGGTTATGCTGAAAATCCAATAAACAAAGTTAAAAAAATAAAAATAAAACCAATCTATAGATCTACTACTTCACTTTTATTAGAATGAACGGACATGTTATTATCATGGCTGGATCAATAAATTATATCAATGTATAATATTCTTCACTCTCAGTTGTTACTCTTTTATGCAACATACAGTAGCCTATCTACTAACACAAAGGAGCAGGAATTATTTGAGGGGGTTCAGGGCGTAGGATCCAGTTGAACTACACCTAATTGCACCTCTACTTTGTGAATTGAGTTCTCCTCGCTCCAAAATTGCGGGTTGAGCTCCCCCACCTACCAAACTCATATTCAAACCCTTGAGTACAGGCTATTACTGAATTCCCTGCTCACAATGTCCTTTCTTCTCAAGATAATGTTCTAAATAAACGAGATGCAGAGCATCACTGCAAACAGGTGTCCCCACGTCCTCTTGTGCTTATTCATTGGTCATTCATTTGGCTGTTGATGACTCGGGGACTATTAATCCTTCCGCAATCTTCGCCTCATATTCCCTCTCTGACTGTTTTCTTCTGTAGACATCATCTAGAAATGATATGACAAAATGAAATAACATGACAAAATGAAAATGATATACGGAAGTTAGGTTACAAAAACTTAAAAGAACAGTTGAGGGGCAGACTATCCTCGCATCACTGGGGACAGCATGGTTTCTATTCACTCCATTTGTGAGTTGGGGTGGACAGACAATTCCCCAAAGGGGATTGATAAAGCAAAAACTCAACTCACCATGTCACATTGTTATCTACTATTCTAACAAAGTAGACCTATACAGTATGTCCTATATGTTGTGATTGGCTGAGGGTTGTAATGGGGATTTCAGTCATGAACACATCTTTGTCAGAGGTCCAGGCAGATGAAGATGAGTAAGTTTGTTCTCGACTATCCTACAGCTAGGACTCTATTGTTCCTCAATTCAATTCAACTTTATTACAGACTCAGGGTGATAAATATCAAGACATATCATACAATAACTTCCCCGCTTCCCTTGGCTTATATACAGCTCACACTAATTAGGCCTACTACAGGTCTCACCAGATTGTCAATCCGTGGTCAAATTGTCAATCAAAATGAGTTCAATCAGTAATGTTCCAGCGCTCAGTTTCCACGTCATCTATGTTGACTGCTTTGAATTATCTTTGCCAGCAGGTTTCAGTAGTGTACAAAACATTTAATGAGGCCTCACGTAATAAATCCATTAGCGAGACAATGTAGGCGTACTGTACCTAGAAGACTCGGTGTTTCAGAAAGCCTAATTTCGCCATCACTACGAATAAGCCCCAGGCTATAGGGGCAGACTGGGGCATTAGCAGTCCTGCAGTTTTTAAAGCAGGCCTATTTTAGGTTATGAACGCCTCCAGATGTAGCTATAGGCACACATATTTTAGCCCAAGATTCAGGCTTCCAGGCAAGAATCCACAAGCCAAGGTCAAGTACACAAGCTACAAAATTGCAGAAGTGTATCTTGACAAAACGCCATGCTCTGGCCATTATGTCACCCCAATGAAGCCAATGTAGCCTATATCTGGCTTGTGTAGCATCATCGAGGGAATGGGTAACGTAATGGCCATTTTAACAGCCGTCTAATTTCTTTACACCGGCTATTATGGCGAATGTGTTCGGTCAGTGACTGAATACTTACAGAATGTTTCTCTCCCTATCCTCACGTTGATCATGATCCATTCCATTACGCCTCCTATACAGAAGAAGACAGGCAAAAACCTGTACGTTCCCAAGCGGCGTTTACCTGGAACAAGACTCAATAACTGCTGTATCTTTCGGCTCCTCAAAAACATGTTTACCTTTTGAGAATCAAGTGCACCTTGCTTGTCGTGTAGACCTTACAGGTCCTCTAGTCTTTAGCTAGCTAGCTTCCGTTTATGGAACAGCATGTCTGCACTGACATGAAGGTTCACTCGTTTTGGGCAGAGCTACACTGGTATGGGCGGAGCAGCTACTCAAATCGAAGAGTAATGTGCCACGCAATGGGCTTACATTTAAAATGTAGTGGGCGAGAATGATGGAAATGTCAAATCCAAACATATATGAATGCCATAACATTTTGACTTTTAATTCGGTTCTACAGAGATTAATGCATTAGGCCTACACTCTCCACTGTGGAAAAGTGGCACCCCGGTAAATACACGGAGCGGTACAGGTGTAATAAACAATGATTTTTCTTTACAAGAATTTGCATTGAAAACGTAACATCCTGGAATGTTTTAATTGGCTCGCAGTAAGACCAGGGTGCGTTCAATCTGAAAACGGTGTGCACCATTTTGCTATGGTGTCCGGGTGGTTTAAAGACATGTATCTTTGAACAGTGTGTGAATCGTTGGACAGTGTGAAACGTGTGGCAACCCCTGAGCTGAAGAGCTTCCAGAAGTGACAGTGGCTAGGAAGCAGACCAGGCTCCGGAAAGCATTCCGTGGGGGGAGACCAGCGGCACATTCTCTTGTCCCCTGATAATTGCCCTACAACTAAGCCTAAACTTAGCCTCGCGTCACGGCCTAAACTTAGACTCGCGTTTCTGTTTACTCCATTTACTCAATGGAATGCCAAGAGGGGCACTTAGTTGAATTCTTGGCACCCGCCTGAAGAAGAAAAAAGTTGCGTTGCGTTTCCGCCATTACGGACTGTCATCTGCTGCTGAATTCATCCAGTCAGGTCAACATGAAGGCTACAAATCAGTTGCTGAAAAAACATCTGGAAAAACGAAACTAAAAATAAATTTTCAGAACTATCAGAGTACATGTCCAGAGCTTGCCTTTCACTGGTTCTCCAAAGACTCTGACAGGTAATTGTTTGTTTAACATGTCCACAAAAGTGTAGAAATGGAAGTTAACTGGACCTGTCAGTGCTAGCTAAGTTAGCTAGCTAATGTAAGCTATTCACAAAAGATCCTGACAGGTAATTGTTGGTTTAACTTGTTTACAAATGTGTAGGAATTGAAGTTGACTGGACCTGTCAGTCAGTGTAACCACTGTAATCTATGTCAGATGTCTTTCTGTGTACAGTACAGATAAAAACCATGTCAACCTTGAGCTCTCAAGAGCAATTCCTGCTAGTTTACAGTGGTTACACTAGCCATGACAATAACTAGCTAGGTAGCCATGTCGATAACAGGATAGTTATCGACAATGTCCGAAATATTTACACACTAACAATAATCTGAATTAGGCAGCTGCTGAACTTCCACAGCATGTGCTGGACCTGCAGTGTGTGATAACGCCATATCAGCGCCTGTAAACAGAAGCCAGGAGAGTAACCAGGTCTCCTCATCAACACTGAGCTTGTCAAATAGGCATAAATATGCTAGGGAGACCTCTGGTGGAGTTTCCAGTGACCAGGTGGAGTAGCCAATGGACCGGTCAGATGCTGACAAAAAAGGGTCAATGAGTGAGCAACTTTCATTGAAATGAATAGGCAGCCATTTTCAATGCCTTCTCCAGTTATATTATACCTCAATGGCTCAGCCCCTGGGTGATTTGGTTCCATAGCACAAAGAATGGAGTGTCCCCTCTTGGCATTCCATACCCTTTGCCCAGACTACCTTCTTCTTTGGGTTTCCTGGCGGATCGCAAACACCTAAAAGGTGCATACCGCCACCTACTGTACAAGAGTGTGTAATATCATGTCATCCTTCTAGTTTTTACAGTTTACCCAACAACTGTGTCCTCCAAGAAAGTAAATAGAGCCTTCCTGCAGATTCCTTCCCCCTCTCCCTCCGTGCTCAATAAACCCCTCATATTCCATTCCTGTCCTGCCTCTCTGACAGTCTCTCTCTGTCTTCCCCAATAGAACATGTGCAGTGTTTTATTTTGCTCCACAGTGTCCACATGTATCACTCCGCCTTTTCCCCATTACAAAGTGCCATTCAGTCCCGTGTTATCCAATCTGAGTCTTGCCATGACCATTTCCTCCCTCCTGTTCTGTGCAGCGTAGTTATTCAACATAACTGACTTCTGTACACTGTGATACCCCTTCCCTTTCTGGTCTTCTTCCCACCTTTTCTGCCAGAACTCAAATCCTTTCCTTCTAATCACCGCTTCCCTTCTCCCTTCCCGAGCGGAACTGGTACTGTGATGTCCTTTGTCAATGCATCTTTTGCCAGTTTATCTGTACTCGCATTCCCTGTCACCCCTTCATGTACGCAACAGAACTGTAGGCCTACTTCTATACCACCCTAAACACACTGTAGTACAATTCAATAAGTAAGTCCTCTCTGTTGGTTTTGGCTGACTGCATACTGTCCAATACGGATTTATAGTATGTGCACAGCACCACCCTGTCAGGTCTGACTCATCCACCCACTGCAACCCAAGGATGACCGCCCCCACCCCAGACTACCTAAAATTGCCTTTGGTATGTGTGTGCGGCTCCCTCAAGTCTGGCCCCAGGATGAAGTGATAAAGAGGGCAGTTTAAAATGGTGGGACAAATCTTTTTATATAAAGTAAAACAGTAGATTATCATCCTGCTTGGCCTATTTCCGAAAATGTTTCATCCTGCAGGTGGCAACATAATGGCTAAATAACAACAAGACCTACTGCTTCAAAATCAAATTATAGGCTAGGCCTACATTTATGTTACAGCACATCAGTGGAAGCCAGTCTACAAGAAGATGCAAAATAATAGAATTTATGAACGATTCTTCTAACAACTCAGAGATCAACAAAATAATAGTGAATAGCTCAGCCTCATTAAGTAGGCCTAGCCGGGGCTATAAACTAGGGGGGCGTAGAAATCCTAATTACTAAACTAATATGAAATGTCTATATTAATCCTATACTACTACGACTGATTATTGCTGGTGACGAGCTACGGCTCGGCTCTGCGCACACCTGTCCCGAATCACTCATCACCGCACCTGTTCCTCATCCTGCAATCACCTTCAGCCTCCTACAAGAACGCGGTCACTCCACTCCACTCAGCCGGTAGACAAACAGAGGCTCCTCCAGGAGCTTGCTCGATCGCCTTGTTGAGAGGGGTCAGGGAATAAGTTTTACAGTACTTTTCTGGCCCCCGGGTGATAGTTTTTTTTTTTTTGGCTTCCCTCTGGAATATGTAGGGGTGGGACGCACGCCCACCTCCCTTGTTCTCTGTAAAGCGCATTGTGTTGCCTCTGGGTATGAAATGCGCTATACAAATAAAGCTTTGATTGATTTGATTGACTCATCGCCAGATCTAACCAGCCTATAGGTGTGGTAATTATAGCCCCAGCCTACATTTTTGCCGCTCGTAATTTGTAGTGCTTTTTTCTCGCCTGCTAACTTTACACTACCTTTTTTGCTCGTGGCCTTTTCGCCTGTGATCATTATCACTCACCCTCCTTTGTCCTCCTCGTCTCTCCAGAACCCCGGACCTCCTCCGCAGCACCGTGCTAAATCCACCTCCCTCCAACCCTCTACAGCTCTCTTGAGCGTGGCACCTATTTGTTGTTTTTGTGGCAAACCTTCTTGTTGCTGGGCTTTGCCCGTTCTCCTGTCTCCCGAGTTGGTCTATTGGGTCCTATGCAAACAAATCCTGACATGGATGTTTGTATTTGTTTTAGGCCTACAGTAAGGGGGCAGAAAATCAACTGAGCTCCCCCTCAGTAGGACTGGGCCCGGGCACCCTCTGGTTTAACTCAGTAATGGCTACAAACAGGCTTTGAGGTATGTTTTCTCCGTTCCACCGTTTCAGTTTAAATAAATGTTTTGCTACACTTTGTCAGGGCTGAACACACCCCAGATGTCTACTTTCCCTGGTCTGACTGTCAGAAATGCAAAAAGGGTGGGTAGCCTACATAATGGGTGATGTGTATATAATATAACTTGAGACCCTTATTACAATATACTGTACAGTGTACGTAGTGTAAGGGAACTACCTGTATTAGTAGTATTCAAATAGAGGGAAAAGAAACACAAAATATTTGCTAGTAGCCATACAATTGTGGGTGTATCTAAAATGATAAGCTTAACAATGGAGAGGTGGTCAAAAGGCTTTATTAGACAAGTGCGAAGAGGTTCCTTACCCAAAATGGTCATAACTGGTTATAATAACATTTCCAGAACATCAACTGCTGAGGAGAAATTCAAAGGGATCATACAAAATGTCATTAAATACTGTAGTTTCGATGGGGAATTAAAATTAAACACTCTTTGAAATTGTGCAACAAACAACCTACCTATCCTATCTAACATTGCTTTGGGGAAAAGGACAGAACACTTAATAGAAATAGTAACACTCAAAACAAACATGGCTATCTGAGAAATGGGGAATACCAAGTGTAATCATACCCATAACAGTTTAATCCTACCTATAATATTTCACAGGAAGTATAAATAAACAATTTATCATAGCTAGAACTTGTGCACTCACTGCCTGCAGGCTGCAAGGGTAAATTCTGTCTACTCGAGGGTTACGGTTTGAGCTCACACTCCCAAATCAGGCTGTATAAGAACACACCCCAAGTTTTAACCAAGTGTGTCCACGCCTCTATGGGAGGAGACACTTTCAGCTCCAAGCTTTTTCCCCCCAAAGCCCTGGGGCCTCATTTATAAAACTGTGGAGTATTTGCATCAAAAGTTGTGTACAAAATGTTTTTTAAAGACATTTTAGGGCATTTCTGCTGTAATGGGATAGACAGTGCAAATACAAACAGGAAAGGTTGGAGAGAGAGGGGAAGACATGCAGCAAAGGCCGTTGGCCGGATTCAAACCCACGCCACTGTGGTAAGGACTAGCCTTTATATGGTACATGCCCCAGCCCACTGAACCACCGGGGCGCCCCAAATATTGATGATTTATAAGAGTGCGCACGCATGTCCCACGCCAGTTTCCCTTTATAAATCACAACTATAAATTTGGCGCCCGTGAGCATCCGTCTTGTCTCATTTTTTTAATGCCCATAGTTGCCTATTAATGATCAGTGAAACACCTCAAATTAATATTCATCCATGCTGACCACATGGCGACAATGACAGCAAATCCCGACAGAGGTTAAAAAGAGAAACGAGGCGTGGGGTCCAAGTGGCAAGGTGATGGTCTCCTAAACCGAAGATTATGGGTTCAATCCCCATCCGCGCCACTGTGAAACAGCTCTCACATCTGCCTGAGGCATTGGAAACGACATCAGTTTAAACATAATTTGTCCTACTGTTCACCTTATGAGAATACACTTCAATATGTAAGTATTGTTAACTACAATCCAATTAAATATGATTCCCGATTAATTAATGCAACATACAGTATTTGAGTGGTTCTTTTGCTAAAACAGATGTTTGTATATATTATCCTAAATAATTTGTGTGCGCTCCAGGGAACTCTTCATTTATAATCCATGATAGGTAATATTTTGATTTATTTTACACAATGGTATCAATGTCAAAGCATTTGAGTTTCATCCTTCTGCCAGTCGCAGTTTGTCATTTCTCCAGAAATGTGCACTCATGGGTCAAAGCGTCCGCGGAGGACCGCACACTCTCCCCTCAAGTATATTTTTTATTTTTATAATTCTTAAAGTTAGCGTAGAAAGTGTCGTACGCATTCTTTTGTGTGTAACATTACACAATGTTTATAAATGAGGCCCCTGGTGTCTGACTCCCGACACCGAATTTCAGAAATTGCTGTAGCAGAGCCAAACAGCAGTCTACAAACAGATGGTCTTCACAGAGGTCCGCATTAACTGATCCCTCTTGATTCATCATAACATTATAGAATAATGCTTAAAATCCTACATAGCTCTAATGCTCTTTGTTTTAACCAACCCCATGTCAGAGCATAGAATGGCCAGACAAATACAATTTCAAAATAATCATGATGATCATAATTGTTTACTTAAATTTGAAGTTATGTAAATTTCTGGTTAGAGAACATTTTATACTGTAGGACAAAACATAGGAAGTGATGAAAATTATACAAAATATAACAATAATACTCTTAAAAAGTGGGCACTGCATAGTTTAACATGAAATGGCTTCAAAAACACATCTTAAGCAATGAACAAAGAAATACTAGACTAGATGCAGGGATGTCCTACATGTCTCAACTTTCACATTCCATCTATCAATGAAAGCTGTTCTCCATTGATGAATGCATGAAAATCAATGTTCGAAACAATGTCTCCCAAACATCTCAAATTATCCCATTGCAGAGAACAGTTAAGAAATACATAAATTGTACATTGGCTCTTCAATGTATAGACAGCTCTTCACATTGGATAGGCAATAAGTGGTCGAATCTCTATGACAGGTGACAGGTTGACTCGCAGAATCTTCTGTGCTTTTCTCCTCACCTCCTCGTCAGTAATCGAGTCATCAATCTTTATCACCTTAAATCTTAAAAAATTGTTCCGACTCACATTAAGGTCCTCCTGTGTTTTGACCAGCCAGACCCCATTCCTAGGCCTCTTCACGCCCAGTATGTCTTCTGCCTCCTCAACCCACTTCCTCTTTTGGTCCCTCCAACAAGGCATGCCATTACTTTCCCTCAAGATTCGCCCATTTTGAAGCACATCAGGCAAAGGAACTCCAATAAGAGCTGTGTCCAAATTACCAGAGCAGACCACAGAGTTCACTCTCCGAACTGCATCCGTTGTGCATCCGTGCACTGATGGAGGGTGATGAGAGTTTGGCACAGTGACTCCTCCTGACCACACACCTGTGTGAAACTGTAATCGGGCTGTGTGGCCTCTAGAGGGTCCACTTATATTGGTCAGTGTTATGCATGTGGACATCTGGGTTGGTGCAGTGGCAAATGCTTGGGGTTTTGAAAAAGCAGTCTGTTTTAATGACTCCTTTGACATGTTTGTCAGTAGAATCTTGGGCTGGTTTTTCAGGACAACTTTGGCTGCAGGACTTAACAAAGAATAATTGATTTCATTCTTCTTTTCCAGTGTTTTTTTACTCCTCCTTTTGCCAGACTTCTGAACTTTCTGGCTGGCAACATCCAGTGTACTATTCAGCTTTGCCACAGGTGCCACAGGCCAGAGCACCGAGGTGCAAGACCTGTATCTGTAAACGTCTTTGCTTTTAAGGACAGTAGGCTTGTGACCCTCATCTCTGAGCTGCTCAATGTAAGTTACCAGTTCCTTCTCATTGCTGGGGAGGTCCGTAGACGTGGGACTGAACACCCTCAGAGCCTCTAGAAGAGTAGTTTGACCAGCTGAGGTGAATCGTGACCGGACAACTTTATTTGTGGCTTCCTCCTTCATTGCATGGGCCGTTAGCCAAACTCTCTGGTTGGAGATCAGCCTCTGTATGAAAATGCAAAGAGATATATGAGATTGGCTAGCAGTAGTCCGAGCTCACATTAAACCCACTGAAAAACAGGAAGAAGCGTCACTGATTTAGTCTTAGGATGGGTTTGTGTGATGTGCTATGAAGAGCAGATTCACAGGGCATTTACACTGATCTCCACAGATGAACAATATCATGTGAATGCGCTTGTCATTTGATCCACCAATTATTGTGTTGGAGCATTACTGGGAAGTAACTACGCTTAGGGATTTATATTCGCCTGCGGCCTAACACCCCCCACACACATATTCGATGCAACACTAGCCAACTAACGTTAGATACACTGGGTAGCTAACTTGCTAACGTTAACTAGCTACTAGCTACGTAGCTAGTAGCAGGATAGCTAGCTGGCAATGTCGTTCGACTCGCTAGATTTCACGTTACTTGGTTATCCTGACCATCTTGTAAGCTTTTGTAGCCATCTAGCTACTAGATACCCTGTCTTCAGTGTCTGTCTCAGAAGAAGCCACCGCAGCAGCCAGCTAGCCAGCTTTGGCGTTAACGTTGGCCTAGTAGCGAGCTAAACTAATGTTAGCCAACTTCCGCTGTTAGCTAGCTGACTAACTCAACGTAACGTTAGAGCCACACTTACTGTTTTAGTGCCAACAGTCAGTTTCCCATTACAGTCCGTTATATGACGTCATGGCTCAGATTAAACAACCACGGTATTTCACACGGTGTTTACTGTGAGCCCAGATAAAGCCTCGCAGATACCTAACTAGCTACGCTAGCCACTTTGGCTACCGCAGAAAGAGCAGTTGCTTTGTCAAAAGGTTACATGTTTTGTCACACCGGGTAGCCCGGCTGGCGGAGTTTTCACAGTAACGTAAAGATTTTTACGGTCAGAGATACCGTTTGTATGTTACTTTTGACACGAAACACACCAGATCAACTCAAAGTGGATCCGCTAGGCAACTCAATAAGTGGAAACATTTGAATAAAATTAAGTTTGTCACCCTTTTACACCCCCCGACCCCGAAGTCATGTAAGTTAAGGTTAGCCACAGCATTTTCTCACTCTTTGTTAGCTTTGCTCCCTTTGTGTACAATGATGATGATTTCTTCTCCTCAAAGTATCAGTTGGAGTTTCCAGTCTCTTCCTTCTTCGTGTGATTTCCTGTAGCCTATCTCTATCTGCAGGTTCTCACTTTCTTAGTTTTCTAGGTCGATGTGTCTTTAACTTGTGGGAAGTTAAAGACCTGCGATCTGGGAACCAATGAACGCGTCTCTTTTCAAATCTGTCGCACAGGCGCACTGCCTGCACTCTTCACCAATATCCTACATTCTACATCCTATCCTACACAGAGGAGATCTCTGTATCCTGTAGCCTATCTATTCGCATTTTCCTCAGACACTGTCGGCCTGATGGCATTCATATTTGGCACAGGTATCTGCATGGATCCCGGACAGACAGTGATGGGGGATTGGCCTAATTTACGCTTTGGCATATTTTAACATAAATGCCTAAATACCGGAGCTGTCCTCCTTTCAAAATGTGCTGCGCTGGTGTATAGTCTACTGCACCCAAGTCAAGCCAGCCAAGAGAAATACAGCTCCGAATACAACCCCGCCCTGATACAAATGCTGAACTACTAGCCTGGGGCCTATTTGCTTTGCAGTTGTGGTTTCTAGTCTAAGCTGATAGTGATCTCCTGTCCAAAAACAGGCTTACCCATAAACCTACAATGCAATGCGGCAAGAACTTATTCTAGGCTATTTCGTTTGGCATGTCCTGCTTTATTGTAATTCGTAGCGACTGGTGAGACTAGGCTGCTCGATTCCGCATTTGTGACAGGTTAGCAGCTGGTTCTAGACCAGAAATTAAGTGAATTGAACCCTGATGCGAGGCTACTGAACTACAAAGTAGCCTCAACGATTATGGAATACTAAGAGGAGACATTTTGGTGTTTTTTTGGGAACCGCCTGAATTGCGTGCTTGTGTAGCGTTGCCGCCATTATGGACAGTCATTTGCTGCCGAATTCATCCAGTCAGGTCAAGATGAAGACTACAAATCAGCTGCAGAAAAAACATCTGTAAAAACAAGTGTTCTGCAATAAATTCACAACTATCAGAGACAGAGTGCATGTCCATAGCTTTCTTTTCACAGGTTTCCCAAAGATTCTGAAAGGAAGGCCTAATTGTTTAACATGTTCAAAAATGTGTAGAAATTGAAGTTTACTGGACCTGTCAGTCCTAGCTATCTTAGCTAGCTAGCTATCTAGCTAATGTTCACTGTTCACAAAAGATCTTGACAGGTAATTGTTTAACTTCTTCACAAAAGTCTAGAAATTGAAATTGACTGGACCTGTCAGTGCTAGTGTAACCACTGTAATACAGTTTACAGTTCCTGCTAGTGTACAGTTAACCATTGTAAACTAGCAGGAATGGCTCTGAGACTTGCTTTGGGTTGACATGCTTTTTATCTGTCCTGTACACAGAAAGGCATCACATGACAGCCATATACAGATGGACAAGACGGTCCCAGGCGACACTGCTCAGTCTCTTCTTTCAGACTAGACAATAGAAGAATATAAGTTACCGTTAAACAGGTTTAGACTAACAGTTCCCTTGTATCAACTAAAAGATCACCTTCTCAGGACAGTAGGACAAGTTCTGTTGCTCAGAGTGAACATGCTCTGCTCGGTAGATCACTCACCAAGAGCAGTGTTAGAGTGAGTGATCTTATTCTGTTTGTGCATTCCCATAGCAGTTCAGAGGCACCCATTCTAAGGGAGTGTTCAGGATGCCTACCAAGACAGCTCTATCACTCATTTAGTTGAGGGTAGGTACTCACTAACTAATCAGTGTTAATCAGTAACTTCTCATTACCTTATCATTGGTTCCTCAGTAACTACTATATTAGTTCACATCAGTAACTACTCATTAACTAATCATTGCTTCCTAACTACTATAGTAGTTCCCGTAAGTAACTACTCATTAATTAAGCTCAGAGTTAATCAGTAACTAATAATTAATAGGCCTACTTTTAAACTCGTTATGGAATAATTCCATCCATCCATCCATCTTCATCCGCTTATCCGGGGTCGGGTCGCGGAGGCAGCAGTTCCAGCTCTGCCTGGGGAATCTTTAGCCGCTCCCAGGCCAGTGCGGAGATGTAATCCCGCCACCTAGTCCTGGGACTACCCCGCGGCCTCCTCCCAGCCGGACATGCCTGGAACACCTCCCTAGGGAGGCGCCCAGGAGGCATCCTCACTAGATGCCCGAACCACCTCAACTGGGCTCCTTTGGACGCAAAGGAGCAGCGGCTCTACTCCGAGTCTCTCCCGGATGACTGAAATTCTCCAATTTCGTCCGCTTGTATCCATGATCTCGTTCTTTCGGTCATGACCCATCCTTCATGACCATAGGTGAGGGTGGGGACGAAGATAGACCGGTAGATCGAGAGCTTTGCCTTTTGGCTCAGCTCTCTTTTCGTCACAACAGTGCGGTAAAGCTACTGCAGAACCACACCAGCTGCTCCAATTCTCCGGTCAAGCTCCCTCTCCATGGTTCCCTCAGTCGTGAACAAGACCCCCAGATACTTGAACTCCTTCACTTGGGGTAAGGACTCATTTCCTACTCGGAGCGGACAGACCACCGGTTTCCTGCTGAGAACCATGCCCTCAGACTTGAAAGTGCTGTTTTTCATCCCAGCCGCTTCACACTCAGTTGCGAACCTATCCAGAGAGTGCTGGAGGTCGCAGGCAGATGATGCCATCAGGACCACATCATCTGCAAATAGCAGCAACGTGATCCCCAGCTCACCGAACTGCAAACCCACCTCCGCGCAGCTACGCCTCGATATCCTGTCCATGAAAATCACAAACAGGATTGGTGACAAAGCGCATCCCTGGCGGAGGCCAACCACCACCGGAAAGGAAGACGATTTACTGCCGAGGACACGGACACAGCTCTCGCTCTGGGTCCAAGCCCCCAGGATTCAAAATCTAAAGTGAAGGCCTATTGAACCGCGCCATCTTGGCTAGATTTGTAGTAATTTGGCTATTTCCGGTGACTTTTGTACTTGCGCAGTTGAGCTTTTCTGTCCCGACGCGCGTCCACGAAAAAGTTCACCTTTATGTGAAATGTAGACGCATGTTCTCGGCTCTCCCCGCTTTGATTTAGCAATGAAAACCGGCTTGCATATTAACCTGTTTTTGTCAAATATATCCATTGGAGAAATTATTTTTTCATCCAGTCATCTTAGTTTAACAGGTTAAATATAACTGAACATGTTTTGTTTGCTAGTAGATGGTATTCATTCCGTTCGCGATAACGTTATTGCAGCCAGGCTAAATTCCTCCAGGGAGCCAGTGACCGGCGAGTTGAAGAGCTTCACTCCCCGCCAGCAGGAGCTTTGGCCGCTGCTGCCGCATCTCGGATAACCCGCTGAGTTCGTGGCTGCTATTTCACATTCGCCCTTGATCAATCCCAATACCGATCCATGGTAATAATGAATCAATCGTTCAGATCGGCAGTGCTGCATGCATGTTACAACATCATTGTTAGCTTTATTAACATAACCATAGCCTACATTTATCTCTCTAACGTTAGGCTATCCATCTTACACCAGTCGGCCATTCGATAGCTAGAAGCGGTCAACGCCAACGTTGACTAAAAACACCCAAACTCAGTGTATCGTTTCATCTTTATGCCTACACATCAACTCCTTTCCATTGTATGTGAATAAATTCCTGTTATTCTAAAAATATCCCATTTCTGTCCATTCCTGGAAAAGGCTAATAATTGCTGTCAAATGATCACTCCAGTTTATCACCGTATCCCGCTACCATTTCAACTATGCACAGGAGGTTGTCTTGTGGTCATTTTCATGAAAAAATGATTAGCCTGATCAGTTTGTTGTATGTATTAAGCCTTTTTGAGCGGTGTGCTTTGACTACTCTCCTTTTTTGTGGTCATTTTCATTAACACATTTGATTAAACATCCGCACTGGCCTATGAACGGCTAAAGATTCCCCAGGCAGAACTGGTTGATGCTGCTAGGGAAAGGGATGTCTGGGGCTCCCTGCTGGAACTGCTGCCTCCGCGACCCGACCCCGGATAAGCGGATGACGATGGATGGTATTAAAAGACTTTAGCCGGGACCCCGTTGATGTTAGAATTAATAGGCTACCTTTATTTGTGGTACTTGAACTTGTGTCTGCGTTTCTGGCTTGCCATCATGGATGTATTGTTCATAGGCTATGTTTATCGGATGAGATGCAGTTGTCCGGGCAGGTCAGCTAATGTGATTTACGAATGGAAATACATGCTTGGGAATATTTAGACATTTCAAACTTCCTCTGTTAAGGTGGTGCTGGGGACAGCGCAGACGGCCTGCATGGCAGTAAATTATCAAAAATGAGGCAAAATCTATCTATGAAAATAACCTCAGATTGAAACATATTTTGTGGTGAATAAGGCGATATAGGCTTAATGTGTATTCATAGAGATAAGTTTCGATTAATCAAGGGCGAATGTGAAATAGCAGCCACGAACTCAGCGGGTTATCCGAGATGCAGCAGCAGCGGCCAAAGCTCCTGCTGGCGGGGAGTGAAGCTCTTCAACTCGCCGGTCACTGGCTCCCTGGAGGAATTTAGCCTGGCTGCAATAACGTTATCGCGAACGGAATGAATACCATCTACTAGCAAACAAAACATGTTCAGTTATATTTAACCTGTGTGAAAGGTATTTTTGATTAAGTGCTATTATAGTTGTTTAATACAAGGCCTGTCTATTTAGGCCTAGTTAAGCTTCAATACTGCTGTACACTTTGTACTTTTCCAGAACACATCGTGCGCATGAAAAGTTGTTATTATCTGTGTTCCAGTAGCAGATAAGTTGACTGCCAAGGACACCTCACAATGAAAAGCCTGTCTGTGTTGCAGTAAATGTAACTTAACAGAGAACACCTTAATCACATCGGCTGAATGGAAAACGAAAGTAGTAAGCTCATAGGACAAGCATTAGATAAAATTTTCAACCAATCAGGTACTCACACATGTAGTCACGCGCCAATGTATTGTGTGGAATAGTATATACAGAACGTTCCGACACTAGTCGGCGCGCTTGCCCAGATACCCCTTGTGTCTCTGTGTAACCGTCCCTTTGCTGCAATTGTAAGGTAATAAAGTATGTTTCTTTTATTCTATTCTGTTGTATTTCTCGTCCTCATTTGACAAGGTTGTGTGATTGTGTTGGTCCTTGGGAGGAGAACCCTGTGGTAGGCTACTGGTGAATTCAATCTGAAGTGTTATAATAGTACTTTGTGAGTGTCCAAATGTCATAGGTCAACCGAGTCCAGCCACCACACCTGTTAAAACTAAGATGCCTGGATGAAAAAATAATTTCTCCAATGGATATATTTGACAAAAACAGGTTAATATGCAAGCCGGTTTTCATTGCTAAATCAAAGCGGGGAGAGCCGAGAGAGCCGGGAACGTGTGTCTACATTTCACATAAACGTGAACTTTTTCGTGGACGCGCGTCGGACAGAAAAGCTCAACTGCGCAAGTACAAAAGTCACCGGAAGGCCATAAAAGCACAACTGCGCAAGTACAAAAGTCACCGGAAATAGTCAAATGACTACAAATTTGCCAAGATGGCGCGGTTCAATAGGGCTTCATTGTTGATAGCGGTCAGTGAATGGAGTGGCTGTATCCAGTTCTATTAACACATCCATGCTCTGGGTGTACAGGGATTGGATGGCCCTAAGTAGGGATCCCCTCACCCCTCACTCCCCCTTTTAAATATTGGGACCACCACCCCAGTCTGCCACTCCTTTTGCACTGACCCGGACTTCAACGCAATGTTAAAGAGGCGTGTCAAGTAGGCTAGACATCAGCAGAGGCCTTGTAGCACCCGATAATGTAATAATCAACCGATAATGTAATAACGCCTGATAATGTAATAAAAGTTTGACTTAAGTCAATCGAAAATGTAATAAAACCTGATAATGTAATAACTTAACCAATAATGTAATAAAATGTACTGACTGATAATGTAATACCATTTTTCTGATAATGTAATACCTTATTACATTATTGGTCAAGTTATTACATTATCAGGTGGGTCTTTTTTTTTCAAAACTGGTAATGTAATACTTGACTGATAATGTAATAATTTAAAAAGTGAATGAATAATACTGTTAGGGTACTTTGTGGTATACTTTGGCGTACTTTGTGGTACTTGTGGTATACTTTGGTGTGTCTCATGATACTTTGCAGTATACTTTGGGGTGCTTTGAGGTTCTTTGTGGTATACTTTGGGGTACTCTGTGGTATACTTTTCAGTACTTTGCAGTACTTTGTGGTATACTTTGGGGTACACAGCAATACTTTGCAGTACTCTGCAGTATACTTTGTTGTACTTTGAGGTACTCTGCGGAATACTTTTGGGTACTTTGTGGTGTGCTTTGGAGTACTTTGCGGTACTTAGTGGTATACTTTGGGGTACTTTGTAGTACTTTGCAGTACTTTGCAGTACTTTGTGTTATACTTTGGGGTACACAGCAATACTTTGCAGTACTCTGCAGTATACTTTGGGGTACTTAGAGGTACTTTGCGGTACTCTGCGGAATACT
Source organism: Borostomias antarcticus (assembly GCF_949987555.1). Lineage (NCBI taxonomy): Eukaryota > Metazoa > Chordata > Actinopteri > Stomiiformes > Stomiidae > Borostomias > Borostomias antarcticus. The sequence goes on along the minus strand of NC_140244.1, from coordinate 23,071,160 downwards.
TTGAGGTACTTTGTGGTGTGCTTTGGAGTACTTTGCGGTACTCTGCAGTACTTTGCAGTAAGCTTTGGGTACTTTGCGTTATACTTTGGAGTACTTTGTAGTACTTTGTGGTATACATTGAGGTACTTACCCATACTTTGCAGTAATGTGTGGTAATTTGTGGTATACAGAGGTACTTTTCAGTATGCTTTGGGGTACTTTGTGGTACTTTGCTGTATACTTTGGAGTACTTTGCGCTATACTTTGGAGTACTTTGTGGTATACTTTGGAGTACTTTGAGATACTTAGTGATTAGTAAGGCCCTTCAAAAAGGGGTTCAGTATTTTATCTTAGCCTATATAGTAGGAGACAGGAACTGATTTAATTCTATGAATTGAAAGCAAAGTGTATGAGGCAAATTATGTGAGGCTGCTGTTCATCAACTATAGTTAAGAGCTGCTATCCATCGACTATATTTCAGATTGCAATACCATAACTCCCCCATACTCATCTCCAAATGCAGGATGGAGATTGGAGATTAAACCCTTCCTGCACAGGTGGATCCTCAACTTCCTGACGGGCAGACCTCAGGGGGCGAGAGTGGGCATCATCTTCTCTCACCCTAAACACTGGAGAAAGTCACCCTCTCACCCTCAACACTGGGCTGTTTCATATCCTCTGTAAAAACACGACTGCATAGTTACCTACAATTCCAGCTCAATTATCAATTCACTGATGACACAGCTGCGGTAGGCCTGATCTCCAACAATAATGAGAAGGCCTACTTGGAGGAGGTGGCATGCCAAACTAAATGTTGTCAGGACAACAACCTCCACCTGAACGTCAGTAAGATAATGGAGATGCTAGTGGACTACAGCAGGAAGCAGGAAGATGAAAGTGATTCTAGTGGACTAGCAGGAAGCAGGAGCGGCCAATTGCCTGAACAGCAGTAGGACCCCTGTGGAGACAGTGTATTTACAAGTACAGTATATTGATGTACAGATCACTAGACATGGACAACAAACATCCCCGTATATGCATGATTGAGAACATCAACACTACCAACATGCTATGGTAGCAACACCATGCAGGACAAGTCACTGTAGAGAGTGTTTGGTCAGCAGAACATATCTCCCACACCTCCAGGACATCACACGGCGCTGCAGGACCAAGGTCAGGAGAATGTTGAAACATCCCAGCCACCCTGACAACAGCCTCTTCTCTCTGCTCAGGTACTGCCTACTGAAGAAGATCAACTCACAGAGGCTCAGAAGAAGCTTCTACCTTCAGACCATCCACATCCGGAATGAGTACACTCTTCTCATCTCTGTCCTTAACTCAGTACTATACTCTGCACAACAGCACTGTATATTTATACCTGCTAGATTATAAAAATCTACATTCTGTAAATAAACGTGAATATACATACATTTACTCTCTCTAGATCCATATGTATACTTCTCTATTTAGGTGAACTGTCCAATTTCATATGTCATCTCAGCTCATTTTATTTCATTCCATTAATACATATTTTATATTTTGGACTTGGTTTACATATTTATATGTTTGGTGTGTATAGTACGTTTCTCCTTTTTACTTTGCCTAGTGTACATATTTAGCAGCTAGTGGAAACATCAATGCTCATTGTCAGGGTATGTTGCATGTTACCGATAAAACTTTGACTTGAATATGCTATGTTTACTCCTTCACCCTCTAAGTTCCCTAGATCATACAACATATTTTTATGCAATATTCGATGCATACTCTCTACTTTTCTTTGACTTTGTGGATGATAAGGGGAAATTTCATTGATCTTTACTTTAAGCTACTGCATGAGTTCCCTCAGCACCTTGGTCATTTTGGATTACTGTATGAGGACCATGTTTAATATAAATGTGGTTGTTTGTTTGGCTATTTCATTGCTACCTTTCCCTGTCAGCTGCTTAAGCCAGAAATATCTACTGAAGATGTCTGGCACCATTAGAATATATCTTTATGTGGCTTTGCCATACCATACTTTCCATCTATTCATATCTACAAGATCAATCTGGTGTCTGGTCTGGACATCCTTGATTAGCTTCAGGATGGGCTTGTCCACAAATCTGGCCTGAAGGTGCTGGTACTGTCTGGATTTATAGAGTAGGCCTACCTTAAATTCTGTCCTCACTAATTCTGTCCTCATTAATGTAATGCCTGTGTAGGCTAGTGCAATTATGATTTTTAAAACATCTATGGCTATCCGAAAAACTGGAATAACATGATAAAAAGTTTGTATAAACAAACGGGCAATGTGGCACTGAATGTCAGTTATTGTGTGCACCTCATTGGTTTTCCCCATAAACACATCTTCAGACCTCACTTCCATCCATTTGTCTCATGTGCTCTGGAGAGGTAGGTGACATGTGAGGATAAAGGGTAGTTCATGCTAATAAGAAGTTGGTATGGTATTGCAATCTGAGATATAGTCAATGGATAGCAGCTCTTAACTATAGTTGATGAACAGCTGCCTCACATAATTTGCCTCATACACTTTGCTTTCAATTCATATTATTAAATCTATGTCTTAAATTAAATCCTGTCTCCTACTATATAGGTTAAGATAAAATACTGAACCCCTTTTTGAAGGGCCCTACTAATCACCAAGTACCTCAAAGTACTCCAAAGTATACCACAAAGTACCTCAAAGTACTCCAAAGTATACCACAAAGTACCGCAAAGTACTCCAAAGTAAAGCGCAAAGTACTGCAAAATATTGCAAAATACCAAAGTACCCCGAAGTACTGTATACAGCAAAGTACCCCAAAGTATACAGCAAAGTAGTACCTCAATGTATACCCCAAAGTACCCCAAAGTATACTGCAAAGTACCCAGAGTTTACTGCAAAGTACTGCAAAGTACTACAAAGTACCCCAAAGTATACCACTAAGTACCGCAAAGTACTCCAAAGCACACCACAAAATACCTCAAAGTATTCCGCAGAGTACCGCAAAGTACCTCAAAGTACCCCAATGTATACTGCAGAGTACTGCAAAGTATTGCTGTGTACCCCAAGTATACCACAAAGTACTGCAAAGTACTACAAAGTACCCCAAAGTATACCACTTAGTACCGCAAAGTACTCCAAAGCACACCACAAAGTACCTCAAAGTATTCCGCGGAGTACCGCAAAGTACCTCAAAGTACCCCAAAGTATACCACAAAGTACTGCAAAGTACTGCAAAGTACTACAAAGTACCCCAAAGTATACCACTAAGTACCGCAAAGTACTCCAAAGCACACCACAAAGTACCTCAAAGTATTCCGCAGAGTACCTCAAAGTACCCCAAAGTATACTGCAGAGTACTGCAAAGTATTGCTGTGTACCCCAAAGTATACCACAAAGTACTGCAAAGTACTGAAAAGTATACCACAGAGTACCCCAAAGTATACCACAAAGTACCTCAAAGCACCCCAAAGTATACTGCAATGTATCATGAGACACACCAAAGTATACCACAAGTACCACAAAGTACGCCAAAGTATACCACAAAGTACCCTAACAGTATTATTCATTCTCTTTTTAAATTATTACATTATCAGTCAAGTATTACATTACCAGTTTTGAAAAAAAAGACCCACCTGATAATGTAATAACTTGACCAATAATGTAATAAGGTATTACATTATCAGAAAAATGGTATTACATTATCAGTCAGGACATTTTATTACATTATTGGTTAAGTTATTACATTATCAGGTTTTATTACATTTTCGATGGACTTAAGTCAAACTTTTATTACATTATCAGGCGTTATTACATTATCGGTTGATTATTACATTATCGGGTGCTACAGGCCTTTATTACAAAGAGTAACGAAAGCAGGGGACTGAAAAACTGACTTATCTGACTTGTATAACAGTTGGCTTTGCCCAGCACTATTTGAAATAGTATTTCTGATGTTTTAGCTAGTTATAATGGCAAGTCTACCCTGGCATTCCACCTCCCTACACCTTTTCTGGGCATGCTGCCAATTTTGCTCTCTCTCGTTTATTAACTTGACTTATCTCTACTCCTGCATTTCTTTCCCTTTCATTCTCAACAGTTCCTTGGCACTGTCAATTCCACAAAAAACGTCTCTCATATTTCTAGGCATCCTGCCAACTTTTGCTCCCTACTCATTAAACCTCAGTCTTATTTCTTGACCTTCTACTCATGCTCGCCCCTAACATTCTTTTCATAGACAAGTGTTACTCCTTGCTAACTTAGCATTTTCTGCTCATTAAGCTTGTCTGTGGTTTCTCTCCTGCCTCAAATTAACTGCATTATGTCTGCTTCATTTTCTCGAACCCTTTTCTATTTCTTGGCCCTATCTGTTTTGTACTTTCTTTAACCCTTCACTTACTGTACACACACCTCACATCTACACTACCAACTCCTGTCACCGTTCCAAATGTTCATAGGCACACAGGCCTCCATCAGCTCCATGCAGCAAAAACAGAATTGTTAGTGTTGGTAGTATAGCTATGCTAATATGTAAAAGCTACTTTATCATATTCTCACATAATAAACTTCTTTCGACCTCTCTGTCCGCCTGTCTGTCTATCTCTCCATCCAGACTTTCCTCAGACACCGTCGGCCTGATAACATTCATATTTGGCACAGGATACGCATAACGCGATTTGATTGGCTGGCACTTGAAAAGTTGAACTTCTCAACTTTCTACTACAAGCAACACGACTTCACCCTATTCAAAGTGAATGAGAAGCATCTCCATTGAAACTGGAAACGTGTACGTTTCCGAATCCTGCATAAGAACATTTTTCAAAAGGTTTTATATTGTCAGGGACTCATTTTCCCAGGGCCATATTCCCTGAACAAGCCCATTCGTACATACACCCATTCTGATTTTTCTAACCCATTGGACCAGTTCCCACAGTAGCCCATATCATACTGTATTTAGCGAATACAGCTGGAGAACATCTTTTTCAGGTTCCTATCATGTGTATAATATAGGTCATATATGCTTTCAATCAACATTTTATCTCGGCAGGCCTTATTTTAAAGAAATTGTGTTTTAGTGGCCATGACCAAAAAGCACCCAGCTCCTTTTGAGCCTCTAAATAAATAGATTTAGAGAAAAATCTGTCAACAATCTGTGACAGATGAGGTACGGAATGCTTTGGGGATTGATGTTAAGAAGTCAACCAGGACAGATTTGCTTCACCGGAGTGATTGCTGAATCATTGCCGCATATTAACTTTTAGATTATTTCAGGTCTCATCCCACAGGTCTGAAAGTCGGCCTATAAACTCCCCTTTCACAAAAGAGATCTGTCTGACTTCAATAACCATCACACACTATCCCACATTCTCTTGCCTGCATGGGAAACTAGAAATGATGCTCAGAGAGTGCAGACTTCCACACCCGAATACATTTCATGGCTCTGTGCACAGCAAAATTGAATGGGTTTTAAATTGGCTCATGCTTCACCCCTACACCAAGTTTCATGAAAAGCGGTCCAGTAGTAGTAGTTTTTGCATTGTGAATGGCCAGCCTATCCATGTTTGGGCAGCTCGTGATTCTGATCCACTCCAGAATTTAATGGGTTCTAAGTTGCCGCTAGCTACACCCCTCCACCGAGTTTGTTTGTGTAATCCTGGTCCAAAAAATGAATGGCCGGCTATGTTTGGGTGGCTTGTGGACCCGCCATGTGATTCCAAAATTTAATGGGTTCTAGGTTTGCCAATGCTACACCCTTTCACAGAGTTTCATGAAAATCAGTTCAGTAGGTTTTGCATAATCCTGCTGGCAGAAGTACGGACAGACGTACGGATGTACACCCGCCACTGAAAACATTACCTCTCGCCCTGCACTGTCGCTGAGACTCACTAGTGAGTCAGCCATTCCAGTGAGCCAGCATGCACATGACCTTCATTAATGGCTTACCCTGCGATGACATGTCAAAATGGCTACTGAGAATTCATCAGTTGGATTGGAGACTCATAGCACTTTTTTATCCATAGCACCTACCACAAGGGCATTGTGCAGCCCTCGTTTTTGATCTTTCTAAAGCGTTTCACACGGTTCTGTGATATAAATTTCAGGGCCTACACAAAGAGATAAGTTTCAGCTGTTCTTTACTGCCCTGGCCAACCTTGTACTGACCTCCTTTGAAGCTTGTAGTTACAGACCCCTGCCTGTGCTTTTCTTAGTTTAAGGCAGGATCACCTCTCCAGAGGGTGGATTAAAACGACACCTCCAGGCCTCGTTTATGATCCTAGTGTTTACTCAACTGTGGTCTCCCATGTAGTTGTCTTTCCAGAACCATTTGATCATATCACTCTGTTGTACCATGTGTTGAACTTTCGACCCTGTTAGTTCGCCATTGTTGATGATGTTGGCCATTTTTGATGACGTGTAAATGATGAGTTAGCCAATCAGATCCTAGAAACGTCATATCCGGGCCTAACTTTGAATATAAGACCGCGCAAAAGAGAATTCTTCAGTTCTTGGGTGAAGCACTGTTTTGTCTTTCATTCAAGAGCCAAGTTGCAACTGTATGTATTTTTGGAATAAAGAAGCAGTCTTTGAACGGTTGGATTGAACCTCATTGCATAAACAGTGAGTATGCAGAGTGTAATGTGTAAGTGAGTGTGTGTATATACATGATGTGGACAAATGTACACATTACACCTACAGGAGATTTTATGACATCCCATTCTAAATTCATAGGCATTAATATGGAGTTGGTCCCACCTTTGCAGCTATAACAGCTTCCCCTCCTCTGGGAAGGCTTTCTACAAGATTTTGAAGTGTGTCTGTGGGAATTTTTACCCATTTGGGAAAAGCCTGATCCCTACAGCCGTTGCTGCCCTAAACAATAGGCCATGCTAGGCCTGAATGTGTACCTGTCATTGTATGATGTAATTGTATGGTACAGTATTACTGTGTGCTGCTGTATGTAATCTTTGTCCGATATACAGTGCTGTGGAAAATAATTTCCCCTTGGGGACAAAGTCTAAACTAAAATTAAAACATAATAAACGGCTCCCAGGTCAGCCTGCACAATACATGGAAGATTTTCCCATATTGGTTCTGCCAGGATGTAAGATGTTACTTTGGACCCCAGTGGCCATCCTCTATTGTTCCTTAGCCTCCTTAGGAGGGCGCTCATGAATACAGTAGGCATCTACTTCTCAGCTTTTTACACCATAGGTTTTTGCCAGCAGGCATTATTGCTTTTACTGCCATCGACTTGAGCACGGATGAACAGAAGAGACAGGGAATCAGTCTTATTTTTACTTATGAAGCAGATAAATCCAAAACCTTTTTTTAAACTGGAGTATGTACAATTTTCATACGTTTTTTTTTTTTTTACTATATTGCTAAGACAGAGAGGGATAAGTGATTGAGCTCCTCTGTTAAACCTGCATCTTTGTAGACTGCTGTTTGGCTCTGTCCGGTCGACACCAGAGCATACAAAATAAATAAAAATAAAATAACCTTGGAGATGTGGCCACACCTGGTTCAAAGCATGCATGCTGCATGCTCCAATCAGCAACACCCTGCATCCGGGCATTATTCAATGGCCTTTTGGATACAAACTGATGTTTGCTCTGAGTATACAGATCTTCAGACAGTTGGGTTTCCGGAAGCCGTCAATCACGTGGGGATTTATTAAACAATAAGCATATAGGGTTACAAAGACAATAGCCAAGCTTCAGGCTAGGCTGGGTACAGTACATTGCTATGAAAATTGTTACAATACCGTACAGGATGATGTTGAAGCAGCCAAGTGGAAGTAACACAAAGTTATGACGAATGCAATAGGTTGAGCGGCTAAGCTAACAGGCTAACATGCTACAAGGCTAGGCTAGAAGCTAGGAGCTAAGCAGAGGCTAAAGCAGCTAAAGCTAACATAGCAGTATGGGGCAGTCTTAAATACAATCCGCCAGGGGGTGGGGGTTGACATGTGACATATCAGATTATGGTAGAAGGCTGTAATCGTGCAGTGATCTGGTCATTTGTCGATCAGCCAGGTCAAGATTAGATCGTTGCTAGGGGACCGGACATTCTCCGATGTCTGATTACCCAATTCTGCAGCTGCTGTTTACTCTTACAGAAGAACTGGTCAGCAGAGAACATTCCTTGACCTTCTCTGCCCTCAGACTGTGTATGGCCTAGGCAAAAGGTATCAGAGTTCACTGTAGCCGAAACTGGATTTCCTCTAGCAATAGTGCATTCTATTAGAAAACAACGAAAAGGTGAAGTTCTGCCTACTTCAAAACCCTGAGTTTGAAGAATGGAATGATCTGTCTAGATTCTGGAAAACTGTATATTTACTGAAGCATGATAGGGACCTAAGCAAATTCTCTCTGGTTCTGGACTGATTATAGAGATCTCAGCAAGCTTTTTATATGAAAGTGTTTTATCTGAACATGGCCAAACAGCCTCCAACTCCTGCAGTGGGTTGAGACTGTTTGTAGAGGGGCATGGCAGCTGTTACTTTTTAAAGAATAGTCCATAGTTCAACTTGGATTATCAGGATAGTTTATGATTGACTGGTCAAAATTATCTTCAAAGATCAACTGGAGATAAAGAGATTCACACAAAACAGATTATGACAGATGTGTTTATTTGAAAGAACAGACCATTTTCATCACTGGTGACATGACCTATAGTGATAATGACTTGCAGGGATACTCTTAGAAAAATAGTATATTGCTCATACACATGCAACACAACTTGAGACTGCAGATGTACACTATGCAGGTATATTATACCACCTTCAGCTTGGTACTGTACCTTCATCTTTCATAGACACATGCACCCAGCATCACACTGGTGTTCAAAGGTTTTGGCCTGCATGACCAATAGAGATGTGCATTTTATTATTGACTTTATTACTAATTGACATGTAATAATAAAAAAAAAATCCTACTTCAAATTACAAATGAGGTAATTGTAGTATTGGTCATCATTTTAGAAACGTTCTACCCAAATGTACAAGACATTTTAAGGCCCGACTTAAACCTTCGTTCTTTCAATCATCAATAGCCTATTCAGCAAAATCTTTCATGCTGAAAACTGATACCAATGAAATTGAAACCATACTAACGTGTTGAAGTCAGTCTTCTACTTTGCGAGCTGGCCTGCAAAATGTCCAGTGATGCTCCACTGTGTTCTCATTGGCACGCTCACTCATGTGATGCACCCGAGTGTTCCGAATGGTGAAGCCTTGCTTCATTATGTAGTCAATGAGGATGACCCTTAAGGATACCTCTTGGTGATAGTCACATGGCCCAAAGGTGAAGGACACCTGGCAGTCTCTGGTGTCCATCATGTGTTTGTTCCACTTTGTGAAGTTGTTGGAGATGCCTTCCAGCAGGGCACGTACCTTGGTGGTTATGGTCAGCTGTGTGATGATGACAGACACTGGGTTGGAGTACTTGGAAAGCTTCCGTGTGCTACACAGCTCTACCACCTCCTCAAAGATGTCCAAGGGGTAGAGTGGCTTGGGGTCATTGAGCAAGTGGATCAGAGGCTCGATCTCGTAGAAGTCGGCCTCTTTCCTCAGGAGCTCTGTCTCTGTGAAATCCACAGGGAGAGTGAGCTCGGACGTTCTTAAGAAGTTCAGCACGTACCGGAAGAGAGTTCCATCCCGGTCAATGAAGTAGTTCCCTTGGGCATCCCGTGTTGTGGGGAAATCCCCACGAAATATGGCACCCAGCATGGAGTCTGGGTATCGCTTCAGGGTAGACAAGGAGGTGGTGTACAAGTGGCCTCCCACGTTCAATGTTACTGGTTTAGTCATCTAGAAATAATAAAAAAAAGAGATAAGAAAAACAATTACAAAACCCTCAAACATTGTATTAATTTGCACTTTGAGGTTGCCTTATTTGTATTACACCTTAGGACTTACCCTATGGCCCAAATCTCCATTATCCATTTGTACACAGACTAGTCCACTTCCAGATCTGACCTGGAGAGGAAGTTGGGGATTTTAGCCACTTGGTAGACCTATGTCTTCAATATCACCTGTATCAGGTCAGAGATTGACACCAATGTTCAGCAAGGTCAGTCAGTTAGCTAAAATCTCTAGTACAACCCCACCCCCTCCCCTCCCCTAAAGACAGATAGATCACTTCATTGATACCAGTAGGAAATCTCTTATGCCAGAAGCCTAGTTCAAAGACCGTAGGTATCTAGGTATCTGGTAGAAAACTATTAGCTAGTAGGCATTGGATTTATAGAAGCTGTTGCCATTATGCTGGCTGTACCATGACTGTGGCTATACTATCCGCTATCTAACAAGCCAACGCGTTAGCTAGCTACACAGCCTACTGCTGTATATTCCCGTCTGGTATAGAGCAGTTTCATCAAGACATTTCTTCGGTCTCTTCTTTTCTCTGATATTGCCGTCCTCGCAGGTAGCTAGTAGCAACCAATTTAAAGAAGCAGAACCAACAAGCAAATTGCATATTAGCTAGCTAGCTAGCTTGGCAAGCTAGTAGCTACGTAGCTAACGTTAGCTGCAATGCTGCACGGGGCGTTCCTTCGTTCCCCAGACACAATGTTTTACAGCTCAGTTATTCTCATTCTTACTAAGCAGCTTGGATCAGAGCCGTGGGAAATAGAACCTGAAGATATGAGCTTGGATATGTCGACATGCTCATACTGTGGTGTCAGCTAGCCAGCAAGCAAAAAACCAAACCGAAAACGCGAATAAAAGTCTCACCTTACAACGTTAGTTAAGACACTATCCGAAACAGAAGACGTCGCAACTAAGGAGAGGCTATTAGTCTAGAAAGATACAAAAAAGTCACTTAGAATGGCAGTAGGCTACGCATAGCTAAATGATGATGCCAGCGTACACCTCTGTGTATCCCATTCATAGCATTGCAATATACTGTATCGCTCTAGAGGGCGCTAATCAAAGAAAGCCTGTGCCAAAATGGTTTAATTAAATAAATGTACAGGCCTGATTTTTTCTTATTATATAACTATCTAGCTGTAGCAGACAACTATCTAGCTGTAGCAGACAATCTCTAAGACGTTAATGCAGTACGTTATTGAAACAGCTGGACGGAATACATGGGTTTAACAGGGAAAACTGAGACACAATCAAGCACAAAATAATGTTTATTTCTCTCTTTAAACATGTACAGTGTTTGTGATTAGAGTGCGACTGACTGGGTTGGGTCAGGTAATGCAGTGGGACATACACAGCAGGCAGAAGCTTATCCCACACGCTTTAGTGCAAGCCTTTAACAATCAGAGCATATTCATAGGAGGCAATGTTGTTAGAATAGAAATAAATGACCAGATAAACTGTTCTCTTCAGTGTCTGTCCTATATACTCCATCGCCATGGCCACCAACAAAGCATCCATATGAATATGCTGGTTTGGAGATATTCCCTCATCTGCTTATCAAACGTTAACAGACAGGGAAGGTGGATACCACAACGCGTAACAGAGAACAGAAATCTCTTTACTACTGGAAGTATTTCACCAAAGCAGACGTTTCTGCATAATATCCTATAAAAAAGTCCAATTCAAACTGAATTGATGGAATAATATACATTGAAGCAAAATCCCCCCTACAATCAAAACAAAATATACAAATGTTAATTACATGAAAACTGTACAATTCACAGCTTGGCAGAATTGGGGTGCTGCAACCTTATGATGGTGTGGTGGAGAGTGAAATTGCTGACTGTAACGGTAATATCTGCTCTGTGGATAATCTAGACAGTTGGCCATGCTTCTCAGTAGTCAAAGTGTATGGTAAGCTCACTATGTACAGTGTGTTGGGTCACACATTCTCACAGGCTAGAACTTGGGGAGAACATGTTCTGTTGTGCAAATCTCCCCAATCAAGTAACCATCTGCATGTTTATGTCATAGTGAACCGCGAAATCAAACTCAAAATAACACTCAAAAATTAAACGAAAGAAGAGCAAACCTATCATCAATAACCTGGGCGATGATGCATATAATTTCAACAAGGCATTAATTAACACTGATTTACATGGGATTCTGAAATGAAAAAGAACCACAAAAGGTTTTTATTGTTGGATTTCTCTCATTTAACTAATGTACCCTGTGTGTGGTGTATTGGTATAACCAGGTAAAAATGGCATACAACCTGTCAGCTCCCCTCTAATGCCTGCAGTGAAAAGACCTCACACACTAGCAGCATCCATATCAATCTTTGAAACATAGAAAATGATCCACTTCTTCAAGGATGAGAACTGATGATTGCACACAAAAACCATGTAAGTACTTAATGAGAGCCAGGATGAGCCCTAAGGAAAATGTTCAGCAGTGGTAAGTACAGTTAGTGTTAATGATGTGTAAATTATGTTTAACTTAAAAGGCAACAGAAGCAGCTATAGCTCTGGTTGCAGGTTTCAGGGTAAGGCTTGTGTAAAAGGCCACTAGAAAGCTTTGTAGAGGGGTGAAATTGCACTTTCTCTCACAGTAAACCTAGATACCTCTCACATATACACCTCTACATTTCTGAGCTGGACACTACCAGAGTCGTATATAGCGAGTGATATGTTCAAAGCAGTCTATATGGCTCTGGGCACTACTGCCTTCCCTCTGAAAGCAAACCTCAAACATCACCCACTCTCCTTTCCCTTAGCATAATGTTCGTGTGTATGACTACACATCCACCTGGTGTGTTTTTTCCCTCTTCCATCAACCGCACATCAACCGTTTATTCCCACAAGGCAACTGCATGTCTCATCTCTACAGTGTTATTTGTCTCAGGGGTGTAGAGTAAACAATGATTAAAAGAACATGGTTTTATTACTTAAATAAGAGCATATACTGTGTTCGTAGTGCAGTGCTACAAGGGCATTCATATGTATACCAACAAAAAGGGGAAAATAAAGTGTCAGCAATGCATTAAAAACTAAGCAGCACTCAAGCCACCATGAAATAAAAATCGCTGATGCGGACATGCTTAGTTTCACATAAAAAAAGCTATGTTCAAGGCACTACATTCCTTCAGAGAACGTCACCTGAAATACTGCCCTGTTTCAAACCAAGGTTTTTGGATTCTAATGTAGTGTGTAGAGCTGAATGTTAACAAAACTCTGAACAAATTCAATGTGAAAACAATCATGGCTTTCTGGCAACGAAGGGTATGGTGAAACAATGGTAACAGCTGACATTATATCAAGTATGGCTGTGAGTTAAGTCAAGACCAAAGCATAAGATACTCAGACCCACACTGAACATGTACACATTACATACACACAAGAAACTACAGGTGTTGTATATAAAGGATACTCACACTGGGTATTTACAAGCTCACAGGTTCTTTACCAGACCTGGGTCAACAACTATTTGTAAATACTATCTCAAATACTTGATCGATCACTTGATTTATCTCACCCAGTGCAATGAAACCCAAAGGACCAGTCCCGTACAGCTGTGAAACCAAGCGAACACACAATTCATTTCAAATGCTTTCAAGAGAATGATCAATTTAATTGCAGTTGATGTACAGAAGTGTTGCTCTGGTAACCCTGACCATTAAACCAGAGCAAGATGGCGCAGGATTATCCCGCCTCTAGGAGCAGAGGCGGGGGGGCTGGGCAGTTGTCAGGTTAGGTAGTTCTGGTGTTGGGGCCGTTCTCAGGGTTATGCAAGGCCAAGGGGTAGGCCTGCGCCCCCGTGTTGGGCATGCTGGGGCAGGGGGGCACCAACGCTGCAGCCCCAAGCAATTCCACAGGTCCCACAGAGGTGGGCATGCCAGGCCACTGCTGGGGGTACAGGGCACCGGGCGCCACTCCTCCATAGGAGCCAGCTGGCACGTGGTACCCGGGCTGGACAACGGCAGAGGGGTGGGCGCTCAGGGCCGCGCCCGGCACACCGGAGCCCAGAGCAGCGGCCAGCGGGCAGGACAGCGGCAGCTGGAACTTGTTTGGAGCATTGTGGCGCTTCACCTGGCGTGACAAAGATCAGAAGTGTATCAGTGGAAACGGTTCATGTTTTCACATACAGTCGTAATCCACTGCTGTCTTGTCACGTGTAAATGTAAAGCCTAATTTATACTTTGTGAGCCGTGAGCCACATTTTTGGCTCATTGACGGCATTTGGAACGTCAATGACGTCTGTGAGCCACTTGGCTCGTACCACCTCAAATGTCTAGCGGCTCACACCGCGTCATTATATGTCGCACATATTTGATTGGTTGACTGGCCTGGAGAGACGAAGCGTTCTGCGTTGCACATGGACATAGCAGGGCACGGCAAGTATAAATTAGGCTTAAGCGTGCGCCTCTCCGTGCCAGGTACCTCCTGTGTGGCCCCTCCCAGGGGCGTGGCTGTTCCCTCCAGCTCTTGCCGACGGCGCTGCTGCTTGATCTGGTTCAAAGAAGGCCGAGGCTGATTGGCCGCTGCGACCGTCTCCTTCGTCCAATCGTCTACCAGCTTGTGCAAGTCATCCGTGAAGGTGCCCTTATTGTTGTTGCTGTTGTTGGTCTGGACCTGAGCGAGCCCCAGGATTCGCGGGGAGGACTGCGAGGGCGCGGCCACAACGGGCGGTGGTTGCGTTTGATTGGATGCCGTCTGAGCTGCGCTGGCACCGTGGGAGGACCCTGGAAGAGATTGAGCTCCTTATTCTCCGCCCACTTGAAACCTTTCCAAGCGAATCGATTGGCTGCTGTAAGGTCTAGTAGGAGTATTATAAGCTCTCTAAGTTCGCAGATTGTGTTAAAGGACAATGCTCGTTTTTGACAACCTGGACCTTATTTACGACATATTATAAGACGTTTGACTCACCGAGATCACTTTGGTGTAGTTCGGAGGCCTGTAGAAGAAATGTAAAATCCAGCGCGAGCCAGTATATCCATGTAATGGCGGTGATCGGGGCAACGAGAATGCAGCTTCTAAAAATCCATTTTCTGCCGCGAAACGGTTGTTTTCATCAATCTGTCTGGATGAATCGCTAGTTGTGCTTACATAGAGCATAACTGTTGTGGTTTTCACATGCCATGATCTTTAGAAACGTCTTTCGAAACTAAATAGCTTCCTCACTTTCTCCAGCACGAATGCGCACAGCGCGCAATCGTTGCTCCAGCACGCTGTGCGCATGCGTGCTGGAGCAAGTGAGGAAGCTATTTCGTGTCTAACGACGTTTCTAAAGATCATATTACAGAGGCATGGGAAATACCACAACAGGCCTATGCTCTCTATGTAAGCACAACTAGCGATTCATCCAGACAGATTGATGAAAACAACCGTTTCGTGGCAGAAAATAGATTTTTAGAAGCTGCATTCTCGTTGCCCCGATCACCGCCATTACATGGATATACTGGCTCACGCTGGATTTTACATTTCTTCTACAGGCCTCCGAACTACACCAAAGTGATCTCGGTGAGTCAAACGTCTTATAGTATGTCGTAAATAAGGTCCAGGTTGTCAAAAACGAGCATTGTCCTTTAAGCGTGAGGGCAAAGCCTCTCCTTTGAATCCAGACTCAAATGTCAATAAAAATGTGGACTCTTAATGAAAACAAATGTGCAGGTTCTCAACCTAGCAGCCAAAGGATTACAGCATAGTTGAGCCTCACGTAGCAGACAGAACTCCATATTAGACAAACAGAAACCACTGATGTTGACACAAACAAGTACAAGACATCATTCAGCATTCAAAGCCATGTAGGCCAAACACGCCATGCACTACGAAACCAAGTCCTTGATGTGACTTGATATCTTCCTTTTGCAACAAGCGCCTGACACGGAAAAACCACCATGATTGTTTGTGGGTCATCAAATCAACACGAGGATAAAAAAAGGTGCCCATGCCAACAGAGAGAAAAGTAAAAGAGCAAAGACGAAGAAAGAGAGTAAATGAGATAGTTACTACTACTGCGCTCTTTGCCTAGACATAGTCGTTTCAGAGTGGACCCTATGAAGGTAAAACAGCACAAGACAGGAACAGTTAGGCTGGGACAGACTGTACACCACAGGGCTGTGGACAAGCTGCTTCAAAGCCACACACAGCTATCAAATCAGTTAAGGAGAGAGAGGAGAGGAAACCGGGAGGAGGGGTGTTTAAAATCGGTGAACACAAACGAGGTGTGTGGGGTGGTGGGGGGTGGGGGCACAGAAATTGGGCCTGCATAACTTGTAAAAAATTCCAAAAGGTGAGGAAGAGAATGAAATGTCGACGGAGGGGCTTAGAACACCGAGAGAAGCCTGATCCCTTGGTCTGGGAATGGACAAGACTGGTCCCTCACTTCCTGTCTTCGTATGATGACACTGTTCTGCTCCCGCTCTGATCTCCCCAGTGGCCTGGCTTGGAACAAAAAGCTCAACTGTAAACTAGATGAAGTGAACAACGCAGAGATAGCATTTGAAAGAGCTACGGTCTGGCTAAATGTGGCCATTCACAAACATGGTGTGATTGTGGAGAAAGATACACTTGAGGCTCGTGAGACAGCCTAATCAGATGGGCATACTCTCTAGCCTCGCTGTGGCTCACTGAGTTACAGGGAGCACTCGGCCACATGAGCTCTGGAACATTCCACAGCAAAACTCCTCCTCTGACCTACAGTGTTTTTCAGTATGTGAAACATAAAAAGGAGGAACCAAAAATCAAAAGGTGAAAGAGCACAGAGAGACTAGCTGGAGCATATCAGTCAGCACTTACAGTAACATGCAGCTAAAACAGGGGAGAGGAAGGGGGTTGGGGTACGTAGAAATATTGATGATGCAGCCCTTTTTCTTTTCTTTTTTTACCGAGGAGAAAGTCTCCATCAGTGCCCTGCTTCACGCCTGCACCATGCATGAGAGAGAGAGAGAGAGAGGGAGAGAGAGAGAGAGAGAGAGAGCGAGAGCTCTCCACTCCTCTACCCCAACAGGCCTCTTTGGGGCCTGGCCTGGCTGTGAGAAGGGGACAGGGGCCATTTGGGAGCAAGGGCCTTTTTCCTGTCTCTATACTGAGGGGACAGACTGGCCGACACACCTACAGTACAGTTCCAATCAAAATTATTCAACCCCGATTGCACATTAGGTTTATTGGCAAAATATACAATTTTCCAGCTGTTTGCAATAAACAAATTACACAAGAACTGTTTAAATAGTTCAATGAAACTAATATTACACTTAAAAAAAAAAAAAAAATTCAACACAAAATGCTACTTTTAATGACTACTGCAGTCTCAAAATGATTCAACCCCTTCAAGACAAGCATCTTCAGTACTTAGTAGAGCACCCTTTTGCTGTTATGACCTGCTGCAAATGGGATGCATAGCCAGACACCAGCTTCTGACAGCCTTCCTGAGGAATCTCAGCCCATTCCTCATGGGCAATGGCCTCAGGTTCAGTAATATCCTTGGGTGTGCGTTTTGCAGCCGCCTTCTTCAAATCCCATCAGAGATTTTCTATGGGGTTCAAGTCAGGCAACTGTGACGGCCACTCTAGAATCTTCCATTTCTTCTTCTGAAACCCAGCCTTGGTGGACTTTGAGGTGTGCTTGGGATCATTGTCCTGTTAGAAGGTCCAACGACGCCCGAGCTTCTGCTTCATTACAGACGGAATTAAGTTTTCCCTAAGATTTCCTGATACTTGACTGAATCCATCGTCTCCTCCACACGCTGCAGTTTTCTCTAGGGTTTTTGACCACTTGCCTCCTCAGGAATCTGGTGGCTCCGCTGATAGCTTCCAGTGGCTACATTCCAGGTAGTGTAGCCACTGTTCCTTTAACTTCAAACTTGCAAACTATGCTTCCAATTGTATCTCTAGGAACATTCAGTGCTTTTGCCATCTTTTTGTATCATTTTCCTTGTTTGTGCAAGGCAATGATCTCTTCTCTGAACTTTGTGGACAATTCTTTTGACTTGAGCCATATTTCTAACATGTAATCAAACATCACTCTCAACAAACCCATAGCCAGTCCAGGTATTTGTGTTCTATCTCAAGCACACCTGAACTACTGTAATTAGTTTCACCAGGTGTGCTTAAAACAGGGGGTTGGGTTATTTTGATTAGTTGCATCGGGTGTGCTTGAGACAGGAGGAAGAATAATTTTGAGACTGCATTAGTGATTAAAGTAGCATTTTGTGTTGAAATTGGATAAAAACCATTGTAATATTAGTTTTATTGAACTATTTCAACTGTTCTTGTCCATTTTGTTTATTGCAAACGGCTGATACATTTAGAATTTTGCCAATAAGCCTAATATGCAATGGGGGTTGAATAATTTTGATTACGACTGTAATCTCCAGACATTAAAGAAGTGGGTAAACAAAAACACACACCACAGAGGATACAAAACCTTTTGGCGCACACACAAACTCTGGGTCCAGATATAGCATCGCCCGCCCAATGTCTGGAGAAGACGAGCTTTAGCCCACAACACATCCCAGGTCATTTAGGGTCTGCATGTTGAACGCCAGAAGCACAAAGTGTTTGTATGGAGGGTCATCTAAAAACAGCAGGAGAACCTTTGAGGGCTGAGGGGGAGAGAAGAGAAGACGCATGACTGTGTCAGGGGGCTGGGAGGAGTGAGAGGGAGGGCAAGATTCACTTTAGAAAGGAAATAGAAAACAAAATGGTCCGGGTTGAGAGAAAACGTGAAGAGGTGAAGAAAAGAGGAGGAGGATGGGATGAGCGAGGGAAAAGTAGAAAAGAACAAATACAAACAGATGGACAGAGACACGGGCCCACTGAGGAATCTAGCGCGCGGTTTGCTACTAGACTTATAGGTGACTCTCTCTGTCGTCTGGTGGTAAACCGTCCAGCCTGTGAAAAGCAATATAAGAGGGAAGAAGAGAAGAGACAAGAGAGAAGACACTCATGTAAAAGTGCACAGAATCTGGGACGAGATTCACCAACAGCACCAGCACAGGACAGACAGGCAGACAGACAGACAGGGCAGGCAGACAGACAGGCAGAGACAGATGGCCTGGGGAAAAGTCCTCATGTTCACTTATAAGACAAAACTGTCAATTAGCGCTTTCCCACCAGAAAGCCCCCTGTACTTTTCCCCACAGGGGACAGTCCCCTAGAGCTCCCTGTCCCTTAGAGCTCCCTGTCCCCTAGAGCTCCCTGTCCCCTAGGACTCCCTGTCCCCTAGAGCTCCCTGTCCCCTAGAGCTCCCTGTCCCCTAGAGCTCCCTGTCCCCTAGAACGCCCTGTCCCTTAGAGCTCCCTGTCCCCTAGAGCACCCTGTCCCCTAGAGCTCCCTGTCCCCTAGAGCTCCCTGTCCCCTAGAACGCCCTGTCCCTTAGAGCTCCCTGTCCCCTAGAGCACCCTGTCCCCTAGAACACCCTGTCCCCTAGAGCTCCCTGTCCCCTAGAGCTCCCTGTCCCCTAGAGCTCCCTGTCCCCTAGAGCTCCCTGTCCCCTAGAGCTCCCTGTCCCCTAGAGCTCCCTGTCCCCTAGGACTCCCTGTCCCCTAGAGCTCCTCATGTAGACGGCGTTCAGACAGCGGGGTAGAAGCTCCTCTACCCTCTGTGAGCCGAGGAGACGGCGAGACGAACAAAATGGCTCATTATCTGAATACTGTCAATGGGAAGGATTATTTTTTCCAGCAGATGTCTTAGTTACAAGAAGATTGAACTGGGAAAGCAGTTGTGTTTACACGTATGGTTTTCATGCAATTTAGTTTGAGAAATCCCTGCGATGCTCGGCAGTAAACACGGAAGTGATTGTGGACTTATAAACCTCAATCTGTCTTATGAGAAAAAGATTCCCATCAGATATCTTAGTTACAACAATACTGAAGTAGGACAGTAGTTTTGTGTAATGTGTGGGATTTATTCAGTTTTAGAAAATCCATTTGGAAAATCACCGCTATTGTTAAACACAGAAGCTTTATTGTGCAGGGAATATAAACATGGCACCGTTGAAATGAAACTTTGCCTGTAGGCTCCCTGCTCAGCCAATCAGAAATGTTCACAGTCCCCCGGCAAAAGTACTACATTGTGTGACCCCCGGTTTGCAGTTCGGGGAGTGCGGGGGGGGGCGGGGGAGAAGTACGATGGTGAGAAAGCGCTTATTGAGCACTGGACAGAGACCAGGTTGGTTTTCCCCCACTGCTCACATTAACTATGAGGTAGTATTACCAACAGACGCTACAGAACCTTTCACTGACATCCATGTTATTGGAATGACATTTGAAAAAAATGAGACATGAAGAGAGGGAAAATGTGTGATGTAGCACTCGTTCTCGTGAATCTTCACCTTGGATGTGTGTTGAGTGTGAAGCATGGAACTCCTATCTGTCTGTTTTGTCTATGTGCATGGATAAGGAGTTGTAGTCACGTCAAGTTTTTTTAATCAATTGAATCTATAAGTTGGTGTGTGTGTGTGTGTCTAATAATATATATGAATGAATGCTTTTGAAAAGTGACATCCTTTTTTTTTAATGCAGCTACGTGGAGTTTGTTGATTTTAGCGGCACCATGTGGACAAAAGTATTATAACAGTGCAGAAAACGTGTACTTGTGTGAACGCTGGCACGTGTGTGTGTCTGTGTATTATAGCAGTGCAGAAAACGTGTGTGTGCTTGTGTGAACGCTGGCACGTGTGTGCGTTTATTATACCAATGCAGAAAACGTGTGTGTGCTTGTGTGAACGCTGGCGCACGCGTGTGTGTGTGTGTACCTTGGTCAGAGCCGGCACCATGGAGCCCAGCGTAGATGTTGTCGGAGGACAGGGAGCCCTTGAGGGAGAGCGAGCCCTTGAGGGAGCAGGGCTGCTGGGTCTGGACGGGCTCCGGGGCCCCGCTGGGCACCCCGGCGCTGGAGCTGGTGGTGCTGCCGCTGGAGCGGGCCGAGCCGTCGGACAGGACGGAGCTTTTGGCCGGGGAGCTGGACGCGCTGGCCGAACTGTCACCTGTGTCGAGACAAGTCGGGCAGCCCCGGGTCACAGCGAGCCGTCCACTCCCACGGACCCCGTATCCCACGGACCCCCGTATCCCACCGACCTTGTATCCCACCGACCCCGTATCCCACCGACCCCCTCAAGACTCCAGCGCTATCCCACCTCCTCAGAGCGGCCATCATGTCTCACTCTCAAGCCCTGCTTATACTTTCCGCGTCCGCGTGATGTCAATTTCGTCATCAGGGGGTGTATGCGGACGCGTCCCCCTTTTTTGGCGTTGGTGCGTACTAGTCTGCGCGTCCTCTACACAGCGAGAGCACCGACTGCCTCGTCCTCCAAGCGGACAGTAGAAGTGGTATAAACATCACCCCTAACACGCCTGCGATGTCCGCAGCTGTCTGTGAACGCGTCTGTTTGGGAGTATAACTGAGGCTTCACAGTGGCCATCATGTGTCATTCTCAACACCCCCCCCCCCCCCATTTTTGGATCATTCCAAACCCCTTTCTCTTCAAATGTACCTCCAAATGTACCTCATTTTCTCTCGTTTTTCCAACTCTCTCACACAAACTCCCTCTCCTGTTTCTCCATCCCTCTCTCTCACACACACACACACCTTTTCTCTCACCAGAATTGGCGTTGAGGTTGTTTTTGAGCTGCTGCACCATGGGGTTGAGCAGCTTGCCGGCCTTCAGCTTGTGTTTGCTGGCCCTGCGCCTGCGGCCACTGGGGGGCGCCGCGTGCAGCAGGCCGACGCCCGGGGGGAGAGTTTTTCCCAGCTCCTTATACAGACGCTCGATCTCATTCTTCTGGAAGGCCTGCAGCTCAGAGATCTCCTTCATGTGTCTGTGGATGGACAGAGAGAGAGAGAGAGGGAGAGAGAGAGAGGGGAGAGAGAGAGAGAGGGGGGGAGAGAGAGAGAGAGGGGGGGAGAGAGAGAGAGGGGGAGAGAGAGAGGGGGGGGGGGGAGAGAGAGAGAGAAGAGAGAGAGAGAGGGGAGAGAGAGAGAGAGAGACAGAGCGAGAAAGCATGAAACGGTATGGGAAGGTATGATCTGCATGTTTTACTCTGCATCTCGGTGCATGTGACAAACTACCTTGAACCTTGAGAAGACTTTAATAAAGAGGATGTAATTTCTCTAACTGACATTTATATTGGCTTGGATGATATCAAAAGGTCACTGACTGGCAGTTAAATATCGGCAGCGTTTTACAGACAAGCACAGCAACTCCTAGCTATCAATGTGAGTTACCAGGGTGCGTGGCAGTGTGCTGTATTTCAAAGGCTTTAATTTGACCCTGTATGTTCATGTATGCAGTGTGTGTGTGTGTGTGTGTGTGCGGGCGCGCACACACTTCTCTCGGAGTCTCTGCAGCTCCTTCCTCATGTCCGCGTCCTCGAACTCGGAGTCGTTGTCGCTGCTGACGTACGCCGAATGGGCGTGGCCACCGGTCGGCGAGGGGGTGTGGCCGTTAAGCACCACGGGCTGCCGGCTCGGCGACTCGGAGCTCTGCGCGCTGCTGCTGCGGCCGGAGCGCTTCAGGAAGGCCACCGCCCGCTTCATGAGGTCACTTCCGCTGTGCTCGGAGAGGGCGTGGGGTGGCGGCATAGGCGGGAGGGCGGGGGGCGGAGCCAGGCTGCTGCTGTCCTCCTCCCCCGAGTCGGAGTACAGGCGGGAGGCGTGGCGGGCGGGGGCGTCGATGGTCTGGGCGCGGGGGATGCGGGAGGCGGTGGCGTCAGGGCTGGCGGCGGGTGCTGCGTCCTGGTAGAAGCCCGGTGGGGCGGAGTAGCGGTTGTTACCGCAGGGTCTGGCGCCAAACTCCGCCCCCTCCTCGGCCGCCATCACCGAGAAGCGGCCCACGGCCACGCAGCCCTGGCCCCTCCTGGCCCCTGCGTCCGGCAGGGGGTGGGACCCCGCGGAGTCACTGGAGGGCGCCGTGGAGCTGTGGGAGCTTGCGCACTTCCTGCTCCTCTCCAGGCGGCGGATGACGTCCGGCGGAGTGGGGACGATCTGGAGAGAGGAAGTGACGGGGGAGGTGTGGTCATCACGCTGAAATTATCTACATTTAATAAGAATTATCATGATAGAATAATCTTTGTTTCACGTCATCTTCATCTAGGCGGGAAACAAAAGACAAATGGCGTCGGTGACACATGGTCAGATGGTAACGCGTTATGCGACGCGCTGTAATACAATTTAACGTTCGACCGAGGAGTGAGAGCAATGTCTCACCTGAAAGCGGCTCTTGTTCAAAATCTTGTTGGAGGCTAGAGGGGGGGGGGGAGGAGGGGGGGGATATATTTAGGACACTTGACTTCGCTTCATGCATTATCGGGAACTGGCTCTGAAAATGCACAGTCATTGTGTTACTCACCGGGCGCTGCGGAGTCGCTGTGTGCGCTCGGGCCGTCTCCACGCTCAGGAACCTTGGTCTGAGAAGAGAGAGGGAGGATCTAGTCACTCTGTCTAGCGATTGTCCTGCTCTGTCCCCACCCACTTATATCGGAACAAGTTTGGCCCGTCGGTTTCTCTCAGCTAAAACTGGACCCGGTCAGGGAATATCAGAGTTGAGCCTGCCACGGGGGGCAGAGTATAATATATCTGACCGGCACTCGTCCCACCCCTATCATCGTAAATGCAACATCATCTCACTGAGGGGTAGTGATAACAGTCGATAGCTAAATCAATATCCCCCCCGCAATGAAGAGGCTGCCACTAGATCTCTCTCTCGCTCCCTCTCCCACACACAGATAAACGGGGGGGGTGGTGTCGTTCGTACCGGTGTCTCTCCCTGGCGGGCGTGTTCCCCCTCCGCGGCGGTCTGGCTGTCCGAGACCCCGTCCGTGCTGGAGCCCTGGGGGTCGGAGGCGGCGCTGGAGGGCTGGGAGGGGACGTACTCCTGGTACAGCAGGTTCCGCAGCTTCTCGTCCAGGGTCTTGATGGTGCTGTCCACGAACTCTACCCTGGGCGGGCCCTCTCCGTCGGACTCCCCCGGGCCGCCGCTGCCGGAGCCCCCCGGCCCGGCCTGCTGCTGCTGCGGCGGTGGTGCCGGCGCCCCCGGGACGGCCTGGTGGGCCGGACTCTGGGGCTGGGAGGTGACCGTTCCGGACGGTATGGCTGTGGCGTAGGGCTGCTGGAGGACCACTGATTGGTTTAAGGTGAGAGCGGGGGGCGGGTCCCCCGTCGGACTGGCCTGTTGATTGGTTAGAGAGGAGGCTCCGCCCGCTCGTTTGTGCTCCGCCATTACATCCAGAGACACGGGCGGCACGATGGAGCAGCAGGGGATGTCGGCTACCATGGAGACCGCGGCGACGCATGGCTCGTCCTTGGAGAGGGAGGTCCGTCGGTGGGCGGCGGCCGTGGCGGCGGACGGTTTGGCTGCGGAGGGCTGGGGCTGTTGCACCCTGGCCTCGCCCGTCGCCGGGTCCTGAGGCTGGGCCGAGCCCCAGGGGGCAGAGGGGGCGGAGGAGGCTGGAGCCGGAGCGCACACCGGAGGCGTGCCGGAGCTGGACCAGACTGACGACGAGCCGGGGCCCTCGGGTTCTGAAACGGGGAGAGGGGCAGTGGAGGGGAAAAGGAGAAGGAGCAGGGAGCATCGAGGGGGGGGAGTTGGAGAGTGGAGGAGAGAGAAGATTCACTGTGGGCGTTCAGGCGTTATTAGAGCGTAAGAGTGTGCCCATGGGACCTTATTTCAGAAAAAATATGTACGGTAGTCAATGGCGATAAACAAATAATTTCTTGATCCCGTTTGAATTGTGCCATGACCATCACATATGTTTGTCAGTTTAAAACATAATTTTGCAAGTCAAGAAAGTTGCAGTTTGTCGAAATACTGTAAAACAGTTATTCCAGAAAGATTTTAAAGGACCATATCAGTCTAAATATGCTAAATATCCTAAAACTAGTCATCCAACGTATATCACATTACCGCAATCCATTTTCCGAAGTAAAGCTCACGTTAAAAGATATTTGCATTTTCGCACTTTACTTAAAAGCTTTTACAAAAGTTGAACATGATGGCTTCCCCCCCCCCTAAATAAATAAATAAATAAATAAATAAATAAATAAATAAATAAATAAATAAATAAATAAATAAATAAATAAATAAATAAATAAATAAATAAATAAATAAATAAATAAATAAATAAATAAAAATAATAATTGTTCCCTTGTTGCGCTAACAAACTCGCCCCGGTTAGTTTCAAGTTATTTCGGTTAAATTTTCAGCTAAAATTAGCTAACTTGCGAGTTAACTGAGATGAGTGAAATATATGTTTGAAATTGACAAACATCATATGTAATGGTCATGCCACAATTCAATCGGGATCAAGAAATTATTTTCCTCACGCCGTTCACTACCGTTCATATTTTTTCTGATGCAAGGTCCCATGGGGGTTCTCTCTCTTTCTCTACACGATTTTCATCATCATCAGTCTTCCCCCATCAGGGCTCTTGTCTGTTAAAGCACAAAGCTGCCCTCCACCGCTGTCAGGAGCTGCCGCAGCAAGGCGGTTACATAACTGACCCCTGCAGCTCACACACACATGGACGCACACGCTTACAAATGTGCACGTACACACACACACCGCCCTAGACACTCTTTAGTCATAAGTAAAACAGCCCAATTACAGCCACTGCTGTACAAATACACATTTAATGACAGAGGGACAATGTCTGCCCATCTCTGTGTCTGTGTGTGTGTGTGTGTGCGTGTGTGTGTGTGTGTGTGTGGTGTGTGCGCGCGCACCGTACCTTTGGCCACAGAGGCTTGAGATGAGCTGGTCTTCCTTTCTGGCGTGGGCGTCTCGGCCACAGGGCAGATGATGAACCAGCGCTTGCCGGTGTGAAGGACTGCCAAGGACAGAAGCAGATACAGAACACTCATAAATAGTTATGGAGTGGCCGGCACGACACTGGCCACGAGCTAGATGAGGACATAATGGAGGACAGAGAGACCGCGAGACAGACGATGGGAAGAGAGAAAACAGAGGCTTATATTCTCCCGGTCATCGTCTCCATCTCCAGGCCTGACCACGACCACCTCCCTGAGTAGGCACGTCTGATGTAGGGGGGCTAGACAGCTCTGCTCCAGAATGACCAGAGACACAGGGAGGGGTCGAGGTGGGGGGGATCTCCAGGCTGACCAGAGACACAGGGAGGGGTGGAGGTGGGGGATCACCATGGTGACCAGAGACACAGGGAGGGGTCGAGGTGGGGGGATCACCAGGCTGACCAGAGACACAGGGAGGGGTCGAGGTGGGGGATCTCCATGGTGACCAGAGACACAGGGAGGGGTCGAGGTGGGGGGATCTCCAGGCTGACCAGAGGACTTACCGTTCTGCTGGTACACCAGTTGTGGGCTGTTGGGTGTTGCTGCACCCTGTAAATGCAGAGACACCTGTTAGATAATGAAAGGCTGGCGCAAGGGATAATTTATGGACTTTATAATGCTTTAGGTTTCTTGAGCCAAAGTCAAAGAGTTGGCCCTGGGGTGGTGAATTACTCTTAACGGAATGTGTTGCATCAGCAACAATATTTTTTATTTGGCAGCGGCTGTCGGCAGCCCTGTTTACGAAGTCATCCTCGAAGCAGGGGATGGGGCGGAGCTGGTCCTGCAGAAATACAGACGATTGGAACACAGGCGATGGGATTTCGGGGATATGTCACGTAGTATACCATCTGATGTTTTTACCAGGCCATCGGATGTTTTTACCAGGCCATCTGGCGTTTTTACCAGACCAACTGACGTTTATACCAGACCAACTGATGTTTATACCAGACCAACTGATGTTTTTACCAGGCCAACTGACATTTATACCAGACCAACTGATGTTTTTACCAGGCCAACTGACATTTATACCAGGCCAACTGACGTTTATATCAGGCCAACTGATGTTTATACCAGGCCATTGGACGTTTTTACCAGGCCATTGTACGTTTTTACCAGGCCATCTGATGTTTTCCGGCGAGGGCTGGTCCCAATGCATGCAGTACAGACACACCATCGCACCTCTGCCTCTCTGTCCAACCACACCTTCACTTCAGTCTACAACAGCTCCTCTACAAGCTTTACCTCAACAGCCCCCCCCCCCCCCCCGGTGTGGGCGCCTCCCCCCCTCCCTTCCTCACCTCTCCCCCCAGGATGCCGGCTCCCTGGCTCTGCTGAGGACTGCTCCCCTGGTCAGCGCTCCTCTCTCCCTCCGCCTCCTCACTCAGCAGGTCCTCGGCCTTGTCCACGATGTCCTTCAGCTGCTCGATGAACATCTCCTTCTCAAGCAGCAGGATGAAGTCATTCTCCACCTGAGAGAGAGAGAGAGAGAGACAGAGAGAGAGAGAGAGAGAGAGAGCGCATTGGTTAGAAACCCAATCAATGGACTGATGTCCAGCTGTGACTGAACATGTGGATTCTGCTGTGAATGCCGAAGATTCACTCATCTGAACCAGTGGTTTCCAGGTCCATTTACTGTTCTTGGAGGATTGATATGCAAACGACGTTCACACGCAAAATTGGTCTATTATGGCATCAAAATTCACGGTCAATGAAATATTCATCTGAGTACATAAATGAGAACCCGCTATAATATGAAAGTGCTGGTGTTTAGAGAGAGGGGGAAGAGCTTTTGCTCTAACGCTGAGGAGTGTCGTTTCATTGTTCAGACAGAAGAGCATCTCACAAAGAGCTGGCAGGTCCAGGCGAAGGCACACTTAAGAGCTTTGAGAGATTCAAGGACGGGAGAACACGACGACACGGTCCTTTTCTTAGACTTTAGTGTCATTTATTGATTGTACAATAGAGTATACAATAGCATATGAGATCTGAGATAGTCTAGGATAACCATGAGTTTAGGAATAACTACTGTAATAAAAAAACGATTTAATGGAATTCTAGGCTACTACAGTACGTACTCAAAACAACAAATGATAGGATGGGGACCCACGAGTCTTATGTTACAAGTCTGCTGCACTAACTTGTGCTTGTGCCACTTGGTCAGTTGATATATGTTTGCCCATATTACCTAGCGTATAGCTAGACGTTTCCATGGCTCGACTTGCTACACTAGCTCACCACTCGCCAGCAACAAACCTGGACTAGGCTTTTGCAACACCCCTCCTCCTGTTACCTGTTCATATTGAAATTAACTGGATGGATGTGTTTCATAGCCAGTGGGTTAATGGATTGTGGGGGAGGGGGTTAGCTATTGTTGTTGTTACATTGTTAATTAATAAAAGTAATGAAATAATAATAATAATAACAATAATAATAATAATATAAATAAAATAATACGTATTTTCTTCTTAATGATTTAATAGAATTCTAAAGGTGTCCCTCAAACTGTAGGAGGGGGACCCGTGACCCTTACCTGACAAGTCTGCTGCACTAACGATTGGGCCACTTGGGCAGCCGTGTTTGTGTGTGCCTTGAATCGAGTAAATGTATCATGTGTTGAAATGAAATAGTCCTCACTGGTTTAGTGCTATTAATTGATAGAATATGTAATGTTGTTACTCTGACTGCATCGTTAAAAATAGGGGTTGAAAATGTGGGATTTCTGAGTTTCCGGGTTTGAATCTAAAGAATGAATGAAGTCCGATCCGTTGGTAAAATGATAGCCCCTCAAATAACTGATTTTATGTAGGCTTCTGTCTCTCCTGTAGCTAAAAAGCAGTTTGCAATTCAGACCAGTCAAACTGAGAAACATAGCCTACATTAGGCTGTAAGCAACTGCAACCAGATTGTCAGAGAAGCCTAGTAGTACTACACTGTAGCTTTACTGCCCCTTGTGGTTGCGGGTTGTAATATTATTTCCCCACCGCTGCCACTGTCATTGTTGCTCTCGCCGCGAGGTGCGGCAAAGTATTTCAGTTGGGATGGCTGTACCATGTAAGTGGCGATCTCTTCAGGCGCGTCTCCATCCAGGTCAAACTTGAAGGTGACCATTTTGTGGTTGTGGGTCTCCAGCTGACACTCCACCATCTTATCTCCGGTGTTGCACACCTGCACCACAGGAGGCAGAAGAGGAGTCAAAGCCAAGGATGATACACTCCTTTTATCACCATTTTTTATCACCAGTCAGCAGGGAAGCATTCTAAGCATGCACACAGTGCCCGTATCTCGTACATACAGCATCACAAGTCAGGATTCTTGAAATCTCTTCTACTGAGGGACCTCGAAGTATTCGAGTGTCCGTACTCACGTTGAGCATGCTGAGTTTGGGCCTGCTGGTCTTCTCCTGGCGTGAGGCGCGCGTGCGCGAGGACCGGCGGTGGTGCTTGCGGACCTTCCCCTCGCCCCTGCCCCCGTGCGTCCCCTCGCAGCCGTCACTCATCTCCTTCCCTGAGGTGGCGTCCGAGTTCACGCTGGGTCACAGAGGACATGGGACAGGGAGGTCATGTCAGGAGTCGGGCTGGAAGATGCGATGCAGACCAGGGCTGCGGAAATCTGACCACCTGCTGCTATAAGTGCTTATGAGCCTCAGAGGAAGCAGGAAGAGATGTCCCACAGGAGCTT
The DNA here is from genome assembly GCF_949987555.1 of Borostomias antarcticus. Lineage (NCBI taxonomy): Eukaryota > Metazoa > Chordata > Actinopteri > Stomiiformes > Stomiidae > Borostomias > Borostomias antarcticus. Next base: position 23,041,846 of record NC_140244.1, on the reverse strand, counting down.
ATTTCCGGAAAAATATGTACGGTAGTGAACGGCGATAAACAAATCATTTCCTGATCCCGTTTGAATTGTGCATATGAAGTCACATATGTTGGTCAATTTAAAACATAATTTTGCAAGTCAAGAAAGTCGCAGTTTGTCATAATACTGTAAAGCAGTTATTCCAGAAAATTACAGGCTTAAATAAGAGGTGAAAATCACTTGAGAGCTGCAGGCATGTGACAGGAGAGTTGGTCTGTTCTGTAAGAGCTGGCATGCGAGATCAGCTTTACAAGGTTTTGGTGAGTGTTAGAGTGTAATGTCGGCTAGCTAATATTAGCTAACTTGCGCGTTAATAGAGATGAGTAAAATGCATGTTTGAAATTGACAAACGTATGTGATCGTGGTCGTGGCACAATTCAATCGGGATGAAATAATTTCTCACACGCCCTTCACTACCATTCATATTTGTTATGATTTAAAGGACCATACTGGTCTAAATATGATTTGATCTCCTAAAACTAGTCGTATGATTTGATCTCCTAAAACTAGTCGTCCTTTTTCTGAAGTAAAGCCAACTTTAAAAGATATTTGCATTTTCGCGTTTTACTTGCATTTCAAAAGTTGAACGTGATTGGCTTCAAATCTATTTTTAAATTGTCCCCTCGTTGTGCTGACAAACTCGCGTTTTTAACCCTCTTTGCGCGGTCTGTCGGTCTGTCTTCTTCATCATCATCATCATCATCATCATCAAAGGAGTTCAACGGATTCATACGAAAATAATATGAAATAAAAACTACAGAAAATTATTTGAAACTAAAAGTGGCGAGTTTGTCAGAGCAACGAGGGAACAATTAAAAAAAACAAAGTTTTGAAGCCATCACGTTCAACTTTTGAAATGCAAGTAAAACGCGAAAACGCATCTTTTAACGTGAGCGTTGCTTAGGAAAATGTATAACAGTAATGTGATATACGTTGGGTGATTTATTGAAAGGACGACTATCTGGTTAGCGAGTTATATTAATTTACTGTACCTACGTTCATTACCCATCGAGCGTTCGCATGGTGGGGACAGCTAACGTTCGTGGATTATTAGCTAGTACTAATGGCGCGTTCCAGGCAACCCGTAACTCGTGTTTTTCCGACCTCCTACACGTGAAAATGCTCTGGAATGGCAGTCAAACCCGTAACTTCCCACCCGGCAACTGGGAGTACATCGATCTGTACGAGTTCACGGGTGGGAAGTTACGGGTTTGACTGCCATTCCAGAGCATTTTCACGTGTAGGAGGTCGGAAAAACACGAGTTACGGGTTGCCTGGAACGCGGCATAACTGTAAATAACCCCATGAAAGGTTTATTATTTTTGGTTGAATTACCTGCTTCATATTTGTGATATCACTCAGTTTTCATTGTATTTGAAGAATTGATAGAGACGTACTACTGTGTGTATGTGACCTTTTTTTTGAAGACCTGCTACGCTAATGTTTACATTTCCGCTTTTGACGGTAAAATGTTCAGTTCAATTTAGCTCTAGAAGGACGCTAATAAAAGTTTTAATGTTTAATGCACCCGTATGAGGCCATAGCTCTTACGGTGGGACGCTTGTTTACAGAAGGTTTAAGGAATGTAATACCATGCAAACGGAAAAGAAAACGGCGATTTAACCAGCAGTAAGTTGCCAGCCACTTATACGGGGATCCGTTACACTAACGTTAGCTAATTTTATATTCCCCATACGCTCCTCGTGAAGTTGGCTAGCTAAGTTACTTTGATAAAGACAATAGTTGTGCTTTCCCCTGGTTAGCAGCTAGTAAAACATTACTGGACAAGTCACCTTCTGTTTGTTGGTTATTGATCTGGCTCTTGCTGTCTAGCTCGGAGCGGTAGTAGCTATGGTAACGGGGCACACGCCTGTCAATCAGAATGATTCCAGTTGGTCATTTGCTCAGAGAACTGTCAATCAGTTGTTATGAATCACGCCCAGTTTTGAGTGAGTGAACTTTTTGAGTGGCAGATTCAGACCTCTAAAAACATGTTTTAAAATAATTTGTATGGATGAATTCTGAAATAGTTAAACACATGTGTTTTGTTGTTGCCTAAAGATACCTGGAAAGTGTTATATTGAACCACCATGTTAATCCTTTAAGGAGATCAAATCACATTTAGACCAGTACGGTCCTTTAGGATCCCATGGCGGTTTTCTCTTCCCGCTTCCGCTGAAGCACTCTATTCTCTCCAGCATTTCATCTGTGAAGACCTGAGGATGTAGACACTCTTCCGCTGACAGTCTAAGTACTAGCATATGCACGCCAAAATAAAAGACAGCTGGACTTCTATTAAAACACCATAAAACAGCAGGTTTGAAACTAGAATCTGCCCATTGTGTTCAAATAGTAGCGCGATTTAACTAAAACCATGTTTTTGTACACGTGACCTGGAACTATGCTGCTTCTGCAAGCATACACCGCCATATTTCACTACGAGCGCTGGTATATAAGTCTCACCGGATCAGACAGGCCTGTGCAGCTGTTGCCACAACACTAGTTTGACTCACAGGATGTAGGTTTTTAGAATAAGCCTCCCATTGGCACCGCACAATTCCAGCGGTGCCAATCAGATTCAAGATTCAAGTCTAATCAGATCTGATAGGGCTGAGCAGCTGTTGCCACAACACCGCACTCTCTCATTTCTATGCAGCCACGTCTCCCTCAGCATAACATCAAACGCCTTCTCTGAGAGAGCTGATGTTTACCCACACCTAACAAGCATCGCTGAGCAACCATCTCACACTCTATAATACCAGGCTCTCTCTCTCTCTCTACAATACCAGGCTGTGAGACAAGCTCTCTCTCTCTCTCTACAATACCAGGCTGTGAGACAAGCTCTCTCTCTCTCTCTCTCTCTCTCTCTACAATACCAGGCTGTGAGACAAGCTCTCTCTCTCTCTCTACAATACCAGGCTGTGAGACAAGCTCTCTCTCTCTCTCTCTCTCTCTCTCTCTACAATACCAGGCTGTGAGACAAGCTCTCTCCCTTTCTCTCTCTACAATACCAGGCTGTGAGACAATCTCTCTCTCTCTCTACAATACCAGGCTGTGAGACAAGCTCTCTCTCTCTATAATACCAGGCTGTGAGACAAGCTCTCTCCCTCTCTCTCTCTACAATACCAGGCTGTGAGACAAGCTCTCTCTCTCTCTCCCTCTCCAATACCAGGCTGTGAGACAAGCTCTCTCTCTCTCCCTCTCCCTCTACAATACCAGGCTGTGAGACAAGCTCTCTCTCTCTTAAATACCAGGCTGTGAGACAAGCCCTCTCTCCCTCTCTCTCTTCAATACCAGGCTGTGAAACAGACAAGCTCTCTCTCTCTACAATACCAGGTTGAGACAAGCTCTCTCTCTCTCTCTCTCTTCAACACCAGGCTGTGAGACTCCCTCTCTCTCTCCCCTCTTCAATACCAGGCTGTGAGACGAGGTCTCTCTCTCTCCCTCTTCAATACCAGGCTGAGAGACTCCCTCTCCCCTCTTCAACACCAGGCTGTGAGACTCCCTCTCTCTCTCTCCCCTCTTCAATACCAGGCTGTGAGACTCCCTCTCTCTCTCTCCCTCCCTCTTCAACACCAGGCAGTGATGAGCTCATACCTGTCGTAGGCGTAGCTCTGCCCCGACGCCGGCTTCTCTGCCGCAGGATCCTAGGGAATATATTCCAACAAACAACGTCAGAAAGGACGGATGGGGGGGTAGGAGAGTACCATCGCTACCAGGGCGGGGGGGGGCAGGGGTCTCCATACCTCCAGGTTAGGCTCTGCCGGGCCCTGTCCCGTGGGACCCAGGGGAGCGGCGGCCTGGTTCTGCTGAGTCAGACCGGCGCTGCTGACGGGCCCAGATGAGGCTGTCAGGGCGCCAGAGAGCTGCGGAGCTGTTGCGAGTTGGCTCTGGGCCGGGGGCGGCTCCTGGTTCCGGTCCAGCTGGGCTGCGTCTAGAGCGCCGGCCGGTCCGGTTTGTACGGGCGAGGGAAAGGCCGGCGCCGGCTGGACCGGGGGGACGAGCTCCGGGCGGCCGGGCCGGGCCTGGGGATGACCCTGCTGCGCAGAGCGGGCGGAGAAAGCGTGTCATTTATCCCGATCGCTCACACAGACGCACAAAGTAGACGGCTCAAGTCACACTCGGTCAGTCGGTTCACTTCTACACAACTACTACACAATTAGAACAATCCAGACCCCTATTTATAACACGGCTACAGTACGACTGGTATATTTACCTGTCTCAGAGGCTGTGAGCTGGGCGAGAGCTCGGTGAGGGGGGCGGGGAGAGGGAGCGTGCTCTGTGGGGGGGCAGGGCTGCGGTGCTGGGGGGGGGTGTTAAGCATGTTAAGCAGGGCAGGGGCTGGGACTGGGGTGAGCGCACACTGTGGGTGCGTGGCTTCGGTTTTGACACCTTGCTGCGTAGGCCCGGGGGGGAACGCCACAGCCAGCAGGGGCGCGGGCGAGGGTACGAGGGGCACGGAGGCGGGGGGGGGCAAAGCGGTCTCTATGTACAGGGGGGAGAGGGGGGAGACGGAGGGGGTGAGGGAGAGAGGCTGGCCAGGAGAGAGGTAGATGGGAGCCAGAGAGGGGGCAGAGGAGGAGGGGTAGGACTGGAAGGTGGGGTGCAGGTAGGGGTCACTTCCTGTCACAGAGGCCACCACCTGGATGGTGGGGTACAGTGAGGGAAACTGGCGGAGGCAGAGGAAAGAAAAGAAGAGAAAATGAAAGGAGGACAGGGTGCGGTCAAAACAGCCAAAAAGAGAGGAAAAAGAAAGACACTTTGCGAGACATTTTCACATACTTGCGCCCAAACTATAACCGGTCTGGTTCCTCCATAAAATAATCCTTTGTTCGCCAGGCACATATTGAGATGCTAGATACATGTACCACTCAGAAGTAGGGAGAGAGAGAGTGGAGCGACAGATGTCGCCATGGCGAGAGAAAGAGGGCGTGTTTACCTGGGAGACCTGTGCAGGAGGCAGGGAGGTGGAGATCTGCAGCGGTTGTAGCAGCTGATGGACAGGCGCCTGAGCCAATGGCTGTTGAAGAGGCGGCGCTTGTGCAGACAGACTTGGTGATTGGTAGACATTCTGCACAAGGTTCTGTCCATCAGGGCCCAGCTGCGGCAGAGAGAGAGAGAGAGAGAGAGAGAGAGAATAAAAGAGAAGTTGAAGGAAGTTGGATGATGGCAGCAGAGACTTCAATTTGCATCAGACTTCTAAACTGTGCTTTTCCTGCTGACTCAGACCAGAGTGACTCATTCCTCATCCTGCCGGAGCCTGCGGTCGGTCAGCTGGTGTAGGCGGCGGATCACACTTTATCGTCCTCATGACTCTCTCTATTATCTCTTGGTTTTGGGCCACCGTCAGAGAAACCTCCTGGTTCTGAGTACTCGCTACCCCCCCCTCACCCCCACAGCTGTCTCGCGCCCAACAACCAAACGTTCGGTACGTTCGTTTCTCTCCCCTAGAAAGCAGCAGGCAGCAGACCGTGGTGAGGGTGTGTTGTGAGGAAGGCGGAGGGGGGGGGTGTTGTGATGAAGGCGGAGAGGGAGGGGGGGGTGTGTTGTACCTGGTTCAGGAGGGCTGCGGTGTAGAGATGGGGTTGGAACTATCGAGGAACGAAAACACAGGTTCAGAGAAACGAAAACGCACCCGAGAACACAAGATGGAGTGGGGGGGGGGAGGGGCTATACAGTCAGAAAAGTCGCCGAGAGCCAGCTCACCTGTTGGGCGGGGGCGTGGCAGGCCGCTTGGCCGAGCTGAGCGCCGAGGAGGCTCTGAGGCTGGCCGCCGGGGTTCGCCGCCGGGTAGGACTGCAGGAGCGCCGCCTGCAGGACGGGGGCGGAGGGGGACGGGTAGCTCTGGCCTGTGGACGCGTAGCTCGCCGCCGGCAGCGCCGCCCCCAGCGGGACGTAGCTCTGGGAGGCGGGGTTCTGCTGGCTGGCGGCCAGGGGGGCGACGGGGTAACTCTGCAGGGGCGCGGGCGGCTGGCCAGCCGGGGCGCATGAGGGGTAGAGCTGCTGGCCGTGTAGAGGAACGGGCCCCTGCGCGGTCAGCTGGCTGTATTGGGCCGGCGCTGGGAGGGCCATGTTGGGAGAGATCTGCGCGAGCTGCTGACAGGGGAGCGTGGCCGGGGGCGGGGCCGGGATGGAGGAGGCGGAGCAGGAGGCCTGGGCGGTGATTAGAGGCTGTGGGGCGGGGACCGGGCCGGGGGCCACACACGCGTAGCTCAGTGTCTGCTGCGGGGACCCCGGCGGAGCCGCGCTGCTCTGGCCGGCCAGTAGCGTCGGCGCCAACGCTACGCCGGCCGCGGTCTGCGAGTTTGGCGGCAGGTAGCTCGCCGCGGTTTGGGACACGTAGGCCTGCGGCTGGACCGGCGCCGGCGCGTAGCTCGCGCCCGGCTGGAAGGCCGGGTAGCCCTGCGCCGTCGGAGTCAGTTGAGGAGGAGGGGCGTTCGACGCCGAGAGGCCCCCGGAGTGCGGCGCGGCCTGGGGGGGGGCGGAGGGGTGGGTGTGTCCGGGCGGGAGGTGCTGCGGAGGCGGGGCCTGGAGGGTGGGGTGGTTCTGCAGCGCCGCGGCACTCGACTGGGGAGGACACAAGGACACACTGGAGTTAGCGCAGAAGACCTCACTAACAAAACAAATAAAAACAAATAAATCCAGCTCTGTATATATTTTTTTTCTCTCGGATTTCCCGCGTCCCCGGGTCCATTGTGCGGACGACTAAAATAATATCCGGCATAAACTACTACTGCAAAATATTTTTGCCAAATGCTGCCTAGAAAAACACAGGATGTCAAGATTATGAATGGAGGATGACGCGGCGAACAATGAGCGCGGCGGGAAGTGGTGACAGGTGTGGCGCTGAAACCAGGAGGCAGGGAAGGGAGGAGGAAGGGAGGAGGAAGGAATGTTAGGGAGGTAAGAGAGGACACAGTTGTCGGTTCGCTGCGACCATCTGTCCGTTCCAGGAGTGTGTGTGTGTGTGTGGGGGGGGGGGGGGGGGGGGCGGTGTACAAAGAGCAAGCTGAGCAGCATAATAAGACAGAAGTGTGTTGTATTTATTTGCAACACAGACAAGTGAAGCAGAGAGAACACATTTAACATCAGGCCATCTCTAGCTGATAGTTGGGTTAGTAGTCAGCCTGGCTTTGTGTTCGTTCAGAGGGACCGGGCCTGTCCCACCCCACAGAAGAACCAGGCGTCAGAAGAACCAGGGGTCAGAAGAACCAGGGGGTCAGAAGAACCAGGGGTCAGTAGAACCAGGCGTCAGAAGAACCAGGCGGGCGGGTCGAGGGACCAGAGGTTTCTACAGTGGTGGTGAAAGCTGAGTAGGGAAGCAGGGGGACCCCTCCCATGGCAGCGCTAAGACAAGCAGCCCCCGAAGAGGCCTATGCAGGGAGCGAGGTGAAGAGAGAAGAGCACAGCAGCGCAGCGTTGCGCCCCCTACAGGCCGGGAGGAAGTCGGCACTGCGGCGCCTATAGCCGAAGGTCAGGTCTCGATAGGCTAACCCCAGGAGGAAGCGAGCTACTGAGGGGCTAGCGGGGACCGGCGCAGGCCGCGTTCCCGGGTGTGACCTACCACTCCCGTCGCCCCAGTGGATTCGTACCCCCCGGCGCAGTAACTGGCCCTGCGGTCCTGGTGTGGCGCGGACGGGGGGGCCGCGGCGGGGGGCGCCTCCCTATCCAGACTGCTGCTCCTCTGGGTCAACCTCAGACCGCCGTCTCTGTCGCCGCGGGCGGGCCTGTGCGGCGGTGCCGGGCCCTGGTTGGAGGAGGAGGCGGCGACGGGCGGCCCGGTTTTGCGGCTGATGATGTTGAGGAGGGACTTCTGGAACAGGGAGAAGTCCGAGCAGTCGCTCCCCCCCTTGAGGGCCCCGCCGGGGGGCTGGTGGTGCCTGAGGACGCACCCGCAGGGTTGGGGCGCCACGGCGACAGGGGGGCGGTGGTGCCCGCAGTCGCGTGACCTCAGCAGGAGCACGGACAGGCAGGCCTGGCACAGGTGTTTGGGTGTGGCCGGCTGGTGGTGGTAATAGTGGGTGGAGCTAAGGTTAAGGAGCAGGTTGCTGAGGTCCGAGTGTCTCCGCCCCCTGGGAAAAGCCGGCGCCACGCCACCGCCGGTGGCCTCGAACGAGACGCTGTGGCGACGAGATTCTGTAGGAGAGGAGGGGGGCGGGGAGCTCTCGGTGGGGCTGGTCTCTGATTGGTCCTCCGCTGCTGTGGGGGAGGGGCTGACTGGCCTCTGGTTGGTGCCGGGCCCGGAGGCGTGCGGCTGGGGGAGGCGGTGCCGGTGGGATGACTGGTCACCCCCCAGCGCGTCTGCGACGGAGGCGCCGCCTTGGCGGGCCCCGCCCCCCAGGCTGAACTCCGGGCCCGGGGCTCCTCGCCAGCCCAAGCCCGGCTCACATGACCCGGGACACTGGTCGCTGGGCTGGGCCTGGCGCTGATCCGGCACAGTCACCCACAGGCAAAACAACATGTTACTCAAAAGCACACGCACACACAAACAACAGTATGAATGGAGCGGAATGGAAATTGATTAATTGACAAAAAACACACACAAAAAAAGAGTGAATTCCTGGAGAAAAAAGTCTGCCTGTGTAGATAGCCGCCATTCTGTCGATGCAAAGTAGCTTTGTGTGTGAGAAATGCATGTTATCCTATGTATGTTTATGTTAATCAGGATTAATGCATGCACTGTGCACGTAATGATCCCGTGTGTGCACGAGAGTGTGTGTTTGTGAACTGCGTGTGCAATGCAAATTGCCTTCATGTACGTATTAATGCGCATCGGTGGGTGTGATGTTAACGACCCTGTGTGTGTGCGTGTGTGTGTGCGCGCGCGCCACCGGCAGAGCCGACCTGCTGCGTTGCCATGGCGACAGGCTCCAGCAGGGAGTGGTAGGGGACGCCGTACTGGCTGCCGTGGGAGTCGGAGTACACGGAGCCCAGGCCGCTGTCCAAGGTGCCGTCCGCTGCAGGGGAGCGGGGGAGGAGGGTAGGGGTTACTCATTACACGCGCCAACAAAGGCTCATCGCTGTCAAAGATCAACCATGCATGCGTGTCAGAAAGGGTGTGTGTGTGTGTGTGTGTGTGTGTGGTGGGGGGGGGGGGTTTACATGTAACAGAGGTGGCGCTGGCCGGCAGGTTACAGAGCCGGGCGTGCTGGTCTGCCTCCGGCTCCTCTGGCTCCAGAGGGGGGGGCTGTCCTCCCTGTGTGGCCCCGGCGGAGGCGCCCCGGGCTGGGGTGGCCTGGGCCCTGAGGCCCCCCTCACCCTGGTCCGCCGGGGGTGCGGCTGACACGGTCCTCTCTCTCCGCCACTTGATCAACGCCACGCGGTCCCTGATGGACTTCCCCACGATCTTGGCGTCGCTCTCGTGGAAGAAGCCCGAATCCACCTGACAGGAGAGGGAGGGGTATTTATAGAACCGACTGCATGAGGGGAAGATGGTGTGAGAAAGAGAAAGAGAGGGTGTGTGTGTGTGTGAGAGAGAGAGAGAGAGAGAGAGAGAGAGAGAGAGAGAGCAGGAAGGAGAAGGAATGGGAAATCTATTTTAGGAGGAAACAGGAGGAGTGAGGAGGATGAACACAGCCCCTCCTCAATCAGCAGCTGTGTTCAGGATGTTCACAGACCGGCTGTAGCAACGCTACCAGTGACAGACAGCCAGGACACGGAACAGACATCTCCTGGCACCGACTTACCAAACACCAAAAACGAGAAACTGAGCATTTCAAAACAGCCTAGTTTGTTAAACACCTTTTGACGTCGGCCACGGAAACCAGAGCAGACTCAAATGGCTGCGCAGCGCACAAAATGTACCCGCACGCAACCTACACAGGGCGGATCGTGCATGCATACATAAAGCGTGGCCTTAATGAGACGCGCCGGCAAACTAGGCAGAAGGCATCGTTTCCGCTCGCTAAGTGGGAGAGCGCATTACCGGAGACAAGAAAGCTCACGTATGAAGATAAACGGCAGCTCCCGCGGTGGCTGCCTGCCTACTGCTAAAAGAGTCGTCAAAGAGCGACGAGGGGTGATTTGATATGGGGAAGGCGAACTGTTAAAACCCAGAAGCTCTTTTCCCGGGGACGATCGTTACAGCCAGGCCTTGAATTTCCCTTGGTTCAGCCCGGTTCAGACAAATGACAGATGTGGGGGGGGGGGCGGAGGGGAGGGAAGCGGGTCGGCCCGCGGTACGCCAGGGGGCATCGACGGCCCAGAATCAAAGCACCACCGAGGCACACTGCACTCTGAACCGTTCCTCGTGGAAGTGAATTCACACACAGCAAACTGACAAAATGAGGAAACACAAAACAAAATAAAACGCAGGTCACCAAGGGGTGGAAAAACACCTGATGTGTAACATTAGCTGGTACACCCTCCGTCTGTAGCAAGCTATTACTTGCGCACAGACCGGTTGGGAAAATGTCTTTGAAACGCAGCCAGGAGTGGCAAAAAACTGCTCCTTTGATATGCGAAGAAAAGGAATCTGGAATCTGCTCAACTGTTTTTTTTTTTGGGGGGGGGGGGGGGGGGGGTTCTTATTAGTTGTCTCTACGCAATCTGATAACACAGGTGCAGAACCAAAGTACATTGGATCAAAACGTCTATCGGATAAATGTTTCACATTCCCTCAACTTCCCTCAACAGACCAGTGGAGAGTATCAAAGAAGCAGGTTATTACTGCGTCCGGCTATTAGAAGACGTTTTCTCCCACCGGCCTGTGCGAAGCAGTGGCTCGCCACAGACGCAGGGCGTACCGGCTCGCCTCGCATCTGATAATGGCGGACCGAAGCTCCCGTCCTGGATGGAGGGGGTAAATAGGGATGAGGCAGGCTTGCCAGGAAGATATTCAACATATCTGTAGTAAGAATCACATCTGCAGTAGGCGTCAGATATAAACAAAAGGTATGTCTCAAGAGTCAGACCTCAAGAACACAAACGGCCTAGGGCGACCCGAGACCTGTGCAGTACTGGAACGCCGCTGCCCAAACCAACCAGCTGAGCTCATACTTTCGTTCTATTGGACTCCATACTCAACACCTGCTTCCTGCGTAGACCTATAGTCAGTCTCTAATGACAGCCAGTGTTTCAGGCAGTGCCAGAACAATATTGGCCGAGGAGAACAGAACATTGGAGTCAGGTGAAAGCCCCATGTAGAGTCTGATCCAAGAGAGAGGTATGCCTCCCCTCCCGCCCCCAAACCCCTCATGACTAGTCTCTTATCACAGGGAACTGAGGCCGCATTATCCGATGGAGGCCTTTGGAGAACAGCAAGCAAACAAGAGAGAGAAAACACATTGAGGGGATTCCTGGAAGTGCAGACTTGCCTATCGGCCGATCTGCACGAGTGTGCACTCCCCGATGGTGGGATAAGGGCCCTTCTGGCGCACGCTGTGCCCGGTCTCCACACACAGATCTGATTAGGGGCCTCGTTTATAAAACCTTGCTCAGGATTCGCCTACTAAGGGTTGCGGACATCTGCAAGTTGCAAAAGGTACGCGCCACGGTTTTCTGATTTATAACAAAGTGTCCCACGCCGGTTCCCCATTTTGAATCTCAATCAACTCTAAATTTGGCGCATGTGAGCGTGCATTTTGTTCCACCCTCTTAATGCCCATAAATGCCTATAGATGGCCAGTGAAGTGCTTCCAATTCAGAGAACCCACGGACATGATTATATGGAAGAGGTGCGACTGTCATTGACAATATATGAACCATGCACGTGATTGATTGATTTCATTTCTGGGTATAGGACGCGATGGATCCGAGGGATGACATGTAGAGGTGAGGGCACTTATTTCCCACAATGCTGGATGTCCTGAAAACTGGACAGCCGATGACACATCAGTCAAACAATGAGGCAATGAAACACCACCAACAAACACAGCCTATTTCTGTGTAACAGTGAATTATATTATCCTTATAATATACTAGCTTACACATTGCCTGAGTAAATACGTCATGCACAACAGTGCACAATTAGAGATTTCTTGTTGCGGAAGGCTAGGCTGCATGTTGGCACTGTCATTTTCCCCGCGGTGAGAGGGGCTTCTCTACGACTAGTGATTGTTGCTCTACCAAAATTGGGATTCACATAGCAGTGTAAATATGAAGGCCGTTCACAAGTCATTCACAACAGTAGTTGAATTATAGTGATTGCTTTGAGCACACAGCCTACACTGTCTACATGATCATTTATGAGAATAAATTAATTAAGGAATTATTTATGAGAATTAATACAAAGGAATTATTTATATTAATTAAGGAATGATTTATGAGAATTAATACATAAAGGATTTATTTATGAGAATAAATAAATAAATAAATAAATAAATAAAATAAAAGATGGGGCCATCCATCCCAGCCGGTCTATATTCTCCCATCCATCCAAGCCGGTCTATATTCTCCCATCCATCCAAGCCGGTCTATATTCTCCCATCCATCCCAGACGGTCTATATTCTCCCATCCATCCCAGACGGTCTATATTCTCTCATCCATCCCAGCCAGTCTATATTCTCCCCTCCATCCCAGCCGGTCTATATTCTCCCCTCCATCCCAGCCAGTCTATATTCTCCCATCCATCCAAGCCTGTCTATATTCTCCCATCCATCCAAGCCGGTCTATATTCTCCCATCCATCCCAGCCAGTCTATATTCTCCCATCCATCCAAGCCGGTCTATATTCTCCCATCCATCCATCCCAGCCAGTCTATATTCTCTCATCCATCCAAGCCGGTCTATATTCTCCCATCCATCCAAGCCGGTCTATATTCTCCCATCCATCCCAGCCAGTCTATATTCTCCCATCCATCCAAGCCTGTCTATATTCTCCCATCCATCCCAGCCGGTCTATATTCTCCCATCCATCCCAGCCAGTCTATATTCTCCCATCCATCCAAGCCTGTCTATATTCTCCCATCCATCCCAGCCAGTCTATATTCTCCCCTCCATCCAAGCCGGTCTATATTCTCCCCTCCATCCCAGCCGGTCTATATTCTCCCCTCCATCCCAGCCGGTCTATATTCTCCCCTCCATCCCAGCCGGTCTATATTCTCCCATCCATCCCAGCCGGTCTATATTCTCCCCTCCATCCCAGCCGGTCTATATTCTCCCCTCCATCCCAGCCGGTCTATATTCTCACCATCTCCTGGGCCACTCCCTCGGGCACCTCCCTCTCCAGGTCGAAGGAGAACTCGATGGCGCCGCTCTCCTTGTACTTCCCCTTCAGCTTCTTGGGGTCCTCCACCCACAGCTTCAGGGCGATGGACGCCTTGTTGCCGTCGTCCTCCTCCGCCAGCTCCACGCGCACGCCGGTGTCCTCCGCAAAGAAGGCGTGGTTCAGCAGGTCCTTGATGGAGTATCTGGACATGGGGGGGCCAGCACAGACAGTACTCTATATGGGTAGCACACGCTGCCGCACCTCAAACCTGCTCTACAAATCATCACTTGTCTCGCTGCAGTAGCAATGTCCAGAGAATAGATCTCAGAAACGTATTGCAGATGCACAATAAGCCGGATTGGGTTAGGCCTGAGATTTCAAAACACAATAGTAGTTATAACAGGCTTCGCAAATATGGGACAAACCAACTGGACGACCTCTGTCTAACTCCGTAGTTATGTCATATGGCATGAGCTAAGCACGGCATGTGCTAAGAAGCAATGTTCCATCCAGGGACAAGAGACAGAGCCATAAGAACAGCATAAAGCCCTATCTAAGAACACCACAGCCTTCAGGGGCTTATACTCAAGGGCAGACAGAATGCCCAATCATCTTCTAGGATTAAAACCCGCTCAATACGCCTTTTTTTCCCCGGCCCGTTTTTACCCTCGGTATCAAACGTATTATGTAAGAGTGGAGGCATGGGAGAGAGCCGCCCTACTGATCGGGACAGAGATTGCGCCGATGCCGAGGGCAGGTCTGTCATGGCGGCGGCGGGCGCAGCGAGGTGCGGGGGGGGGGAAGGGAAGGGAGGGGTCACCTTGGTACGGCTACTCACCGCTCCTCTTTCTTCTGGCAGATGCATTCCCCGATAATCTCCTTGACTTCGGGATCCACAACCTTGTTGTAGCTGGCAGGCTTCACCCCCTGCAGGAAGGGAAATCAAAACGCAACGTTTGAGGCGGACGGACGCGCCAAGAGAAAGTCTGAGGGAACGAACAACAGAGGCCTCGGAGGAGGGGAACGGGACTGATCAAACGCAATAGGGTCCTTCCATTTCCAAACCTGGAACTAGGGGCTGTTTTCACAAGTTCCCAAGAGAGTCTTAAGCAAAGCATGTGGTGTCTCATTATCACTTGTCAGAGCATTAAATCTTCAAACATGCCACTTTCTGAGAAACCCAGACTGAGACTCAGGGAACAGTATAGAGCCCCTATGGTTCTCTTTGATACAGCTGCTATAAATAGCCTGGTGCAGTCTTTCTCCGGGGCATTGGATACTGTATAGCACTGTAAATAGATAGCATAACGCTGTACAGTACAGGTTTGGCTGGCATTACCAGGGAGAGGAAGAGGGGTTCTCTTCTCTACTAGCGGGTGAGGGGAACACCCCACCGCCCCAGCCCTGCCAAGTCTGAAGAGTGAAAAATCCATAAGCCTTCGTTCAAATGTCCCACTGACTGTGACACGATGGTCTCTTGTTAAAACACTGCGTCAAGGCATCAATAAATACATAAATAAATAAATATACATCGGACCTGGCGACGCCCTACAATACTGACTCACTAAGCTTCACACCTCTCACACACGACAGCACTCATGAGGGCCTCATGTCTCAATTGTTAATGCTGTCTACTGCTGAATACTTTTGAGATTTAGCTCCATGCTACTATAGCTTCTGCTATTATTCAGTAAATGGGATTTGTCCCCGAGTTTATTGGTGACTACAGGTGCATCTCAGAAAAAATTGGAATATTTAATTTCATTCAAAAAGTGAAACTTTCATATATTATAGATTCATTACACCTGTAGAGAAATATTTCAAGGCTGATTGCCTCCATGCCACGCTCCACGTTGATGCAGTCATTTGTGCAAAAGGAGCCCCGACCAAGTATTGTGTATAAATTAACATACTGTAAAGATTAAAACAAAAAAGGCTTGAAATATTTAACTTGTGAAATGGATCTAGAATACATGAAAGCTTCATTGTTTGAATTAAATTACAGAAAAATGGACTTTTTTGGAATTTTCTGAGATGCACCTGTATGTCTGGTGAGCATTTAGATCTCAGAGGAAGTTACACAGTTATCAGTGTGTGTGTGTGTGTGTGTGTGTATCATAGGTGTTGCAGAGGCGTGGCAGCTGGACTCACGCTGGTGACTTTGCGGTAGATCTGAGCGGCGTTCTGGCACTCTGAATAAGGGTATTCTGACGTGGCCATCTCCAGCATGCACATCCCGAAGGCGTACACATCCACAGACTCGTCATAGTGCTCCTCGTACATCTCTGGAGCCATGAACTCTGGGGTGCCTGGGGGCGGGGGGGGGGAGGGGTACGACAAAAGTTAAGAGATTTGATACGTGTATACTCTCCACATGATGACAGTGTGCCCGTTTGGCCAACCGTCTTACCGATGACACTTTTGGCAAAGGAAGCCCTCTTGAGGGTGGCCAATCCCAGGTCTCCGATCTTCACCGAGCCGGTGGGTCCGGTGATGAAGATGTTGTCGCACTTGAGGTCGCGGTGGATGATGGGCGGGGTCCTGGTGTGCAGGAAGTGGAGGCCCTTCAGGATCTGCCTGCACCAGCTGCGCAGCACCTTGGGTTTCATCACCTTGAACCTCCTCAGGTAGCTGCATGGAGGCACGGGTCAGAAACAGCACTGTAGTAGGGATGCAGCGATATGAACGTTTTGGCCGATACCGATAAGATATTAACATTGTGTAATGGCGATCGATATAATAATATCGATAACCGATATTAACA
This sequence comes from Borostomias antarcticus, assembly GCF_949987555.1. NCBI lineage: Eukaryota > Metazoa > Chordata > Actinopteri > Stomiiformes > Stomiidae > Borostomias > Borostomias antarcticus. The sequence continues at coordinate 23,025,917 of NC_140244.1, read as the reverse complement.
GATGTCGGTATGTTCTGTATAGAAACAAGTTTATATGATAATAAAATGTTATACATACTGAAAAACACATGGAAACGCTGTCTCTGTTTCCAAAACATTTGGTTAAGCCGATAAATAGATGAGTAGATGCACCACATTATTTCCTCTCAAAAACAACACACACAACAGCAACTAGACAGCTGTTCAGCTGTTCACATCGGCCCCGTTTTACACATTGGAACGATACCGATATATTCAAAAATGACTAACATTAGTGTTGCATGGTATACCGAAATCTGGTTGAAAACGGTCCAGTATTAGAATTTCCCAACTTTTGGTCCTTATTGTAGGTCAAATGTGTCTCTTGTGTGAGTGATCGAGGAGATATGCACCTAGTTGACCGCACATTTGTTTAGTCTCTGTCACGCTTTTTTTTTTTTTACCATTTAAAATGGGTAAAATCAGATCAAATGAGTTTCTTTATTCGTCACATGTAGGTCCTAGTGTACAGTCACAGTAAAATGTTGCTCGTATTTCATTGTAGAACTGCGCACAGCGCGTTGATGCGCTCAGACTCTCTGGCCCTCTCTCCCTGATAGACACACGCTGTCCCTGTCTGTAAGTAAACAGCATAATAAAGTTATTCTCTTGTGTGAATCTCTCTCCAGCCATCATTTTGCTGTGGCCCCTTTCCGAACACGGAAGTGCGTCTGTGATGTGCTGATCTGGACGGAGGAGCGCCATCTCTGGGGAGCACTCACGTCTTCAGTGTGCCTGACGTCATGAGTTCCGTCACCAGGACGATGCACTTCTTTCCTTTGACGGGCGACTCCCAGAAGTCGTAGAAGCGGACGATGTTGGGGTGCTGGAGGCCCTTGAGCATCTCCGCCTCCTCCTTAAACCTCTGACGCTCCACTTTGGTCAGCTTGCGGTCCTGGAGGGGGTTTGGAGTGTGTGTGTGTGTGTGTTGGGGGGTCAGGGGAGAGAGGAGACAGACATCAGAGCCTTAGAAACAGAACAGTGTTAAGAGATACTTATATCAACCAACCAGATAGGAGTGTGTGTTCTCACCTCTTTTCCCTAGCACTCCCAAACCTTTAATTATACATGTCACCTGTCTCTTACATGGCAAATAAAACACCTTGAACCCTGATCCCTTTACTGTATGTCCACATCTGGTAGTACATCTGTCCCTGAGCCATACGGCTCACTAATTGGATCATAGTTAAAGTCCCAGCTGATCACAGCCATCTGGACTGGCTTCCTCAAGCAGGGATGGACAAGGGGAGGATATAAGCCTCCATTTTTTCCAGCTGTGTTCCAGCAAAACCTGTGGCTGTGAACAAACGAAGAGTGTCTAGGCTCAAGGCTGTGTGACACACACACTGGGCTGGAGGAGGGGACGGTCACGGTCATCCCTGGGGAGTCTGGCTCGAGAGGCGCACACTCACGTGCGCGGACGCGCCCACATCAACGCTACAGGGGTGAGCAAAGGTCGCAGCTCATTGATCTTCCACCCGCTCGCTCGCCCTCATCTGCAATCTCTCCTCTTTCTGCTCCCCTCGTTTCAATCGCTCCCTAGTGCACCACCCCCTTAGCACGCCCTCTCCATCCCTCACGACACACACACACACACACACACACACGCACACAAAGAGATGTGAATATTGCGGATATCCACATCCGCGGGTGGGTGGGCCAATAAAAATCTACATTGTAATTAATTTCGGGTGGATTGCGTGTGGATTTGTCAGTTATATTCGTATTTAATAACTACTATAATTATATATATTATAACAGCTGCGAGAAAGCGCGAGACCTGCCAGCAGCTCACTCAAATACCCTCGACCACTTCATCAACCGAGATCCTGCGAAAGCGAGCCTATAATCTTTAAATGGTTTAAGTCAAGAAAATGCGCTTATATGAAAAGCGAATGAGCACGAACGGCTGGACATATATGTAAATACAATAGCTTCATGTTTGGCGGGTTGGGGGCGGGTCTCTACATTTTAGAAGATAATTACACCGGGGGGGTGGCGGATGGATGATTGATGAGTGCACGCAGATTCGGGTGCGCTCAAACTCCATCCGCGCATCTCTAACACACACACACACACGCACACACACACACGCACACACACACACACGCCATTACAATACTTCCTGCAGGGAGTTCCAATGGTTTCCTGTGATTTTCCCGTTCGGAACCGCCGCTAGCGCTTACATAACACACACACAGCGCCTTCGCACGCGCAAACGCGCTTAGACGCATGCATCCTGTACGTACAGCCCGCCCCTTTAAGAGGGAATCAGATGGAAGATAAGGAACTCAAGAGGTGAATCAGACTGAAGAGGGAAATCAGATGAACGCTGAACCGAGATGGTGTGAGCGATCGAATCAAGTTGAATCATTAAATCAGCCTGCAAGGCATTGGGAGACAGAAGAGGAATAAAAGAGGGCAGTCAAACTAAATGGATGTTTGTGAGACAGAAATTAAGTCCTGGTCCCGAGGGACAACAATAATAGATACACGATGACGTAACGTGATGCGGAGCGAGGTGGAGATGATCTGATAACAGCCAGGAAGAGAAAGGGGAGAGAGGAGTGGCGCGTGCGTGTGTGTGTGTGTGTTGCGTTTCGAGCTGTGTGTGTGTGTCTGTGTGGAGGTGGGTGTTTTTGCTGCACTCCTCTGAAATCCTATAAATAATTAAAGTTCTGCAGAAAGCCCGTTCTACCGAGTCTGGCTGAGGTGTGGTAGGTGAATGTGGGCTTGGAGGGGCTGGGCTGTCCCCAAATGCACTGCGTCAGAGGAAACCCCCCTCGAGGCTATAGCCCCACCTCCCCCCCCCCTCCACTCTCCTACTTGCCCCTCACCATCCTTTTCCGTTAATCCGGCTCCTTCTAGGCTCCTGCTGTCGTGCCCTTCTCATTATCTCCTAAAACCCCTCCGTTCCTCCCCCCACCCGCGTGTTCCCCAAGCGCCCCCCCCCCCCATCACCCCTGCTCCTCTCCGTCACATCCCCTCCCCCTCTCCTCTGCTCTCCCTTTCGGCAGACACAGGAGCTTCTGCATAATTCAGGCGTCACATGTCGGCTAAAAGGTTGTGCCCAGCATGGCAATACAGAAAGACACACACATGCAAGAACAAACACACACACGCAAGAACAAACGCACACACACACACGCTAGAACAAACAGCCTGGGTCCCTAGGACATGCGTGAATATCTTGAGACAAGCAATACATCACACCCATCTCATTAACATGCCTTCGTACTTGGGTGGGTTGTATTCAGCCCTCACCTCTGGCAGTGTGAACTATGGGAGTGTCCGCGATTTAACCGGCAAGTCTGTCGTGTTAAAATAACACATCGTAACAAATGACTGCAAGATAAACTTGGCTGAAAAAGCAGCACAGCTGGATTGACGGTGTGCGAGAGAGAGAGAGAGACAGAATGGGTTAAATACACACAGAGCCACCCCACCAGGCCGGCAGCAAAATGGATAGTGACATCAACAGGAAGCAATCCATGAAGCTGTGCTGCAACCCATCGGGCCCCGACTACAGCTGTGTGCTTAACTGCATTAGCTAGTGCAGCTGGGAGCCATGGACCAGGAGTAGAGATGCCAGAGCTACACGCACGCACACACGCACGCACACACACACGAGATACAGGCAGTCCTGGAGATATGTGGACTGTGGAGCAGTGAGACCAGTACAGCAGAGTCCCGTGTGATGGAGCCAACAGGCTAACAAGAGTGTATACTATGGGGGTATCGAGTATGAGAGGCCCTAGGCAAAGGTCAAGACTCCAGACTCAAATATCCCGTTGAATTGCTGCGCTCCGCATAGTACATAATAGAGTCTGTGCCACTTCGCTGCCCGAGCTTGTTTTCTGAGGGCGTATCGACGGTTCAAAATTGAAAGAGTGACAGGTCGTCGCAGCAAATGAGACTCTAGCCCAGGTTAGATGGGCGGGGCATATCTATGGGTGGGAAAGCCGGATCCCAAAAGTCGTTACTGATTGGTGTCGCAGGGATTCCTGTGAAACCAATGAATTGCCAGGATTTGAGCAGCAGCTTTTTGCATGAAGTGTCCCAGACCCAAAGAGAGATTTGAAGTGTCCCAGACCCAAAGAGAGATTTGAAGTGTCCCAGACCCAAAGAGAGATCTGAAGTGTCCCAGACCCAAAGAGAGATCTGAAGTGTCCCAGACCCAAAGAGAGATCTGAAGTGTCCCAGACCCAAAGAGAGATCTGAAGTGTCCCAGACCCAAAGAGAGATCTGAAGTGTCCCAGACCCACAGAGAGATCTGAAGTGTCCCAGACCCACAGAGAGATCTGAAGTGTCCCAGACCCACAGAGAGATCTGAAGTGTCCCAGACCCAAAGAGAGATCTGAAGTGTCCCAGACCCAAAGAGAGATCTGAAGTGTCCCAGACCCAAAGAGAGATCTGAAGTGTCCCAGACCCAAAGAGAGATCTGAAGTGTCCCAGACCCATAGAGAGATCTGAAGTGTCCCAGACCCAAAGAGAGATCTGAAGTGTCCCAGACCCAAAGAGAGATCTGAAGTGTCCCAGACCCAAAGAGAGATCTGCAGCATGCAGTAACGTAGTTAGCGTAGCTTACGTAGTGCATCAGCGAAAGAACTCTCACGGGTCTGGCGTCGAGACCGTCGTCGGAGACCTTCATGAACATGCCTACAGGGCTGAAGGAACGCGGGCTGGGTATCAAAGCTCTCCCCTCACCCCTAATCGTGCTCAACTCACCCAACGCAGCCCACACGCAAACGCCTCTGCGGAAGCAATAAAAGACAACAAGCAGCTTCGACATTTACCAAGATGGATCAGCCTCGTCTCATACCGGAAATTAAGGATGTGGAAAAATCTGGTCCACAGGACGGCCATCTGCGCAACTACGATTCAAATGAACACTTAAGCCTCTATCTTAATACAGTCCTAAGCCTCTAGATTCACAGCTCAGACCAGGTTTACCTTTTTTTTTCCCCAAGAGAACACAGAGATGTACCACTTCTCTCCTCTCAGACCAGTGCGATAGTAATGCAAAGGGATAGGGAGGCAGGCGGCCATGTTTGGGACACAGCCACGACGGTGATCAATATCACAGCTGAATTATACCACCCAAAACAAATCAATGGCCGACTTGACCTTCATCTGCCCTCATCATCTCAGGGTTGGGGGCAATCGCTGTTCCTCTCTTCCGAACCCCCAATTACCCCCGTTAAACACCGCAGATTAGATGCATCAATAGCTCAATTTTCATTTTCAGTGTTCAATTTTGTTTTAAAAGAAAGGGGGATTGAGGGGGATCACACGCACGCACACACACACACACACACACACACACACAGGTAACCTAATGTCACAATATTTGGAAACACTGGAAGTCTAGGCTTCTAGTAATGCTTCCTAACACAATCCATGCATTTATGACAGAGCTTGTATGTCTCCATTGTTCACACGGTACAACACTGAAGTGGCCCTCCAGCACCAGCAGGCTTCTACACTCCACAGTCTGGTCCGAGAGCAAGGGGCGGGACCTGGTCTGGTTCCATGTCTTTCCCATCAAATAATAGTAGTCCCCCAAAAAAATAGCGAGCTCCTGTATCAGTGCTAAATGAAGGAGCACCAACAGCTCCTTAAAAGATGCAGCATGTAAAAATGTATTTTCTACTTGTATCTATATATTAGCAAATGAACAACATTCAGTCTACAGGGTTTCATGAAGTGAATGCATCTCTTGCTAGCGTCTACCACACGTTGATATTGCATGTTGAGTTTTCCTGGCCACACAGCGTAAAGCTAGAATGGGGTACAGAGGTTCTTCAAGCAAGGGAAGCAACTCTGCCGCCGTCTCGGGGCAATTTCTGACACGTGCCGTAAAGCATAAAGACTGTCCTAAAACCTGCTGAAAAAGCACCAGAGTGGCATCTCTTGTGTGAGAGAACCACACCTTGGTAACGCTTTACAAACCCTGCAGAGTTAAAGGTTTTAATTGCTTATTCATTACAGATATAGCACCTTTAAATATAGACAAGCTGATCCTGGAGCAGAGCGGTCATAAGCAGCCCAGACTACCCGCCGCTGACTCCTGTCCAGTCAGTCCTCCGGTGGAGGAGGCGGAGACCGGCCGGCTGTGCCAGGGTGCTGGTTAATCATCCGCTCCACGGACTCGGAGCGGAGACGCCGCTGGTCCGACTCTGGGCTGCTCTATAATTGGCACGCTGGCATCCAGAGTGGCACGGTGAATTATTGACGACGGGGGGGGTGAGACGGTGAGACTGCAGCGGGGGAAGGGCCAGGTGTGCGCGCGGCGTGCCTCGCATGCGAGAAAGAGTGTGCGTTGTATAAGCGAGAGAGATTGTGCGTGCGCGACGTGGCGTGTTGTCTGGATTAGGAACGTAGGCGGGCCTCTGTTAAGCCTCTTTCCTGTCGCAGAGGGCCGCCGAGACGGACGAACAAGCGCTGCCATTGACGCGCGGAGACAAACCGATGGAAAATTTGCAATTATAAGCTTTTCCCTTCCGCTGGCGGGCGGATAATGCTGCTTACGTAACGGGCCTGACGACCGTCCGCAGGGTCGACTTCGCCAAGTCTTTACTCAGCCTGATTGGATCCCTGTGTGTCCGAGAGGAAGAGGGAGACTGGCAGCACAGCGAGTGATTGAGATAGACAGAAGGGATGAGGACAGAGAGGGATGAGGGCAGAGAGGGGGCGTTTGAGAAGAGAAGAAGTCGGTTGGTCTGGGGGTCAGAGGCTTTAGCTCCCCTTCTCCGAGAGCGGGATTAGACGAGACGAGGGGGGGGCGGGACTCGGAAACCCAAATTAGCCGGGTCCAGTCATACAGAACGCTTTCCCACCGCTGCTATCCGGCTCCCCTCAGCGGGCCTCTGTGAGGCGGATCAAACGCACCGCAACCCCCGTCAGCCTGACTGACCGCTGGACCAGACGGATAAGCAGGACGCTTGGACCCTTTCCTTTCACTGTCCCTGCAATCTGTCCAGGAGGACAGAATTAGGAGGCCTTTAAGATCTCCTCGTTGAGAGCTCTCAACAGAAGACTGGTGTCGGTCCTCTGCCCCTCTCAATGTGATACTGGAGGATTTAGACGGCATTACAGAAGACTGACCAGGCTTGATTAGTCAGGGGAGGCGCACACCTGCGTTTCTCACCGGCCCAGCTCAGGTTTCTTTAATAAAAAGGTCCAGGAGTCCACAGCGGAGTCACAACTCCAGGAGTAATAGCGCTGTACCGGCGTGCCACCCTGCCCAAGCCTCCAGTGTCTCAGCAGAGAAATGAACAGACAGGACGTCCGTTTACATCTAAACATGAGGCACGACAGCTGGTGGCGACATCCTTAACCAAACACAGTAATTCTCCACAGTCCGTGAGCAGAGACGAGCGTAAACACAAGAGCAGGGAGGGAACAGCTGTGGTTGCATGATACCAGGGGTGGTGCCTGTTCAACCCAGCGCTGATGTCTGAGAGCGGACGCAGCCCTCTGCTCTGGACCTACAGTGCGGCAGGTCAAGAGGCGTATAACCTGTACAGACCGGTGGGGTCGAGCACAGACCGGCAGGGGACCGCCAGAGAGCTCAGGGCCAGGACCCTGCTCCCGGGCCCCGGCACACTGAGGTCTGTCCTTGTCAGGTCTGGCACACAGCCTGCCACCGAATGAGAAAGATAGGAAGAGAGAGAGAGAGAGAGAGAACGAAAGAGAGAGAGAGAAAGATAGGAAGAGAGAGAGCGAGAGAGAACGAAAGAGAGAGAAAGATAGGAAGAGAGAGAGAAAGAAAGAGAGAGAACGAAAGAGAGAGAGAACGAAAGAGAAAGATAGGAAGAGAGAGAGAAAGAAAGAGAGAGAGAGAGAGAGAGAGAGAGAGAGAGGAGAGAGAGACTCCCTGAGCTGAGCCACCCCTTGGTTTTATCAGGCGCTGCAGTGAAGCGGCACAGAGCCAGAGTGACGGCCTTGACTCAGCACAAGCGTCCCTGCCGACTCACACCGGTTATTTAAATATATTCAATCAAATATTTTGGCAAGCACCTGAGGGGCCTTCGGAGGGGTCCTTCACACTGCCCACGGCACCGAGCAAAGCCCCGCATTGACCAATCTGACCTTACTGGAAATCTCCGGCACTAGAAATCAGCCAACACATATAAGCCCCTGCATACGGGCCGGCCATAAAATATCAATGAAGGATTAGAGATTTCCCTAAGGCCTCGACACCCATCCATCCCTTGACCCCATATACTACTGTGTAAGTGCTGAGTGACAGAGACTAGCCACATACACTACAGACCCATAAGGGTTCAGGCCATAACGGCTTGAGGATTAAAGGGGCATTCCACGGTTTTTGCCGTTTATTTCTTACATCCCCTCACTATTATACATCATGCCTGATTGTTTAAAAAAAAAAAACTTCACTGGCATTAGGTTTTGCGTTAGCTTTTCAACACCCCTAGGGTCCCGTTCATTTCCAAACTGCACCTTAAATCCCCTTGAAACAAGCATCCCAGTCAGTCCACACTTTATCCATCAGTGCAAACCGTTAGGCTTAGTTTGCTTCTCAAAGAGCTACTTAATTTTGCTTGAATCAAATTATTATATTGTTAAAAGGAATCAAGTTTGAATTCTGAAATGACCCACCAGCGGACAATTGGGATATACGATGCACCACATACAGAGTTAAGGAGTTAGTAAATGATACACAGAGATTTAAAAAACAGAGTGAGTGCACAGTTCCTGGAAATACTGACACTATTTATCTCGTTTCAAAAATCTATTTAATATGGTCCCCGGGTAGGGGACGCATAAGCTATTAAACTGGTGATAACAGACGCAACACTTGATCTTGGCCAAAAGACAGAGAAGACATGGAGAAATGGGGACCGCAGTGTGTAGGGATTGTAAAGAAGCAGTTGGTAATCAAAATGCCTTATAGAGGATTATGAAGAAGGCAATGCAACACTGCTAGTCTAATTACAGTGTAGGCTTTTACAAACGGTCTGGCATGATGTACAGTAATGGGAGGAACGTAAGATATTAACCTTAACATAAAGGTGAGATTCCCCTTTAAGAGCCCACAACGTGTGTGGCAACTCTGAAACCAGACTCTTCTCTGCTCTTCTAAGTCTATTAGCTATGAGCTATGTGCAGCAGGACCCCTCTCCTGGCTCTACAGGTCTCCGTGGCGACGGGCTGGCGAGAAGGGCGTGTCTCGGGAGGCTGCTCGCCGCATGGCGGTCCCGGAGGGGGCCGGGAGAGGGAGGACAGCTGCAGGGATGTCTGATCATGTGATCCCAGTCGTCTCCATCATGCAGGCAGCACACGCGTGCAAGAGCGTGGCGCACCGCAGAGGACCGATTTACGGAGGCCGCCCGCGTGCCTTTAAGAGAGGCCGCGGCCCCCGTCTGCCTGGAAGGCATCTCTCAAACCCTTCCCTCCATCCATCTGCTGGCCTCACTCCATCTTGCCTCGATGATGTCATCCTCATTAAAGATATTAGCCACGGCAGAGGACAAAGGAATAGATCCTGCTTTCACGACATGACAGATACATGTAGGCCTACACAGACTCCTGAACAGGCAACCATAGGACCTAGCCTCCATATAGTACCCCTTAAATTCTGTTAACTTTGTATTTATACACACACACACACACAACACACGTGAATCTGTTAGAATCTGCCTACTGACGCCTTGTAGAACTAGGTCAGCGCTAGCGGTCATTATATCAGTCGGTGAGCGTGCTGGAACTTTTCCGTGAGCCGGTGACGTTTTGACAGGCTAGACAGGCTTTAGTCTCACATTTCTGAACTGCATTGTTCCCAGTGCATTTCCACACAACACAGCCCAGCTGGGGGCTGGCAGGGCGGTAGGAAGGGGGAGGGAGATAGGCACATTCTTTAGTGTTCAGGTGCTCCGATATGGAAATGCTTAGACCGTTTCCAACTAGCTGACAGTCAACAATGAAAGAAAAAAAACCAAAGTCGTCAGAGACTACGATAAGGACTGGGTGGGCTGGGTGGAACCGTGTCCAATCTGTACCATCACAATATCACCCGACACCATTTTAAGTAGTCTTTTCAATGAACCAGGCCAGCAATCAATTAGAATAGTTGTTCAGGTCCTGCTCATACAAACTAGCTAGCAGCACCAGTAAGTCCATCAGGCTTCTCTCTGGCCCACGTTGGCCTTGACAGAGAGGAGGTGAGGCAGATCAGGGGGTCTGGGCTACTGATGATGACTCCTTACTGCCCAGTGAGCTGTGACCAATGACCCACTTCGACAACTCCCACTCCCAGTGCTTACAAGGAGAATGTTTTTGCGACATGGGCTACACGGAAATTAAGTTAACCAACAGACATTACACAACTCATTCAAATGTTTGACCCCGATATCCAGTACAGCAGGTTGTGTTTTTCAAGCTCAAAGAAACAGCCTCATTCCACTGCCATGGTGAATCCCAACTCAGAATCATGACCACCGATCGTATCCGCAGAGCAGCGAGCACACTGCCAAACACCAGCATCCTTATTCACATGCTCGTGATGTGAACTCTGGAGAGAGAGAGAGAGATCGATAGATAGAGAGAGAGAGAGAGAGAGAGCGAGAGACAGAGAGACAGAGAGAGACAGACAGAGAGAGAGAGAGTGAGAGACAGAGAGAGACAGACAGACAGACAGACAGACAGACAGAGAGAGAGAGAGGGAGAGACAGAGAGAAAGAGAGAGAGAGAGAGAGAGAGAGCTGGGCTGGTTCACAAGACCGGGAGAAGTGGTTGTTGTTGACAGGACGGACGACTGTGATTAACATCCCTCCCTGCCGGAGCCAGGAGTGGAGAAAAAGAGATAGGGAGGGCAGACACAGAGAGAGAGAGAGAGAGAGAGAGAGAGAGAGAGAGAGAGAGAGAGAGAGAGAGAGAGAGAGGGGAAGAAAGAGAGTGCATGGGGGCCAGTTTAAAACTTCTAGGCAGAGAAGTCATGTGACCGGCAAGAGGCGTGCCCAGTGGAAAATCACCTTTCTCTCTCCCTCTCCAACAACGCTACACCGTGATGCCACCACTGTCGACTGGGCACTGGACACAAGCCTGGCACCACCACCCGTGTGCACCACTAAGGGCAAAATGTGGAAAATGGAGGCCTAACGTCAGCGTGCACTGCTCTGGTACACGTCAACAGCTGACACTTTAGAGTTTGAATGAGGTGTCTGGGGTCGCGAGGGGACAGTGTTCATTTCCCAGATTGCATTGTAAATCAGGCTCCTTACAGGCCACCGTACGCACTCTCCCTCAACACGCTGACGGCAGAACTACACACACACTTACATTAAACATGCTCCCAATGTCCACTGCCATACTCCCACTAAGCAGATCTCTACTTAAATCACAATTCTGTATAACTGTAGCTGATTCGGTTAGGGCTAATGTTCATTAATTAACCAGTTGTTAAAGGAGTCACAGACAATAAGGGTGAAAAAATATACATTTCTGATCAATGCAAACTGCAGACGCCCTCATGTGAGACCACATCTAAGGGGATGGCTTAAACTCAAATCAAATGTTTCTGTTTTAACTACACGTCCTTCGATGAAAAACACTGGCCAGGACAGAAACACTGCCAACCTTGCAATTTGTAAGCAACAAAATTATACAGACCGACAGTGGAATTAAGGCAAAAGGATGCAATAATGAGTCACACTGCAGAATTGATTACTATTGAGCCATCAGCTGTCCACTAGAGGGAGTGTTAGCTCAGCTGTCTTTGGGGAACTATAGAATGGTTTCCAGATTCTGGTCTCATTCTCTGTGACCAATCTAGGATCATATACTGTTAGTGAATACTGAATACTGGAAGTGATGGATACTGTACCTCTCTGCCTGCAGACATCATGCATGTGAAAGGACTCGTTTTCTTTGTCTCTCAGCTAGGTCACCTGTATGAAATCCCTTAGCCTCAATCATGCCAGACATCTGACCATGACGCACACACACACACAGAAGACACCATTTCCCTTTAACCAGGTATCACTTACATTCTCTTGTAAAAAGTATACTGCCCTAACAGGATTTCAGCACCCAAGGCGTTGATAAAGGCCACAGGGCCGCTGCACTGCTGCCCAATATGTAACAGCGCACATTGTCTGTTTGTGGGCATCTGGTAGTACAGAGGGAGGGGAGCAACCTACCCAAACCTCTCCAGACCCACAGGCCTACCCCTGGGACCCGGGCTAAGAGGCTCCCGCTATGCTGCTACAGTACCGCTGGGCCACATTCCTACATTCCAACAGTCACATTTCAAACAAGCTACATCTTACAAGTATGCGTGTTGGAACGATAACCAGTATAATGATAAACCATGACAAAATTATCATTAAAAAAACGTGTTTGATTACGCGCTTTGTGAAACTCACTGTAAATACTGTCCAGCATCAACCGAAGTTGGTAACAGTCTCCAAGATGCATTATTTTAACGTTTATGCAAACAAAAAATGCATAGTACTGCTCATTTGATTTGTGGTTTTCAATATAAGACTTGGTGAAATGATTAGAGCGTATGTATCAATAGTTTTTTTAACATTTTCAGCAAAATTTTAACAATACCACGATAATGCTGATAACGTGATAATTTTGGTCACTATAATCATGATATGACATGTTCATACCGTTACATCTCTAGATTTAATCTGACTGGAACCAATGGGAGAGTACAGCCAAGAGTTCAGAGTATAGTACTGTCAGTGAGGAGCCCAGTCATGCTTACTGGAGTTGCCTTAACTCTCCTGGGAGAGAGAGAGAGAGAGAAAGAGATAATCCTAATCCCGAGTTACAGTCTTTGAAGGACGGAAATAATTAGTTGATATCTAAGCCTGGGTTAAGATGGTGATTTTCCAGTGTCTGTATAACACAAGCTTAGACTAGTTCGTCTATCCTTGTCTTAGAGAAAGTACACTTAGTTTGAAACTTACCGATCTTGCAGGACAAACATGTCTCTCTACATCAGTGACTAAAAGCCTGTCAATTAGTCGTCTGTGAAGCATTTAAAAATGTATACAAACCCCATTTGCTACTTAGTAGAATCCCAATAGTAGTGGTGCTGATTGATAGCTCCCTGCAGACATTGCCATTATCCTGTCAGTGTGTGAAACATGCCTGACAGACTGAGATGACTTCCTCTGGGAGAGCCCTGCATCACCCACTCATCTAAGTCATTCAGGGAAACACAGCTCCAAGAGACTCTCACTTAGAACTAATACCTGTAATAATATCTAACTATTATCTATAAATGTCAAAAGGTGTAGCCTATATATTTCATTTGGTTTATGTGGGCCTATAAGAAAACTGGAGTGTGTGCATTTCCACTGTACCGTTTGGCTACACATTTGACATTTTATGGGAGACTAGTAGGCTGTGAAAAATAAGAATAATGACATGAAGACAAAATATGCAGTTGGTATACCTGAAGCTCACACCAGGCAACCTCCACCCAGGTGTCAGTATCCAGGCCTTTGTACACAGTCTTGAAGGACCCTCTCCCGAGTTCGATATCGAACTTCAGAAACCTTCCCCCGGGAGACGTGGACACAGCCTTCATCTCGGCTTCCTCCTCGTTCTCATCACTGGCTGCTTTGATGGCGTTTTTGTCCCCGGAGACCACATTCAATTGATCTCCGACTTTCTCCTTCTCCTCGTCGGCACTTGCGCTCTCTGTCGCGCTGTCTTTCTGACCACACTGGCTCTCGGTGCTGGAGCCCTCCTGTTGACCTGACCGAGCCCCCCGTGTCCTGTCTACTATTGTACGCAGGTTTATGTTCAGGATCTTATTCCTGTTGTCACATTCGGGGGCCTCGAAGGCCTGCTCATCTGAGTCCGAGAACCATAAACTTCTCCTGATGAACCTTTGACGCACGATCAGGTGATAATTCGATGGAGGGTAAGCACTCGGATCGCTCCCTCCTCTGACGACTGGCGAGGTGTCCATATTATTGACGTTTTCACCCTCTCCGATCGTTTCATAAATATTTTTGTTGAGTTCACACTGCGAGTTCGGAACAGGTGGACATTTCAATCCTTCGGGAGCCTCCGAATTGGACTTCCCCCCTGGATCCATGGCGATTTGAATGTTGAAGCAAGTGACGTTACCAGATAGGGTTTTCCATGGCCCTGTTGATGGCTGGAGTTCCCAACACGAAGACGGAGTTTTTAGGTCTGAATACCTGCAGCGTCCGCTCGGTGACGCAGTTCGCCAGCATGGGGGTGTCGAGAAACGATGTCACTCCTCGGTCTCCATCCAATCTGAACAGTGGCAAAACAATAATGTTGCGTTACCTATATTTTCGTGAATGGAATAATCGAAACGTGACACTGATTTGCAAAGTAGACACATGAGCTAAGAGCTAGCTAGCCGACGTTACGCCTCAAAATCACAGAAACGTCCGACTACATTCCCGTCAGCATTCCATCATGTCATGTGCATCCAAGACAAGCACACTGGCTCGGTGCGGCACAACCACGCAAAAGATTAAGTAGCACGATTCAACGAGATGCGTTCATCTACGACCCGTTGCTGGTACCGAAATCGTGTTACAATTGTAACTTAAGTGTTAGCTAGCTAGTTAACACATGCATTCTGTCGCGAGACCCCTGAACATCCATGACTATTCATCTAGCGAGCGGTAATGAACAGCTAACATTACCAGGAACACTTTGACTTGAATATTGACAAGGGAAGCGACCACTTACCCGGTTGATGCGACTCGGTGAGCTAGCGACAGCAGTTAGCTACAGGAGCTAACACAGCCAGCCCAGCAGATACTCATTGCGAGATAACGTTCGTGCTTTCTAACTTGCCTGGTTGGTTCTAGGTTGAATGACGTGCGGCCGATATAGACAACCGCTCGTTTTCGTGGAAGGCATGGCTGGCTACACCATTTCCAGGTTCCCAGTGTGACTGATACACAAAAAAACGTTCCCAGACATCACTCGAGTGAGCTGAGCTGTGCACGGTCTATTCCCCGGCCACACAGTCACCATCCGACGATGAGCACGCGTAATGCCTTGCAGCTATGTGGTTTGAGTCACGAAAAATACCCCCCAAACTAGCTAGCCAGCAAAAACACTGATTGAACGACTATCGAGTGGGTGTGTATCCTCAGCATGTAACTGACGCAGTCAATTAAGTTTCCATGTAACGTTATCTTCCAACAAATCAGCCGGCAAACTCGGGCGGTGTCGCGTCTGTCTGCCTGCCTGCCTGGCTGCTCCGCTTGTACACAGTCCCAGCCTCCCCGTCTGTCTGCCTGCCTGGTCCACTTGTACACAGTCCCAGCCTCCCCGTCTGACTGCCTGCTCCACTTGTACACAGTCCCAGCCTCCACAGTCCCAGCCTCCCCAGCCCCTGGTAACGAGCAGACGACCACCCAATCAAAGCGCACGTTTTGGATTGAGCCCTCCTGGTATTTCTTGAGCTACCTTCACCGGCGGACTGATACTCAGAAAGCATACGTTAAAAGTAGACCTGGAAAATAGTAAGATAACCATACGACACAGCGTTATATTTCTAGAAATACACCGGGAAGCGAGGAAAACTGATCTGAGATGAGTTATCAGTAGTGCTTTGTAACTTATGTCAGTGGGACTCCACCTGAAACTACCGCTACAGGGCGCGCATCGCATACAGCGGCTCTGTTCACTTCTGGCTGTAATCTGTCACCCTTGTTTCAACTCGAGATCGGTTATAATCTGTCACCCTTGTTTCAACTCGAGATCAGTTACATTGGAATGAACGGGCATGCTGATGGAGTCCGTGGAGGGGCGGGAAGCCCGTAGAAGTTAGCTAGGCTATATAATAAATAAAAAAACAGGATACCTTCAAGGTGACCTTGCACCCGTTGGCACAATTTGATTAACTTTAACGTCATGAAATTATAAGGTCAATATTGGCGGTTTGTTTAAATTTGTTCTAACAAGAAGTGGTTGCTGTGGTTCCTGGGGGGGTTGGGGGCAATTCACAATTTGGAAACTGGGGGAGCCCAACTCACAAAACAGCGGACCTGTTGGACTACAAAATGTTTTGGACTTTCACCCCCGTTTATCTCACCATATGCCCATTTTCCGCCAAGGTGGATAATTAATGTGATAGGCTATCCGCCGGTGTCTTCCTAGCTCTTATTAAAACACTCACGGGTTTAACAATGGGGGCCTATAGGCCATACAATCATTTGATGATTTGAAATAGACTTTAAAGCTCAATGAGATAACTTGTTTATGGTTCAATATTCACCTTTACTTGCTATTAGTTTTTGAATTGGCCTTAGCAATACCCCCAAAATCATTTTCGTGACATGAGACTGAGACCCTGTGAATTTATTATTTTAGAATTTCGGTGTACTGGCTAGTACACTGGCGGGAAATCTTGTGGTGGAAACGGAAGTGACACGTTTCGCGTGTCACACTTCACCCCTTTAGTTCTACAATACATTCAAAATCAATTGGATAAAAAATACCATGAAAATCCTACTTCTATTTGGAATTTTATTTCTCATCACATCTTTTCCCATTTAGGTGGTTTAGAATTAATTTTGCTTTGTAATTATAGTATCCCCCAAATCCCACTCAAACTCTCAAATTTTCATCAACAGATGCTTTTGGCATGGGCCCTGATTTACAAGCACAATTCTCCCCTCAGAGCTGTTATATTTGGAACAACTGTAGGCTAATATTTTATATGAGGAAGTCATTATTTTATGAAAAATGGTTTAACAATGGTATTATTCTAGTGAGTCAGTTGTTTAATATAGAAGGGCTGCTATATAGGTACTCAGAATTTCTTGATCGATACAATATCCCAATCCCAAAATAGTTTTCTTGACGCGATTCCCTCTGGTATATTTATGTTATTTAGAAGTGTTGTCCACCCCATGCCACTGTCTGTGCTGCCCCCAGACCCTAGGTCCAGTAGGTAAAGTTTGTTTTTCTTCTAATAGAGGTAGGAACTTCAAAATAAGAGCTTTGTTTCAAGATAATTTGCTCTCTATTCCTGCAGCCACATTTTATTGGAATAGTTATGTCAGTAATATTGATTGGAAAAAAGTTTGGGTCCTTACCGCATAAATTCCTGCTAACAAATAAGGTTAACAAAACTTCATTTAAGTTGATCCATAAATTCTATCCTCTGAAGCGTTTTCTACAAAGGTTTAAGAATGACATAGATGTAAATTGCTCTTTCTGAGTTATGTCCAGAGACTTGCTCCCATCTATTTTGGTCTTGTAAATTTACTTCTACTTTCTGGAAAGATGTGAATACTTCCATAGCTGACAACATTTTTGGGGATTTTTCTTTTTACTATAAAAATGTTATACTTGGTTGCTATGATTATAATGACAAAGATGATGATGCTTTTTTCTAATTAATTTAATTGTACTGCTTAGTAAGTTTCACATTCACAAAAGTAAATATACCAACCAAAAACCAAAATTCTGTGTATTTATGAAAGAAATTTAGTTATATTTATCTACAATTTCTTCTTCACTAAACAAAAAAAGCAATTAGAACATTGAATGTATGCAATATTTTTAAGGTATTTAAATTAACTCGTGTCTTTTCTTTTCTTTTAATTTGTATTTTATTTTTGTTATTGTTTTACTTGTTCATCTATGTTTGATCTCCTATTGTCTTATCTACAGAAATACATCTGTATTTGACTGTACAGACAATGTGTATTGTGGTACATTAATAATAATAAAATAAATAATAAAAAACTTTGCCCCGCGAAACTAAATCTACATGCACATAAAAGAAAGAAGACCGGTATTACCTGCATCCTTCCAGAAAGTAGCAACAATCTTCCAATCCAGTCTTTGTTTTTTTCCCCCCATCATTACAGCGAGTGAGTGAGGGATTGTGGGAAGTGTGGTTCTTAAAACGCAGTGCCGATTTTATCACGACCAGAGGGGCTGCCAAAGTGCCGAGTTATTTCCTGTAGCTTTAAATAAATGCAGAGTTGATATCACATGAAGAAAATCGGAACATGATAGGCCCAATTTTGCAGATTACCATGAAACGGAGCCTACCGCAGCAAGATTTATACAGTCACTCAGGCCGCAGGGCATTTCCCCCGGTCATGGGTCCGGTGACGGGCTCAGTCCGACGGGCCTTGTGTTGGCACCTGAGGGGCTTTGTGAATAATGAATGCCTTCTTTGTCGCTGGAATAATGTGCCAATAATAGCTAGATATTACATTTCATGATTCCATAAGCCTGGGTAATTGAATGGCAGCAACAGTAGAAAGGAAGAGGTAGTCTACTTATAGCCTAGGCTAGTCACCCCTCCCGCCATCGCTAAGAACATCTGAATGTAATGTGTTTTGCCCCTCCCCATCACATTTTGTTTGGGTCTATCTGTTAACTTACTGTTACTAACTTACTAGTTCATGTGGTTGAAGCTGCCATTTTCCTACACTATGTGAAGGTAGCCTAGTTCAGAGCTGCTCACAAAGCAATGAACAGGAAACAGGAAACAGGCATCACTGTTATCTCAACAGCCTGCCTCTTATAACAGTTCCATTTAATTTCACAGAGGATAGTGAGTGTGTGTGCGTGACTACCACTGTCTGTGTGTGTATGTGCGTGTGCATGACTACTGTACCCCTGTGTGTGTGTGTGTGTGTTTTATTCCTCTAAGATTGTCAGAAGCCAGCTATCGAGGATAGAGTGGAGTGGAATATCTTTACGCTTGATAAAATGAGCAATTGATATTAATTACAGTTTGTCTAGCTGTACGTTGAGAATCACTGAGGACCCAGGGGGGTCTGTTAGCTTTTATGCTCTGAGATTTCTCCTGATTTTCCTCTTGGATCAGGAGAATATGTTTCAGTTTGTCCATGTTGTAGGCTAGCCTGTTCTGTGTTCAGAGGACTGTAAAACTAACAGCTCTTCAGAGGATCATGGGAATTAGATTTATATTGTTGGGCGGATCAATTCTTCCCCTGGAAAAGGGCCAGAGTTTGAGGTGAGCAAAGAGAGAGAGAGAGAGAGAGAGGGGGGGGGTTGATGGGACATGATGGATGGTGCGTAGAGAAGTGCTGATACAGGCACAGCGATGTAGAGAAAGACGGTAAGAGCGGAATTTTCATCTAGAACACATAGCCGGCAAGTCGGACGATGACACAGTCAAATACAAGTCCTCTGATGAATGCAAATGATTTTGCAGCACACTGCTGTGTTGCATTATTGTCATAAACCCCTCTCCATGTTATGTCTGAACAGTCAAGTGGGTGAGTTATCTATTACACGTCACAGGCTTATTTAATACTGTCAGGGGGGCGACTGCCAGAGTGGTCCGCATCCTAGGATGGCAGATCATACGATCTCATTCACAGATAATATGCTATGGTTAGTCATGAAATGCATCGATGCTCAGAACCATCAGAGGGGTTGAATGAGTTCACACATCTCTTTCTATCTCTTAAGGGGATTTCAGCCAAGAGTCAGCTCAAAATGCAGGAGCTGATAATGCAGTGTGAGGTTTGGAACCAGACCAATTAAGTGATAGCATTGAATACTGTTGTGTACAAGGGGCGTGTCCACCCAGCAGTGTACACCTTAGGAGACGGATCGTTTAAGCTTTATTTAACCAGGTGAAGCTTGAGATCAAATAACTCTTTTTTGAGCAACACCTGAAACACCTGGAAAAAAAACAAGAAACTAAAACAAAGACAATATATAACTAGATAACTACAGCCTTGTGCTCTAGTGCCTTGGCTGCACAGTAAATCATTAGTTATTGAAGCTGTGAAGTTACAGTATGCAGTTGTACATTTACAACAATGTATTGTAATATCACAACTGTGAAATTACAATATATTGCTGTGAAGATATTTTACAGTAAATTGCTGTGAACCTTACTGTGAAAGTCACGCAATAAGTTGCCAGTAATTTACTGTGATTTCACGTTGAATATTTTTACAGTGTGTGCAAGTCTGGTGAATTATATCAGGTCAAGTGTTCTATAGGGTAGTTGAGGGCACTGTACACATGGTGGTAGTTGAGGGCACTGGTGGTAGTTGAGGGCACTGTACACATGTCTTTGTCCAGGTGTGGTCAGTGATCAGAGGAAGCTGCCTGGGCAGCAGTGACAGAATCCCATTCAGACCTTCACAGTGAAAATGGGGTGGGGAGGTGTTGAGGATAAAGCTGCTGTATATGGAGAGTGGCACCACATGATATCCTAGTCTGAGCTGTAACTCACACCTCGCCTACGTGTGTGGAAGCCTGTCTGTCGTCTGTCCTCGGGCCCTCTGCGATAGGAGTGACGCCTGTAAAATCATCCCTCTTTCACCCCTCCTTCTTCCTGCACTATGGCTCTTTGTTGTTTTCCTCTCTGCTTTTTGATACTATCTAGGAATAATACAAAGAGAATAATAATACAAAGAGAATAATTGTTTAAACCTTTCTTATTAAGAAAGGTTTGAACAATTATTCTCTTTGTCTTTATTGTGTCTCCTTCCCTCTTTGTCTCAGCACACACACACACACATGTACACACACACACACACACACACACACACACACACACACACACACACACACACACACACCCATACTAAACCGGCCCTGTTCCCGGTTAAGGTCCGGTTAATAGTCCCCATGGCTCCCGAAGAGGTCCCCTGTCATCCTCCTGTCCAACTTCATCCCACTATGTGTCACCAGCTGTCCCAATCATGTCAAGTCAAGTGCTTACTGTGTTTTATCATGTGATATACAACCTAAAATGCATTACAGGGATAGTGGCCTACTACGTATCTCTGTAACTATTTGTCTACTCTAGATTGTCTTATAATCGTATAATAGTTTCTTATAATGAAATATTTATTCCATGCTTAGGGCTCTGTAAAATGTTCCTAGCTCTGTAAAATGTTTAAAATGCAATTAAATATTTAGCAAGAACTTGCTTGATCGTCCCGTTGAGATAGGTCAGGGAGGAATTTTTAAAGTTCACCTACTGTTGACTCAAATAGGTGAACTGTTTTTTTCATTTTTTTCATTCCTCTGTAAAATTAGGGGTAGGATCACTATGTACATCCACCCTTATAGCTATATAAAGTTTGATTTGATTTGATGTTCACCACAAACTATTCCAAGCGCGGGTTTGTCTTCCATAAGCATCACGCTGCTACCGTATTTAGTTGACTCCCTGTTTTAGGTCAGGAAAAATAGTAATGGACCTAAAATGGCTGAGTGATTGATCACCGTGCTGTTTCTCTAGTGGAACAACAAATAAAGACAATTATGTCCTTGTTCAGTTCCTGGACTCTGTTGATGCCTGGACTTTAAATGAAAAGTGAAGTGTGTTTTGTTAGTGAGTACCCACCTTTGGAAATGTTCCAATTCTCAAGTATTTCATATTTCCATTGTCACTCTGTGATATTGACATTCTGTCAGCCAAACACACAGGTCCAGTGGATTAGTCATCAGTAAACTCAGCAATCTGATATGAACTCCCTCTTTGTAATAGTGCTATGTTGCCAATTCTACCCTTTAGAGAGGCCAGCTCACACAACCTGGGATCTCACGAATCGATGCTCATAGTCTCTACTGATTAGGGGATAAAGGCTTCTCGTTCAGTGTTGTGACAGTGGTGCCACAGCGTTGGGTACAGGTCTACCTGTCACGTTAGGGACACATGCCCCACATTACTTTGCTCTACTTGAGGACCACAGCGGACACGAGTTGACGTCATTTTGAATGGTTGTGAGAGAATGAGAAGACTCATTTGTACAGGTCTGTTTCAAGGTCGAGTAATTCATGACATTCTCTCGCCGAAGAGGTTCTGTAACTAGGCCAGTATGTTTTCTAGTAGTGAGTGTAGGGATATTGATCACTGGTGGTGATGCCTACCACTTTGCTTCGGGCCCCAAAAGTATGGCTTCTAGGCCTACTTTAAACCTGTCCTTTCACTGTCCTGAAGAGATCATCAATTTACCTACAGTAACAGTTCATGAATTTGGTCTGGTACAAATCATCAATGAGGACTGCAGAGAGAGAGAGAGAGAGAGAGAGAAGGGAGGGGCCCTTCTCTCTCTCTCTCTCTCTCTCTCTCTCTCTCACTCTCCCTCTTCGGTCTGCCCATCCCTCCCCTCGCTCTCTGTAGACGTTGAACCCAGACATCTGAATCCGCACCACACACGCTGTTCGCCCCTCTCCCTGGGGCATGGCAATTGCGCTGAGCTCAGCGGTGGATTAGAGGGTTCTCTCTTCCTAAAACCGTGCCTCTCTCTCTCTCTCTCTCACTGCGCTCTGTGTCCGCCTCGCTCGTCCTCCGTGTGTGTATTCCTGGAGTGCAGGGAGGGCTGACTGTGTACACAGCTCTGTGGCTCATCACCGATTAAGCCAGCCCCTCCACAGCTGCAGGGTGGGAACGTGGGAGCACATCCATCCCTGCAAAGCCATGGAGGAGCCAGAGCCCCGTGTTCCCACTGTTGGGCTCAGCGAATGTGGGCAGTGCTCACTTGTTGAATTCGATCATTCATTCAGCAGCACGGGTTCAAGTCGGTGCACGCGTGAATATGCTTCCCAGTTTGTATTCACCACACCGTACCAGTATACTCACAGCCTGTTCTCTGCCGAGCTCACAAGGGAGCAGATTGGACACGAAGACATCAGCTACTGTATCATGACCTCGTTTATCTTCGAGGAATCAATATCTGGAAAAGATTCTGTCAAACATCCTTTCATTCATCTGATACGACATGATCACTTTCACTGTGAAAGCCTGAGTCATTAGCCATTAGTCCAAACAGCCTTGCCCAAATAAGTGCGTTCGTGTCCTGGGGTGACCTCGTGTTATGGCCTTCGCTAGACTCTAACCTCACCGCCCCAGTGTCAGTCACCAGTGTATGTTTGTAAACACACAGCAGCTGTGTGGTCTCCGGCATACAAAAACAGACAAAGTTCAGTGTGATTAGGTGAAACGGGGGTGGGTGGGGGGGGGGGGGGGTGGCGCTGTTTCAAAGAAACACATGAGGTCATTGTTTTCTATCCGCTCTAACCGACGGGGAGGAGGGTTGTGGTGTTCAGTCGTGTTCATTCTCACCCACTGTTAATGGAAGTAATGTTAGTTTGATTCGTACACAGAGTATACTTTGTATTTTCTGTTTTAATGGAAAAGGAAAAGATTTGGCGTCTCCTTCCTGTGCTAATGTGTCTGTGCGTCCATGTTCTCATAATGGCTGTGCTAGTAATCATATCATCACCACTATTGCTATATTGACTTGGCCTACATGTACAGTAGAACATTACCACACCGTCCCCTTGTCTCTGTATCTCTGACCTCATACAAGTATGTCTCTATCTCGCTGTGTTTGATAAACCTCACGGCCCAAGATAAACGCTTATTTCTGTCAGCGCTGTTGCTGCCGGCGTCGCGTCTCGTCTCTCCGTTCCTGCCCCCCCCCCCCCACAGTACCTCACTGTCCCACCCAGTGCCTCACTGTCCCTACTACTACCTCACTGTCCTACCTAGTACCTCACTGCCCCCCCTACTACCTAACTGCCCCCCCAGTACCTCACTGTCCCACCCAGTACCTCACTGTCCCACCTAGTACCTCACTGTCCCCCCTATAACCTAACTGCCCCCCCTAGTACCTCACTGTCCCCCGTCCCCTCCCCCGTGATGAGAGGGCGCCCCCCCCTCATCTCGACATGAACCGGTACGAAAGACCCCATTGGGGAGACGTGGCGCTGCTCGTGGACGCGGCCCTGCTCGTGGCCGACGCCTCGCAGCCGACGGCCGTCCTAGAGCAAGGGGGCGGGACTCCGGCTTCGACACGCCCCTCGTCGCCCTCATCAGCCCCTCCCTCGACCCGGGGCTCACCACGGGCGACCCGCTCGTCTTCCTCAGTGAGCAAATCAATACTGTTTTGAGTGTTTAATATAAATCAGAGACGCACTGGTTAGACAGAAGCCCCACTGCTTCTCGTTGTCTAATGGAGCCATTTGTGGCGCCCCACACAACCTTCATCATCTTATGTCCCTCATCCCTCTTCTTCTACGGTGGCCAACCTGCTCCGCTGAGTGTTCTGCTCAGGGCTGACCCTCCCCCCAACCCTCCTTGAGCAGGATGCTCGGTCAAGAGCGCCGTCTCCTGACAAACTACCCATCACCCACAGCACCCCAGATGTAGCCATAGCAACCCCACCAGGCCTGTGTCCAGGTCAGAGTTCACCGGGTTTTAGTGCTGTTGCCGGCACATTAAGAGAGATGAGATGTGTGTGTTTGTGCGTGTGCGTGCATGTACGTGTGTGTGTGTGTATGAGGAGGTGATATTGAAGAAAGAGCCAAGTGTTCTTTGGTGTGACAGTAGTGGACAAAAGCCACCTTGATCTTCAGCCCCGAACAGAGTGGGATGTGGTGAATGAACAGCACTCAGACAGTGTGGTGTGTGAAGATGCCCTATAATACCGACCTGCGGTCCCATCAGTTACAGAAATTGCGACAACATAGGTCCTTCCATTCCATTAAACAATGGAAATGCTACCTTGGACCAGGGATATCAGTCTACTCCACTGTAGATTTAATCATTTGATAGTTCTGGCGATACTTAAATGTGTGTAGCATGCCTTGGACCCCATTCACTGTCAGAAATTAACTAACCATCTGACTTCAACTCGGCATTAGTCGATGTGCAGGTTACACATGTGATCATGGGCGATGACGTATTATTTCATATCCCGTACATGAAAGGGCCCCCTCTATGAGGATCATGCGTCGGACAGATTTACAGTCAGCACGTGAGCGAGCTCTCACACTCCCTCTCTCTCCTAGCCTTTCTGACCCCCCTTACTCCAGCCCCCCCGTTCCCTCTCACCCCCCCCCCCCCCTCCCATATTTCATCCCTCGCGCTCATCCCCCTTTCATCCTCCTACTGTCGTATCCCCTCTGTCGAACCCTGTGGCCCGCTACCCCCGTTCTCTCTCTCGTCTCTCCCCCTCTCTATCTCCTCTCTCTCTCTCTCCTCTCTATCTCTCCCCCTCTCTCTCTCTCCTCTCTATCTCTCTCTCCCCTCTTTCTCTCTCTCCTCTCTCTCTCTCCTCTCTCTCTCTCCCTCTCTCCTTCTCTCTCTCTCTCCTCTCTCCCTCACCTTCTCCTGGCTGCTGTCTAATGGAGTCAGTAGAGCGTGCTGTGAGTGCCCTACATACCGTCCCCCCTGGACTGGGCCAGACACACACAGCCAGGCTCACAGGCAGGGGTCCTCACACTGTTTAACCTCTGCTAATCTGCCTGCACACACACACACACACACACACTCATACAGCGTCACATGATACACTACATCACAATTTATGGATCCTGTTACCCATGCTTCTCAGCTCGCAACGATGCTAGAAAGATCTTTCTTCAGGAAGATCTGACTTCCTCCTGTGCTCTCAGGTGGGCTGAGGTCAGTCAAGGACACTTTACGACGGGAACGAAGCCCCTCACCCAGCGCACGGTGGCCAGCATTTAAATCAGGATGTGACAATGCGCTGCTGGCCACAGTCCCAGGAAAGCTAGATCATTCATTCTTGATTAGACAGACTGTGAGGTTGTGTGTGTGTGTGTGTGTGTGTGTGTGTGTGTGCGTGCGCGAGCCTGAATGATGAGAGAAGGCCCTTCAACTTAAATGTGTAGGAGAGCCTGACAGCCATGGTCTTCATCATAGTGGTGCTCAACGTCTTCATCACCTTCGGAGTTCAGAGACCCAGCCAGAGCGCGACCACCTGACCAGGAGGTGGAACTTCACGGGACCCCACAAACAGGTATTGTTTGTTTGTTTATCTGTTTGTTTGTGTAGGTTTTCAGTGTTTCAGCACCTTTTCGCCCCCCAGATCTCCTGACAGTCCTGACCTCTCCTGCTCCCTGACCTGACCCACAAACACACACACACACTTCCAGGGCTCCACAGAAAATTCCAATAGAAAAACGCCCCATACAAAACCCAACACTGTTTAGTTAACAGAACCCCTTTGTCCCCTGCCAGTGTTGGGACAGAGAGAGAGAGGGAGAGAGAGAGAGAGAGAGAGAGAGAGAGAGAAAGAGATGGAGAGGTCTGCTCTGATTGCATAAACAAGTGTTGTTTGTCTTTTGGGGACAAACGTAAAAACAGACAACAACTAGAGATGTGTCCTCGCTGTCTGTCTCCTGTCCTGTCCTCTAGTAACCCCTAGTGAGCACCAAACACACACACACACACACACCTGTACACAGACACACACACAGCTGAGGAATGAGCAGCTTTCAATTATAATCACATTTATTATTAGACGTAGAGCGTCATAGGGCTTACAGGCACTCCGGGCCTCTACAACAGTCCTGACCTGTCCCATTGACATATTTTAATAAATGCGTAAAATACCTTTACTGTATGTATCCAAAAACATCATGTCAACATGTTCAGTACTAGAAAAGTGCATGTCTATGATCACATTAATTTTCTATGATGTTGTAAGTATCTGGGAGAGTTGAGAGAAGTAGTGTCTGTGGTTCTTTCGCTCAGTACGTGGTGACTGACACATGACCTCATACAAGGTAATTGCTTAGCTGCACACACAGATGCAAATATAGAACTGCTTATTAAAACTGAGGCCATGATTAAACTGTCTCAATCCTAACACCAAGCTATCAATTAGAACCCAACCATTTGCACCTCATTTAAATACTTTGATTATTCAAAACTATATCCTTGAACTATTACAAGTGACAGTTATGTACATCCATGGCAGAGTTGCTTTCTGATGATGTCAAACTGACGTTACCTCCTCCACCTCCTCTATAGCTTGTAGCTGTGGAAACTCGCCGGTGGCCCAAAATCCAGATGTGAATCACTGCTCCTCTGTACTATATGTCATGTGTTGCACCTTTAAAGTCGCACTGAAACGGACGTTTGAGATCATCTAACTTCCATAGTTTGACGTATTTCCGACACAAACAAGCTATGAGGGTGGGACATATGTTTAGAGGAATTTGATTGGAACATTGACAAGTGGACGGGTTTTAAGAACTTTAGACAGATTCGATAGAAGGATAGCGTTGATTGACGGGTGGATGTCGTGAGATTATTGGCCTAAAATCTAAGGTACCTGTTGTCGTCATTGCACGTGACCTACCGTTTTCCAGGAAGTAAGAAATTATATACTTTGATATAAGATTACAACAAAAGTAGAATTTTGTAAATTTTTTGGAATACATTGTTGAATCGTTGAACACTATGACCAATTATGTGAACCAAAATAAGACAGAATGCTTTTTTAATTTCAGTGCGACTTTAATTAGGGCCCATAAGAATTCAAATATATGACTGTATTAATCAATCTCACCATTGCTGTCGTGTACCGCTATACTCAGAATGGATACCTGTGGCTCCCGCCTACCTCTCTGGCTCTGACACACGTGCAGACAGCTGGAGGAGGACGGAATGAACAACAAACAGAGGGATTATACATGCACACACACTGCATTGTGGGAGCAGGACTATTAATAACGGTCCTCCTGAGACTGAATGCTGGGATACAAACAGC
Source organism: Borostomias antarcticus (assembly GCF_949987555.1). Lineage (NCBI taxonomy): Eukaryota > Metazoa > Chordata > Actinopteri > Stomiiformes > Stomiidae > Borostomias > Borostomias antarcticus. The sequence goes on along the minus strand of NC_140244.1, from coordinate 22,998,369 downwards.
AGTCTCTCTGGTGGTGACACCACAAACCTCATCTAACACCCCTCCCCTTCTCTGATACGACTGCCTTCACAGAGAGGAACGGAGATTTAAAAATATGTGTGGCTGACTGAAACACAGCTCCTGAGAATAGGGAAGAGCAGGAATCTGCCTCAGAGAACATCCAGAGACGCCTCGTCAGAGGAACTCAAGTGCACAAGCTTCACGTACGTAGATGAGAGACAGATACATAGAATCTATATGGGGGATTGTCTTTGACAGATGATCTTATACAGTAAATCAGTTACTGCTTATTATAAGAGATAAGCGTGCCCCTTATTTCTGGGCTTAAGACAAATGAGTGAAAGTTAGTTACATGCAGTCTTGAGGTCTCTTCTGAATGTTTGGACTGCTGCCCACTCTTGTATTTTCACTAGACATGCAAGTTCACACCAGACATTACAAATGAATAAGACTATCCAGTTACTGTGGCTTGATAAGAGTCCAGTTTCCCAATACAAGCCTCTAAACCAGGGGAGGAGCGCCCTCTAGTGTAAGATGGTACTGTTGATGTTACTGTTGATGGTACTGTAGAAAGAGGCTACTGTAGATACTGTAGATGCTACTGCAGAAAGATACTCTAACACTAACCCTAGGGCAGTTTTAAGCGCCGATGGGAAAAACTGTACTCAGGGAACAGTTTACAATAGCTAGTGTCCTCAGACACAGAGTTAACTAGGAAGTGTGCTCAGAGAGCACAGACCTCCTCCCATGAATGCATTTTGTCAGTGTAACCGAGTTGAAATGGTTAAACTCACTCCTCAGCATAAATACTTGCACCATCGAAGAGTAAGCTTTTTGGTGGCATAACTGGTAGTGGTGTTTACGACAGGTACCGCGGGAATGGACCAGCACCCCTCAGTACCTCACCTTCTAAGACAGGCGGGTAGAAAGGTGTCGGAGTCAGTCGAAGAGAGAAAACAGAGTGACAAGTATAGTCCAGTTGGAGGACCATGATGTGAAGAGTTTGGTTGCAAAATGAGGTAATAACCAATTTTCACATTTGCATTTTATTATCAGAAACAATTGCTAATAGGTACCTTTATCTATGTGTGAACTATTTCTGTTTTTAATATTTCAGATTTTAATATTATATATTTTTGTTGTACATTAAAATGCATTTGTTCACAAAATGCTATATCTTAAAACATTGATGTCCATTAACCGACATTTCTCAAAATAGATATATCTCATTTTGCAACCAAACTTAATGTTTCTTCTAGGCTGAAGGACTCACCTCCATAGTAGTAGAACATGGATAAACCCACTGCCAGAAACACAGAAACACAAACTGGAGGGATGTGGAGAGAGAGAGAGAGAGAGAGAAAGAGAGAGAGAGCGAGAGAGAGAGAATAAGTAAAACATGCCGGGTCAGAACATCTCTCTGTCCGTCTCGTGATTGGGAGTTAACACTTCAATAGAACTGTGTACCACGGATGACCCACTTCCCTGCCTCCAGTGACCTCTGACCCACTCGTAACAGCAGCGTTGCAGAGGAATGCAGGAGAGAGGAGGCTGTTTGGAAGGGGGGCACACGTGAGCTGGTCTGACCCATAAAACCAGAGGCCCGTCCGGGTTTAACTGGACAATGAATGGCACTTCAGTGGGCCTGCACTGAGAGATCACATGGCCACACTGTGAAGCTCGGGTTTACAAGGGTCAGCAGACAACGAGTTTAGAAGTCTGATGGGGGTAAAGACTTAAGAGGCTTATTTCCAAGGATGTACTTTTGATTTGAGGGGGGGGGGGATTTTATGCAAGCGTGCTATGTGTGCGATCAGAATTTTTTTTGCACTATATATATATAAATAAAATAAAATAAAAACATACATTTGAGCTAGGGGACCGGCGGTCTCGCCAGATCTGAGTATGGCCGGATCCCAGAGGGAGGGGCCTATTGGGCCGCCGCTGCCCGAGGGTGGTTAGTTTAATCCCGGCTCAAGGGTTTGTTGCTCCACAGCGAACCCATCTGGTGTCTGAATTACAGTTACAAAGTTGAGAGGAGTCAAGGTAAGGAGTCTCTCTCCTTCGCATCGCCGACTGTTCAAGTTACGAGTTGAATCCTCAACAGTAATTGTAGGTTAATTGGCAACCAAATTGGGTGAAAATGGGAAATAAAATACAATTTAAGAAAATGTTTAAAAAGAAGCAGAGGCATCTGAAGCCCGCCCCTCCGAGGTAAATAATGGTACTGCCTTACTATGCCCTCACACAGAAGAGCACAATACAACACATTAGGCAGAAACTGTATCCATATTTACATTCTGTTCAATATCAATGGTCTAACTAGATGTTAGAGGGGAGTGGGATTCGATTGACCGCTGCCATTATGTACATCTCTCTGTCTGCATCTGGCCACCGCGTTAGTGCAGATTGGATCTGCAGTCTCTGAGACAGAGCAGAACATAGTGGGTATCTATGGTACAAACACACACACACACACACACACACACACACACACAGCACAGCCCACGTGATAATATAGAAGGAAGAACTAATCTACTGCATCTGCATTAGTGAAACCCATTTGCCTCTCACTTAGTCTCAATGGGATAGAGAGGGATGGAGAAACAGACAGTGTTTCTATCCTCTGTAGTCAGTGGTGTACCTTTGTGTCTGACTGCAGTGGGCAGGCTGAAGTCGATATCCTCGGCATGGATGTGAAGCCCCCGGTAGACCTTCTGAGTCAGCTTGTTCCTGTGTCTAACTGAAAGGTTCCCATGCCAGGAGATAATGTTGAAGGTGAGAACAATCAGTGAGTGACCTGTAGACCAGTGACCTGTGACCTGTAGACCATCTGAGTCAGCTTGTTCCTGTGTCTAACTGAAAGGTCCCCATGCCAGGAGATAATGTTGAAGGTGAGAACACTCAGTGAGTGACCTGTAGACCTGTGACCTGTAGACCTGTGACCTGTAGACCATGGTCAGGGTGTGTTTGCTCACATTGAAGCTCCTCAGTTTCCTGAGGAGAGATGATGTCTTGCCTTTTTATAGATGTAGTCTGCGTTGGTCTGAAAGGTGAGTTTATTGTCAATGATTGTTCCCACATGTTTAAAGTGAGTGGCCTGTTCCCTATGCTGCCTGCCCCCATCCTACCTCCCAGACACAGCTCCTTGGTATTACTGAAGATGGCTCGTCTAGCTTCTATGTAAATATGGGTATGCACATATATGATGAAATAGAAGTGTAGCTGGGATGTAAATAGGGTATAAAAATTTATGAAATAGAAGTGTAGGTATGTAAATATGTGTATGAACATAGATTTCAGCATGAAACACGAATTTCTGTGGAAATTAAACTCAGTGAAAAAGGGAAAACATTGTGTCAAGTTTTACCTTTTCTAAACCTGTGTGGATATAGCTGTATCAGTCTATATAGAATGAGAAACGTGTATTAATGCATATTGAATTGTATGTTTTCATGAAGATACGATCAAAAAAGAGTGAGATCGTAATATTGGGAATTCCTGATTAGGCTATGTATTATTTAGTAAACGCAAGTGTCAACATGAAAAAGTGAGTGCACAACACTGACACCCCATGCTGCATTCGATTTGTCTGGGGAAAGGTGAGGTGTGAGAGAGAAGAAAATGACCCGCGAGTAACCGCGTTACAGTAGACAACAACAGCTTGGAACAAAGGTGGACGTTAATTAACTTTGTTTGCCACACCAGTACATAATCCATACTCCTATACTAACCTGCCATGGCGTGATTGATATTTCTTCCCCTTTCTTGGCTCGGTGGTGGAGACATCCTGTTCATGAATCACTTGACAGTAGAGCGCAGGGCACTGTCGCCGCCTAGTGTTGGGCCACAGAATAGCGGCTGTCTGACCAAGGATATAATAATAGGACCGCACAGTAATAGAGCCACTAGACAGACTGCAGTCTACCGGGGTTTATTTCAGAGACTGATTGTGATTGACATTTGAGGCCTATTTACATCAGCAAGTCGTTGGCAGTGACACAGAAAATGAAGTAGGCTTATATTTTATTTATCAAGCAGGTCTTTTACATGATTAACTCTTTATGGTTTAGCTTGGACTAAATCCATAGGACAATATAAAAACATCTGAGAAAAATCCCTTTACATTCAAATACAGTACTATATCAATTCATCGTTGTTTTAATCATTATGTTCCCTCAAAATACAGATCTACATCCTGCCATCCCTGGATGCAACAAACTCACTTTTTGCCATTACTGGAATCAATCATGTGCAATCTCTTACAGACCTACTGTCTAAGAATCACATTAATTTACTATCCATAATGTATACAGTAGACTACTCCATAACACATACGGGGGTAGACTGCAAACAATAAATGATCATGTAAATGATTCCTATGAGTAAAGGCCGTCTTCCCCTTAAAGTGCAGTAGCTCTCCCTTTCTTACAGGGGACGCTGTCTGGAGGGGTAGGATATGCATTTACAGTAAGGCACATATTTGCTGGTCTAAAAACACTGCCTTGCAACTGGATGCTTTACTAAAAAAAACACTGTGGACAACAAGTCATTCATAAAGTCATTTGTGTGATGATTTTTACTCAGTGCCACATCTGTTCCTCGTTGATGCCTGTCTGCACGCATTATTGGCTGAGTTCTCTGTTCAGCTGGTCCACTCCCAAACGGCGGCGAGCTTACTGATTGATGTTTAGCCGATCCATGTCGCTACTGTCAATGTCCAGTCACTTCCTGTTTGTGACCTCACACAGACAGACACGTACGGAGCATTCCTGGGCATCGAGCGGCTGTCCGTTCGTCCTGTGAGAGTCCTCTAGAAACGGACGACTCAGCACGGACACGCCGCTGTCCTGCCCTCCGTGAGGCAGCGCTGGACCCGAGCTGGACGGTAGAACCGAGCTCTGGAGCAGGCCGCTGGTCGAAGGTGGACCCGGGTACCGGGGTGGGGCGTGGTTGTGAGGAGGTTCTGGTCGGCCCGGCTGGTCGTACCCCCTGCAGGGGAGAGGAGCTGAGGGGAGGGCTGGGTCGGCGGTAGGGTCAGAGGATGGAGCGGTCAGAGGGTAGCGGTTCTGCTGATGACATCTGCGGAACGGAACCACAAAGAAAGATGTCGACACTTTTAGCGTACGGGTCAGTGTGCGCGTCCCTTCGTTGGCCCTCGTGTGTTAACGACGTGAACCCACCTGCAGGCTCTGCGGTCACACAGGGCAGGGTCATGGTTGTCCCACAGTGGCAGGTCCTTCTCCTGGGTGTTGTTATTGTTGTTCCGGCCCTTGTGGTAGTAACAGGAGGAGCGGTTCTCCGGCTGATTGTTCCACAGACTCGCATCCCTGGCAACACAGAGGTATCTGTATACTCAGTGGCATCAACCTGAGACAGTTACAGTTATCACATTGTATTCCTCCCTCTTTCTTTTCCTCTTTGTCTCTCTCTCTCTTCTCTCTCTCTCTCTCTTCTCTCACCTCTTCTTGTTCTTCCTCTCCGCCTTCTTGACACAGTCCAGCAGACAGCAGGTGATGAAGGCCATTGACATGAGGAGGATGATGACTGAGCTCACTACGGATGCCAACACTGCCACGAGGAGCCCAAAGTTCTCAACTTGTGGCAATGCTGGGTCAGCAAGGGGAAGGAGAGAGAGAGAGAGAGAGAGAGAGAGATGGAGAGAGAGAGAGAGAGAGAGAGAGAGAGAGAGAGAGGGAAACAGATAAGTAACAAAACGCTGGCAAGCCGTGGGAATTCAGGACAGAATAGAATAATTCAGAACTGCAACAGCTGTGCAAATCATCATTGTTAGGCAGGCATGAGCAAAGCAAGAAAAATATTACATGTTACTGCTTTAGGAAACTACAATACGAGATTAAACTGTTACCATGACTTTCTTATATAAAATAGGAGTCTTTTAGTCTTCTCAACATCGCGCGGCAGGCTGAATCATACCTCGGTACTATGGACTTCAATGTATTTGTGCTTGTTTAGCTGAGAGGGAGCTGAGTGTCATTATTACAGTCAATTTTACCATTATTGAGATCCTCCATGCAGCAAACATTCTCTCTGTTTCAGTGGTGACGTACGGTACAGTCTGGGTTGGTGTATTATTCAGTTTTCATAGGCAGCGTCAGCTCTTGCATGGTGTGTGAGTCAACATCTGTGACACTGTCCATTGCCAGCCAGCACATCAGACATGTCTCAAATATAACATATTCTCCTTCTTCAGAACAATGAACTGAAAGCTGTCGGCAGGGGGGGGGGGGGTTACATACAGTCCCTGCAGTTTTTCCACTCTGTGCACTCTGAACATTTAATCTATCCCCCCCCCCCCCACCCACACACTCACACACTCTAGATGTGTTAAAGGTTATCGTATAACATTCGTTTTCACAACAGAACTGAACTTCAGCTCATCCATCATTTATTGCTGGAGTGACAGCTCTTTCCAGAGCCAGTCAGCCATCGATTGGACAGCTGAGTGGACTCCCTAATGAGGTCAGGGACTGCTGGAGGGAGGGGGACGGGGGACAACCCTGTTTATTAGTTGTCTTCCACGTAAAATATCAATATGATATTTGGCTCTGGCTATAGGGATATGAAGGGCAGTGTGCTGGGTTCGATGTGTTTTGTGCGCGCCTCTTACTCACGTTCACACCAGGGGGCGTCTCCGGACCACTGGGTGCTGTTGGAGCCCCAGACACACTTCATCTCTCCCACCGGCTGGTGTCTGTCTGGGCAGGAAAGAGAGATCACTGTGCCCACACTGGTGCCATTGCCCTGGGTGATCCTCTGTGTGCCCAGGGCTGGCAGGGGCATAGGGGTGCACTGGCCTGAAGGAAGAGAGGGTGACTGATTAGCTAGGTAGAGCACTGTTTCTCAACCAGGGGTCCATTGACCCCCTGTGGTCCCTGGCATAATTACAGTGCTTAAAATATTTTTTTAACATGGTATTTTTTGTTAGATGTATCAAAATATGTTAAAATAATATTGTATAAGCCTGTCATATTTAACAAAAAATAATACTGTTTTAAAATGAACCAATAGGCTAGGTTAGCAAAGCTAACTCATTCATTCTTGAAACATAATGATTCACAAATGATTCAAACAGATTAAATTAAGTGTCATAGAAGCAATAAAATGTGTACAATTTCTACTTTTTGTGGTGTCAAAAAAGTGTGGGGAAAAAAGATTGAAACTGGCCTATGTTAAGATCATTAACATGATCTAACATTTAATATGAATACAATAGAAATGACTGTTATGGTTTCTTATATAGGCCTACTAAACAGACCTCTAAGGCTCAGTCTTAAGGGAGAGCATGTGAACTGCACCAAGGGGCAGAATTATTATTAACTATTTTTGATAATACAATATGCTATTGTATTTGTGCTGCACTGATGCATACTCATTATACTGAACTCTCTCGTTCTCTCTCTGACTGGTAATATGTTGAACTTGTGTTTGTTTTGTGGTGGGCCAGGCCCCCTAAGACCTGCCCATAGTGACGGCCATGCTTCTAAATAATATATATTGTTGTGGGGAGGTGGTGTAGGGTAGCCTGATATCAGACAGAATGTCAACTCGTTACACTCCGTTGAAATCCTCAAGACTCAGTCAACTTGGAACGTGGAACTTGGAACGTGGAGTGGGCGTATTTGAAAGTCTGGACCCAGGCTAGGGATAGGGAGGGGTCCTCCGATTTTTCAAAATATGCCATGGGTCAAAAAAAAAAGGTTGAGAATCACTGAGCTAGAGTATATAGCCAAGACACAGGTAGTGAAAGAGAACACTGAAAGCTACATTTTCAACCAGCTGTAGTGGGGTTTGCACCAAATCCTAACACAAGTTGAACTCTAGTGTCCAACTCACACTCTGCCAAGCCAACATCCACGCATGCCTTATATATGAACATGGAGAGAAGCCACAGTGGGACTTTGGAAGCAAAGCAGTCAGAGAGGAACAGCGATTAGAGTAGTTACTATACACAGCTCTCAGTAGAACTCCTCTGTTGGGGCTGCTTGGCATCACGTGACAACAACACATCCCCCTTCTGCAGCCCTGCGCTAGGCTGCATCTACTCCTGACAGTATCAAAGCAGGAAATGTGATAAATCATGAAAAAAAAATACTCACAGTCCATCTGGAGCAGTGTTAAACAGCAGTTTTTTATGCATATGGAACTAGAGATGCTCCCAGAGTGAAACCCTGTATATGTCTGTTGTTATGTATACAGGCATGATAGTCAATATTGTTATCTTTAAGGTAGGCCTAAGTGTGAGAAAGGAGAATAAGCTAAGCCGGGTACTGTATCTGTTTGTTTACTGAATGAGAGAAGCTCATGTTTGTGAAAACCATGTCTTGCACAACAACAGTCTTGAATAGGTATAGCAATTTTGTACGTCACATACTGTAGCCTATTGTCTTTCATGTCATTTGAATGTTAGCTAGGGGAGGATATCATTGTTAGAGCCACAGTGAGATTTTTCACTTGAGGTCTAATATTTCAAATGTCTGTAGTGTGTCTCTGCCACCCCAAGGGGTCCTGTATGCTCCAGTGATTACTGAGACACAAACCAACCCTCGGAGTCCTCTGTGAGAGAAATGTTGACTGAGTATGTATCAGGCTAGACTAATAACCTATCTTTGGTCCAGGCTGATGACAGGCATGGTTGTTTTGTGCTCTCAGTGTGGTTCAGTGCTGCGACTCAGATTCCTGATCAAATACATCTTTCAGTCAAGCTGGGAGAGAGACGAGCAGAGATGGAACAGACAGACTGTTCAAGGCTAACCTCAACAGCTCTGACAAGTATTCATAAAACGTCACACTCTCACATTTATGCTACAGTTATTTTAAAGAAATACAAGACACATTCCCTCAGTGCTGGCTGGCGCAGAGCATCATTAGAACTGTGTGTGTGTGTGTGTGTGTGTGTGTGTGTGTGTGTGTGTGTGTGTAGCCAGTGGTTCAAGCCTTGCTTTGTCCATAAGCATTTTGTTACTTTGTGAAATGAAAGGTATGAAACTAAGAGGTGACATGCTACAAGCCACCTGCTCCTTCAAGCTCATGTTTTAGTGAAATTATCTCACTTCCTCTTCTGAATCTTCCATGTACTGTAGCTCAGAATACAACCAGATAGTAGTAGCACATCCTCTTAATAAGTTGAAGTAACCCACATTTATTACTTTAGTCAATCTGCCTTTGGCAAGGGTCCAATCCCCTACCCTCTCTGTGATGACATAACATGAGAGTCATGGCCTTATAGTCTTTGTTTAAAAAACTGATTAGATGTTGCAATTGAAGGGTAATCAATGAAAGTGTACTGTTAATGTACACCATCGGTCAACCATATGCTACTCTCAAGACAATCTTACAGTAGTTTATGTACACTTATGTAGGAACGAACTATTTTGTCAACTGCCAGCAACGTAAATATAGCCTACATTAGCCTAAATAATTGTCGGTAATTGAATGACACCACCTTTCCAGGCAGAGGGAGGGTTCATCATTTTAGACCTGCACACTACTATAGTAGGTTACAATTCACCATAGAATATTATATTATTATATATGGTATTATAATATTATATGTGTGTACACACACACACACACACGCACGCACGCACGCACGCACGCGCACACACACACACACACACACACACACACACACACACACACACACACATATATATAGGCATATATATGACAAGTAGGCTACATTAAATGCATTAACAAAAATAATTAGCAAATCATTTTGCAGCATTTCTGCGCCTTAAATGTTGCCTACACGAGACAGGAAATCATCAAAAGAGCCGATAGGCCTATTTATCCTAAACGTTTACATCCCCCCCCCCCCACATTAACAGCTGAGCTGAGTAGAGTTGGTCGCTGATATACCTGAATTATTGTGTCCACGTATTGCGTTGTCGGTCCTGGGTACGTCAACCACTGAGGCTGTTGCCGTGGTCATCGTAGATCTCTACCCAACGGGCGCTTCTTTCAAGACGCGCGTAAAAACGACTCGGACGCTCCGGAAGACCAGGGAGACACGAGGACGCTCCGGAAGACCAGGGAGACACGAGGATGCTTCGGTAGACCAGGGAGACACGAGGATGCTTCGGAAGACTCCAGGCCGAGATTTGGTGTCCAGAGTGGAGTTGTTCCATTGGCAGTGAGCAGTCTGAGCACAGTTTGTCCTCCTGCCGGAGAGCTTCCTGAGAGCGCGCGCAGCCCTCCCGCATAGCGCGCAGCGACGTCAAGCTTCTACTTCTACTTTCGCTTCTATCCATTTGGGTTGTCCTCAATGCCTTTATGTGCCTTATCCGAACGGTGCGTCTCCTACCCCATAGTCCATAGTCTAGAGTACAGTAAAAGCATTTCAAGCCATCTCTATGGATTTCAATGTGCCATTTATCTTTCAGAGAAGTCCTGTTTGACACCATGCGCTGGCATTTGACCTTTACAGGATCTATAGGCGTCCACAGATATTTTGGAAAGTACAGTAGCCTAATTGACAAAGATTGTTACAGGAAAACAAAGGATTCACACAGCATACTTTAGTATAGCACACAATTCTATGCCATGGATTTCAACCAATCACCACTGCCCATAAACAGCCATTTGCTCACTGGAGAACAGTTGGATGTACAGCCTACTGTATTTCCTGGGGGGATTTCAGATCTGAATAGCTAATGCAGTATTAATTCCTCAAGATAATAGGCCCATGTCTGCTATTTACACCTAGAGCAAGCCTTACCAATCCAACAAAGGACAACGGAGAAATATTGCTGTGGAGAGAAAGGAGATGCTAAGTCACACTATAAACACAAGAAAGGAATGAGAAAGAGAGAGAGAGAGAGTTCAGACAATCATACATTTTTCTGAAGAAAATGTTTGCCTGTTCTTTTGTGTCTCAGTGGACTGTTTAATGTGCTCAGTGGACTGTTTAATGTGCTATAGTGCAATTGGCTTAGGTAAACCAGAAAATTGGAGCTGGATGTTATGAATAATTTAATTATATTAAATTGATAATCTGGCATGTTTATTAATGAAATAAGCATTCAGTCGGCAAAGGGCCATACTGTACCTCGCAACAGAGCAAGGAAGACGTCATTTAAAATTACAACACAACGATTGCCAACAGGAGATACATAACCATAATTAACTGAGGCTGCATTCATTCTGGAAAATAAAACTAAAACTTTTTAGATACAGAAGCTGGAGATATATTTCCCCTGACAAACATACGCCTTCTCATACACAGACACAGACACACACATTGGATGCATTGTAAGCAAGTAATGTCTTACACCTGTGTTCAGGCAGTAATAAACCACACCTTCCTTCTGTATCGACTCCTGATCATTGCTGATTCAGGGCATGTAGCTTGTCTGGGCTGCTCTGGTTGGCTGATTACTGAGTCTGCGGGCTTCCACTGCCCTGAGGTTAATACTTTAGGTAATGCTATCAGAACTAAAACAAGCCCTTATATAATTGATTTCCCACCTCAACAGGTCAGCTATGCTCAATCCGTATATGGAACCGAGTTGAATTGGTACACGTAGGCCTACGTAACAGGTGTCACTGTGTCGCTCGTCAGTATAGCTTCCACCTTCACTTGCCCACACTGGGTTTGAACTCCTCCGACTTGCCAATGCACGTGACCACCTCTCGTAAACACCGCTTTAGCCAGCTACGCCACTCAAAACATAGACCAATTCCATGACATGGGTGGAAGCTACTTATACTGAGGAGTGAGTTTAACCGATTCAACTCAGTCACATGTACACATACAGCAAATACACTCAATATGCCGTGCCTGTCCTGTGATCTGGTGCTCTGAGAATACCCTCATAATAAGCCTTTAAGGCATGTATAACCTTGAATTGACAATGGGATACTCAGCCTCCCTGCAACATACTGCGCCAGTCTGAGTGAGGCACCATAGCTTGAAGCGAGGCCCTCAGGATGCAGCAGGGCTGCTACGGTATGTACGACTCTATTAAGATGCACCACGAGCACTGGGATCCATTTTTGAAGTTTAGCTCAGGACAATTTCTTCAGTCTCACATCCCAACTACTGCAGAGGAAGTGAGCGGTGGAAGTGTGAGCCCCTGGCCGGTAAATCAACAGCTTTATCAACGGAGGTGTCATCATAGATGACATCATCTCACAGGCGGTTTGAGGACAATGGAGACTCTGGCGTTGAAGGGGAGAGGATTTTCAGCAGTGTGGGTTCTGAAGTGAAGACAAGACAAGCAGGCGAACGTTCACACAACCTATCAAACCGATAGGTCAGTACAAATTGGAGGACAACAGTTGTTTGATAGGTTGTATTGACCTTGTACAGAGTCATAGGTTGTATCAGAGCACACTGGTACACATGTACAGTATGTTCAAATATAATAAACCTCCAGTAATTTCAGTGTTGGCTTGTGGTTTACCGGCTCAGCAGAGAATATCTGTTGAATGTGAGAAGACGAGTGTGTGTGTGTGCGTATTATTCTCCACATGATAGTGTAAGTGGGTGGAATACTGATATTGTAATGAACTAAAAACACTTGCGCGCACGCACGCATGCACACACACACACACAAACAGACACACACTCTCTCTCTCTCTCTCTCTCTCTCTCTCCCTCTCACACACACACACACACACACACACACACACACACACACACACACACACACACACACACACACACACACACACACACACAAACAGACACACTCTCTCTCTCTCTCTCTCTCTCTCTCTCTCACACACACACACATACACACACACACAGCAGTTGTTTGAGAAAGATGCTTACTGAGGATGGTTGATCTCTAGAATTATCCCATCCTTTCTGGAGACAGTTGCTACAGCAACAGTTGATGTATCCTGGCAGAGTCTCTAGTCATCAGTGTTTGGCTAGCAGCATCCAATAATGTACCGTACATCCATTCATCCATGTGCACTGTACTGTACATCCATATATATATACCCAGTGGCCTGTCAGGAAGGGGAGGGGGCAAAACTAACAGAGTCCAATGATCAATACCGCAAGGTTTATTGTATCACTTCAAATAAAGGGAATAGTATTTACCGGCTGCTAAATCTAATTCACCAAATTCTTAGAGGCAAAAATAAACAGACAGACCCACAGTCCATGGAAGCGCTTAAAGCCCTTCGCATTCCCATAATACAGGGGATTTAGCCTGAGTTGCCGTGTGACCTGTGCAGAAAGCAAATTACACTGATCAGCAGGTCTGTGCCCTGAAGACCGAGCGCAGGGATGCTAGCGAGGGGGCGAGTGGTCAGGGAGCGCTTTCCTCAGTAGCTCTATAGAGGGGAACAAAGAGATAGAGATAGAAAAGAGAGAAAGAGCGAGGGTGTAAAGAGACATGGAGACGTGGCGAGAGAGAGATAAGGAGAGATGAAAGGCAGGGAGAGACGGTGAAAGACTTATTCAGCTGGAGGGGGAGGGATTCAGGCCACCGAGATTAAACTATTAACGTAGTCCGACTCGTCCCCAGATCTCTGAGCAGGGGGAGAGAGATAGAGGGCTGGCAAAAAAAAAGACAGCCATGGGAATAGAGTCAGTGCGCGCGAGAGGAGAATATAGAGCGAGAAAGGACAGAGGACAGAGGAGAGGACGGTGGAAGGAGAGAGCAGGTGAGTGGTCATCTCTGAGCGTCCGCCCCCTCCGCCATAACACCCTGACTCTGCTGGGGGGGGACACAATCCATCACAGAGGTAATTAACCAGCACAGAGGGGACACTGCGGACGCTGCCAACAGCCTCATCTACACACACACACATGCACATACACACACACAGCATGCATGCATGTTCACACACACAAACTGGGCCACATATGGCTGAAGGGTCTGAAGTCAAGGTGCCCTCTTTGAAGTGTCCTTGGTTGTTTCCATTGCGTTGGTCGTTACAACCAAAACAGAAATGTCTTAAGTGCAGGGAACTGCATCGCCAACGTTTTCTCTGGCCATGTGTGTCAGTATAGCTCATACTGAATGAATGGTCCTGTTTGTAAGATGACACCCTTAATGCACGCACACACATGTACACACACACACGTACACACACACACACACATGCACGCATGCACACACACACGTACACACACACACGTACACACACACACGCACGCATGCACACACGCGCGCACACTCACACAGACACACACACACCTACAGTACCTGCTATTTCTCTGCCTCTACGATTCTTGAGTGCAAAAGTCATAACTCTCGGCAGGCTGGATCCTGGCCAATGGCGTCTGGGTTGCTCGATAAATCTGCGACTACGCCATCAGATCAGCCCACAGAACGATGGACACTATGAAAGGTGAGTGAGAGGAATATGAGCCTATAAGAGGAAAATGATGTCCATGAAGTATTACAGTGCTATGAATCTCAGGGGGAGGATTAGAGGCAGAGCATTCTTCCAGTATCTGGAGGATATTGCACAGCAATACTATTACAGTGATGAATACAGAGGTCAGACACAAAGGCCGCCATAAAGCTGATGAGGCAGTTTTAGCCATTAGGAATTGGTGCTGTGGTACAGTACATCAAAAGGCAGGTAAGATGGAATACCTAAAAACCCATGAGGATATACATGGAAATACCCAGGCTGAGCCGATGTAGCTGAGGTAATGTGTTTCTGGAGGTGATGAATAGGTGACCGGGCTGGAGGGTTTTCATCTCAGAATCACAACGCTAGGTGAGACAGTGACCTTGAGAAGCCTGGCTGGAACAGAACCACTGGATGACACGACTATCAGGGTGTTTGTTGAGAGAAACCTTGAAATACTAAGGAGGAATAAGCACACACTGTGACAACCACTAGGCAGAGGACTCAATTGCATGACCCTGAACTTACTAATAGGGAGAGGGCCAGAGACTGGGCCTGGGAACAGAGCAGTAGTCGTGCACTGGGAATTAAAACAAAATACATGAATCAACACAGAAGTACAACATGAACTGTCTTAGAGAGAGAGAGAGAGAGAGAGAGAGAGAGAAAGAGAGAGAGAGAGAGATACAGGGACTAACCCAGATAGCAAGCATACGTTGGCAAAGGTTGGCACGGTTGCCAGCTAAATTCCCACGTTGGCACCACCTCTAAAAATTAGGTTGTCGTTGCGTTGTATTAATGAAATTTGCCAACGGTGGGCCAACGTATGCTTGCTATCTGGGTACTGTACGTTGGGCCTCCGAGCCTTGATGTCTTTCACTGACGCATGTGTAAGACTCTACCGTCATAGAAATAGCCCATTCTTCAAAGGGAGGGGGGTCGTCCTTGAGAAAAAGGCTTTCATCGCTTGAAAACCGTCTTCACTTCGGTGAGTAACAGAAAACATGATCTGTAGATACTGAAGAGGGAAAAAAGCGAATGGAGAAATGTCTGTTCGCTGACAGGGCGCTAGTGAGAATGCCCTGGACCAGAGCTGATACCGCAGCGTACGAGACGCCCAACCAGTGATTCCATTAGATAAGGGTCGTTCAACGCCGTTAACTTTGTGGTTTATTTTAAGAGCTGTTTGTGTTCTGTTCAGTTTAGTTTATTCGACAATAGAAAAAATAAAAGCACAATGATCTCTATCGATAGCTTAAAAAGACATTTCCCAGGATAACACAATGAAGTCTAGGACTTATTTCCGTTGTGGTCCTTGATGTGATGACAGTGATGTTTTCTCCACAGTGTTGCTACAGTACTCTTCTTGCTTTTCCCATGGTGGCCCACTACTGTACTGTTCTGTACTGTACGCGTGTGCCTACACGAACTTCCTGACCTGTCAGGTTGCCATGGTAATGCTGTGACTGCTTCTGCTGAGTACAGCTATATGTGATGGAGGGCCGACATACAGTAATAGCAGCTATGTAAGTGGACAGGATGGTTTAATAACTCACTGCTGTCTCTCCTCTTCCTCCCTTTCCTGTGATCCATTCATCTGGGAAAAAAGATGGCTGCTGTTTATTTCCGAGAGTTTTGAGAATGAAATCAAAATGGGAGGAATATGTTTATACTTTACAGCTCACACGGCCACACGCACGTACGCACAAAAGCGCGCACGCGTGCACGCACGCACGCACTCACGCGCGCGTGCACAAACACACACACACACACACACACACACACTTCTAGCAGAGTTTTGAGAATGAAATGAAAATGGGAGGAATATGTTTACACTTTACACCTCACACGGCCACACGCACGTACGCACAAAAGCGCGCACGCGTGCATGCACGCACGCACTCACGCGCGTGCACACACACACACACACACACTTCTAGCAGAGTTTTGAGAATGAAATGACAATGGGAGGAATATGTTTACACTTTACCCCCACACGCCCACATGGACGTGCACGCACACACACACACACACACACACACACACACACACACACACACACACACACACACACACACACACACACACACACACACACACACACACACACACACACACAGTACAGACATTCACTTCCACCTCTATTGTAAAAAAACAGACTAGAGGTTTCACTATGACAGGAATGGAGACAGCCTCTCAGAAAGCCTGGCAAGGCGCTGACACGTCCCTGCAGAAGAAACCATGCAACCCATACAAACGACAGGAAGCTGTTACCACCCACTTCCTGTACGGGAATTGAGAGCTTCTCCACACCCTACACTACGCTTACGGTAACACTGTGAGATAAGAAGCGCTGTGGTCAGGGTGAAGATCGATTAATTAGTCTCATCATCGCTACACTAAAAGGCTGGACAGTTGGCGTGTTCTTCAGCGGCTTTGGGAGAGTGAAATGCAAATGCTCCCAAACAACAGCAGCACAGTACACACACACACACACACACACACACACACACACACACACACACACACACACACACACACACACACACACACAGCTGGTAAGAGGCTTATAGTATGCTCCACTGGGCTATGAGAGCATCCACATTAAAACCTCATTCTCATCAAGCGGTCTGAGAATGAGCGAGGAGAGAAATCCTCGAAGAATACAACCCAGCCAACCTCGTCAGAAAGAAGTGCTGTTGCCTCGCTCCCAATGACAGGAGCATTTCGCTGTTGAAATACGAAGGGGTTACGCAACATGTCTCCTCCTTTATCTTTCCTGGAACTCTACAGAAATATTTGGCAATGATATTTAATTTGGGCCCTTTTGTGTTCATGTGAACATGCCTATGTCCTGGATGAATGGAGCCATTAAGACAGGCCTTGAGTCGGTAGCCGTGATGGAACCCACTGCGCACAACCAAGCTGGCTCTCACTGCTCTGTCGCGCAAACAGACGCACACACGCGCGCACATGCACGCGCACAAACACACACAGTACACAAACACACACACACGTCTGGGGACTCTCTCCCTGCAGTCCAGGGGATGGGGCTTCTCCAAAATCTATCACAAAAACCACTTAAAGATTAGTAGATAAAGAATAACACTGAAAGTGAGTTTTCTTTTGTCGGTAGTGGGGGAGGAGGGTTGAAAGGTGCTTACCGCAGCACAGCCCCCCCCCCCCCAGACACAATGCCACCCTCTCTTTGTGTTCTGCTCTGACGGCACGTACAGAAAACCTTGACAGAAGGCGGCCGTCAGCAGCTTCCTCTACTGTATCTTCACCGCAGCGCAGCTCACAAGCTTCGGAGCGGGACAGCTGAAAGCGGAACCTCATTTAGGCAGTTGGAGTCGGTTATGCCGTTGACATCCTCTATCAATAACTGCCCGTCACACACACACACACACACACACACACACACACACACACACACACACACACACACACACACACACACACACACACACACACACACACACGCTGTACTGTGTGAAACAAACGCACAAACTACACTAGCTTATGCAGACTCAAACATAGAAGTCACACAGTTCAAAAGAAAGAAATAAGGCACAGCCGGGCACAGAGAAGTGAGTGTGTGTGCGTCTGAGGCAGAGTGAAATCAGTGTGTTCTTATAGTCCACTGTTTCCTCCTTGCTGTCGAAGACACCTACAGTACCCCAACTTCTGTCCTAAAACTGTTACTGTTCAAGAGTGTTTTTTTATCATGTGGGAACATATGATCAGATAATAATCATGACAGTCTGCTTAAAGTACACCACCAATCCTTATATCTCTCTCTCTCTCTCTCTCTCACACACACGCGCACACACACACACACACACACACACACACACACACACACACACACACACACACACACACACACACACATGTACATGCACACACACACACACACACCCTCGAGATCATCCCCCCCAAATGGTTCCTAATCCTCCTGCTTGCATTCAATCCAGATAAAATCATTTACCATTTACCATGAAATCAAATGTCTGCGGCTGGCATTTCATAGGGAAATGCTGTTTGATGTGAGGAGCTTGCTGAGAAGCTTGCCTTGTTGAGAGGGGTCAGGGAATAATTTTTACAGCTCACTTATCTGGCCCCCGGGTGATACTGGTTTTTTGCTTCCCTCTGGAATATGTAGGGGTGGGACGTACGCCCACCTCCCTTGTTCTCTGTAAAGCGCATTGTGTTGCCTCTGGGTATGAAATGCGCTATACAAATAAAGCTTTGATTGATTGATTGATTGATTGTGATCAGAGTTGGGCCGATTGGCTTTCTTTGACCGATACTGATTTCCGATTTTTTTGGGGGGGCAGACTCATCTATACTGATTTTTCATCTTCATCGTCCGATTCAACATCTTATCTCTCTCTCACCCAAAGCAGGACATCACAGAATAAATGTTTAATTAATATCTTATTAAATATCCTACTTTAAGCATTACCTATGTACTCAAACAGTACAACCAAGGACAGGCAGCGTGTATTGGTCCATATCACCCACGGAAAACGGCAGCCATCATTTCTCATTCGTTCCATAGGGAAAAACTGGAACCCATTTAAAGAGCAAAGGCCTTCAAGAACATAAACTGGCGTGTGTGTATGTGTGTATGTGTGTATGTGTGTGAACACAAACTGACAGCACAACGGTGTTTCTTGTTCGACAGTATAGCACCGAATGCTTTACTGTAGCTGTACTCATCTTTATTGATGATATGCTTTGACTGCTTTTCCACTGTGCACAATCCAAGGTTAACACACGCAATACTGAGTCTGCTCACATACTTACTTACAGTACGACAAAGATGCATCTCTGGCAGGATGGGGGGGGTGGGGGAGGGGCTTGGCAGGGCTTCAGAGCACGGTACATAAATATGAATGTGCTCACATGCACATAGATTCCACTGAAGAGTCCTTCATTTGTTGAAGCAGGTGCCAAAAGTGAGCAGGGTACAGCGGAAGGGGGAGGGGCAAGGCAGAATACACAGTCGTTTTACAGTACTTGTATCACATGACTAACAGGAGGAGAGGGTGAGCTGTCTTTCCAGGAAGTACAGTAGAGACATCTGGAGTATCACTGGTGCAGCATATATGGGAAGGAAACCGGATAGGTCGCCCTTAGATGACGAACAGAGGAGGTTGAGAGAAAGAGGTGAGGTTGGAGAACCCGGATATGCATGTGTGTGTGTGTATGTGTGTGCGTTGGGGGGGGGGGGGGGGGGGGGTTGAAGGGTGGGATTCGATAGTGGGAGCATCAGGTGGCCAGCCACAAGCGTTCATGTCTCTTTAAGTTAAAATGTATTCACTTTGCTTTTGCTAACGACACACTCTAGTATACATAATGTACAATACACCCCAGTGAGCTGTCTCTGTGTGTCCGGGTGGCGTCTGACCCAGGGGGGGCACTTACTCTAACATTCAATACTGGATAATACAACACAGGAGCAACATACAGACGGACACAC
The DNA here is from genome assembly GCF_949987555.1 of Borostomias antarcticus. NCBI lineage: Eukaryota > Metazoa > Chordata > Actinopteri > Stomiiformes > Stomiidae > Borostomias > Borostomias antarcticus. The sequence goes on along the minus strand of NC_140244.1, from coordinate 22,978,538 downwards.
AGGCAGGAGTTAATGCTTCACTACACAGTCGCACAATGAACTTCACCTCATTGTAAAAATCATACAGGAACCATCGTATAAATGCCTTCGGCTATAATACAAATCATGTTCAATCAAAGAGTCTTTTCAAAACAATGGAGAACACTGAGGGAATTGAAACAGAACCAGCCGGAACCACGGTGGTGGCGTTGCCAGCACATGAGTTAGAGTGAGTGAGAAAGAGAGAGCGAGAGAGAGAGAGAAAGAGAGAGAGAGAGAGAAGAGATAGAGGTGGATAGAAAGAAAGATATTGTGTACTGTAGGTATAGTGGTGCAGGAGTGAAGTGGCTTAGTAGGGAAAGAGTGGTCCCTTCAAAGAGAATAAACAAAACAAACAAAAAGTGCCATGGTAAAAAGTGAATTCAAGTAACGTGTGCTCTGTACACAGGAAAGGGGGAGGAGCAGGAAAGAGGGGAGGGTCCTGGGCCTCAGCGGAGCCACCCTATTGGCTGTTCCTGTGCTCGGTCAGGCTGACGGTCGTGCCCGCTTCCCCGCCGGCAGACCTGGAGAGAAGCTCCACCCACTTGGCCTGGAGCTCCGCATCCTGGGCGCTGAACAGCAAAGCCTGCTGGGAGTTGCTCAGCCGGAAGGCGTGCTTAACCTCCGACTTGTCCGCCGCCGACGGCGACGCCTCGCTCACCTCACAGCCCGGCAGGGGCAGGGAACGTGCCCCGCGGGAATCCTGGAGAGACAAGCAGAGCAATCAGGGCAAAGCAGGAAATACTGTAGACCAATCAGAATCACCCTATACGGTCCAATACAACTAGCACTACTGCACGGTGAGATTAACTGCAGGAGATGACCGGGGTTTCGATTGTGGAAGTGATTATCCTGGGGGATTTGTGCAGATGTGATCTCTGATCTTCTCTGTCATTACCTCCTATTTATTCTCTCTCTGGTCGCTGTCCTCCAAAGCGAGAGACAAGGCATGTCCAGTAAGCCCTCTCCTCCTCTTCCTCCTCCTCCTCCTCCTCCCCCCCTCCCTCTCTCCCTCACACCCATCTCTCTCTGCTCCACTGTTTCTCTTGCCCTCTTTAATCCTAATCTGTGGAATTGCAGATTTTCTGACATGGGATTGTATCCCTGGGTTTGTTTCCATGGGATGGGGGTTTGTGGTCAGGGAGAGACGTGGCCAGAAGCTGCACAGACGGCCATTACGAGCGCTAATCATCCATGCAAGCTGGCATTAGAGCCACCGTCTGCGTGTGGTACTGTAGGAGGAGAGAGACACTCCAAGGCAGGAGTTTCTATTTCTGTTGGTTCTGCTTTTGAGAGGCCTTTTCAATCAACATGTGGGCCCCCTAACAGACAGCCTGTCCTAGACCTACTGGAGTGTCCTGACTCATAGTCGGGGCAAATTCTAGAGCGCCCCCCTCTGGTCAGATGGAACACTGCCACCCTGGCAGTGAGTGGCCCTGCCTGACGTCAGGACACCTACTGTAAATCCACCCTGACCCCAATCTGTATTACAGAGAGCAGACAGAACACAGCTGACTGGACACACACACACACACACACACACACACACACATACACCTGTATAGCGCCCCAAACCCATTACCACACATACCCATTAGCATGCAGAGGCATTACCATGCAATTTGTACCAAATTTGTAGATACTGCTTCAAAAAATCCTAAACTATTAACTAAAATATTATTAGATATACTGTAAAATAGAGGATATTATTAGTTTAAATATTAGATATTATGTTTTTTTTTAATTAAATAAAATAGCGGATATTTGTTTAACTTGCATAATTAACTGCATCTCAATGAATCATTTCTATAACCAGCTTATAGCCTGATGACAAGCCAGCACCAGACAAGCCCCTGCTGTACATGCTGCCATCTGCAACGGCTTGTTTTCCAATGTGAACAAGGAACACATCGGGCATCCACCAGGCGTGATGTCCATTAAAATACGAGAGGTGCTCGACAGTATTAAAGGGGGCTAATTGTGTGCTGTTTTGGACATTTTCACTATTTGTGGTCTGTATACCATTAACCTGAAACAGAGAGACCATAATTTCACTGATCGTTCCAGTATTGAGCTAGTTGCAGTTTTTATGCAGGCTCTCACTCGTAAATGTGTTGGTAAAACTATGATATGCTTTTCCAAGACAGGAAGCACAGGGTGTATGTAGAATGCATTGAGCAGATCCACTATGGAGCAGTGAGGCCTAGTTCATACTCTCCACTACGCTGACGTGGCTGTGAACGCAGCCTCTACCCAAGCGCTTGTGTAAAGTTTACATTTTTCTCACGACACAGGTTGCTACGCAAGGATGTGTCAAACACAACTTGCGTAGCCTTACGTAGCCCGGGTAGCTGGCGCTAGCGTAGAGCATGAATCCGCCCTAACACTGTACACTATAGGGACAGACAGACAGACAGACAGACAGACAGACAGACAGACAGACAGACAGACAGACTGACAGACAGACAGACAGACAGACAGACAGACAGACAGACAGACAGACAGACCGAAAAACAGACAGAAAGACAGACAAACAAACCGACCGACCGACAGACAGACAGAGGCAGGTCATCCTTACAGACAGACCAGGTCATGTGCACACAGATGCCCCTGCAGTGGACAGCTCCTCCAGTGGGGTGGGGGGAGGGTTAACCCTTACCTGTCCGCTGCTCTGCAGGTAGAGCACCAGGGGTTCAGCCTTGCTGATGGCCACCCAGGTCTTAGCCCAGGTCTTCATCCCTTTCTCCTGCACCTGCAGGTGGCTACACAGCAGACAGCTGTCCCCCGTCAGAGACGTCTGCCTCTGGAGAGAGAGACAAGACAGGACAAGACACCGTTAAAACTACAACACCCAATATAGCTAGACATCTTACAGCACCCAAGATGCAACTCTGTTTGGCGGCTTGCACGTTGGTTTCGATGCAGTTATTTGTATCCTTGCAACTCTCTGTAGGCCAGCTAGCTACAGAAATCCCTTTACATTATGTAATTGTGTGGTGGTGGTGGGGGGTGTGGGGGGGGGGGGGGGTTGTGAGGACAAAGCTTTAATAGATTCTTACATAACACATCGAGATGTGGACAGATTTATACATTGACAGGTGTTCATACCCCTCCCTGCCCTACTGTATATGACTAATGTGGTGTAGAGCTCCCCCCTGTGGTACCTGATGCTACTACAGCTTTCTGTTCCTCTGCTGCATACGTACTAGACTATGCAGGTGTGTGCTACCGTGTATCTTAAAAAAGGATGAGAATGTGATACAGTGCTTGTAAAGACGCTGGTCTCTGAGTATGAGAGTGGATTAGGACTGTGGGGGGCAGCGGTGAGGTGCCAGACGGCTACGGCTGTTCAATGACAGCCCGAACCCACTGACCACTACAGAGACAGACTGACAGACAGACAGACGCCAGACGCTCAGCTTCTCAATGTAACAAGATTAAAGTGGCCTGCCTGCTGTATCACAAGACACACACACACACACACGCACACACACACACACACACACACACACACACACACACACACACACACACACACACACACACACA
>NC_140244.1:22954971-22969971 GCF_949987555.1 Borostomias antarcticus | reverse complement strand
ACAATGGGGATGTGGAAGAAAGCCTCCATAATAATCCCCAAAAGAGTGCAACTGTTTGAGGCACAATTTAAAAAAAAGTGTGTGTGTGTGTGGTGTGTGTGTATGGTGCATGTGCGTGGTGTTTGTGTGGTGCGTGTGTGTGTGTGTGTACAAACATGAACATTATTTGTTACCTGAATCCAGCCTTCCTTCTCCTCTGCCGTCCTGTAAATAAGAGACAGGACTTCAGAGCAGCACGCATGTAACGCATCACACATGTAACGCATCACGCATGTAACGCATCACGCATGTAACGCATCACGCATGTAACGCATGACAACAACGGTCTGCTGGTGACTGAGGTCTAACCTGGCCTGCAGCTCCAGGGAACGCTGTTTGCCGATGATGGCGAAGGTGTGAGGAAGATTCTGCTTCATGTTCTCCTGCACCTGCAGACACACACACACACACACACACACACACACACACCAGAACACCGTCTTTACCGGCCTTCCACTACTGAATGAATGAAAAGGGGGGAGAGGGGGAACACTTGGAAGAGATTGGAGAGAGTGAAGAGGAGGGAGAGAGGAGAGGGGCGAGAGGTCTGTAGCTGCTGAAGCTCGCCCGTCCGTACCTCCATCCCGGCGATGTCTATCCTCTCTCTCACGCTGAACTTCTGTCCCATCAGCCTCAGCTTGGGCACGCAGTACAGAACCATGTTGTTGAACTGGAGCAGAGAGAGAGAGAGAGAGAGAGAGGATGAGAGAGAGTGGATGAGAGAGGCCAACGCGCACACACACACACACACACACACGTGCGCGATCAGCCCGAGCTCGGAATAACGGTTCTCTTTCTCACCAGGTAAAGGTATCGGTCTTGGGCCGTGCCGTTTTTGGCCGACATCTTCTTGATGTGCCCCTCCTTGATGAGCTCGTTGGCCGGGTTCACGATCTCCTCCTCTCCCCCCAGCCTCTCGTACACCTCCAGGAGCTTGTTCATCTTCTCCTGGGACCCCCCGCGGGGAGACAGAGAGGTGTGGTGAACAACCCAATACTGGCAAAAATACTACAGAACGCAAAGGAAACCGAGAAAAAACGCCAATGTGTACAGTACAAACGTACGGTACGTTACGAAGGCGAACAGACGCACACACAAACGCACGCAGACCTGACTGAGATCTTTTTAGAGAAGTGAAAGTCTCAAAGAAGGTGAAGCTGCTACAGTACCACCAGGGGGAGATATTGTGTCTCGTTATTCTAAACATCCATCAAGTTACGAACACGGGTGCTTTCCTGACTAATCGATGGTTTCCTGGCTCATCATAATTCACCAGGTTCTGTTTTGATCAGGGAAACTTGACAGACAGACAGACAGATAAGACAGATGGTGTGTGTGTGTGTGTGTGCGTGTGTGTGTGACAGCCATCACTCTTGTGTGTAACTAGAAGCAGGAAACAGCAGTTTCCTGTCTTCTCTAATGCAACACCCGCACCCCCCGCCACCCCCCGCCCCCCCCGCCCCTCCGCGCCCCTCCCCACCTCGATTCTACTGGCACAGACACTGAGAGCCGCCACACTGGCGTATCTGTGACGGTCTGCGCCATGACTGACCACAGAGCAGGCTGACACACAGAGAGGTCAGTGAAGACATCGGGAGACCGGTGTCTGAGAGGGATGGAGGGGGGGGGGGGGGGGGCGCACAATCTCACCATTTTCCTGATGGCGGCGTTGGAGTGATGGGCTGCAGTAGAGATGAGCTCCACTGCCTCTGTAACACGCACACACGCACGCACACACACACACACACGCACACACACACACACACACACACACACGCACACACAGCATCGTACACCCAGGGTTAGTATAAATCCACTGTGACAAGGAGGACAGAACATTCGCTGTATCTAGCAGAACATCTAGAGACAGCACTGAGTGCATTATCATACATCAAATGCGCATACTACTATAGGCATGTGTGTGTGTGACGTGTGTGTGTGTGCACCTGTGTGAGATAGCATGTACAGTATGTTCACTCCCTCACAATTATCATGTTCAGAGCCATCTACATTACCAGACATCACACGTACACTCTGTACATTAAACACGGCACGCACGCACACACACACACACACACACACACACACACACACACACACACACACACACACACACAGCTGCTCCACAAGTCTGGCTTAAACAGCTCTATCTAGACTGATCTACAGGAGGCTGCTGTATGTTGAGGTTTATATGGAGGTCAGGAGGTCAGGTCAGGGGGTTTGTGGGTCCACTCTACTTTGGAAGGGGCCATAGCCGACTGAGACCAGCTGCAGAAAGAGTGAAGCCTAAAAACCAAGTAGCCAACCACACAACTTCCCTTCTCCGTTCCCTACACTGGCTCCCTGTAGCATCCAGGTTAAAACTCTGGCGCTAACCTACAGGGCAATGAAAGGAACAGCTCCCTCCTACCTCCAGGCCATGGTCAAACCCTACACCCTACGCTCTGCTACCTCGGGGCGACTGGTTGCCCTGTCACTCCGAGGCCCCTGCGGTCGATGGACACGGTCACTTCTCTGGCTCGGCTCTTCTCTGTCTTGGCCCTGCAGTGGTGGAACAAACTGCCCACTGATGTCTGGACAGCAGAGTCGCTGCCCATCTTTCGCTGCAGGCTCAAAACCGATCTCTTCAAGCGGTACTACAATGATCCTCCCTCTTAAGCACCAATTGTATTTTTAGATTGCTTTTCTTGCACTTTGCCTTCAGCACTAGATTATGCTCTTAGTCACTTGTTTTAGAAAGGAGATGCGCTTGTGAGTTCTGGCGAGTACAGTAGTAGCACATTGGCTTCTCCTACGTTAACTGCAATTATTGTATGTCGCTTTGGATAAAAGCATCAGCTGAATGACTGTAATGTACCATGAACTGTTCCAAAGTTCAAGCAAGGGACTCACTCTCTGCGTCCTTCCGGTCGAGCGCGTCTTCCGGCAGCTTCTTCAGGTAGTCTTTGAGCAGGAGCTCGTAGCGAGGTATCCTCTGTACGGGCTCCAGCATGTGATGCTGCAGGGTGAGGTTCCCACACACATCCTGCTTCTGTACGGACACACACACACACACAGATGTTATCCTCAACAAGCACGTACGCACACACACACACACAGATTTTATCCTCAACAAACACGTACACACACACACGCACACTCACACACACACACACACACACACACTCGCACACACACACACACACACACACACACACACACACACACACACACACACACACACACACACACACAGATTTTACCCTCAACAAGCACGTACACACACACACACACACACATAGATTTTACCCTCAGAACACACGCACACACACACACACACACATACACACACACACACACACACACACAAACACAAAAACACACACACACGTTGTACAGTATATACTATACACCACTATATTAATGCAAAAATCATTACCCAAAGCTTTAAAAAAAAGAAAAAAAGAAGACGCACAAACACATACTTGTATGTTCTGGACCACACTCTTGAATTGGGAGGATCGATGCATTGAGGTGTTGACCAGGTCCATCGCGCGGTCAAAGTTCTTCACATACTCTCCGTACATCTTCATGAACGGAGCCAGCTTCTGGAGGATGTCTCCGATACGAGGCTTCGAGTCCCTGACACAGAGAAGACACACGTCTGAAAATATGAGCATAAACTATCACAAGAGGTCTGTGTGTGTGTGTGTGTGTGTGTGTGTGTGTGTGTGTGTGTGTGTGTGTGCTAAATGTTAGAATTACTTTGTTTATAAACTAGCTTATGCTGAATCTAAGACATGCATGCAAAACATCTTGTGACAAGTTAAATCTCTCAACATAGTTCCCCACAACTATAACAAGTGAAGGTAGATATTGGCAAACACACATTTGTGGTAAATTTCCTCAGAGCAAATGAAAACTGACCGATAATACTCCCATTCTACCGCCCAGGCAGTCTGGCACACACACACACACACACACACACACACACACACGCACACACACACACACGCACACACACGCACCCATGCACACACACGCACCCATGCACACACACTAGCACACACACACACACACACACACACACACACACACAAACACACACACACACAAACCCTTACCCATTGAACCCCCCCCACACACAACACCCACCATCAGCCTCGACTGCTACCAAGCTGTCTAGGTTCTGCAGCCAACACACCGACTGACTGACTGACTGACTGACTGACCAACACACCGACTGACTGACCGACTGACTGACCAACACACCGACTGACTGCAAACACTTACCAACACACACACTGAACAAAGTGCACACTGAACAACACACACATTGAACAGCATAATCCTTCAACACACACACACACACACACACACACACACACACACACACACACACACACACACTGAACAACGTGCACACTGAACAACACACACATTGAACAGCATAATCCTTCAACACACACACACACACACACACACACACACACTAAACAGCACACTCACTGACCACTGCAGGGTCATTTAAGTCTAAATCTCAGATGGACATCCTATTGTCCAGATTACAGCTGTTTTCTTCATGTCCTCCTCACCATTCTCCAGTGATGCGCGTCTTCAGCTCGGGGAGCAGGAACTTGTCATGGAAACAGTAGATGGAGGAGATGTTGGAGAAGATCCCTGTGATTACGTCCGGAGAGATTCCAGCTTCTGTGAGCTTAGTGCAAAATACCTACACACACACACACACACACACACACACACACACACACACACACACACGCAAGAGAGAAATAGCAGAAATCAGAATATCAATGACTTGATGGGTCTTTTCACATAATACAGTCATATACTGCACAACATGTGATATTACCCATGATGCAATGTTTTAGCTTGTCAAGACCCAGCAGCTCTGTGACCTTTCACCCGCCCAGCCACATGCCCGTGTGCACCAAACCCCTAGGAGCAGCTCTGGGCTGTGAAACAACCCAGAGGCCACGCTCACTAGACACATTTGGGGTCAAAAATACAGTACTTTTTCCCACAGACATACAGTACATGGAGAAAGAAACGGCTGGGGAAAGAAACTAATTATTTTCTGGGTGTCACTCAAAGTAAACAACTTTTTCAGAAGCCACCAAGAGCTGGAGTTTGTGTTGGAAAAAGAAATGAAACCGCATACTCAAGCTGGGTGATTTAATCACACAGACGTTTCCCAGACTTTGACAAAGGCCGCTAGGCCAAAGCGTTGTCTGTTTGATTAAATCACCCGGCACCGAGAGCTTGAGTGTGCGGTTTCATTTCTTTTTCCAGTATATTTCACCCGTTACCGGCACCTCTCCAAGACTCTGGTGTGCGTTTTCTCCTTTTTTCCTCAACCTTTCCCTGTGTGCATGTCTATGCAAGCGCTGCACTGCACTATGGGAAAGAGGGAGAGGTGGGGCCAAGAAGAACACTTCTGCACATGTGCCGTGGCCTACAGGATGTTTCCCATTGCTGGGTGAGCAACTTTCACTGAAATAAATGGGCGGCCATCTTTCAATGCCGTATGCATCCACGGTGAACACCAGGCTCTCTACGGCAACTGGCACCCGTCACAAGAGGCAGGCTTTGACAAAAACAGGAAGTGGGTCTGAGGTTGACCTCTTCAGCAAGTGCGACGGCTCTACTTGGCGCTAAGACGGCTGGTCTGGTAGTGAGAGGTAGAGTGTGACCGTGGAAGGTTGTTGGCCATCTTCAGCCTCACTAAGCAGAATGGGGGGAGGGTCAGCATAGGAGGGGAACATGGTGGCTAGACTCCTTTGGGACACCAAAACATATTGAGGCAGCATTCAGAGGAAGGGAGGCATCATGTCCCGATCTACAGTACACCTCAGACCGGGTGTATCCTTCGATGGTCAAGATATCCCACAATCCCGTGCGCCCGCTCCACTGCTCCACCCAAAAGAGAAATTCTGGAGAGCAATTTTGTCTCCATGACTGTTAATATGTCACTTTATGAAGTTTGAATATGTTTTCAGGCGAGAAAGTAACCATGTAGATTCCCAAAATGTGGCCAGTTTAAAAATAAACGAACCCGTTTATATATCTGATCTGACATTAGTTTTCCACTTCTGTTGGCTAATGTTAGCTAGCTACGTTAGTTAGCTACATTAGTTAGCTGTAGATCCCTGACAGGTTCGTCAGAAACGTTGAACAAATATCTAAACAAGTTATAAAATGATTTGGGGGGCCACTATCCTTAGCTAGCTATGTTGCTAAAGTAACTAGCTTACTATATTGTTGTCTTAGCAGTTTGTAAAAGAACAGGATAAAAAATGAACTTGTTCCTTCATCTGAATCTATAGCCTAGCCTACAATACTGGGACCATTTGTGACTGGATGGCTACAGGCAGTCAAATTCTATGATTACGTATCAGACAGCATTTATTTGGGAACACGTTAGTTGGCCAGCATAACAACCAGTTTGTTGGCTTTTCATTTAGACAACTGATAAGTTCATATGTTACACAGCAAACACTTTTTCCAGATGAATATTTTAGTGACGATTGACCGACAGGTATTTAGCGACATGAAATCATGTCGTTGTTACGCATTGCTTCCTTGGAAGTCTGTCTCAATCCAGACTCCTTTCCAGGCAACTTCAGACAAAGCCTCCAAAGGATACTGCCTCACTAGACAGCAAAGCAGCAGGCAGTGGCTTACTGTTTGGGATACAGCCACTGTGTGTATGTGTGTGTGTGTGTGTGTGTGTGTGTGTGTGTGTGTGTGTGTGTGTGTGTGTGTGAGAGACAGAGGGGGAGGTTACCTGGTCCAGGAGGTTCAGTCTCTTGACATAGGCCTCCTCGGTGTGGAGAAGCTCTCTGGCGATGTTCAGCAACTTCTGGGACTCCGAACACTGGGGGTTAGGGTTACACCAGTCACACAACATCCCTCAACACCCAGAGAAGAAGAAGAAGAAGAAGAAGAAGAAGAACACTGGCAAATACAAGAGGAACCCACCGGCACCTAAATAAATATTTATGGGTCAACCCAAAACCAAAGCAGAGCTCATCCAAACCTAATGGACCCAAGGTACAGTGACATGAAAGCGATGTTAAATAGTTTATCATGTGGATGTTGGCACTGGATATCTCACTTCCTTGAGTGAAAGTAGGCCACTCTTGTAATCCGCCTGTGTATGTTGCAACAATCAGCAGAAGCAGCACTGGAGTGGCCCTAGCTGAGTGTACTGTACAACTGTACGATGGCCTGTACAGTAATATGAGGTGTGAAACGTTATGGTCCATACAGCTACGGGTAGGGTTCAAATAGACATGTTACATTCCCATGTCTGACACAGGGACAGGACAGACTTGGGGACATAGCACATGGAATTGTGACATTGTGTTGTTCAACAGCTGTCTAGCTGTCCACGCACGCATGTACACACGCACATGCTCGCACACACACACACACACACACACACACACAGAAATGGAAGGAATTGTGAAACATAGTTTACAGAAATGTTCACAAAACCTACTGTATACCTGATTATAATCTATCTGTGAAGAGGATGCTAGACATTTTTCAACTTCCTGTTGCAATAAGCAGTGCCAAAACCCACATCCTCTGTGACAGCGCTGTCATTAAAAACCCATCAACATGTCAGCTGTAGTGTGAGATTGGTGACAAGACTCCACCAAACACGCACACACATGCATGCATACACAGACACAGACACAGACACAGACACACACACACACACACACACACACACACACACACACACACACACACACACACACACACCCTAAACACACCTTTCCTTTGGGCAGCTATGCCGGGATCAGGAAACATTGGAAACCGGAGATCCCATACCCAGGAGGCAATGGGGTGTGGGATGTCAATACAGGGTGTGTGTGTGTGTGTGTGTGTGTGTGTGTGTGTGTGTGTGTGTGTGTGTGTGTGGTGCCTAGTGAAGGTACAGGGTGTGTAGACCATTGCTCCACCATCATAATGCAGGGGGAACAATAAAACAAATGGCTCCTGACAGCCATGCTGATTCTGCTGAGACAGCACAGGTGTCCACTAGAGTTCTGACTGTTTCTCAGGGCTTCAATCTCTCCTCTCTCTCTCTCTCTCTCTCTCTCTCTATCTCTCTCTCTCTCTCTCTCTCTAGCTCTCTCTCTCTCACACACAAACACTTGTTTTTTTCTTTTAATAAACCTTTTTGCAGTATCTTGCTTTTTCCTCAGCTTTCTTTCTCCAGCCATTTTCTTGCCACTCTTTCTCTCGTTCTGTCTTATATTTCTCAACTGCCCTAACTTGCTTTTACAGTCTGTGTATTTCCTTACACAGGGACGGGCTGTCAGGTCATGGTTATACTTCTGGGAACCGCAGCTCGCTCTGCTGGAGGTGTCAGCATGGCTGGGGATCGATAGAGGTCAAAGTCAAGGACAGAAGTCATTGGAAACTGTAGCTTAGCTGAGAGCAGATTTCTATCTGTCTGTCTGTCTGTCTGTCTGTCTGTCTGTCTGTCTGTCTGTCTGTCTGTCTGTCTGTCTGTCTGTCTGTCTGTCTGTCTGTCTGTCTGTCTGTATGTCTGTCTGTCTGACTAAGTGTGTGGTCTGTCTTCTAGAACAGACCTGCAAACTCTGGAGTAGTGAAAAAAGGTGACGACATACAAAACTAAAACCCTCTAGATTTACTGAAACTACCATAGTTAACATAAAAAAGGTGACTGTAGCCGAAAGGTGACAGGTTTGCAGGTCTGCTAGAAGCTGTCTGGTCCTGTCCCAGCCTCAGGGCCAGGTAGGGCCTCAGAAGATCCTCCTTATCTTGCGGGTTCTCTTTCACTTTCTCTCCGAGGATCAGTCTGGACTTCCAGGCTACCGTATCTTCCTATCTGATCTCCCGGCTAACGTCCAGGGTTCTCTGAGGCTTCAACCTAGAGCGAGTGTGTTTTCAGACGGTTCACACTGATAAGAATAGATTTGCAGGAAAGTTGACGTCTACGACTGATAGAAATCTGTCGGCTTGCATCGAATTTCTGTGGTAATGCTTACAAATAATCAGTTTAAGGAAAGTGTGACTGACAAAAACCAACCCCCAACGAGCAGGTGATAACAGGAGAGTGTTAGGCCCGATTCATAGTCGACGTAAACAACGCAAGCTACGTTGTGAACACAAGATCCAACATGACTCGAGAGCTTGCGTTCTGTGTTTTGTTTTGTGGAAACGCAAGGAATTGCATTATTGCTTGCGTCAAGTGACAAATTTCGGCATGACACACGCAAAGACGCAACGAGATCTTGCGTGGCCTTGCGAAGCTTGCGCTTATGTAGTTTGCGTCGACTATGAATCCGGCCTTAGAAGCGAGCGAGAGAGGGAGGCGTTCACCTTGCCGGCCTCTGTGTTGGCGTCCGTCTTCTCTACTCCCTCGGCCTCTCCGCTGCTTCCCTCGTCCAGGTCACTGTCCTCGTCCTGCGTCGAGTCACGCTTGTTGCCCAGGGTGACGCAGGACACGCTCTCCGTTTCCGTGACGCTGTCGTAGCGGTCCTCCTCGTCGATGGCGTCCTCGTTGGGGAACGCCTCCCCTTCGGCGGCGCACGACGGGCTGTCGATGCCGCTGTCCCTGTTGGGAATCTTCCCGTTGGGCTCGGACGACGGAGAGCGCAGATCCCGATTGTCCTGGAGCTCGTGGGAGGAGCCGACCTTCCGCTCCGCGCCATCAAGGCGACTGGCGGCGTTCGTGACGGCGTGCGTGACGGCGTGCGTGACGGCGTCCCCGGCGCGTCCGTGGTCGTCGGGGCCGTCGATGTGCAGCGAGGCCAAACGCGAGAGTTCCGTGACCTCCGCGACCGCGTCGCTCTGCTTCGAGGCCCTGAGCGCGAGTCTGTCCGCGGGCGACGCCTCCCCGAGGTCCTTCGGCCCCCTAGGCGCCACGGGGGCGTGCGGTTTGGGGTCGGCGCCGGAGGGGGGCGTGGCCTCAGGCGCGGCGTCCATGCTCAGAAACAGGTGGAGCTGGCTTTTCTGGGGGACGCCAAGGATAGGAACCCTGGGAGAAAGCACAAACGCTCGTTCAGAAACGCAGCGCGGCGTCGTGACACGGTTTGACCAGTGGTTCGCTACAAAACAATCATTCAGGACCAGCGGTTACCAACAGCTGTTGAAGATACAGTAAATGGACATGTGGGTGTTGTAATGTAAACGAAAAAGAGTACAGTACTTTACTGTCCAGCTAAACACCAAGTTATATTTCTCACACTTCAGTTTTGTGCAGACCTCAACCACACCACACAAGCAGACCCCCACAAGGGGAAGTGTGAAGTCGAAGTTGTGAAAGAGACACGTGGGTTGAGTGCACCACACATACTTTTACATCACTATCACTACAGCTCATGATACGGGTTAAGGGTTTTTCGATCACATCCACTTCGTGCACAATGGATTCAGTGCAGCGCACGTTCGTATGGACATAAACACAATCAACTAGCAAACGAAACACGTCGTAGAGGAAGCTATAAAACACTTCACACAAACCAGTCACACACACAAACAGACAGACACACACACACACACACACACACACACACAGACAGACAGACAGACAGACAGACAGACAGACAGACAGACACACACACAGACACACACACACACAGACAGACACACACACAGAGAGACACACACACACTCACACACACACACAGACAGACAGACACACACACACACACACACACACACACACACACAGACACACACACACACGCACACGCACACACACACAGACACACACACACACACACACACACACACACACACACACACACACACACACACACACACACACACACACCAGAGCGGGAGCACCGGAGGAATCCGCTGCTCTACAGTACCTGGAGTTCTCAAACCTCTCGATGAGCAGCCCCACTTTCTGGGCCTCTCTCTGGGGCTGCGTGCCCAGGCCAGGGGGGGCCGGGCTGGGCTTGGGCTTGGGCGGAGGCGGGGGTGCGGGCAGCGGTCTGGAGGGGGCCGGGGGGATCCTCTTGGGCTTCTTGTCCTGTCCGAGAGCCAGCAGGTGGGGGGGCTTAGGGGGCACTGCAGGTGCAGGAGAGGGGACAGGAAGGGAGGAAGGGGAAGGATGTATAGTTGGAGAGAGAGAGAGAGAGCGAGAGAGAGAGAGAGAGAGTCACCGGGGTAAAACCACGAAACAGTCCCGTGTCAAGTAATCCGGCGAGATCCGAGAGAACAAGCCTCCATTCCTGAGGCCGAGGTTGCTCCTCCACCTCCTCCTCCTGACTCCACGGCAGGAATGACTCTGAACGCGTCCCACGGCGGGTCCCTGAACACGGCGGGTCCCTGAACACGGCGGGTCCCTGAACACGGCGGGTCCCTGAACACGGCGGGTCCCTGAACACGGAGCAGGAGCCGTGCTGAGCTGCGGGGAACTGAGTCACTCACTTCCTGCTTTTTTGAACAGGATGCCGAGATGAGTGTGTGTGTGTGTGTGTGTGTGTGTGTGTGTAAGTCACTGTGGTTTCAGAACGAGAGATAACGACAAAAAAACAACCACTCCTGACAGACAAATGACAGAGTTGCCCAAAAACAGCCCTTCACTCTCTCTCAGTCTGCCTGCTACGAGACGGTCTGCAAAACATGTCTGCACGCCTGGTACATCGGTCTTTACCTTCCCCTGAGAACTACAGTCTACGTATGGTTACAATGGAGAAGACTGTGTCTGTTTCACAGCTATCTCTGTACAAGGTTTCTCTGCTTCCTCCCTGTGTGTGTGTACAGTACAGTATGTGTGTGAGTACGTGTGTGTGTGTGTGTGTGTGTGTGTGAGAGAGAGAGAGCTACTACAACTTTACTAACAGTTTTTAGCTGAATTTCATGTTCTGTTCTTATTTTAATCTATTTTGCTTTGTTTTATACTTTATATCTCTGTACTATTTTATCGCCTCCTCCTATCGCTTCCTCGTCGTCACTGTGAGGGCAATCTCAGTGTCCCTTGAGTTTAAATAAAGCTTATTGAATTGAATTGAAGCTGCCATGCAAGGCACTAGTCTGCTCATTGGGAGCAATTTGGGGTTCAGTGTCTTGCCCAAGGACACTTCGACATGTGGACAGAAGGAGCCGGGAATCGAACCGTCAACCCTGTGGTCACTGGACAAGCAGCTCTACCTCCTGAGACGCCCCACTGTCCTACTGCAATCAGACCGGTCACTAGCAGCACAGTTAAGATATTTATTATGGTTGTGATGTGACGTGTGGTGCCTTTTTACACGTCACTGTCTTGTGGCAAACAAGTGTCAACATTGTGGGCGACAAAGGCAGACCTAGGCCCTTTCTCAATATGCGTTCTTGTCCGTACTTGCGTCCTTGTGAACTTGTGAAACGTCGTCAGTTGGAGCCCAAGTACTGTTCCAATTCAAAAGTACGCAAGTCCCAAGTCCGCATCAAATGCCAGGATGTGTTCTTGCTCCGCCCATTTTATCGAGGATGCATCGGAGCAGACTTGTGTGGACTTGAGACAGCCAGATATCCCAGAAATCATTTTGAATCAAGAGAACAGTTGTTAGGGCAACACCATTGAAAATGCCTATCTAAATAATCTATCTAAACTAGTAGAAACAGACGTTATTTGGATAAAACGGCCACATAATTGGTTTCAATTGTGGTAATTATCCACATGAAAAGCAATGAAAACGTAAAACAGTTTAAAACGCTTTTCAAAATCCTAGCAATAGTGGCTGCCGGTGTCCACACAAAACAAGCCGAGAACGTGACGTCATCAAGGACGCTGCTGTTCCAATCGCTGAATGACTGAACCTGCGCCCTCCCATCCTTGGAAGTTCATACTCTGATGCGAACATCCCAAGTCTGGACTAGCAAGGACGCAAGTCCGAACTTTGCGTACTTGAAATTGAGAAATGTCCCTAGTCTAACGCCGTACCTTGGGGTTTCTGGGTGACGGGTGTCTTGGGTGTGGCGGCGGGCTGGGGGCGGGGCTTGGCGGCAGGGCGGCCCTGACATGGCCTTGGGGGAGGGGCTTTCTTTCCCAGCCGCGGGGAGCACAGGAAGTCGACAGGTCCACACTGGTACTGCAGAGAGGAGGGAGGGAGGTCTGAGGAGAGGGGGGCGAGAGAAAGAGAGAGGATGTTAAAAATGGGTCGCGGAACCCCTGTCCCATTTAGCAGTCCCGCGGGCGCGGCGCGCACACACAGAATGATACTGGGACTGAATGCCGCACTGCATCATGGTCCAGCCCCACTGTAACACCTGGAGCCTGCAGCCCACCTGAGTGCAACCATAGGAGATGAACGACCTTCAGCAGGGGTGCAAGTACAGAGAAAGAGAACAGGCAGAGAGAGAGAGAGAGAGAGAGAGAGAGAGAGAGAGAGAGAGGAGAGAGAGCAGATAGAGAGAGAACAGAGAGAGAGAACAGGCAGAGAGATAACAGGCAGAGAGATAGAGAGAACCGAGAGAGAGAGAGAGAGAGAGAGAGAGAGAGAACAGGCAGAGAGAGAGAGCAGAGAGAGCAGATAGAGAGAGAACAGAAA
Organism: Borostomias antarcticus; assembly: GCF_949987555.1. Lineage (NCBI taxonomy): Eukaryota > Metazoa > Chordata > Actinopteri > Stomiiformes > Stomiidae > Borostomias > Borostomias antarcticus. The sequence continues at coordinate 22,956,406 of NC_140244.1, read as the reverse complement.
GAGAGCAGAGAGAGAGAGAGAGAGAGAGAGAGAGAGCAGAGAGAGAACAGGCAGAGAGAGCTGCGAGAACGAACAGAGAGAGAGCAGAGAGAGAGAGAGAACAGGCAGAGAGAGAGAGGATCGGCATTGATCCGGAGCCAGGGGCCAGAGAACAGGCCTTCTGCTCCACTGAGCCTGCCTGCCTGCACGGATCTCTCTCTAGCTAAGTGCTCTGCTCTAAGTGTGTGAGTGTGTGTGTGTGTGTGTGTGTGTGTGGGTGTGTGAAGGTCTCAGACTTCCATCCAACATAATGTATCTAATACGTGTACGGTTTGTCTCTCCCACTGTGAGAAAGCTGCGTTGTTGTTGTTATTGTTGTTGTTTATGTTGTCTGCAGCGAGCGCCCTGAGGAGTCTAGACCCCTCCAGCACACGGGCCCACGAGAGAAACACAGAAACAGATGCTTTGTGGGAAATGAGGCCTTCAGCTGCTCCAGCAGAGCTCTGTCAGGAACGGAGGTTGGCCTGACCTCAGTCAGTCTGCGTCTTTCAAAGCCAGTCAAGGGAGGTGAAGCACAGTGTTTGTGATGGCAACAATGGAAGCACGGCATGAGGGTGCAGAATTGTCTCCTGTTCTGTTGTGTGTGTGGGTGTGTGTGTGTGTGTGTGTGTGTGTGTGTGTGTGTGTGTCTGTGTGTTTTAGTATCACTATTCTTTTTCTTGGTACGTTTCCAGCCTGTGTTTAGTGTGGCTGTTATCTGATGTGGTTCTCCATTAGAGCACAGAGATAACCTTGCAAGTACAATATGATAATGTGCATGAAAACCATGCGCACACACACGCACAAACACACACACACACGCACACATGCACACACACACACACGCACAAACACACACACACACACACACGCACAAACACACACACACACACACACACAAACACACACACACACACGCACACACACACACGCACACACACACTCTCTCTCCTGCAGGCTTGTGTAATAAGGAGCTATAGAATGTCCAATAGGACCATGGTGGAAATTGCATGGAGCCCCAGAGGAAAGAAGCACTGTCTCTAATTTGGTGTTGCTGAGCTGAGCCCCGGGCTACTAAGGCCCAGACTGCTCCTCTCTGCCAGTAATGAGTCCTGTTACATCCTGGGCCTCATGAGACGACACCACCACCACCAGCACCACCTCCACCACCACCATCACCTCCACCACCACCAGCACCACCATCACCTCCACCATCACCAGCACCACCACCTCCACCTCCACCACCACCAGCACCACCATCACCTCCGCCACCACCAGCACCACCACCATCATCACCAGCACCACCTTTATGACCATCTCCACCAGAGAGACAGACAGGCTTTCTGACCATCTCCACCAGAGAGACATACAGGCTTTCTGACCATCTCCACCAGAGAGACAGACAGGCTTTCTGACC
>NC_140244.1:22939971-22949971 GCF_949987555.1 Borostomias antarcticus | reverse complement strand
ACTAACGAGAAGTACAGTACGGTCACCTGCTACACACACACACACACACACACACACACACACACACACTCACAGATACGGGCGAATGTGTGTGTAGTACCAGAGCACCAGTGAGCTGCTTTGTATTTGACCCTTGGACATACAGTACCTGACAGTAGTAACTAACAGTAATAACTGACAGTAACTAACAGTAAAATCTGACAGTAACTAACAGTCAAGTTGTTTCAGTTATCACCACCCATGTGACTGGATGTCATGACTGTTCACTGGTTCACTGGAAGCTCGCTATTTCACAACCCCTCCCCACCACACACACACACACACACACACACACACACAAACACACAAACACACACACAAACACACAAACACACACACAACTGCACTACTGCAGGCACAAGGGGCTTTTAATGAGGCACCGTGCAGTGCTATGCGGAACAGTCTGGAATGCCGTACTGTAACCTAGCCTTGGGCTTTACAGTCAGGAGACAGGCTCCTCAGAATGGCAATTAGGCCCCAGCCAGCCCAGAGCCAGGAGAAGCCATGAACCTGCCTGTGGAGACGCCAACCGGCTGTCTTAGAAGACGGCCGGAGCTTGCCAAGCAGCCCTCAAAGGAGCCATTCACAGCTAAGTACTACAACAGCTCTAATGGCGTAGCGCTACATTTCAGATACAGAACGAGCAGAGGAAGTGTTGGAACTGGTCCCGCAGACAGACAGACATACAGACAGATGTGGAAGGAGGTAGGGAGGGAGGGAAGGAAGGATGGAAGGAAGGAAGGAGAGAGGGAGAGAAACAGAGAGAGTTAAAGGGGTCCACGTTTGCAAAACTAACTTTTTTTATTGTTTTTACATGTACATTTGAGTCTCTGATGGGCCTACTAACACACAAAGTAGGAAGTGAAACAACCCAGTCATTTTGTTGTGGTCAGCCGAAATGAAAACATTAGAAAAAAAGTCAGTCCCTGCAAGCCATTCCCGTGTCACTTTATGTCACAGTCGAGGACCCCGCTAACTAGCACAATGTCTTCGCAATGGAAAATGCTCTGTCAAGGTAGCTAGCTAGCTAACACAAACAAACTCCCCTTTCGCCTCAACTTATCAAATGTTAAGAAGTGGACATCATTGGATTCCCCTCGGCCTACATAATGGTGTCATATAGCCTGGTTGTGTCTAGCTAGCGAATGTAGCTAGAGGTAACAGCCTGCAACCGTGGAGATAATAACATGGGCACTAACGCTATCATGTTTAGTCAGGGAGGCATTGAGTGTGGATGGTCTAGGCTATATTTGAGGTAGCAGAGCGCCGTCAACAGCCCTCGTTCTCTAGCCTGCCGACTTGCTTTTATCTGAGCTCATTTGCATATAAAAAATCTCAATCTGATCTCGCGGTCAACGGAGGGTATAGAGGCATGCTAGAATGCTTATTCTGAGTGGTATTTTCAGCAATAATACTCAAAGACATGTTTTGGGGAACCCCAAAGACTTATATTAAATTGTTGAAAATAAGCATAATAGGACACCTTTAATGCTCACACACAGTCACATGCATACACACACACTGTACACGTATGGCGTTGGAAAAGTGCTACGTCAAAGCTAACCAAGCAGACAAACGTGACGAACGTCGCTATGGCAGCTACACGTCTACGTACGTGACCCCGTCAGCCAAGTTAGCTACATGTCTACAAACGTGACCCCGTCACCCCGTCAACCAAGTTAGCTACATGTTAGACCTGGCAATTTACCTAAGAATGCACTTCCTCGGCCCGCTCGTCCGAGTCTACAGACAAAACCATTTCGTTACTCACCAAAGTAAAAACATCGTTGGAAAGATGAAAGCCTTTTCTCCGAGGTCGCTACAGTTTGTAGTCCCCCACCTACGAAAATAATTCCTTCTTTTTTTGTTGTGGCTGAAACAGGCTTCCTTATTAAGCTAACCCTACATTCTAGTTTTACTGAAACCACATATTTTAGTAGGCTAGGCCTACAATTGAATTTCAGGAAATTCAAGGCTATTGACAGCGACCACTATCTCCCAAGCTGATGGTGTGAGCCAGCAGGAGAGAAATTGCTCCACGCACTTAATCCCCACTCTGCTACAGTAGGCTTCGACATGGACTGATTTCTGACATTTGAAGTTAAATGCCTTGAGCCAGTGAGTTTCTATGGGCAGTTTATGAACTACTGCTTCGCTACTGATAAACAATGACACCAGCCGCACAGATTGGCTGGGGCACTTCCCCGCCTGGTGGCCAGAGGTGCAAACTATCTGCAACTCGTCCAAAACATGTATTGTAGATAGGCTACTGGGTCGCGACCGGATCGGAGAAATGCACTGTGAAGAGCCTTTGCACGCTGTGCGGTGCTTATTCCTCATCCAGTGATGGATGGGTGGATGGAAAACTTTCAACTGAATGTTCATATTGTTCTGATAATTGTAGGCTATAGCAACATAAGAGTGGCAGCTTTGACAGCAACCCAAATGAGCTAATCCCATAGCTGTACCATTGCTAGCTAGTCATGAACACTTGGATACTGCATATTTGCTGTGCAACGCATCCATTGTCCAGTTGTCAAATCTATTTGCCAACAAACTGTATATGAGAGCCAGCACACCTCAGTGTTTTGCACTTGACTGAGCACATATTCTCCTGCGATTATGCACGCAGTATTATTCTTTTGGCGATTATTCTTTGATATAAATGCAGATAGGCCTATATGTGAAGACACGTATTAGGGACACGTATGCTCGTGAAGACGTTTGTAAGTTGCTGCGCTTTTTAAGACGTTTATAAAGAAAACACAAACAAACGTGCGCTACGCAAACAGTGGTGCCTGACGTTACGCCACGACCGTCTCTTCGTGAGAACGTCACGTCTACCTATCAAATACAATGGGAATTTCAACGAATACTGGCGTATGTTAGTCACGTGAGTTGACTTCTCAGCTTGGTGTGGTGAGATGTGGCACTTTTCCAACGCCATAGTACACGTACACACGCGTGCACACACACACACACACACACACACACACACACACACACACACACACACACACACACACACACACACACACACACCTCTAAGCTCCTGGGGAATTACAGCCTTAACTGTTGGAAAAATCACTGCCCCACCCTTTCCACAGACACCACCACCCCCAGTGACCATCAAACAACATGAGTCATCACTGCCCAACAACCCAGCAACAAACAACCTATCCTCCATAAACAGAGACTGCCCTGTAATTTCCTGTTTCTGGTACTGGATTAACGATGAGTCTCCCTGTCAGTGATGAATGGCTCTTCAAGTCTGAACACATTGATTACTTTATTGATTGGCCCGATTAACCAATCACTGTGACTGACAGGACCAGTTGACAAACTAACCCCCGGTGACATCCTGTTTGATTGGTTGAATATTTCAAGGATGCCCTAAGATGCCGATGAAGCACCTAAGGTCACACACACACACACACACACACACACACACACACACACACACACACACACACACACACACACACACACACACACACACACACACACACACAAACACACACATAGTGAGAGATAGAGTTCAATGCTCCACTGCTGCCTACCCTCTTCTGTAAGCCTGAGACCACAAAATCACTCTGTCACATAACTCATGTTAACACCGTCAACTTAATACTTTCGCACTTCAACATTTCACAGCTCTCACTCCCCCGGAGTCTCAGTGCTGGCAAGCGCACAATATCTCTACTGAGACCAGAAACACAGTTCCACAGAACCCAACACACTTCACCCAGCACCCAAATACAACAGAAACCCCACACTTACAGTAGAGCAGCTCGCAGACAGCATACAGCATACAGAACTGTAATTACATTTCCCCAAAAACCCATGTTCTCTCACACACTAACAGGATATAGATGTAACAATATACTGTACTGTAGACACCCACACACGCACACACACATACACACGCACACACACACACATACACACGCACATGCAGCAGGAAGTAGTATTTAGAATCAGTCTACCATATCAGGCATATTTCCCTATTTTATTGTATATAATCCATCTATCTTCAAGCATGTGTATCATATCATAGCATAGCATGTGACTATACATGTGTGTGTGTGTGTGTGTGTGTGTGTGTATGTGTGTGTGTGTGTGTGTGTGTGTGCGTGCGTGTGTGTGTCTGTGTTTGAGACAGATAGAAAGAGGGAGGGAGGGGGGTATTTATCTAGTGTAACGCCATGTACTGTATTACACACATTGAGCCAGCTTGTGGGGGTGATTTCACACTAGTACAGCTCCCTCTCTTTGCATGTGTGTGCGTGCGTGTGCGTGCGTGTATGTGTGTGTCTGTCACAGTAGTATAACTCCCTGTCTTTGGCAGAGCTTGCATGTGATGGCTGGTGAGGGAGGGGTGAAGGTGGTTTTGGGGTGGGGGGGTGGGGGGGTCCTCCCTTTTCCTGGCCGGACGGGTGTCTGCTTGTGCAGGGGAGCGTCCCTCTATCTGTTGACAGTCTAACTGGCCCTGTGGGGGGGACCTTATGGGGGCTGACGCCCAATCCAGTCCAGTCCAGTCCGGGGCCGGGGAGGAGAGGAGAGGAGGGGTGGGGGAAGAATGGGAATGGGAGGAGGGGGCGAGGTGTACGTTGGAGGGTTTGGGGCATGCTGAGGCACACTGGACTCTTACCAACATACACACACTGTCAGAAAGGTCAATCCACAGTCAACGTTAACCTGGCTCCTTGTCTGTTGATTTGACGTCAGAGGCTGTTGAAAGTGTCACTGGGAACATCACTCTGGTTGGCAGCGTCAGCACTGGGCACTCTTCAGAATGAAGGACCTCAGCCAGACTGCGCTGCTAACAGATCCGCACGGCGAACGGGGCAGAATGTCAGCACGCTCGCTCAGTCATCCACGGATCATGGTGGCACAATGTGTCGTTGGTTGAACTATCACACACACACACACACAGACACACATGCACACATACACGCATAATCACACACACACACACACACACACATACACGCATAATCACATACACACACATACACGCATAATCAGACACACACACATGAATAATTACACACACTCACGCACACCCACACATAATCACACCCACACATAATCACACACACACACACACACACGCACACATGCATAATCACACACACACATACACGCATAATCACATACACACACTCATACACGCATAATCACATAAACACACACACACACACACACACACACACACACACACGCACACACACACACACACACACACACACACACACACACACACACACACACACACACACACACACACACACAGAAGGAGAGGCCTGTTATAGAAGCCAGGTGAAGAGTAGACAGGGTAATAAAGAGCGTGATTTCCTCCCTAATGACTGCAGCACTTCCTCCTGTAGAGACCCAGCCTGCAGCTCTCAGAGCCAGGCTAGCCAGCTAGCATGCCCACAGGAGACACGCTCTCAGAGCCAGGCTAGCCAGCTAGCATGCCCACAGGAGACACGCTCGGCCTGCCAGGCCCGGCTTCCCGTCAGCCCAGTCACATCATGGAAACTGGGGTTGTGGGGGGATGGGGCAGAGGCTAACTGGGTCTGTTCACACACCGACTAAAGAGACCAGCCATACCCCCACACCCCCCACGCAACCTTTCACTTGTAATTACATTGTCCGATAAAACAGGATGCTCCCGTTTTATTTGACATTTGTAATGCTTTTAAAGATCACTTTAGTGGTGCAGGCCATATATTTGATAGAATTAATAGAATTAGGATATAGATATCACCAGTTGGGGGGGGGGGGGAGTCAGCATAAACAACATGAAACTTGGATCAGAGACTCTCAAATGACAGACATCCTTGTAGTTCTCAAATGACAGACGTCCTTGTAGTTCTCAAATGACAGACGTCCTTGTAGTTCTCAAATGACAGACATCCTTGTAGTTCTCAAATGACAGACATCCTTGTAGTTCTCAAATGACAGACATCCTTGTAGTTCTCAAATGACAGGGGTCCTTGTACTTTCGCTTTTGGTTTATTCACTGAAATGGAAGTGGGTGACGCTCTATTGAAGAAACTCAAAAAAGCCTATTGGTGCTCATCTTCTGTACCCTGGTCTTTTGAGGTTAGTTGTTTCAGCTAATAGTTGGGCCACTAACACATATATTTAATCTTCCTCTTAGCTTGGGGATTGTGCCAAAGATTTGGTAAAGTGCTCATGTGCTTCCACTTCACAAGGGTGGAGACCTTAATAATTACCCCCCAATTTTCAAGCTATCTTGTTTAGCCAAGACCCTTGAATCTTAGGTTAACTGTCAGCTTCACTTGCTCCTGAGTAGAAAGTGCATTTTAAATACTTTTCAGTCTGGTTTTAGACCTGGTCACAGAACTGTATCAGCTGCATTCCTTGTTGTACAATAAATTATGTTGTACTCTTGACAATGGACAGCACTGTGCTGCTCTGATCGTTGACCTCTGACCTAGCCTTTGATACAGCTGACCATTTCATTTTAGTAGAGAGTCTAGCCTCTGTTGGCCTACATGTAGATGAAAACGCCTGTCAGTGGTTCGCAAGTTATCTCTCAAATTCAGTAGTAATATTGTTGCTGACTCTATTTAATCCACTTTTGTGGAGGTCACTAAAGGTGTACCACAAGGCTGAGTTTTAGGACCTTTGCTCTTCACTTTGTATATTAGCTTCACTTGCTCCTAAGTAGAAATTGCATTTTAAATACTTTTCAATCAGCTTTTAGTACTAGTCTACTTTCCCGTCCTACTTGACTATGGGGACATTATTTATATGCACTCGGCCTCTACCACCTTCAAACAGCTGTTTATGATTCAGCACTTTGTTTTATGACTGGTGATCATTTCAGAATGTAACCTGTATCAGGCAGTGGGTTGGCCGTCCCTGACCTATAGGAGAATGCAACACTTGCTCCTGTATGTTTACAAGCCATTCTTAGAAAAGCTGCCTAATTACCAGACATCCATCATCCCATGATGGTCCTAGTCATTACCACACAAGGTCTCAGGATTGGTTAGTTCTCAAGGTCCCTCGAGTCATGACCGAGTTGGGAAAGACTACTTTTAGTTGTGCTCCTAGAACATGGAAAGAGCTTTAAGAGATTTCAAATTGGATTCCGATATTACAGTTGAACCATGAGACCCCAGCTGGGCTGATTCTAATAACCACCTTGTTGATAATGACTGCCATATCCTGTTACATGTGACCGCTGGCCAGATGATACGCCCCCACGCTGAATTTCTATACGTGGAACCACATGTGAGCCATGATGATGTCATTCTCTCTCTCTCTCTCTCTCACACACACACACACACACACACTCCCCTGGGCTCCTGTTACCTGCGGATGGTCAGACCACCTATCACACCTGTCACAACTTGCAACAGCCTAACACCTGAGGGGGCTTGACTGGGGCTGTGGTGGGGGGGGGTATAGGGGCCAATAGCACACAGGGGGCCCAATACTACACATGTCTATTGGTCAAAGGCTAATGTTTAATGGCATGTGAGGGATGAGCCTGGAGTCCCGGAGCAGAGGAGATAAACTGTCCTCACACTGACCAGTGTTCACCTGCTGTAACTCCTCATTTGTGAATCAACCTCAGGGCTGCTGCGTCTCACCAGGGAGACCACGATGCCTCTTACCACAACAACATTGAACGCTCACAACTGTGGTAAAGCGGTAGAAATATATTTAAGTATAGCAACCACAGTACAGCTTTCCTCTTTCTATTTTTGTTTTATTTCCCCCCCAAAATAGGAACGGTTAACAAGTATCATAGCTACAGTATGTAGATTTGTCCCAGATATCATTTTACTAGTCCATGAATGAAAAGGAGACTAGCTAGATCTCTTTATACAACAACTCACTTGTATAATAAAGAGGCACGGGATCCCCACTGATACAGTCATATTTTGTACATTATTGTAGATTGCACTGTAGGATTGTATTTATCGTATTTGCCACTGTATTTTGTCTTGTAGATTGCACTGTATATTGTATTGTTTTTGCCACTTGTATTATAAACTGTCCTGTCTTGTCCTTGGCACTTTGTTTATTGTTACTGTATGTGGATCTAAGCAAATTCCTAGTATGTGAAAACGTAGCAATGAACCGTTTGTGATTCTGATTCTAAGGCAGTTTTAACCTCATCCGGAAGCTCATGGTATTCCCCTTGTTAGCCCATGCAGACGTGTGTGTGTGTGTGTGTGTGTGTGTGTGTGTGTGTGTGTGTGTGTGTGTGTGTGAGAGAGTGCTGCTGAGTCTGAGCTTAACAGCAGACATTAAAAAGCCCCCTGATGCTTAAGGGGATCATAGGCAGCATTCAGCAATCAAACATCTTAAAGAGAAGGTGCATATTCACACACACACACACACACACGCACACACACACACACACACACACACGCCTGCGGCAGAAGGGCTCCTCCGGTTTGTTAGATATCTCATTACTCACCACTGGAGCCCATCCCTCAACCTTCCCAGAGCAGAGAGGGGTAGAGAACTACAAAGACTGGGCTCTAACAGGAGTGCTGGTACCTCGCGGCTCCTGCCGCCTTTTGAAGTTGAGGAAGGCTTTTAAAAACAGACAGAAACCAGAGGCAAAATGGCCGCCCTTCCTTGAGGAGAAGCAGGGTAAGAGCTGTTAAATACCCTTTGGTTGAAACACACAGCAGACTGCCTCACACACACACACACACACAAACAAACAAACAAACAAAAGTACAGTACACTGCTGTGCTGTTTGAACCTGTGGAGTTATTCTTGTATTCTGATGCTATAGTTTCTTATAGACACAGCAGGCATGCTTCAGCGAGGAGAGCCCCTAACTCTTTCTGACTGGCTGACCAAGCCTACATAAGCACACACACATGCACACAGAATTACAAGAGCATAAGGGCACGCACACAAACACACACACACGCACACACACACACCAGGTCCTTGTGCTTTCCGACAATCCAAAGACGAAAGAATGTGAGTGATGGTTGAATGAAGGCCAGGACAAGGACGACTGCTTCTATGACAACGCCCCTACCACTCAGACACACACTCTGCCACGCCATTGGTGGTAAGCCCCCCTCCCAAAAACACACACACACGCACACACACTCTCTTTCTCGCAATGTATCTCAATAATACAGTACACAGCACGCATTCTCGTTGCATCAGAAGCGGCTATGTAAACTGATAGGCACGATAAACACGGCTATAAATAGATGCCTTCGCGCTCCTCGTTTTCCTCCTCTGACGAGCCGGGAGGAGGAGGTGGAGGAGGAGAAGGGGAGCGGCCGGGGCCACCCCCCCCTCCCCTCCCCGCCCACCGGAGGTAGCGCCGTCGGCGTGAGCCGGCAGCGTTAATCACGGTGACGGTGTAAGCAGGAATCTGGGCGTGTGGCGTGGTGCGGTCTCTTAGTCTGCCGCGGGCGGTGCAGTCCCGTCGCCAAGGTCGTTCTCACCATTTTGGCAAGACTCCGCCCCCCCCCCCCCCCCCCCCGCCCCTCGCGTCCCTCAACCTTACAGCCAAGGAGCGGAAAGAAGCCGCGTTTCTCGGAAAGGACGCCTAACCTAAAAGCGAAACAAACGCACGACTGACGTGATCGTGACGAACACAGGCCCGGGGAGAGGAAGGGATGTTCCCGTCTAAATGTTGTCTTTGCGTTTCTGTCGAACTGGACCAGCCTTGATCTGCTTCATAATAAAAAATCTTCATAAAAAAAACATGATTTGAGACGCTGAGTGGACAGGCTGATGCGGACGGGGAAGGTACGGTAGCGGTGATCATGTGAGCAGTGTGACGGAACGGAATACAGTAGGGCTTTTGTATGTGCCCCGCCCACCCTGTCTCACCCAGCCCCCCGACCCCTGCAACATATGACTGACCCTAGGTCAACAGGTCGCCGATTAGAGCGACACCAGACCATCGCCGCGGTGGCTGCCTCGAACC
>NC_140244.1:22927471-22929971 GCF_949987555.1 Borostomias antarcticus | reverse complement strand
GCGGAGGTCTGTGGGGAGACAGGAGGGCTCGGTACCGGTGGAGGAGCGATGGAGGGGGGAAGAGGGGGGGGGGGGGGGGGTTGGAGCGGTCGACCGCGGTGTGCGTGTTGCTTCCAGCTGACTGACAGACAGGACCCGGGGGCCACGCCTAGCCCACCGATATGCGTGTGAAGTGTTGCGTCTGAAAAATGTGAAAAATGTTACGGAGGCCTTAAAAGTGTCGGGTTATGGTAGACGAGATATCCCTCCGCACGGCCTGGAGGAAAAACATACAGAGAGAGAGAGAGAGAGAGAGAGAGAGAGAGAGAGAGAGAGAGAGAGAGAGAGCAGTGATAATAGGAGGGAGAGAAGAGAGGTATAAACAGAGCAGAGGTGAGAGAGCAAGGAGGACAAGAAAGACACAGACCGCCTTTGTTAGCTGCTATCAGCAAAAGCACAAAGGCCACGTTAGAGAAGGTGTGTGAGTCTAATAAAGAGAAAGAGAAAGAGAAGGTGTGTGAGTGTATGCTTGAATGTATGTGTGTGTGTGTGTGTGTGTGTGTGTGTGTGTGTGTGTGTGTGTGCACGCAGGTTTGTGAGAGCATGGTACAACATCTCACTGTGAACAACGCAGCTGTTCTGTCCCTTATATGACGGACGATGTTGTTGATTACCTGAAGCCTGAGGTCAGCGGCACGGCACACTAACACAGGTGCTTCCTCCCCCTCTATACCACACCCCTGGACACTCCCCCCCACCCCCGCCCCCCCCCCCCTCACCTCTGTGTGTACAGGAAGCCTCAGTCCAGTGAACACAGGCCTCGCATGATCAGAGAGAAGAAACACAATGCTTTCAGTGTGCTGGAGAGACCACAACTCGTAAAGCGCACACACACACACACACACACGAACACACGTACACTAACACACACAGAAGGGGAAAGAATAAAAGTGGAACATGCTTTTACTATTAAGATTTTTTTTTTTCCATATGACTTTCCCAGGAAAATCCCCCTCATCACCGGGGTAGGTCAAAACCCAGACAGACAGACAGAAAGAGAGACAGAAAGAGAGACAGACAGACAGACAGACAGACAGACAGACAGACAGACAGACAGACAGGCAGGCAGACAGACAGACCGTCAGACAGAAAGAAAGACAGACAGACAGACAGACCGACCAACAGACAGAAAGAGAGGCAGACAGACAGACAGACAGACAGACAGACAGACAGACAGACAGACAGGCAGGCAGACAGACCGTCAGACAGAAAGAAAGACAGACAGACCGACAGACAGAAAGAGAGAGAGACAGACAGACAGACAGACAGACAGACAGACAGACAGACAGACAGACAGACAGACAGACAGGCAGGCCGACAGACAGACAGGCCGACAGACAGACAGACAGACCAACAGACAGACAGACAGACAGACAGACAGACAGACAGACAGACCAACAGACAGAAAGAGAGGCAGACAGACAGACAGACAGACAGACAGACAGACAGACAGACAGACAGACAGACAGACAGACTTGCTTGACCTCTTTCAAACGAGTCTGTGAAGGAGCTCTCAGGGTGTGTGCACGGTCGGGAGAATTCTCCTCATCCAAATCTTCCAATTGTCTTTTGTTCCAAAGACCCTGTAGGTACATCTGGCTTGAATGCGGCATGCTGATATACAGTACGACAGAGGTAAAGATAAGATATCATACAACTTTATTGTCCAACTAAGGTTGCTCTCTTCTCATCACAGCGTACAATAAGAGAACATAAAAAGCAGCATACGTACTCATGTTCCACCATAACACAAAGATAATAAATGACAAGTTCAGGGGTTTGTCCAGGAAACTCCCAGGTGCTGTTTGATACCCTGTCCAGGCAAACTTTGCAAGTCAGCGCTATAAGCAGCGATTGCAGGTCTTTACTAGGGGACGGATGGACTACGGTATGATTCTGCCCACTTCTGGAGGGCTTCAACAGTTGGTACCATTAAAAAAAAAACTAGGTCACTTCTACCTTCTGTGTGTGTACAATATAAGGCGACTGGAGTGAGGGCTAGTGTGTGTGTGTGTGTGTGTGTGCGTGTGAGTCCAGTGTGTGTATAGAGCAGGATGCGTTAGTCCCGGCCAGACCCTGCTCGAAGAGACCTCCAGTATAAACATTTAGCCCTGCTGGGAGAGCTGGTGTTCTGCACAGAAACATCCTAAAACCAAACACTTGTCTCCATGCGGTCCGACTGCTGCTAGCGTCTCTGCTCTCTGGCTCGCTCACACGGACACGAGGCGACGCCCCAGCAGGTGTGGACTAGAAGCGCAGACATGTGGGCTGCTAAACATTTTGTTGACGGATTTGCTGGAGGCGCACACAATACCTCCATTGACAGATGCACACACACACACACACACACACACATGCACACCGACAACATGACTGCTGTCAATCCCATTTGAACCTGTTAGACCGGATGGCAGGGTGATTCCAATGAGATGACCTCAGTCTCCACCCAGGGGTGGGTCTG
>NC_140244.1:22922471-22924971 GCF_949987555.1 Borostomias antarcticus | reverse complement strand
TAGGGTTGCACATTTCAAGGAATTTCATTAAATCGATAACTGTTAAGCTTAACAAACGATAGTCGATTAATTGATAAGAACGTCCCGCGCCGGACTGCGCTTTGCTCGCTTCATTTTTTTGTCTTCTTCCGCTGTCGTTGAAATTTCCCAGCATCCCAATTAGCCTTCGCTATATGGCGGGGCGCCCTCATGTGCAGTCAGACCTTAAATCATGATTACATTTCACGCAACTCCCGTTGATAACGTTCGTTCCCTCCAAAAACGTTCTGTTCCATTAACAAGCAATTAATCGAGTAACCAAATCTTACTCGAGTAAATTCTTATCGGCAATTAAATCGATAGTCGATTAACTATTAACAACCCTAGTCTGTACCAATGGGGGATTAACCTCTCAGTAACTGTTAATCACTAAGAGGACAGCAGAGACCTGGTGGCTCAGACTGTAAAGCCCTTGAAGAGCTGATCATGCAGCAACAACACATAATGTAATAAAAATATAGAATAAAAAATCATATTGTAGGGGGTCCGCAGTGGTGTAGCTGGGGGGCAGCGGTCTAGTGTATCGGCGTCGATACTGCGGCACACTGGGGTTCAGGGTTTGAATCCTGGGCTGGCCAGAGCCGAGTCTGTCCGTCTGTCAGTCGTCCATAGGAAGCGACGCATTGGGCAGTCGCTCCCCCTGAGGGTGGTTGGTTTAACTCGGCTTGGGGACCCGTGTTGGAGTTACGGAAACGGGCGCTGAGGGAGTCAGGAAGCTGACCGGTGGGGTTGTGTGACGGGTTCTCGCTAGGCTGGGGTTAATTGGACATGAGGTCAGGTGAACCAAAGGGTCAGGCTACCAAAATGGGGAAATAATCAAGAAAACGTATTGTATGCTAATAACTGGTCAGTAATGCTGAGCGCTGACACTAGTAAACCACAGGAGACTGGACTCCAGTTTCAATGGTAAACATATCACAACATCGACATTAGAAGCAACTAAGGGCTCAAAATTCCCAAACTCATCTTCAATGATGTATTTTAGCTTTTAGAAGAAAACATACTTTTTACTTTAGTTCTGTGAGTCTATTAAACACACTTTATTTTTGCCATTTTTCATAAAAATCCCATTCATTTTTCCCATACGGATTTCAAACTACACCCCACAATGGCAGCAATGCTAACTTAAAACCTAAAAATTATGAAATCACCTCACCACCACTCCATTTGATTACATTATAGAGTGAGTCATTTATGGAGGTCTTATGAGTGTCATTGGGCTCAGCTTGGAGCTGTCGTCTTGTCACTTGACCCCTCAGGTTATGACCACTTCCAGTTTGGTTGCCACCTTGCCGGAGGTCTGTGCTCTAGAGAGCGTAATTTCAAGTTTCATGTTGTTATCATGAAACAAAGCATATTAAGGTAGTTACATTGTTGTGACATATCTCATTTAATAATTACAATGCTGTTACATATAAGCTACCCAATATAATAATATATACTGTATGTATTTACAATTTTATGATATATCCTGTACTTTCTACATGTACAGTATGTTAAAATGTTTGACCACTAGGTGTCTCTTACTTGAACCGTTTCATACTGGATGGTCATGGCTAGCCTAGTCTCTCTCCAGACTCAAATATTCAGTTGAATCGCTGCACTCAGCAAACTACATAATAGAGTCTGTGCCACTTCGCCACCCAAGCTGGTGTTCTGAGGGCGTATCAACGGTTCAAAATTTAAAGAGTGACAAGTCGTAGCAGCAAATGAGAGACGCTAGCACATGTTAGATGGGCGGGGCATATCTATGGGTGGGAACGTCGGATCCCGAAAGTCGTTACTGATTGGTGTCGTAGGAATTCCTGTGAAACCAATAAAATGCCAGGATTTGAGCGCCATATTTTTTCATGAAGTGTCCCAGACCCATCCACCCAACGCCATGGGTCTGGGAATTTAATTTAATTTCACTTCTATATTCCGTCTGATTGCATTTGAAATCTGGACGAGAGCCTTTCCAGAATCATATTTCAAAAATTCAGATTCAGGGGCTGGAGCCCTGGTTCTACTTTTCCCATCTGAGAGTACTAGAGGTGGAGCGATTAAACTATCGTTATTGGCTGAACTGGGCTCTGATAGTGGCTGATGGCTGTGCAACCTCTGCCCGTTGTAAATACACCACATTCAAACGATGTAGGCCTAATCCACCAAATCACACTTAAGGATATTCCGTTATATTTGTAATACTGTGCTCTTTTTAATATACTTTTTATCTATAAAAAAGCTATTAGCTGTATTGAATTAATTGACAAGGATCTAGACTAACAGCCACCCAGCAACTGACAAAAAGGAGTACTTTTGAACTTGATTCAAGACAAAAATAAACAAAGGGGGTGATTTTAACAAAATGTCCTGGATATAGCCTACTACTACTACTCTTGGGTGTGAGGAAGACATTCTTAGAGATTCTCCTCAGTGAAACACAGTCATTCATAGAGAACATGAATAGTGAAGGAAATAT
>NC_140244.1:22904971-22914971 GCF_949987555.1 Borostomias antarcticus | reverse complement strand
CTTCACACATACAACTAACCCCTCACACATACAACTAACCCTTCACACATACAACTAACCCTTCACACATACTAACTAACCCCTCACACATACAACTAACCCTTCACACATACAACTAACCCCTCACACATACAACTAACCCTTCACACACAACTAACCCTTCACAACAACTAACCCTTCACACATACAGGTAACTCCTCACACATAAAACACCTCATACATACAACTAACACCTCACACATACAACTAACACCTCACACATACAACTAACCCTTCACACATACAGTATAACTAAACCATCACAAACAATAATAGATGTGGAAGCGTTGGATACTCATGGACCTCCATACATTACATCACTTAGCGGGCAGCCTATGAATACAGGAAGTAATGTCTCCTCCATATATGACGACTTCCAATGATCACAGACAAAGAACAGAATTTTGCCACTGCTTTAGCTTTTGGCTTAGGCATTCTTGCCATCTGTAGCCCCCTCTCAACTAGTCTGTGGACTAGGCTGTCAAATATAAACACCAGCAGTTTACATTTATACCCAAGCTGCGTGATCGCATCTTTGAGCGGTTGATATTGTAACACCTTGGTAAGGAAAGCCTCTTCCAGACTATGATAACCTACAGCCTACTATGAAACCTACAGCCTACTTCCAAAATGGTGACTTCTCTACCGTCCTCACCAACAACAGCATCTGTTGTATTAGCTGGAACATTTCAATATACATTGTGTTCACTATTACACAGGTTGAACATACAGTTAACCCTTCACACATACTCTCAATGAACACACATGAACGGGACACCTTAGGACTTTAGTCACATTTATTGATTTTAGCCAGTATGACTACCTTTACACAGACAGACCACCTCTCTAGGGAAAACAAACAACACTTTCATAGTTAGTTTCATACTTAGTTCAGCAGTAATACATTAGACTAAACTCTGCTTTTTTTTCAGTTTTTTCTCCTCCAAGCTCAACATCTCCAAGTTATACATTTGCTTTCTATTCTGTGTAAAGGTCCCATGACTGAAAAACATGCATGACATTTAGCTGTAATCAATATGCCACTAATCATAATGCACATTATTGATAAGAATACAGTACTGCATGACAATTCAAATAAATACCAACATACAGATGAAGTCGTTATTTCATATAAAGGTATCAAACTCTCAATATGGATCAATACTGAAACACAATATGACAATATAAAGTTTGCACAGCTAGTTTATTATCACAATGCTATCGCTTCCAGCAAACAGAAAACCTTTTCTTTTCCTTGTAAAACAGCATTTGAATTGCACTTGATTAACTTTTTTTTAGCTTCCCAACCATAATGATAACTTTTACGCCTCAACAAGCAAGCATTGGCTGTAATGGCACTATTCAAGCTTGTTGATGCAAAATCTGTTTTCTGTTTCCTGAAATCACAATGCCTTATAGATGATGTAAAAAATGTTCAAGAATAAAAAACAAAAACAAAACTCAAAATGGACAAAAAGAGAAAATGTGCTCCCTGCACATTTTTCATGAATACTATTGATATAACATGACCTTCACCATACAAAGCTAGAGATACGTAGATGTTTCCAATAGTACACTGATCCACCCCAACACATCGCTCTGTTTTTGAGCATTTTGTTCAATAGGAGGCCAA
Organism: Borostomias antarcticus; assembly: GCF_949987555.1. NCBI lineage: Eukaryota > Metazoa > Chordata > Actinopteri > Stomiiformes > Stomiidae > Borostomias > Borostomias antarcticus. Next base: position 22,913,299 of record NC_140244.1, on the reverse strand, counting down.
AGGGATTTCTTTTGGTTCCCAACAGTTTGATAAAATAAAAAAAACGTTCTCAATACCCCTGAATTTACTGTGGGGATCACTGACCTGCAGAATTCAATACAATTTTCGGTTTTATTGAGCTAATTTCAAAACATTTTCACTCATGCAAAAAGGTGTATTCTCTTTGCACTTATTGCTGCTCACAGTTGTTTTGAACCCAAACTCCTTACCTACAAAATGAAAATAAAATACTATTCTACGATTCTCCCTTGAAAGTATGAAAGGCACTACTGGTCAGAACGAAGAACAAAACAAACCCAAATCAAACCCGATGCTATGACCGTGTGCCACAGCCCAAACTACCCCTCTCTCACTGACCCACGGCTTGTTTCTTTTAGATTCTTGATTCTTTTAACCTAAGCGGTGTACCAAGATTTGGCACGATAAACGAAGAGAGAATGAAGCAATTCCAATTTGGAATTTAATCAGAGCCCTTGCAGAGAATTCAGAGAGTCAGTGATCCTCGTTCAGTGGAACGCCCTGGTAAGAAGTTGGGGAACTCGCTTCATTTCCTCACTAAATTTTTCCCCAAACAACTCTTACCTTCTTTTGAGTCAGAGCGTCGTCAAGTTTCTCCGCGTTATTTCGAACTATTCCTAGGAATAATAAATACATGAAAAACCCCAGAATTTGCGCACCCTGGATTTAGTTTAGAACATGGCAGTAGAACGTACATAAAATCAAACCAACAGCATAATAATATTGATGGAAAAAAAACTATTTCAGAGTGATTAGTCAGATGGATAAATTCTCAGAAGCACAATAGTAGGACTGTAGTTTGTGGTAACTTTAGGAGAGTAACTAGTCTCTGTAGTAGGAGCACATAGGCCATTCGGGAGGAAGTATATTCCTATGCATATAGTAGATTAGATACTTGACTAAATAACTCACAAACCATAGCACTACCAACCTTTCCTAATAAAGTTATACTCCTATAATTAAAAGTGCACAGGTTAAGAAAACAATAAACTAAAATAATAAAGATGAAACCAGACAAAACAGCTTGTTGATTTACACTGAGAAATGAGCCCCTCTCCCATGGCTTCTGATTGGAGGCTACTCAGCCAATCCCAAACTTGGACCATAATTTCACATGGAGGAAGAGTTCACTGTATTTGTGAGTACTGGCTTCCAGCAGCAGCATGTGGAAATGTGACATGTTTCAATCCCACACCAGTGACATTCGACTCATCGAAAGTCACATTTAAGTCATCCTCAAAAATGAATATATTCAGTTGGAGGGACTTCAAATCAGTGATATAATTTGGTCTTTTTAGTCTTCAAGTGGCTAATAGGACTACGCCGTCAGAGAGAATGGAACCTGTGATGGCGTACTTCCTCATCCGGGCAGAATTACATTACTGCAAAACCAAGAAACAAACACATTAGCAACATTAGCATTATTGCTCAATTTAGATGGGTTATGCACTGTAGCAGGGCATTCCAGTTAGAAAATGAATGCCGTACCTAAAAAAAAAAACAGGCCTGGTTAGTCATAGCAACTACCAAGGTTCAAACTTTGTTAGTTGTCGCGAGGCGGCCGGTGTTGTCAGAAGCGTCCCTGTCATATCAACAGGATGCTAATATCAACAGGACGCTAATGTAATGCTGCGTTAGGAAGACCAGGCGAGTGCAGGAAGCCAATGACTCACAAGTACCATGACCTTTCACCTCAAAAGACTAGACCCCGCCTCAGAGCCAGGTCAGAGCAGACACCATGCAGGTTAGTGAGAATGGCTGTGTTCGTTTCGACATGCAGGCTTCAGTTTCGACCCAAAATAAAATCAGATGCAGGGATTTGAGAGAACTCAAAAGGTGAAGTGGGAGGAGCCTGCAGGCGGAGGTAGGAGGAGCTTATTCAGGTGGCATTTTAGGATGACACCGGACATAACAGACATTGATTTCAAATCAGGCCGAGAGGCAGAAGTAGGGGAGCTCTGGCTGGAGGGTTCTCTGATCGCAATCATGTCCTGGGGGGAGTTAGATTAGCTCTACCACAGAGCCCACCCCCAAGGGTCAAGGGTCAACTCATCTGAATAAACGTCCTCTGGTAAGATTACCAGTCAATTAAAAACCTCATATAAAACCGTTTGTCTCATTCAAAACTCCCCTAGGCTTTCTCCCTCAGAAAGAAAAGTCCTGGGGTGTCATTTCTCCACAGCGTCCAGTGTCAGCAGTGAGCCTGACACCCCAGAGAACAGAGAGCTCTCTCTCTAGTCTCATGTCTTTATACGCCATGAGTGGTTCTCCTCTCTGGTGACTGGCGACTAACCGACAGTAACGGAATCTGTCGCTGAAGAAGAACAGAAGAGTAATTCGCCGGAGGAGGAGGTGTCTTGAATGTGAGCGATAGCCTTGTCGTTAAACTGTGCGGGGGGGGGGATGCATCTAAAGGCCTCCGAGGGCGGGCGCAGCAAGCAGGGTTGAGAGTCGAGGTCGTTCCCTCGTTCTGAAGGACGCAAGATCCCTCTCTCTGTATCGGAGAGGAGGGTCGTCCTGCAAGATTGGAACCTGAACAGCATCATATCAAGAATATATCGTTTTATATAGAGATTACTGACAGTAAAAAAAAGGGTTATTCGCTGAATCTTGCAGGATTTTCCTCACATCAACCCTGCTTTTAGCATTGTAAAGCTAACAATGTGTTTGTGATCCACAAGTGTTAAATGGATTTATCTAACAGAAGCCCCACACATTTATTTTCAGTCTGCCTAATGCTAACTTGCAAGGGTTAAAGCTTTTTTTGTGGAAACTAAGACAGTACATTGGTTTGTCCTCTCACACTAAACGGCGACTCAGAAATGAACGACCCTCCATTTGCAATATCCTATAAAAACATCAACGTACGCGTGCGAGAGTCGTTGACTTCAGTTCCCGAGGCTGAGACACACACGGACGCACACACACACACGCAGGCAGGTTTCTATGACACACGCGTGCTCGAGGACGTTTACCTGACGACATTCAGAGCATAGTTTTTGTTTTTTTTCTTCCCACAATCCCTCACTCTACTGACAGGGAGAGTGGCGAATCAGGGGAAGCAAGCTGCTGACCACCTAGGAGAGACGGGGCCGTCCGAGTGACGAGACACGGGTTAGAGACACGAGGGCGGGTTTTCGGACGTATATATCACCACACAAGGTTCACTCAGGAGCTCGGAATGACCTCCCAAAGGAGACGGGCAAGAGAGAGAGAGAGGAGAGAGGATATGAGGGAGAGACAGGGAGAGACCAGTGTTAGCGCGAGGCTCAGACACAAAGACAGGGTAGAGATATCAAGTGTTTGGGTCAACAGGCACTTTGCCGCGGGATGCCGGTTTAGTTTGCTGATTCGCGATCCAGATCAGGGTGCATTTGATTTGTGCTCTTGGTTGATCTGTTCTGTTTTTACAAAATCACCATCGATCAAAACTATATTGTATTTGTTCACAGTTATCCTTTTTTTTTTAATAGAAGATCGAACCCGAGGCACCTACTATGCGGAAGTGCACTTAATTTGGGTGTGGAGATCGATTTGTCTTCTCGTTCGCTCTCTACTAGCAATATGGCTCTGACAGAGTCCACCGTGACAGACTTGGTCACGTGGACGTGCTCTCCTGCTCCTCAGAAAACTTAAGTACTCCCCTCACAACAACGCCGAGCCCTCTAGTACGTGTGCTTGTGTTGTATTAAACACACACACACACACACACACACACACACACACACACACACACACACACACACACACACCTGCTAACAGAGAGCTGTTCAAAAGCTCAGAAGCATTTCAGCTGCGAAGCCATGCGATTGACTGACTCTACCGCCTTGGTGTAACTAGCATCACAGCTTCAGAATTATCCTGAAAAGAAACGCCTGCGGTCACAGGTGCTCCTTTTTGCGCCCCGCCTCCGACATCGCCTCGTCGGCCGACCCCGCTTTGGACTTTTGAGTTTCGGTTAGAAATCCAGCACATCGCGCTGGGCTCCCCTAGCGACAGCAGGGGGAGTTTGCATATTGTTTATTTCGCTTGTTTATGTAAACATTTATCAGCGACCTGATTGGAGGGCGAGCGGCCGGGGACGAGCTCCGTCCTGGGGCACCAGGACGGAATGAGAAGGAAGGGGGCGGGGCTTTATCAAAGGAGCACCGACGGACAACAGGCGAGCGAAAGAGCAGAGGGCGTCTACTTTAGTCACATGACCATCAGAGTGACGCCCTCTCCACGAGTCCCTGACCCCCAAACGTATTACGGTTACCAGGGGTCAGAACACACAAGCACGAAAGCTGCCCCCCTTTTTTTACATCTTCACGTACACATCACCATGACAGCGGAAAGAATAGACACCCCATAATATCCACAAAAGCCCAATGCCGAGTGAGGCCCCTGAAATCCACATGCCGTATATGTCTACTACAGTCCCGAACTTCTAGAACACACCGTACTGTGACGTTACATGACTTCTGCATTCCCCTAAGCGCGGACACTAGCAGGCGCGAGCATACAGGATGGGAGTTAGACGCACAGGCAGGCGGGCCTGGGAGGCGGAGCTAAGCGAGCGTGTGTGGGGGCTCTTTTACACTAAGGCAGGGGAGGCGTGGCCTCCCCCTCTGTACACAGCAGTCCCACGCGGACCCCCTCCCCAGGGGGCCGCTTCAGTCGCAGTAGATCTTGTACTTCTCGCTGCAGAAGACCACAGGCCCTCCCAGGATGCCGTTGGGCATGGCGCTGGACTCGGGGCGGGCGGTGCAGGCGAGGCCCTGACTTACGTGGTGGGGGGGGCTGGCGCCGGCGATGCCGTTGGTGGCGCCGTTGGCGGGCCGGACGCGGGCCGAGGCCTTGGCGCGGCCGCCGACGCCCCCGCGGCGGGTCTGCTCGTGGTCGAACTCCAGGTCCTCCAGGCGCTGGGTCAGCGCCAGCTTCTGCTGGATGGCCATGCGCAGCAGCGAGTTCAGCGTCTTCTTCTCGTCCTCCGCCAACGCCAGCTGCCTCTGCATCTCGTCCAGCTGGCCCACGTACTCGTCACACCTGGGGGGGAGAGAGAGGGAGGGGAGAGGGGGGGGGGGAGAGGGGGAATGGGGGAGGGGGGTGTTAGAGTCACATGCTCGTCACACCTGGCGAGTCTTTGAGGTAACAGCCGCACTTGCTCTGGTTGCCCAGTAGGCGGCAGTGGTCGTCTACACGCGGTCCCCGGGGCCGTCTACACAGTCCAGGGCCAAATGTGAGAGTGCAAGGTGAGAGTGGTTCTCTACGTTGCCGTCTCTAAACGCCATATCACCGCGCTGATCCTCGCAGTCGCCTGGCATCTCTTCGTTGCTCTCATCTCAACCCTGAGAATTGCTCAGAAACTGTGCCGTCATCCCGACCTTTCCCCTACTTCTCCAATGGCCCGTTTTTCCTCTCCAGCAGATGGCGCCGTCGAGGCGACGGTAGCAGAGAGCCTGTGCTGCTCTGGAGCGGCCCCGTAGCAAACTGATGAGCTCATCATCAGACTGTCTCCTCCACAACCGCAGCGCCCCTCCTTCTCTGGGACCCCTGCGTCATCGTCTCAGGGCATCTTGTCCGACCGGGACAGGGCAACTGCACTTCATTTCACCGAGGGGGGGGGGGGGGCGGCGGGGGGGCAGGTTCCAGAGGTTTAGTGAAAACTTTGCCAACGCTGAGATTTTCACTAAACCTGCTTTCTGGAACCCCCCCCCCCCCCCCAAGGACTCAATCATTCTCTGAGTATCTTTCAGGGCACGAAAACATGAACTATTCACCGAGCCCCAAACCCCCCCCTCTCTTTCAACAAATGGTGCGTTCTTCAGCATCAGTAGCACCCACGCCCCCTTTGGGCAGGAGGAGCATGTATGAATGGGCCAGGCTGTGGGACTCCGCATCACAGCACGTTGAGGGGTGTTCTGGCCAGCAGAGGGTTAACGATACCACACACACACAAAGGATGAAAGAGTGAAGCCAGGGGTCCCCAGAGGAGGTAAGGAGAGGAGAGGAGGAGAGGAACGAGGGAAGAGTGGAAGAGAGGAGTGAGAGGATCAAAAGAAAGAGGAGGTGAAGCCCGTCACCCGTGGTTTGGGATTAGAGGTGGTGGGAAAAATCAATTTGTGTAAGAATGGCGATTCTATCCTCTACGATTGTCGACCGATTCACAAATTCTGAAAAATCTATATATTTTTTTAAATAAAAAATAAAATCTAACATTTTTTGGGGGGATTGTATCCCGTTTTCCACCCAATTTGGGTTTCAGTCCACTTTTTGCACTAAAGTTACAAACATTTGTTGTCAGAAGTTTGCCAGCTTAAATTATAATCCATCACATTGGTAAACGTCAATAATAGAATTAGATCATTATAATAGTAAGATAATTTTGAAATCGAATCATGACCCCAAAAATCAAAATCGAATTGAAAATCGTGAGATCACTATGTATTCCCATCCCTATTTTGGATGTGTCATACATAATTGAGGTAATAACGGTATTAGACTTGGTGGGCTTTGATTTGATCTGTCTTACTTTTCGATCCCTCTTTATCTCTCCTAATCCTGAAAATCGAAGACACATCTCTCTCAGGGGAGCGTGAAGAACTACACAATATTATCTGCTCTCTCTTCCTCTCTCTCTCTGTCTCTCTCTCATATTATCTGCTCTCTCTTCCTCTCTCTCTCTCTCTCTCTCTAAGCCTCACTGTGCAGCATTGCTGTGGTATTGACTGTCTTTCTCTGCACCTACAGTAGGTGTGTGTGAGTGTGAGTGTGTGTGTGTAACCTCCCTCCTCTGAGTGTGTGTGTGTGTGTGTGAGTGTGTGTGTGTGAGTGTGAGAGTGTGTGTGTGTGTGTGGTGTGTGTGTGTGTGTGTGAGAGTGTGTGGTGTGTGGTGTGTGTGTGTGTGTGTGTGTGTGTGAGAAAGAGAGAGTTTGTGTGTGTGTGTGTGTGTGTGTGCGCGCACCCTCCCTCATCTGACTGTGTGTGTGTGTGTGTGTGAATGTGTGTGTGTGTGAGTGTGTGTGTGTGTGAGTGCGTGCTCCCTCCCGTGAGTGTGTCAGGACCATGCAGGTTTAAAAACTAGGTCAGGCGGGCGGAATGTCGAGTGAGGGAGGAACCACACCACTCTCCTCCGTCGGCCAACCTGCTCCTCCTCTCCCCTCCTCCTCCTCTCCTCTCCCCTCGTCATCCCCCCTTACCCTCCCCTCCTCCTCCCCCCCTCCTCTCCTCCCCCCTCCTCCTCTCCCCTTCCTCTCCCCTCCTCCACCCCTCTCCTCTCCTCCCCCCTCCTCTCCCCCCCTCCTCTCCCTCGCCCTCCCCCCTTCCTCCTTCTACGCCCCGTTCTCTCCTCCCCCTCCCTGCTATCTCTCTCCCTCATCATTTATCTGTCCATCCCTCTCCCTCCCTCCGCCTCCCATCTCCATCTTGGCACACGTCTCTCCATTCTCCCGCTCTGCTATCTCCCTCCACCTGCTGTCTCTCCCTCCCTCCTCCCTCTACCTCTCTCCCTCTCTCATCCCCCTCTCTTTCTCTCTCTCTCTCTCCACCCCCTGCTTCTCTATTGCTGACGCGGCGTTATGAGTGACATTCCATGGTAATGACTGGCTGATCCACCTGGGCTAAACGGTGCCAACTTCTCCGGCCGTGGCTGCTGCTCATCTCAACCCTCCTACCCGCAGGAACTAGAACACCGGATGTTTAGAACACTCCCCGGATGTTTAGAACGCTCCCCGAATTCTGCCTGAAGTATCTGTAATAATAAGAAGCCTTGAGAAGCGATGGTTCTGGAGCCTAGTGGCCCATAGGGCAGGAGCCTATCTCCTGGTTCCTTAGCGTGAGGCAGCTTGATGGAGCCTACAAGTACACCCCCTGGATATGACACCAATATGTCGCAGGGACTCAGTGTTTCCCCTACCATTGCCTTGGAGGGGCGGCTGCCGCCCCAACGGGACCCCCCGCCCTTTTCCGAAAGACCCAAAATACCAAAAAATAGTGGACTTTTAGATCGCTAACATTTTTAGCATGAGTCAATGGAGTTTAACATAGCGAAAATAAGCTAAGGGACATTTTCTGACTGAGTGAGATGATGAAATTAAAACATTTTCTGTTGCTGTAGCTAGCTACATAAGTAATGTGCCCACAGTTTAGTCTATGTCTTCTGGTGTTAGTAACTATGTAAAGGCATACATTGTAGGCTAATATTAGCTATGTGTTGTGTACTAAATGGGTTAGGTCCCATTTTTCCCCATTTGGCTATGCATTTTCAGCAATGCTTTTGCAATTTGCTTTTCAACTGTTCAGCATTCACACATTTTCTGCAGGAAATTG
>NC_140244.1:22899971-22902471 GCF_949987555.1 Borostomias antarcticus | reverse complement strand
TCAGTTGTTTTCAAAATGGCCGCCCGTAGCGCCGACTGATTCCCCTTGACACCCGCATCGTCCGTCCCACCTGGCGCCCGCTGCACTGCACCAATCCCCCACCTGCCACCCCCCTCCCGAAAGCACAGACTCAGCCGTTTGGCGGAGGGCGAGTTTACCCCTCATCCGTGGCTAATCGATCGGCTACTGCAGGTAGAGCATCGAGTTCCACTGCAGCCAATGGATGAGGGGGTGTAGATATTATGTTACTTCATGGTTAAGATGAGGGTTGCTGAGTTTTCATTCCTCATTCTCTGCAGCCCTCCCTCTCTGTATCTCTCCTTTTCTCTCTCTCTCTCTCTCTCTCTCTCTCTCTCTCTCTCTCTCTCTCCCTCCCTCTCTCCCTCCTCGTCTCCTCTGTCCAGTGTGAGCTTTGCTGTAAGTGGAGGAGTTTTAAAGCCGGAGAGGGAGCGTCTCAACAGAGCCATCTGGACCACGTCACCGAGCTGCATGTGTATGTAAATGCGATCACGCATCTACATACACATCCATACGTATCCACTGTACAGTCGCTAGATTGTCGCATGAATACGCACAAAGTTAAGGTTCTCTCTCTCTCTCTCTCTCTCCCTCTCTCTCTCTTTCTCTCTCTCTCTCCATTCTCCTGGCCTGCTGTCACTCCTCCTCTCTTCCCTCTGCCTTTCTCTCTCTCTATCTATCTATCTCTCTCTCTCTCACACACACACACACACAGTTTAGTAGACACACACACACACACACACACACACACACACACACACACACACAGACAGAAACAAACACTGTGGCCCCCCAGGACTGCTGAGTGTGTGGTGGGTGCTGTAATCCAGAGCCCAGTAGGTCGAGGTGGGGATTAACGAGCGAGCCTTTGGCCTGCTTCTTATAGGAACACCAGGAGGCTTAGCAGACAGGTCAGGGCCTCTGTCACAGCCTCACATCTGATAGGCCGTGGAGTCGATGCTCAATAACACAGTTTAGAGTCTGTTACACAGTCTGTTAATGATACTCAGATTACAGAGATCATAAGATCATAAGAGTCATCCTCCTCTGGCCCAGATTGACACAGAAAAACAAGTGTCTTATTAACATAAACCTGCCTCACATTATGCCATGGATATATAGCCACCATATTGTAAATATGGATTACCTCATGATTGTGGTGGTAAACACAGATCTCCATACTTTGTTGTTGTTATTGTGTGTGTGTGTGTGTGTGTGTGTGTGTGTGTGTGTGTGTACCGCTGTATGTGTGGTCTTGTTATGGTGTTTTAACAGCCAGGTCTACATGGCAGATGGCGCAGAGTCTCTAGTGCTAATGTCGTCCCTCCTGACGGTGTCCCAGGGTGCACTGGGTGGGCCGGGCAGGTGAGGAAACAGAACCACACGTCGTCCGCCTGTCACTCCGGCCGCTCGCGCACAAACAGAGGTGGAGGCGTTCGTTTCTGGTCGCACGTTCGAAGTTGGCGAGCGTTCGGACGGCGGCGGCGGTGGTGGCGGCGCGTCCTTACCGTGTGGCGAACATGGCCCGGAGAGAGGAGAAGGTGGCGGCGTCCTCCTTCAGCGCCTTGAGCTCATTCCTCAGCTTCATCATGGTCTCCGTCACCATGGCCTTCTCGTTGTCGTACTTGCTCTTCAGGTTGGCCAGCGCCACCTCAGCCGTCTGTGGGGGGGTGTGGGGGAAGACAATGGGTCAGACCAATCTATCATGGACTAGGGGGGTGTATTTCCCCAGTATGGGCCCCAGATTCTCAAAAATATAGGTCAGTTGATTTTACAGTCAGGTGACCTGTGGCCAGACCCTTGAGCTGGTTTTTACGACTAGGGGTGTGATATTGTTTTAGGGGAACCCCGGATTCTGAGAAACCACACTCCCATGGTCTTAAAAATCTTCAAAGAGTTGATACCAGCAACTGAAAACACACACACACACGTCCTGGGAGTGTGTGCGCATCAAATGGCTTTGATCACTCTCTAACACACTGTGACACACAAACACACACGCATGCGCACACACACACACACACACACACGCGCGCGCACACACACACACACACACACACACGCAGAGCTGCTAACCAATGGGGCAGCTGTCCCTAGACCAGCATGTGTCTTGGCTCTTGGCTGCAGTACAATTGCTTGGACAGCTGAACGGCATTTCAAAATGCCAGACAGAAACAGACTGTATAAATGGGTCAAACCGAGATCAAAAAGAGATACACAGACCATCGTCTTTCAGACAGACAGAATGACGGACAGATGACTGACCTGCTAGTCAGACAGACAGAATGACAGACCGAAAACTGACCTGCTAGTCAGACAGACAGAATAACAGACAGAAAACCGACATGCTGTAGTCAGACAAACAGACAGACAGACAGACAGACAGAATGAGATACAGATAACCGACCTTCTGTAGTCAGACAGAACGACGGACAGATAACTGACCTGCGGTAGTCAGTCAGACAGACAGACAGACAGACAG
>NC_140244.1:22872471-22897471 GCF_949987555.1 Borostomias antarcticus | reverse complement strand
CAGAGCTATTTCCGGGGAGAGTGTGAATTATAGATGAGTCTCTCAATCCTGCTCTGCCTCGTTCATTATTCAGCACCAACGAATGCGCCTCGATGACAGGACTCAAAAAGAGCGACTGGCTTGATTAACATACGTCAACACGCACAGAAGGATCAGGACAGGAGACCCTTTGACTTTAACACTGCAGCGCACCAACACCCGTGGTATAATTATAAGCCCCCCCCCCCCCACCCCAAATCAAACTGTCATTTTGACAACCTTCAGAGACTTCTCGTCCATCCTGGGTTTGAGGACCGGCCGGCAGGCTAATCTGATCTCTTGACCGGGGACGTTTGCCATGTTAGGGGTAGGGTGACACGCCTCCGGGGGGGGTCTGGGATTAATCGACGGCTGTGGGATCGATAGGACGAGGGAGGGGGGGGCGGGGGAGGTCATGGGAGGAGCTGGTAACAGGGGAAGGTTTAGGTTTCACCGAGTCTGTGGACGACCGGCCTGGCAGAGGGGCTCTGGGTGCCGGGTGGCACCACGCTGGCCGCTGCCCAACGCCCTGGCTAGCTGCTGCTCCAGAGATCCGCCATCACCCTATCAGATGAGGCCTGAGATCCGCTATCGCCCTATCAGATGAGGCCTGAAGCCAGGACAGGGCCTCACAGCAGGGGGGAAGCACCTATGGTAACCTCAACGTCACACAGTGGCGATAGAGAACTGAGACCCTGATCCTGACCCCCGAAGTGAACCCTGATTCTGCCCCACGGGCATTCCGTCCAGACCGGTTGCCATGGCGACGTCTCCGGTGATGTGTTCCGACGGAGGGGGGGGGGGGGGGGGTATGGTGGAGACGCCTCCCCACAGAGCCATGTCCCTCGGGATTAAAGCCCCTGCTAACGGGATTGAGAAAGCTGCAGCCCGGCCCCCCACCCCACTGTGGACACCGTCCTCCGACACACACGCGCACGCACACGCGCACGCACACGCACACACGCACACCGGCTGACCGCACATTCTAATGCTAGGCCGCGGGATTCTCCCATGTCAAAGGTCATGGTTCCGATTTTTCTTCCTGTTCAAAGTAGGTATACCTCTGTCTAGATGCTGTTAGTGTTAATCTTAATAGTTAATAGATAATGTTCTGAGTTTATATCCTATTAATGGTTCAACTGTCTACTAAATCCTGAATCCTGATCAGCAGAATGCAATGATTATCTTATAGTTACTGATTAACTCAAAAACACTTGAGATGGACAGGCCCTCTCGTAAATATTCCCTTCCTAGGAGCAGAAGTGGAGCGTCGCTGTGTTTTACTGCTCCTGGCTTCGGGAATGGCAAATTGATTTCCTTTTTCAGGACACGTGATGCATCAGGGAACGAGATGGAACATGCCACTGCTGACAGCTCTCCTATTGAACAAACATCCTGGTTCTTCGTGGGAGAGGATGATGGCTGCAGGCTTATTAGACTCATCTCCATACGCTAGTGTTAAAGCTCACGGTCAGAGAGCTATTTCTCTGCTCTCGGTTCACAGTTGAAGGATAATATTGATATAATATTATAGAATATTCCTCACCGTCAACTATCTGACACGATGAGCAGTGCACTGCGCGCACGCACGCACGCACACACACAGAATCAGCAGATGTTTGGTCCGTGTGTGTGTGTGTGTGTGTGTGTGTGTGTTAGCTTGCCACTCACCTGCAGCAGCTGCTGTCTGAGCTTCTGGATCTCGGAGATGTTGAGCTCGCTCAGCAGGTCGTCCACCAGACCGGGGGCGGGCCGGAACACCTCGCCCTTCTTGGGCGTGGAGCAGCGGTTGTCCTCGGCGATGGCGCTGGCCAGCTTGCTGAAGCCGTTCTCGTAGCCCTGCAGTGCCTCGTCGTTGTTGGGCTCGGTGGCGGCGTCGTCGCTGAACTTGAGGCCGTCCAGGGAGATGCTGAGAGGGCTGGGGAGGAGGGGAGGAGCAGGGAGGAGGAGAGGAGGGGAGGGAGGAGGAGCAGGGAGGAGGAGTGGAGGGGAGGGAGGAGCAGGGAGGAGCAGGGAGGAGGGGAGGAGCAGAGGAGGGGAGGAGAGGAGGTGAGGAGCAGGGAGGAGGAGATGAGGGGAAGGAGGAGGGAAGGAGGGGAGGGAGGAGCAGGGAGGAGCAGGGAGGAGGGGCGGAGGGGAGGGAGGAGCAGGGAGGAGGGAAGGAGGGAGGAGGGGAGGGAGGAGGGGAGAAGGGAGGAGCAGGGAGGAGGGGACGGAGGAGGTAAGGAGGGAGGAGGGGAGGGAGGAGCAGGGAGGAGCAGGGAGGAGGGGAGGGAGAAGGGGCGGAGGGAGGAGCAGGGAGGAGGGGAGGGAGGAGTAGGGAGGAAGGAGGAGGGGAGGAGGGAGGATGAGAGAACAACATTGCCAATGAGAGCATGAACGCGTTAAGGCTCAAACCGTCCAATGCTCTCCATCAGCTAAAATATCACCTCATCCGCAAACTGTGACGGTCGCCGGCGACGTCTAGCAGCAGTCTGCAGCTCAAGACCGGGAGGCGGAAGGCGCCACACCCTAACGTTACACTTCCACACTGCTCCGCTTGACCGTGTTATTGATTTACACTGGGGGGGGGGGGTATTGAATGAAGGGGTCTCAGTGACCCTGTGTGTTAACGGTACCTGTGGTACATAGAGTCCCCTATGGTCATGTAGTGGGAGAGCTCCTTGCGCAGGGCGGCCTTGTGCTCGCGCTCCGTCTTGATGGTCTCCAGCGCCTCCCCCAGCTGGCGCTCGGCGATCTCCTTCAGGCGGATGGCGTCCTCCAGCTGGCTGTTCAGGAACTGGGTGTCCTCCTCCAGACGACGGATCTCGTGCTTCAGACCCTCGAACTCCACCTGGGGGCCGGGAGGGGCGGGCGGACGTCAGTCAGATCGGGGGTAGAATCGGGATTTACAATTCGTCGAGCGTCGAGAATTACAGTTCGTCTCATGGATGCGAACAAAACGATTTATCTATAAAAGGTGTATCGCAAGGCTTACATTTCGCTGCTGTCGGGTCAAAACCGTGTTATCTGCAAAAAGGGCCGGTTTTCAGAATGTTTTAAATAATTTATATATATTTAAATAATGTTCAGAGTTAGTGCCAGCTTTCAATTTACGTGGGGATGATCACCAACATGGAGATCCAAGACCGCAGCGTTTTGCATTTCAATTTAATTGGATTTCCACACCATAGCTTATATCAACCACATAAATCTATTCCACTTCTGTTAGCATCATGTCCATAAATGTTAATGTAGCAACCATAATCCCTCGCTGCGGCTGTTCGCACATCCCCACACAAAAGCCGGCGTCGAAAGCAAATCCCCCTATTTGGAGACTTACTCCTGAGGTGTTCTGAATCAAATCAGGCCCTGTTTTCTACCGTTGCATCTCTGTGTTGTTTCAGTAGCTGGTGGTGAGGATTACCCGAGACACCAACCCATTAAACTGGTTTAGAACTGGTCTAGTCTCTCCAGGCACCAGTCACATATAAAGACAGAGGGCTAATCTCTTTATTAAATCTGAGCGTGGTTTTTCGTAATCTGAATTAAATCAGCATGTTCCGCGGGGGGGCTGTGTGGGTGGAGTCTGAGCTCGGCAGACCCGGGCGGGGTGTGTAGAGGACAGATCACAGACAGGACGGTGGGTGAGTGCTTTCAGGTGAAGGGGCTCTAATTAGCAGATTCAGCTAAAGGGAGCTAGTTGCTCTGAGGGGGGGTTAATGAGGGGGGCTGGCGGAGGAGTGAGTAACGACTGATGCTCTCGTCTCTTCCCTCTTCCCTTCCCCCCCATCACCGGGCTGGACCCTCACATCTTTCCCCATCTCTAGGAAAGAGAAACGTGGTGGTGGTGGTTGTGGTGGTGTTATAAGCCCTGTGTGCTGGTGGTTGTGATTGTGGTTGTGTTGTTAACGCTGTGTGATGGTGGTGGTGGTTATGGTTGTGTTGTTAACCCTGTGTGGTGGTGTTATTAGCCCTGTGTGCTGGTGGCGGTGGTTGTGGTTATGGTGGTATTGTTAACCATGTTGTGGTTGTGTTGTTAACCCTGTGTGGTGGTTGTAGTGGTGTTGTTAACCCTGTGTGGTGGTTGTAGTGGTGTTGTTAACCCGGTGTGGTGGTTGTAGTGGTGTTGTTAACCCGGTGTGGTGGTTGTTGTGGTGGTGTTATTAGCCCTGTGTGGTGGTGGTTGTGGTGGTGTTGTTAACCCTGTGTGGTGGTTGTGGTGGTGTTGTTAACCCTGTGTGGTGGTTGTGGTGGTGTTGTTAACCCTGTGTGGTTGTGGTGGTGTTGTTAGCCCTGTGTGGTGGTTGTGGTGGTGTTGTTAACCCTGTGTGGTGGTTGTGGTTGTGTTGTTAACCCTGTGTGGTGGTTGTGGTTGTGTTATTAGTCCTGTGTGGTGGTTGTGGTGGTGTTATTAGCCCTGTGTGGTGGCGTTATTAGCCCTGTGTGGTGGTTGTGGTGGTGTTATTAGCCCTGTGTGGTGTTTGTGGTGGTGTTATTAGCCCTGTGTGGTGGTGGCGGTGGTTATGGTGGTGTTGTTAGCCCTGTGTGGTGGTGGCGGTGGTTATGGTGGTGTTGTTAGCCCTGTGTGGTGGTTATGGTGGTGTTGTTAACCCTGTGTGGTTGTGTTTGTGGTGGTGTTGTTAACCCTGTGTGGTTGTGGTTGAGTTTGTGGTGGTGTTGTTAGCCCTGTGTGGTGGTTGTGGTGGTGTTGTTAACCCTGTGTGGTGGTTGTGGTGGTGTTGTTAACCCTGTGTGGTTGTGGTGGTGTTGTTAGCCCTGTGTGGTGGTTGTGGTGGTGTTGTTAACCCTGTGTGGTTGTGGTGGTGTTGTTAGCCCTGTGTGGTTGTGGTGGTGTTGTTAACCCTGTGTGGTGGTGGTTGTGGTTATGGTGGTGTTGTTAGCCCTGTGTGGTGGTTGTGGTTGTGGTGTTGTTAACCCTGTGTGGTGGTTGTGGTGGTGTTGTTAACCCTGTGTGGTGGTTGTGGTGGTGTTGTTAGCCCTGTGTGGTGGTTGTGGTTGTGTTGTTAACCCTGTGTGGTGGTGGTGGTGTTTTTAACCCTGTGTGGTGGTGGTGGTTGTGTTGTTAACCCTGTGTGGTTGTGGTTGTGTTGTTAACCCTGTGTGGTGGTGGTTGTGGTGGTGTTAACCCTGTGTGGTGGTGGTTGTGGTGGTGTTTTTAACCCTGTGTGGTTGTGGTGGTGTTGTTAACCCTGTGTGGTGGTTATGGTGGTGTTGTTAACCCTGTGTGGTGGTGGTTGTGTTGTTAACCCTGTGTGGTGGTGGTGGTGGTGTTGTTAACCCTGTGTGGTGGTGGTTGTGTTGTTAACCCTGTGTGGTGGTGGTGGTTGTGTTGTTAACCCTGTGTGGTTGTGGTTGTGTTGTTAACCCTGTGTGGTGGTGGTTGTGGTGGTGTTGTTAACCCTGTGTGGTGTTTGTGGTGGTGTTGTTAGCCCTGTGTGGTGGTTATGGTGGTGTTGTTAGCCTTGTGTGGTGGTGGTGGTGGTGTTGTTAACCCTGTGTGGTGGTGGTTGTGCGGTTGTTGTCCCACCTGGGTCTGTTTGAGCACGGAGACCTGCTTCTGCAGGGAGATGTTCTCCTCCTCCAGCTCGGTGTAGTCCTGCAGCAGACGCGCCTCCCGGAACTTGTACTCCTTGATGTCATCACGCAGCCGCGTCCTCTCGAGCTCCACCACCTGGCCGTTCTGTAGGGCCAAACCGAGGAGAGGAGGAGAGGAGAGAGGGGAGAGGGGAGGAGAGGAGAGGAGAGGAGAGGAGAGGAGAGGAGAGGAGAGGAGAGGAGAGGAGAGGAGAGGAGAGGAGAGGAGAGGAGAGGAGAGGAGAGGAGAGGAGAGGAGAGGAGAGGAGAGGAGAGGAGAGGAGAGGAGAGGAGAGGAGAGGAGAGGAGAGAGAGAGAGAGAGAGAGAGAGAGAGAGAGACAGAGGAGTGCGTTAAGTAATTGAGCGGATGTGCAAGTGCTTGGGTGAGTGTGTTTTCACACAGTACGGTAAATCGTCCTTGTAGGATAACAGGGTGTGTACCTATCTGGTTCAGTGTGTGTGTGTGTGTGTGTGTGTGTGTGTGTACCAGGTGTCTCTCCGGGCAATGGGCCACAGGGTGTTTGTCTGCCAGCGCTGGTGGCAGCGTGGGGAGAGAGGGGCACACTTATCCCCCCGGGAAGGTGACAGAAGCCCAGCGAGCGAGAGACAGACTCACCAGCACCCCCTTCACACACAGGAAGCACCGCCTCTCATCTGACAAGAGGAGCTGGCACACATGTGAAACGCATCGGCTGGTGGCGATACACACTGACGCTAGCAACCGTTAGCCTATTACATGTTGTTCTGAAATGAAATGCGCTATACAAATAAAGTTTGATTCGATTTGATGACAGGAGAGAGGGGAGGAGAACGAGGAGTGAGAGGGGGTTCGTAGCCAGTCCCTCCTCCACAGACCGGCCGACAGCCGCATGGCCAGAGGTCAGATAAGCCCCGCGATGCCAGCCAGCCAGCCGGGGTCCTCACAGCCCCTCCTGTCTGGTTCTTCTCTCTCCCCCACCGATGGCGGTGCTAGTCCCCCCCCCCCCCAGCCACCCCCCTAAAGCCTCGTCTCTCTCTCTCACGAGGAACCTAAGACCCCCACCGGAGGGTGGTTGGGGGACATCTAAGCCAACGGCTCGGAGGTTAAGCCAGATAAAAGCTCAGCGGTAATGGGATACTTGCTGTAGGAGTGTGTGCAGCATGGTGTGTGTGTGTGTGTGTGTGTGTGTATAGATGACACTGGATATTGTGTGCAATGTGATCTCTGTCTACTGTACTGTATGTGTGTGTTCAGGTGTGCAGTCAGTCAGTTCTTTTTGTAATGTTTGTGTGTGTGTGTGTGTGTGTGTGTGTGTGTGTGTGTGTCATGCAGTGCGACACATGGGCTTTAATCCGTTTAGGTGACAGATCTGAGGTAGGAGCGTCACTCAACACACACGTCACTCCTGTTATTATCTCTCTGAACCGGTGCTGAATGTGTGTGTGTGTGTGTGTTCATTCGTGTTTGTTTATGTGTGTGTCAGAATGGGAGAGAGCGACAGTAACCGTGTCTTCAGTAACATGACAGTGTGTATCAGATGTGCATTGTATCAGTGTGTGTGTGTGTGTCTTTCCAGAGCTGCCAAGGCTAACATGGTAACAGAGGGCATCCCAATCCCCAGCCAGCTGGCCCCTCCCCCTCCCTCTGTCGCCATGACGAAATCCCTGCCTCCATCATATCCTGCAGTCACCAGGTTGGACTGAACGGACTCCTTCACTTCAGCCTACAGGTCCAAGCTAAGATACACTAGACACACTTACTTGATAACCAACACAATTCTATATGTCAGAATAGATAATTATCGTTTCACTCATAACACTCACCCACAAAGAACCATTTTGTCTTTGTTAGTCAGCTAATTAACTGTTTATTTCCACGTCAGCTTAGTTTGTAGCTCCCATTAAAACTGTAACATGAATGTGTTTTCCCGCTAGGATTTGTGGGTAATAGCATAATCCCAAATGACAGTGAGTACATGCAGCTCATTAGCTTCGTTCAATAATTAATTATCAAGAACGCCGCCGAACTGTTTGAGGGCTAAATCATATTCATGTGTGCAAACCTAATGAGCGTGGGCGGAGCCTGCTGTCTCAGCATCCTAATGTGGGTGTCGCTGATGAATAATGGATACCTTCACCATACAGATCTATCCAATCAGTACGATACACAGTGGGATAGCAGCACCTCCAGCTGTGTCAGCTAAATCAACACACATACTTCTGGCCTATCATGTTCCACTAGCTCTTCGAGATGTTCCTTCTAGATGATTCTAAAGGGCCCGCCTGACCCTAGCGTGGGTGAGATTCGGGACTGAGCCATTTCCACATTTTCTCAAAATAAGAAACCCTTGATTACATCCTGTTCCTCTTCCTCCTTGAGTGACGTCTCATAAAAAGTGTGGTCAGTCAGATGGTGTCCTCGCGACCTCCGGGGTCATGTGGCTCAGCTGTGGGGAGGGGGGGGGGGTCAGTGTTGTCTGGCCTAACTGAATACAGACCTCCGCAAACTAATTAAACAGCCCCCCTCCAAACGGATTAGTGCAAACTCCAGCTTTGACCTTCCACCCCGCGTTCCCTCCGAGTGCTCTCTCTCCCCCGCCCGCCATCACCGTCCAGGCTGAGGTCCTCGGAGAGCGGGGGAGGGGTGTGCCTGGCGCTCTGCCCGACAGAAAAGGTGAAGTATTTACTCAGTGGGGGGGTGAGGTGGCTGTGGACGTGCCTGACGTAAAATGTGAATAACATTTACTCAGGCTGGGGATGAGGACCTCCCCTGGGGGTGTTTATGATGGAGGGGGGTTCTGGGGGGTGGGGGGGGGGGCTGGTTTTATTGATGTTTGACGTGCTGCTCATTAGAAGCCCTGTCACTGGGAGGTCTCTTATTTGAATACAGAGACGTGTGGTTTACGAGGACCCCCCGCCTGCTGTCACTACAAAGCCACGCCAGCTGCCACACACACACACACACACACACACACACACACACACACACACACACACACACACACACACACACACACACACACACCACACACACACACACACACACACACTTACACTTACACTCATACACTCATACACTCACACTCACACTCACACTCACACTCACACTCACACACACACTTACTCACACACTTACACTTACACACACTTACACTTACACTCACACACTTACACTCACACTCACACTCACACTCTCACACTCTCACACACACACCTAACACACCTCAGCTGTCTGCCTAACCCAAGTACAAACACACCCACATACCTGACACCAGAATGTGTGTGTCCGTGGGTGTAAGAAGGGGATATGGGTGTGAGTGAGAGATGCATGTGTGAGTGTTTTTGAAGAGCCCTCTCCTGGGCTATAAGCCCCTCTCTGGAGGGGACAGGGCTCTCGTGGAGGACGTGGAAGCACCGGCTCAGTGGATTTCAGGGGCAGAGCTGCTGTACTTCCAATGACAGATGACAGTGATTCAGTCCCAGTGTGAGATCACGTTACTCCCGGGCTTTCCAGCACGCGCACACGCACGCACGCACACGCACACACACGCACACACGCACACACACACACACACACACACACCCTGCCTTTGACAGCACTGCAGAGGTCTTTATAGCCGACCTCTGCAGAGCCTGAAGTTTCTCAATGTGCTTGAGACTCAGACAATGTGCCGCTATTGAAAATGGCATTCAGACATCTTGATCTATTTTACCTGTGAAGCACTTTGTGACTCTCTGTGCTGCCAAAAGTGCTATACAAATAAAGTTTGACTTACTTACGTACTATATAATGAATCAAATACATCGGCATAAAGCACAATTAACAAATTAAAAGCATGAACAGGTTGTTTTAGGATGAGAAAATAAGGATGTGACCCACCCAAGGTCGTTGTCTGTCAGCCCACTATAATCTGACCCAGCGCAGAGTGGGATGACTGTCCCTTCAAGGATGAGGATCCATCTTACAGCCCCCCCACTGTCTATCATCCACAGACCCCTCACAGCAGACTGAGGAGGCGTGGAAATAATGAACCGATCTGAACCGATCTCTGTCTGATCTGGTCAGACTGGATGTGTGTGAAAATAAATGGGTCATTATCCTTCTTGCTGCCGGTGGCCATTGCCATTCTATGCCAGGCCCTGGAGGCGCTATTACAGTAGGAGGGCTGAATACACTCAAGGTCATGTACACGGCTTTAAATAAAACCACTTACTGTACATGAGAGAAAAGGGATTCCTCTTTATCACGCGGGGGCTGTCTTATTTCAATCTCACTTCACTTGTGAGTGTCTGTGTGCGCGTTTGTGTGTGTGTGTGTGTGTGTGTGTGTGTGTGTAAGCCTCAGGGGGTATGCTGTGCACGTTTGCTCATAAATGAGTAAGTGATTCAGTGCGTGTCCAGAGGCCAGTGTGTCCAGAGGTCATAGTTGTTTGAGAGTGTGTCGAGAAATGTACACGTGAGCTTTATGCCTGAGCATTAGTGGACAGTATGTGTGTCAGGCTCGTACTGTGTGTGTGTGTGTGTGTGTGTGTGTGTGTGTGTGTGTGTGTGTGTGTGTGTGTGTGTGTGTGTCAGGAGCGTGGCACATGCCTGACAGCTGTTAGATTTACTATCAACCCATCAATCCAGGAGGAACCAGCACTTTGGTGTTAGTGGACCACGGGTTAAATCAGCATGACATGGTTGGCAGTTCCGTAATGAATCACATGTGACAAGACAAACTTCATTAGGTCGGATCCATTTAAGGTATTTAAGAGGAGCGCTTTTCAGGGGCTAAAAATACCCAGCAATCTGTGAGACATACGGGCCTGGCCGGGCGTGGGGGAGGGGCGTGGCTTGTTAGGGGGGGCGGGGGGGCCCAGGATTACCCAGGGAACAGCTGGACGGGTTTAAGGCCGGCGGTGACACAGTCGTGGTTCTGAGGTGACGAGAGTTGGGTTCACCGTCCACACCGTCCGGGACCATGAGGTCAGCGTTGAGCAGATGGAAGCTAGAACGCTCGGTTGTCCTTCATCTTGATGCCTCTCTCTCTCTCTCTCCTCCCCCACTCTGGACTCAGGTTCTCTCTTCACCTCTCTCGTACTCTCATATCCATTTCTCGGTCATTTTTCAGTGTAAAGCTCTCACTTCCCTCCCTATAGGTTCCTCTCTCTCTCTCCCTCTCTCCCTCCTTCTCCTCTCCCTCCTTCTCCTCTCTCTCCTGCTCTCACACCATGGGAGGTGATCACTCCTGACGCTGATGTCAGAGGAGACAATACCCTGGCCGCCGCCCACGCCGCCGCCCACGCCCCGGGAGCCTCCGGAAAGTTCATTATCCTGGACTCACGTCAGACCGTAAAATGAACTTAAAACGAACAAAGAGCTCAGCTCGTCCTCCTACCGGCGTTCCCCCTCCCGCTCCCCTTCACAGGACGCCGGCTACGCCGCTAGCATTACAGCGACCTTTCCTCCGAACACGCCTCCGCTCCGACAGCCATTTTGAAGCGGCGCCGGCGCTAAGGCGGAGATTCCGAGCGTCTTTCCCCTCGACTCCGCTCGTCCTCCCCTCCCCTCTCACACCTCCCCCCGCCCCCCTCTCCGTCTGGCGTCTAAATACGGCCAATTTAAGAGTTACAGATGAGGGCTGCCGGAATTAAACGCACAGCTTAATGTCGGTCTACGGCAGCGCCAACGAGGCACATATTTCACGGCTGAACGGGCGCATCATTATTGTGATTGGCCGAGCTAGAACTCACTAATGTAGGGTAATGTGTCAGCAGAGGGGAATATAGCCTCGCTGGCTCATACAACAAGTTAATATTACCCATAAATATATATATATATATATGGAACACAGCGGGCTACGCAGGCTAGCATCTTCACTCTCTACCCAGCTACATGATGGAAATGGATTTCTGCCGGCTATCTTATCTGTGTGAGGACAGTACGGCGATGAAGAGGACGGTCTCCCCCCCGTGAGAATTCCCATTGCCGGGTGCCTCTGATTGGGGTTTATGACGGGAGAGAGGGCGTTTAATGGAGTCACGGGCCGTTAAGAGAGCGCCTCCTCGCTGTGTTAGCGGCCCATTGTGGGGCTGTAATCCTGTAGCTCGCACCGCGGCGTGGAAATACGGCTTATCGTATCTCCTCGCCGCCCCAGGCCGTCAGCGCCGGCGTCAGCTCCATCTGGGTTCTGCAGGCCTTCATGTCTGTAGATGGTTTAGTGGGCTGGAATACCGGACAAACACCATCTCTACTAGTGGCCTTGTGGTTAGAGCGTCCGCCCCGGGGATTCGATTCCCGGCCGAGTTATTCTTTTTTTATATATATATATTTTTTTTTAGCTTTCTGTCATTTCTGTTGTGTGTGTGTGTGTGTGTGTGTGTGTGTTTTTAATCTCCACGCACACACTGGGTCTCTCAGACAGAGGCCAGACCGAAGGCAAGGACTACAGTTACACCCAACCGTCAACGGAGTCTCGTGACAGGTCAGTTGAGGGCGGTTTGGAAAACCCTCCTCTCACTAAATCAGGTTCAAATCAAAACAAACAACTGCGGCTGTGTTTACTACCATTCTCCCTCTCTAACGGATCCCCCCCCCCCCCTCTCTCTCTCTGGCTCATTCACCGAGCGTTCCTGCTCCTCCTCGCCCCTCCCTCTCGCTGCCCCGCCCCCCCCCCCCCCCTCCTCACCCTGGCTAATTTGAAGTCTCGTTGACAAAAGGGCCCTTTCAGAGTCCTCCGCCGTGCCACAATGCCAGCCTCAGTGCCCCTGCCCCCGCCGTCTGCCCGCGCACCCTCCTGTCCCCCCCCCCCCCACCCAGGCCACCAGTGCCCACAGAAGTGTGATCGGAGGAGGGGTCATTATCTCCTGTACGCACCGAGATTTATACTCCAACCCCCCCCCCCCCCCCCCTACATCCAGACAATTAGGCCTGGCATGGGGCCAGGGCTCTGTACCAGCCAGTCCCTGTGTGGCGGTGTGTGTGTGTGTGTGTGTGTGTGTTCACAATAGACACGGAACCTGCAGAGAGACAGAGACGCCAGTCAAAGCAACGGTTAAAGAACCGCCTCCCTGTGTGGGGGGGGGGGACTGATATGTGGAAGTTTACTCTACATTCTTTATGAGCCTGTCTGCTAAGTGCTCATTGGCAACATCTCTGTAACTATTTATCTTCTCTACTGATAGTCATGCCTTTCCTATGAAGTATTTAGCCCGTGTTTACTGCTCTGTAAGTGTTCTTAGCCAACAGACAAACATTTTCCAGGAGCTTGCTCGATCGACTCGTTGAGAGAGAGTCAGGGAAGAATTTTTGCAGTTCACTTTTTCAGCCGCTGGGTGAAACTGTTTTTTGCTTCCCTCAGGAATATGTAGGCGTAGGACCTATGTCCACCCCCACATTGCTCTCTGTAAAGCGCATTGTGTTGCCTCTGGGTATAAAATGCGCTATACAAATAGTACAAAGTTTGATTTGATTTGATGTGAGCTAGGCTGTTTGGAGCAGCACATAGCCAGTGATTCTCTGAGTGACTCAGCCTACACAGCCAGAGAGGAACTGGCCTATAAAACGGACGAATCAATGCAGGACGAAAGTCTTAAGGCCTTGTGTTGTGAGGGAAATGTGGTTTGAAGGGCTTTCTGTCTCTCTGCTATGTCTCCTCCTCCTGTCCTGTCTCTCCTGAGTGGCCGGTGCTTCTGATCTCCTCCTCCCCTGCGGTCTCTCCTGATTGGTCGGTGCTTCTGATCCCCTCCTTGTTATTCTACCTTCATTCAGGAGAACACGACCCCTCACATCAAACACACCCGTCTAAAGGTGGATCCGTTTGATCCACCTTTAGACCGCCGTCTCTCTCTCTCTCTCTTCTCCTCTCTCTCTCTCTTCTCCTCTCTCCCTCTCTTTCTGTCTCTTTGTGTCAAAGCCCCCCCCCCCCCCCCCCCCCACACACACACACAGACCTCTCCCCCTGAGGAAACTGGACTGCCTTTCAACCCACCCACCCTTGTCGTTAATTCAATCTCTTCATGGCCAACATGGTGCATACAGTACATGCCCACACCGACGGGCAAGAAAGACTGACACAGATTCACTGGCACGCTCACGCTGCACTCTGCACTAAATGCGCTAATGAGGAGAATTATGTCTGAGTGTAAATGGCATCTGTGTGAAAAGGTCAAACTGTCGCTTGTGTGAAAAGTAGAGCACAGGCCATAAAGGCCTGTCTGTATGATGCCGATGACTGGGTAGTGTGTGTGTGTGTGTGTGTGTGTGTGTGTGTGTGTGTGTGTGTGTGTGTGTGTGTGTGTATGTGTAGTGTGTGTGTGTGTGTTGCTGTGTGCTTTTAAGTGCCTTTGTGTGTGTTGGCTGGAGATCCAAAAGAAAGGGGGGGGTTGTTGTTATCTTGTTGTCTGTAATCTGCCACGGGTGTGCGGGTGGCAGCGGTACGTCTCACTGGCACACTCGTGCTGGCGCCGGGTGCCAAGTCTGCTGAGGTGCGGCGCGCTACCCATGCCAGGGCGGCTCGATAACCGTCAGGGCCGTCAACGCCGAGGTGTAATACAGGGAGAAAGAAAACATTGTAAAACACAGAGCTCCTCTCATCACGTAGCTGCAGTCCCGACTCGGTAGTAATGACAACAACCTAATCTCTCAACCCTCCCGAAACCTTCACTCCACTAGGTAATAAACCGCAGATTGATTCGAGTGCGGTCTTGCCCGGCCTGGCGGTCACGCCGCCGCGCGGAGGCGTGGCCCGGGGCTCTCCGGCGCCCCCCCCCCCCCCATCCCCTCCCCACCCCCTGCTCTCCAGCCCTGTCATTTCAAGACCACATCAGAGCGCCGCGGTGATGGCGCCGTTTAAGCGGCCCCAACCTTCTGCCAGTTCGTCGCGAACGGCCCGCGGGCTGGGATTGGTCCTGCCCGGGCACGCCGAGCGGAGAGTCTGCTGTCACGCACATCTGGGTCTAGTCTGGTTTATAGCGGCCGCAGGGGGGAGTGTTTCCGTGAAGGTAACACATATTATTACTGTGCGAGTGAGGACAAGTGTGAGATGATGGTGGGTGGATTCCTCTGTGGGTGAGGAGTGTGTGTGTGTGTGTGTGGTGACATATGCAGCACTACTGTGAGCAAGTATGTGCATAGTGTGTGGTGGTCAAGTGAGATGATCGATCAATCAATCAATCAATCAATCAATCAATCAATCAATCAATCAATCAATCAACCAATCAACCAATCAACCAACCAATCAATCAATCAACCAATCAATCAATCAATCAATCAATCAATCAATCAATCAATCAATCAATCAATCAATCAATCAATCAATCAATCAATCAATCAATCAATCAATCAATCAACCAATTAATCAAATAATCAATCAATCAATCAATCAATCAATTAGTCCACAAGCGTGCGTGAGCGCGTGACGACGCCCCTACCTCTCTCATCTCCTGGGCGATGGAGGCCAGGCGCTCGTTCTCAGACTGGGTGTTGGTCAGGACGTTGCGCGCCTGCCGCAGCTCGGCCTGCAGCTCCAGGAGCCTCTGCTGGTAGTCCGCCTCCTTGCAGGCCGACTCCTGGATCAGGGACTCCTCCCGGCTCTCTCCGTCCGCCGCCACCTTCCTGTGGTTGGAGTAGATCTGGCCGAACGCCTGCGGACGACAGGGAGGTCGTTAGAGGGGCCGCGGGACTGAACAGTTATGGGGGTGTGACTTGATTTCGGGAAAAACCCGCCACAGAATACTTATATATATATATTTTGAAGAGATATGGAATTTAGGTTGTGAATGGTGGGTTACTAAGCATAATGGTAGAACATGGTGGAACTAAAATGTAAGGAACATTCCAGAGGCATTATCAACACCCACCACTGCTGACTAGGTTTGTGACTCACAAAGGCTCCGTTTGTATCTCGGCCATTTTGCCATGAGCATGCTCTGACCCAGCTGGAGAGAGGATCCATTAGGAGGAGAGAGGGGGAGAGAGAGAGAGAGAGAGAGAGAGAGAGAGAGGGGAGAAAAAGGAGAGAGAGAGAGAGAGAGAGAGGGGGTCGGGGGGGGGGGGCTGTGCTGCACCAAAAAACCCTCCCCAAAAAAATAAAGTCTACCATGAAGAGTTAATCCTCCATCTGGGCTACATCATAATTCTCTCCTAGCCCCTCCCCCCCGCCCCCGCCCTCCCGGAGATGAGACTTTCCCCCGCACGTGCTCGCCAGACTCAGATGGAGGAAATAAACAGGAAGTATGGAACAAATCCCGACAAAGCATCAGGCCTCCACCGCTGGTCACTGTAATACAGCATCACTGACCAGGGCAGCTGGTCTAATGCTCTTAATGAAGGATCACGAGACCCACAGGAAGCTCAGAGGGAAACTGCATCCGCAGATTGATGAAGGGATGACGTTTCGAGAGGAAGGAAAGCTTAACCTAGAGAACGCAAGGCTCGCATCGCCTTCGGTTAGACAGCGAGAGAAAGTCGATAGGCCTGGTCTGTTAAGGTGTCTTAAGTTATTAGTGTCTCTCTGGTGGTGAGTGTGTGTGTGTTGTGTGTGTGCGTGTGTGTGTGTGTGTTGTGTGTGTGTGTGCGTGTGTTGGCCTGTTTTTACCACTAATGGCTCAGCAGTTCTCTCTCAGCTATGACCTTAATTTGATAATGGCCCACAGGCAGCAGCACTGTGAGTGGTCACGCTCAGTAATGTCAACCACTGCTGGAGAGAGAGAGAGAGAGAGAGAGAGAGAGAGAGAGAGAGAGAGAGAGAGAGAGAGAGAGAGAGAGAGAGAGAGAGAGAGAGAGAGAGAGAGAGAGAGAATCCTGGTCAGACGATTCACAATCTAGGTTACCCCCCCCCCCCCACACACACCTCAGAATAATCACTGGCTGATGACAGATTTTGTTCTCAATCGCGCGGAGCGGTGACCCTACGGAGATTTTCAATTTCTCATCTCAGCTTGAGCCCAATCCCCAGTCTGGATCCACCTGAGGCTACGAGGAAAATCTGAGTTTGCTTTAAGCCATGTCTCTCTCTCTCTCCCTCTCTCCCTCCCTCTCCCTCCCTCTCTCTCTCTCTCTCTCTCTCTAATGCTATAGACCCTACTTATACATTTATTCATTCATTTTAACTTTCTCACCTACTATTTATAGACTTAGATGAAAGCATTCTGCAATCCTCTCTCTCTCTCTCCCTCTCTCTCTCCCTCTCTCCCTCTCTCTCTCTCTCTCCCTCTCTCTCTCTCTCTCTCTCTCTGCACCCCCCCCCCCCCACACACACACACTCATGTGACTGACTGGCTCTCCCCAGTTTTACAGCTTCTTACTAATCCCAATAAGTCCTTGAGAGAAAGGGAAATCATTCCATTCCTGAAACTGACCTACTTGCAGCACTTAAACCAGAGAGAATAAAACGTGACACGGGTTCAGCGCGCCAGAGCCAGGCATGACATCATGACTGGTGCGCGATATCACGCGTTGGCGTTTAGGAAAGAGGGTGGGCGATGGACAGCAGACGGCATTGTTGAGCAGATAAAGGTGACTGCAGCACGCCTCCACCGCGGGCTTGGAACCGCTCTGGAATGTCCAAACGCCTCTTGACTTCATGGTGACTTCTGTGCCTCGTCTGCGGGTCTAGTACTGAAGAATGTAAACACATGCATAGGGCCTGGAAATCTCTCGTCGTGTTTCTGCACGCTAGGAGTCAAAGCGCTCCCTCAAACTAGTCCCTCCAACCGTGTTTCTGCACGCTAGGAGTCAAAGTACTCCCTCAAACTAGTCCCTCAAACTGTGTTTCTGCACGCTAGGAGTCAAAGCGCTCCCTCAAACTAGTCCCTCCAACCGTGTTTCTGCACGCTAGGAGTCAAAGCGCTCCCTAAAACTAGTCCCTCCAACCGTGTTTCTGCACGCTAGGAGTCAAAGCGCTCCCTTAAACTAGTCCCTCCAACTGTGTTTCTGCATGCTAGGAGTCAAAGCGCTCCCTCAAACTAGTCCCTCCAACCGTGTTTCTGCACGCTAGGAGTCAAAGCGCTCCTTCAAACTAGTCCTTCCAACCGTGTTTCTGCACGCTAGGAGTCAAAGCGCTCCCTCAAACTAGTCCTTCCAACCGTGTTTCTGCACGCTAGGAGTCAAAGCGCTCCCTCAAACTAGTCCCTCCAACCGTGTTTCTGCACGCTAGGAGTCAAAGCGCTCCCTTAAACTAGTCCCTCCAACCGTGTTTCTGCACGCTAGGAGTCAAAGCGCTCGCTTAAACTAGTCCCTCCAACCGTGTTTCTGCACGCTAGGAGTCAAAGCGCTCCCTCAAACTAGTCCCTCCAACTGTGTTTTTGCACGCTAGGAGTCAAAGCGCTCAAACTAGTCCCTCCAACCGTGTTTCTGCACGCTAGGAGTCAAAGCGCTCCCTTAAACTAGTCCCTCCAACCGTGTTTCTGCACGCTAGGAGTCAAAGCGCTCGCTTAAACTAGTCCCTCCAACCGTGTTTCTGCACGCTAGGAGTCAAAGCGCTCCCTCAAACTAGTCCCTCCAACCGTGTTTCTGCACGCTAGGAGTCAAAGCACTCCCTAAAACTAGTCCCTCCAACCACCCTCCTCCTCTCACCAGCCCCCGCCTCAAGTAGAGATGTAACGGTATGAAGATTTCACATCACGATTATAGTGACCAAAATCATCACGGCTATCAGTATTAGCGCGGTATTGTTCAAACGTGCCGAAAATGTCCAAAAACTACGGATACAGACACCAAAATCATTTCAGTTTAAAAAGTTTCAAATTAGCAGCACTATGCACTTTTTGTTTGCATGAACATTAAAATAATGCATCTTGGAGACCGTTACTAGCTTGGGTTGATGCTGGACAGTATTTACAGTGAGTTTTTCAAAGCACGGCAATCAAACACGGTATTTGATCATTTTATCACGATAAATGTAATCTAATTTTATTGCGGTTTCTCATTATAACGGTTATGATTCCATCCCTAGACTCAGGTTGATCACACTGTTGTTAAGAAGAGGGGGATTAACCCAATTAGAAGTGGGGGAATCCTATCATTATAATCTGGGCGCGTGGTGGGGATTGAGGGGACACTGGCTGACCCTATCGACTGAATCTAGCCCCGGGCATAAAACAGGGGGCGCCCAGCCAAAACCCTTAAGCCTGTGGTTAGATCTTGGTAGGGTGGTGGGGGAAGGGGGGGGGGGGATACAGTTCTGGCGCAGAGACACGCCTCACCAGCCTCTACAACTCACCGTCACATTGCCATGCGTTTCAAAGTTTACACGGGAAGACATGGATTTGGATTAGCAGTCTGTGATGATGACGACGAGGCTAATTAAACACTTGGCCACTGAAACAGCGTGTGGCCAGGGCCTGCTGTGCTGACCGTGGGGTGGAAACCGCCTGACGTGAGTTCTCCTTCTTGGTAGAAATCTCTTTCTTCCTCCTGGCATAAATCGGCTACGGGCCACAGCATGCTGCTGAACGTCCATCTGAGAAGAGCCAGAGAGGATGAGGCCCTTCCGTGGAGCGCAGACTCCCGTTTCGGACGAGTATTAACGACGGGCGGGGTGTTGTCCAGGCCCCCTGCTGGGTTCTGAAGCGCTACACCCCCCCCGCGCAGAAAGTGAAGCCCGCCCCTAATCACCACGGTGAGCATCATGCGGTCATGTGATCCCCATGTGACGGCCCGCGGGTTGGACGCGCCGTCCCCTCTGATCTTTCTCTCTCTCGGTCTGCTTCCCTTTTCTCTCCACCCCTCTCTTTCGGCTTACTTCCCCTCTCGGTCGCCCGGACGACCACCGGGTCATGCCCCCTGGGGAGTCATATGATCATGAGCGCAGAGGAACGTGACCGATCTTCAAAGGCTTGCGGATGATGACGACTATTCCCATAGGGGATGATTACTGTATGGGTCAGAGAGGTGCGATACTGTATTTAGCCTTATAGAGGAAGGCCTGAGAGTCCAGTCAATACCCAGGATCCAGTCAGTGTCCAGTGACCCCTGATCTACCTGGCTGACTCATCCCAGCGAGCCTCTGTTGTCTAAACCGCACGTTGCTACGACAGAGCGTCTGGCTTATTCACTCGACAAAAGAGGCGTGTTTCGGCCGAGCGTCTCTCTGTGTCCAGGGCACGTTCTAATCTCAACAAGCAGACCAACCCAGAAGGATGTTGGAGGTCAAAGGTCACTGATTAGAGGGTATCAAAGACATGCCAGCACTTGTCGGTCTGACTGGTTTATAGGATCCGATACCGGGTCCTGGTTAAGGATCAGATGAAGGACTAACGGCAAGTTCCTGAAGGCCGAAGAGCGAATTAAAGACAGTCATACATCTCAAACAGCACCTCCAACCAGAGCTGCCGGGTCAACGCGTTCGACTGGCTTTAAGACCCACCCCACCCTACTTCCCCTGTCAGCTGAGGCAAACAACAGAGCAGTGAGCAGAGAGCTAGCGGGTGGGGAGGTTGGTTTCTGACTGGCTTCCTACGAATCGATATCTGCAACCTCAGAGACACTGTGAAGTCAAAGTAAACAGAATGTACATATTTCTATGTTGGGCTCCCCGGTACGCTCCAGGGAGAGAGGCAGGCCCTGTGTGTGTGTGTGTGTGTGGGGGGGGGGGGGGGTTGAGCAGGGCCGGTGGAATAGTCTCCAGAGATAAAGCAGCAGAGCTTTCCGAAGACAAGAGATCAAACCAGCGCAAGCTTTAAGGGTAAGCCTATTCCTATCCCTGTGTGTGTGTGTGTGTGTGTGTGTGTGTGTGTGTGTGTGTGTGTGTGTGTGTGTTTGATGTGAGCGTGTACTGCTGTAGTCGGCTGGGAAAAGCCTGCATTCCGATCGATGTTGTTTTGTTTTTATTTTTAACCACACATTTGCCTTGAGCCCTGACTCCCATTAGAGTCCACTCTATCTGTGGATCGATGCCACTCCGGTCACACCCCCCCCACCCCCCCGCCCCCAACACCGCCCCCCTACCTCTGACCCTGCAATGATCTGACCCTTAAATTCACCTTTAACCTCCTGAGGTCCGAACCCCCCGCCCCCCCCCCCTTGTTCTCCCTCACAAACAAACAGAGCAAAACGGGCCTAGAACAAAAAAACCACAGGAGAGGGACACAGTGACAGACAGAGATGGGGGCGGGACACGGCGAAGGCCAGACGGGGTCTTTGTGACAACCCAGGGGTCTTTGTGACGGGCAGCAGAGAGAGAGACACACCACCTTCCCTCGTGTTTGTTGACAATACACAGCTCAACTCCACTAATGACCGGCCACTGGCCCGGGGGCTGCAGGCTAACTGGTGTGGGACGGACGGCGGTCCGTCGGAGCGGTGGAACCCGCTGACCCCTCGGTGACCGTGCCTGGGTCTACCTTCTATGACGCACATCATCTGACCACCCCAGCGACTCCTCTCAGACCGAGGAAGGGATTGGGAGACGAACAGAAAGGTCAAGGATCCTCCCTCTCAAGCACCTTTTGTATTTTTAGTTTGCTATTCTTCACTTTGCCTTCGGCACTAGATCATGCTCTTAGTCACTTGTTTTAGAAAGGAGATCCACTTGTGAGTTCTGGTGAGCAGTAGTACACTGACTTTTCCTACGTTAAATGCAATTATTGAAAGTCGCTTTGGATAAAAGCATCTGCTAAATGACCAAATTGTTATTGTACATTTATAACACAAGGCCACTGACAGAATCATCCAGTCAGTGAGAGATGAAGGCAGGAAACGATGGCAAAAGTGAAAGAGAAGAAGCAGAGCTTTGACTTCAGTCTTCACACAGGCTGAATATGGCTAGAATACACACACACACACACACACACACACACACGCTCCTAAGAACTGGGACAAGAAACCTCTGGTAAAGACCCCAGTAACCTGCCCGTTAGAGGCAGTGGGGGGGGGGGGGGGGGGGGGGGTCAGCCTCGGCGGTCCTGTTCCCGAGTCGCAGAGCCGGCGATCACCAACGCGCAGCGGGTCTGAGCAGAGTTAATGATCGGAGCTGACCCCGCACGCCTGAGCACCGTCTAATTGGGTCGTCGGAGGGGGGGAGGGGCGGCGGAGTGGGGGTGAGTGGGGGGGTGGGGGGGTTAGCTCGCCGCCACAGAGGAGAAGAAAACACAACAGTGGACGGCGCCGTGTCTTACGGCTGCGTGCAGCGATCCTCACGTGGCCCGATGGTCTTTCAATGGAAAACATTCTCTCTCCCCGTCTGCCTCTCTCTCCCCCTCTCCCCCCCTCTCTCTCCCTCCCTCCCTCTGTCCTTTTATTATTCTGTGATTATGTGCACTTTATTCTGTTTTTTGTTTTAGTTTATTTTATATATTGTACAGCACTTTGGTGCAACTTCGGTTGATTTTAAACGTGCTTTATAAATAAAGTTGACCTTGACCTTCACCTTGACCTCTCCCCCTCCCTCTCTCTCCCCCCCCCCCCCCCCCCTCCTCTCTCTCTCTCTCTCTCCCCCCTTCTCTCTCTCCCCCCCCCCCCCCCCCCTCTCTCTCTCTCTCCCCCTCCCCCCCCCCCTCTCTCTCTCCCCCTCTCTCTCTCCACCCCCCCCTCTCTCTCGCATTCACAGGCCACTGCGCAAACAGATCCCTGACCGACGCGCGGCTCCGAGGTGTGCATGCAGTTTCTATATTAAGGGGCCTTTATCAAACGCTTACGGTGTGGTTTCCTCTCAGTGGACTCTTCTTCACGACAGGGTCTGCAGAGACATGGAGCTCGGTGGACCGGTTTTACAAACGGTCGCGACCGGACGGACGGACGCTCGCACAAACACGCAATTTTATTTCACAACAATAACAAAGCTGACCCTGTTTTTATCACATTTGGATATTTCCCATACACAGCTCCAAGTCTCGAGTTTCGTGCTTTGCTTATTCGTACGTACTTCATCATACAGGACAATGGACAGTGAAATGTTAGGAATGTGGCGCGCCGGCATGCGTGCGTGAGCGTGCGTGCGTTCTGACAGTTGATATGCTGGAGTAGTGTCACATCCAATGACAGTGACTGACTGAGAGGCCATTAGCACTTCCCAGAACGAGACGCTGCCTCTGTCCCTCTACAGAGGTCTGTGAGAGAGAGAGGAGAGAGAGAGGGGGGGGTGAGATGGAGGGAGATAAGAAAGAAAGAAAGAAAGGAAAGATAGAAAGAAAGAAAGAAAGAAAGAAAGAAAGAAAGAAAGAAAGAAAGAAAGAAAGAAAGAAAGAAAGAAAGAAAGAAAGAAAGAAAGAAAGAAAGAAAGAAAGAAAGAAAGAAAGACAGAAAGAAAGAAAGACAGAAAGAAAGAAAGAAAGACAGACAGAAAGAAAGAAAGAAAGAAAGAAAGAAAGAAAGAAAGAAAGAAAGAAAGAAAGAAAGAAAGAAAGAAAGAATAGAGATGGGGGTGGGGGTGAGTGAGGGAATACAGGAGGAGGTAAATTCCTGACATCCCAGAGGTGTTTTTTTCTCTTTAATTGGAGGACCCAAGGGGTCTTTATTCAGCCAAACACACACACACACACACACACACACACACACACACACACACACACACACACACGCAAACTTCAGGGGTCGCCGGTGGAAATTGTTCCCTGCATTTCTCCCTCATCCGAGCCGTCCTCCTCCAGGGGCGGCCAGGAGCAGTGGGCAGCCATCTTTCATGGCGCCCGAGAACCACGTCCCAAGTGCTCAGTCTTGGTCTTGGTCAGGGACTGTTCTTCTGCATGTTTTTCGTATTGGGTTCTATAGGAGGAACACGGGGAGAACATGCAAACTCCACACAGAAAGTCCCGGAGACCTTCTTGTTGCGAGGCGACCGTACTAGGATCTACGCCACTGTGACGCACGTAAGCGATTTTGGGGTTCAGCATCTTGCTCAAGGACACTCCGGCACAATTCCGGGAGCTGGGATCGAACCGGGAACCCTGCGATCCCCAGCCGGTCGTCCTACCCCCCCGGCTACCGTTCCGTTCATCCTCTTCTCCCATCATGGATGGAACGATACTCTCGTCACGTCACCTGCTCCGTGTGGACTTACCGTGGTTACCGTGACGACTACCACTGTTCTACAGGCACAAAACGAGGAACCGAGTCTAAGGGTTCGCTGCGACCCTGTTGAGACCGGAACATGAGATAGATCTGTCTGATGATCTTGTTTACCAACGACAGCCTGGTCTACTCCTTCATCATGGGGATGTGATCACTGTGGTCATGTGATCACTGTGGTCGACAGAATGAGCGTGTCATCAGCTGCAGGAGGGGAAGCAGAGAGGAGCAGAGAGGAGCAGAGAGGAGCAGAGAGAAGTAGAGAGGATCAGAGAGGAGCAGAGAGAAGTAGAGAGGAGCAGAGAGGAGCAGAGAGGAGTAGAGAGGAGCAGAGAGGAGTAGAGAGGAGCAGAGAGGAGCAGAGAGGAGTAGAGAGGAGCAGAGAGGAGCAGAGAGGAGTAGAGAGGAGCAGAGAGGAGCAGAGAGGAGCAGAGAGGAGTAGAGAGGAGTAGAGAGGAGCAGAGAGGAGTAGAGAGGAGCAGAGAGGAGTAGAGAGGAGCAGAGAGGAGTAGAGAGGAGTAGAGAGGAGCAGAGAGGAGTAGAGAGGAGCAGAGAGGAGTAGAGAGGAGTAGAGAGGAGCAGAGAGGAGTAGAGAGGAGCAGAGAGGAATAGAGAGGAGTAGAGAGGAGTAGAGAGGAGCAGAGAGAAGTATGGAGGATTAGAGAGGAGCAGAGAGGAGCAGAGAGGAGTAGAGAGGAGTAGAGAGGAGCAGAGAGAAGTAGAGAGGAGCAGAGAGGAGCAGAGAGGAGCAGAGAGGAGCAGAGAGGAACAGAGAGGAGTAGAGAGGAGTAGAGAGGAGCAGAGAGAAGTAGAGAGGAGTAGAGAGGAGCAGAGAGGAGCAGAGAGAAGTAGAGAGGAGCAGAGAGGAGCAGAGAGGAGCAGAGAGGAGCAGAGAGGAGCAGAGAGGAAAGGGGAACAGGAGAGATTTATAGAGAGAAAGGAGAACATGGCAGGAAGACAGAGTTTGGCTCAGAGCCACATTGATTCTCTGCATAGAACACAGGCACTGGGCTACTATTCACATGAGCATGCAGACAGAGGTACGCACACACACACACACACACACACACACACACGCACACACACGCACACATGCAGTACACACACGCACACACAAACACATACGCACACACAAACACAGACGCACACACACTTTAGCTCCCACACTGTTGCCCATTCTCTCTGGGTGTCCTGCAGTCAGCCGTACTGCAGAACCTGGTGCTCCATGTTCAGGCCTCCGGAGAGGAGAGGAGGAGAGGAGGAGAGGAGAGGAGAGGGAGAGGAGAGAGAAGGAGAAGAGGAGGAGAGGAGAGAAGGAGAGGAGAGCAGGAGAAAAGGAGGAGAGGAGAGAAGGAGAGGAGGAGAGGAGAAGAGAAGGAGAGAAGGAGAGGAGGAGAGGAGGAGAGGAGCAGAGGAGGAGAGAAGGAGACGAGAGCA
>NC_140244.1:22862471-22867471 GCF_949987555.1 Borostomias antarcticus | reverse complement strand
GACTTGCCTCTATACAAACTGTATACGAAACCTTTGAAAAACGACCCTTTTTTATGCACCTAGCTCCCAAACGTCCCGGCAAACTGCCTCGTCTTTACCCGCCACCATTTGCGAGAGAGCCGCAGCCACGCCTCACACTACTAGCCTACTCAGTTCCTGATTGGCCAATGACGAGCGCCAGGAGAGGGGGCTATGCTAAGTGCTAGAGAGAACATTAGCTATGATACGACAATGAGATTAAATAAATAAATAAATAAAGATTAAAATTGGGGGGAAATTTATGAAAATAGTAAAAATGACATTTATTTTTACGAGCAAATGAGCTGCTTGATTTATGAGCCCAGCGAGGCATTTTACTTGCCCCGGGCAGTCGGGCGAACCTTACTGTAGGACCCTGCTCCACGCTGAGTTTAGGAGGAGCAGAGAGACCGGTTCAAACGGGAGATAATCACAGAGTGCCGACATCACAGCCGCCATGATCACAGGGCAGGAGAGGAGGGTGGCGTCAACGTGACCATCTGAACGTCTCTCCCTCCTCCTCCCTCTGAGCGCGTCTCCCTCTGAACGTCTCTCCCTCTGAGCGTCTCTCCCTCTGAGCGTCTCTCCCTCCCCCTCCATCTGAACGTCTCTCCCTCCCCCTCCATCTGAACGTCTCTCCCTCTGAGCGTCTCTCCCTCCTCCTCCCTCTGAACGTCTCTCCCTCCTCCTCCCTCTGAGCGCGTCTCCCTCTGAACGTCTCTCCCTCCTCCTCCCTCTGAACGTCTCTCCCTCTGAACGTCTCTCCCTCCTCCTCCCTCTGAGCGTCTCTCCCTCCTCCTCCCTCTGAGCGTCTCTCCCTCCTCCTCCCTCTGAGCGTCTCTCCCTCCTCCTCCCTCTGAACGTCTCTCCCTCCTCCTCCCTCTGAACGTCTCTCCCTCCTCCTCCCTCTGAACGTCTCTCCCTCTGAACGTCTCTCCCTCCTCCTCCCTCTGAACGTCTCTCCCTCCTCCTCCCTCTGAGCGTCTCTCCCTCCTCCTCCCTCTGAACGTCTCTCCCTCTGAGCGTCTCTCCCTCCTCCTCCCTCTGAACGTCTCTCCCTCCTCCTCCCTCTGAGCGTCTCTCCCTCCTCCTCCCTCTGAACGTCTCTCCCTCCTCCTCCATCTGAACGTCTCTCCCTCCTCCTCCCTCTGAACGTCTCTCCCTCCTCCTCCCTCTGAGCGTCTCTCCCTCCTCCTCCCTCTGAACGTCTCTCCCTCCTCCTCCATCTGAACGTCTCTCCCTCTGAAGGTCTCTCCCTCCTCCTCCCTCTGAACGTCTCTCCCTCCTCCTCCCTCTGAGTGTCTCTCCCTCCCCCTCCCTCTGAACGTCTCTCCCTCTGAGCGTCTCTCCCTCCTCCTCCCTCTGAGCGTCTCTCCCTCCTCCTCCCTCTGAGCGTCTCTCCCTCCTCCTCCATCTGAACGTCTCTCCCTCCCCCTCCCTCTGAGTGTCTCTCCCTCTGAGCGTCTCTCCCTCCTCCTCCCTCTGAGCGTCTCTCCCTCCTCCTCCCTCTGAACGTCTCTCCCTCCCTCTGAGCGTCTCTCCCTCCTCCTCCCTCCGAACGTCTCTCCCTCCTCCTCCCTCTGAACGTCTCTCCCTCCTCCTCCCTCTGAACGTCTCTCCCTCCTCCTCCCTCTGAGCGTCTCTCCCTCCTCCTCCCTCTGAACGTCTCTCCCTCCTCCTCCATCTGAACGTCTCTCCCTCTGAAGGTCTCTCCCTCCTCCTCCCTCTGAACGTCTCTCCCTCCTCCTCCCTCTGAACGTCTCTCCCTCCTCCTCCCTCTGAGCGTCTCTCCCTCCTCCTCCCTCTGAGCGTCTCTCCCTCTGAACGTCTCTCCCTCCTCCTCCCTCTGAGTGTCTCTCCCTCTGAACGTCTCTCCTCCCCCTCCTCTGAGCGTCTCTCCCTCCTCCTCCCTCTGAGCGTCTCTCCCTCCTCCTCCCTCTGAGCGTCTCTCCCTCTGAACGTCTCTCCCTCTGAACGTCTCTCCCTCCCCCTCCCTCTGAGCGTCTCTCCCTCCTCCTCCCTCTGAGCGTCTCTCCCTCCTCCTCCCTCTGAGCGTCTCTCCCTCTGAACGTCTCTCCCTCCTCCTCCCTCTGAGCGTCTCTCCCTCCTCCTCCCTCTGAACGTCTCTCCCTCCTCCTCCCTCTGAACGTCTCTCCCTCCTCCTCCCTCTGAACGTCTCTCCCTCCTCCTCCCTCTGAACGTCTCTCCCTCTGAGCGTCTCTCCCTCCTCCTCCATCTGAACGTCTCTCCCTCCTCCTCCCTCTGAGCGTCTCTCCCTCCTCCTCCCTCCACATGCAACCTCATCCTCGCCGCACACCAATGAAAGATTGATTTGACCCATGTGTGTACGAGGCCTCAGGCTTCCTACAGAATACCGCCTCTTGGACTTCCACTGGGGCAGTGAACATGGTGAACATGGTCAGACGGGTTTTCCCAATCGAAGCAGGTCCCTCTGCAATTAATTTTATGATCCCAAGCAATTAAAATGCAAAATTCTTGCAATTCATGAGGGGCAAAAGCAATAGCTTCGAGGGTACAGGGCAGATGGATGGATGGATGGATGGATGGATGGATGGATGGATGGATGGATGGATGGATGGATGGATGGATGGATGGATGGATGGATGGATGGATGGATGGATGGATGGATGGATGGATGGATGGATGGATGGATGGATGAAGGGAGGGCGAGAAAGAGGGAAGAATGGATTGATGGATGGATGAAGGGAGGACGAGAAAGAGGGAAGAATGGAATTGATGGATGGATGAATGGAAGTCTTTAATCACAGTCTGACACCTCATCCCAATATGACCCGCTTCTCCCAGTCTGAGCCCCTCTGCCGAAGATATGCCCATGGTGTGTGTGTGTGTGTGTGTGTGTGTGTGTGGGTGTGCTTGTGTGTGAGTAATGGGGCGAGGTCAGGGCGTCCACCATCTGTCCACTCAGAGCGACCCTAAACAACTTTATTTGCACACCAGTGGTACGTGTGGGGGGGGGGGCTGCCCCCTCCCCCATCTTCTGCCTATCGTTTTGTTTCTGGGCACGCTCCCTTCCTTCCCTGGGGGGGGGGGGGGGGGTCTTATACCCGCAGGCGCCTCAGGGTAAGGGATCTTAAGGGTCAGTCACACATATGGTCTTAGTTGCGTGCCTAGTGTGTGTATTAGATTAGATCAGATTAAAGAGGAAATTGTTGGCTTTGGGTGTTTTGGTCTTGACTCTGCGTTGTGTTTGTGCAATAAAATAACCATAAAATAAAGTAGCGACAACCTTAACACATTGCAAGATGGTCTTCTGGTTCAAATGAAGATTTAACACGGGTGCAGCTCGGTTCGTTACAGGATCCAGTTTATTGCATCCTCTCCGCAAACAGGGTTTACAGCAGAGTCTCTCTCTCTCTCTCTCAGCTGACACAATGACCCTCTGTCTATCATGTTCTTAAATAATACTCTTGTGCGTCAACAGTGTCCTTGTTTATATGTCAATAATAGATAGATGTGCCCAGGAGCCCCGATGTCTTCCCCAGTCTTGCCCAAACATATGATAAGAAATGTGACCGGCCTTGTTAGTCGTAACTTAGGTCACCATGGTTCTAAGTAACCCTAAATATCTCCATCAAACATCCCCCAAATCCCACAAGATGGTGGCGGAGGAGGGCACTGGCCCACCTCTGCCCACAAGTACAAACATACAAATAAAGTTTGCTTTGATTTGAAGTCATCCACTCAGGGGCAAGACAAAGACGGCTATCGACGGTGATCTCTCCGGCTCCGCGGCTCGACCGTGGCCTACGCGCGCCTGGGGGCGAGCGCCGGGGACGACCGCGAGACGTGCCGATGAACCGCCTCGTCCTGTTCCAGTCCCGCAGGCGACGGCCGGAGCAGGAAGTTTCCGCGGCGCATTTACGTCTTGTTGTGTGTGTGAACGACAAGGACGGGAGGAAACGGGCGCATTCCTCCCGTCTGGGACGCGATTCCGCTCGCCGCGACACAATGGGACCGGAGCGGCACTTGCTGAGGATGGACTGTACAGTAGGTACGGGTCTTGCCCCTCTTTCCTGCCCCCCCCCCCCTCAAAGACGTCGGCTCCCGCCTGTGTCGCCATATTTCAGCTGCTTCCGGCCTCCTATTAATACCCTCCTCCCGGCTCTGCTTTGGTAAACAGGATACAGGCTCAGTAGTCCGGCCTTCAACTGAACCGAGGGAAGGAGTCGGAGGGGAGGAGAGGGGGGTGGAGGGGGGGGGTGGCCTCGGGCCCAGGCGGGGACAACGCCATTGTCTCTTTGTCTGACTGTCATGTTCCAGAGGCAGGCCCTATGGTTTGCAGCTCTCCGTCTCCCGGAAGTAGACCGGGTCAGGACGCTACAGGTGAAGACAGATTCGTGGTGGCGGAGGAGGAAGGTGATGAATGAGGCTTGATGTTGTTGTTGTTGTTGTTGTTGTTGTGTACTACACTAGAGCACAGCGGCCCG
Source organism: Borostomias antarcticus (assembly GCF_949987555.1). NCBI lineage: Eukaryota > Metazoa > Chordata > Actinopteri > Stomiiformes > Stomiidae > Borostomias > Borostomias antarcticus. Next base: position 22,862,984 of record NC_140244.1, on the reverse strand, counting down.
AGGGCGCTTGGCAGAGATCACAAGAGGGAGTCTGGAGCGGAATCTGATCTCTCCAGAGAGTCAATACACAAGTCTGTTTCAGGAACAATGCAAGTGAGGGACAAAGCTTCAGGACAGTAACACAGACAGTTTACATAACCGGTATACATAACGTGTATAAGATACAGTACTATCAAATACCCATCCTGCCCACTGATGGACATTTGCTGTGTCCCTAACCGGGCAGCGCTCCAGAGGTTTTTAACCAAACACACTCCCTCCAGACGTGTCAGCTTTGTGGTGATTCTTCCAGGACACGGACAGACGCTGAGGTAGCTAGCGCTCCATCTCCCACGAGCTAATTTGCATAATATGCAATTCTGAAAGAAGCTAAATTAATAGAAAAGGCTGACCAGGTAGTTTACAAACTAACAATTTACATATTTACAAACATTCAAAATGCTGCAAAACTCTATGAGGCAGCTTGTGCCCATAGCAGGCCTCTCTGGACAGCCTCAGACCATATCGGACATA
>NC_140244.1:22817471-22854971 GCF_949987555.1 Borostomias antarcticus | reverse complement strand
GTGAAAAAGGAGGGAAAGCAGACCGGACGTACAGTCACCCTTTGATGTGTCTCTCTGCTGCCATACCTAAAGCTGCATGCATTCCTCCCATGCCGGAGTGGTCGTAACCTGTTTGGCTTCCTCTGTGCCCTCATCCTTCCTTCCTCGCTTTCAGGCGGGAGGATTCAAAAATTCAAAAACACCCACGCCTGCCTTTTCAAACAGACTTTGCTCCTGCTCATTTAAGTCACATGCTGGCCAATCCCAGGCCTATTACCGCACAACATGACAGACATCAAAACAAATATTGAATATGGGTTCATTTGAAATGTGGAATGAAAAACCCAGAGGCTATTTACATTCCAAGCCTGTCATATTGGGCGTGATCATGCATAGCACAATATTAATGTTGTCATGTAAATAAAATAAATATTCTGTATTCTGTGTTAGCAAAATTAGGAGGTGGTGATGATGAATACCAATGGGAAACCAATGCTATGTGATTCCAATGCAGGCTCTAGGCTTATCTGCCCCTCATACATCTCGATTTGACATCGAGAGGGTCTGATTCAGGTAGGCAAATATCACAACACAACTTCAGTACGGTAGCCAATTGATACATTCCCCCATTATTGCATATGACATAAACATTGACAGCTACATTTAGTTGAATTATATGTGGGATCAAAACGATTAGCCTACTACATTGATAACCTATAGGCTCTAGTTCTAATACCTCTTTCAGCTGGTCGAGCTCCTGTCGCACGGTCTCATACTCGATCTCCAGGTCGTCATACTGCTGCTTCAGCTGCTGCTTCTCCTCCAGCACCGCCAGCCCGTACTCCGCAGCCTGGATCTTCTCACGGGTGGTCTCACTCAGCTCCCGGGACAGACGCTCGATCTCGCCTCGCAGCCCCTCCGGTCCAGCCTCGGTAACAAGCATCGCGTCGGGATAACCGTGGTCCTCCACAGACATGTTTTTTACCGACTGGTAAAGATGGATCGACCTCGACGATTTGTTAATCCAACCTTGAAGGATCGCTCACAACCCTTTCGTTGGAATAGATGATTAGATTCTTCTGTATTTAAACTGCATGATTGTTACTCTCGTGTTTCTCGTTGCCGCTCCCGGTCTTATGCTTTTTGTCATGTAGCTCTGCTTTAATTTCCTCCGGCAAGAGAGGCCGCTATCCCTCAGAATTGCTCCATGATTGCGGTTCACTTGTCCTTCGCCTCTCGCCGGCTGCTCGGAGCGATTGAGGGAGCTCTGCTCTGTGGCTGTCAGATCACTCAGCTGGGAGAATTCGAAGATTGTCGCGGTGTCTGCTGGGAAATGAAGTCCTGCAGTACACAAAACTAGCACAGGGGGCGTTACAACGGAAACATCAATCGAACTCGTATCCCATCATGCATTGTTATGTGTGCCTATGTGGAGCACGGAAGTCTTTCGCCAACGCGCTTTTATTTAGGTAAAGGCTAGTTCCCATAAACGCAGAGGCAGTTTAGTGTTAAGCTTATGGTAAAATTAAGGTTAGGGTTAAGATTGTGGTCAAGGTTAGGTTTAGGGTTAAGGTTAGGTTTAGGTATAAGGTTGGTTAAGGTTAGGGTTAAATTTAGGGTCGGGGTTATGGTTTGACCGCACTCTCCGTTCATGGGAACTAGTCTTTACCCTTTTATTTTCATTAAAAAGGCAGTCATCGTGTGTCTCTGCTGCCCTCTGTCGGCGATGCTGCTCTGTCCCCGAACCAACAGCCTCCTAGCTGGTATTTTCATGCATTGCTCTCCTCCGTTGCAGTTCACATCGGTTCACACACTAGCTAGCTAGTAGCTGTCCAAATGGCTACGACCATGTCCTGGGCATCTTATCTGTTAATTCATACGGTGATATTTTCATGGTATGTTTTTACGGTGTCGGTTAATTGCTCGTTAAAAAGCACAGAGAGACATCCAGGGGCGAAAACATATGGAGGGCGATGGAAATATCTGACTTTTCTGAATCTGGTAAGCGCGGCGGTGTGTTGACATCAAGCTGCTACTAGCTAGCTAGCTAACGCTGGGTAGAATAGATCGAATACCTTTGATCTAGCTAGCTAGTACTTCTACTACTAGCTGTTACTGACAGTAGCCTAGGATAGACGATCATGCATTAGCCAGATAGCAAGCTGGCTGTAAATAACGCGTTTTTGCAGCCATGCAATGCATGAGAACCCGGTGGTTTAGGCTATGCGTATTTTATCATATTTTTTTCCGCGCAGGTGATGCAGACCGTGTTCTTCGGTCTGTGTGTCTTGATCGACTTATTCCAGCTGATACTGCCAGCTAAAAGCTTGCGTGGGGGTCTTGCACTTCTCCTGGTAAAACTACGGGACATCATATTCACTGTCCTAGCCTTTCCTGTCGGGACAGTAAGTTTCTGTTCTTCACAACGTATCATGCATCCATTGATCATGTATTATCCGATCGGAGTACCATTCTTAATCAACTTCAGCTAATCTGACCACTGTCGTTTTTCCACAGTTTGTATGTTTATCTTTCTGGACACTGTATACCTATGACAGAGAGCTGGTATACCCTAAATTCCTGGATGAGATTATTCCTCTTTGGCTGAACCATGCGCTGGTAAGTGTCACTGTAACCTTATTGTGTCGCTATGTGGACTTCGGACTGGTAGGTTAATGGATGCAGTTCAAGGCTGTATTGCAGGAGCACAGTATTCATGTGAGAAAGTGACCTAACTGTAAGATCATGAATATCTAGCTATTCAAAGGAATGATCTTCTACAGTCAGATCCTCAACCACATTGTGTGTGTGTGCATGGGCGCACGTGTGTGCGTTGCGCTGTGCAATGTTTTTGTTTACACTGTACACTCATCTCACCTGTAACATATTTGGCCAGTAGAAAGTTGCACTGGTCAACACCACCACAATCACAAGCGGTTTAAACTAGCCTCGCCCACAGTTTTCCGACCCTACTCATCACTTCTTTCACCTCAATATACCTGTTTACTATCCAGTCCTAACAGTTTTTGTCATATTTGTATAGTGAGCGCACAACGCACAGGCTCACAAGGGATTGTTACACATGTAGCCGACACCAGTGACAGTAGTCTGGTTGTTCTTCCATTATCCTTCATTAATTCCCTTTTCTGTCATCTCATGTTTGATTGGTTACAGCACACTGTCATCCTGCCCTTGGTATTGGTGCAGATGTACATCCAGCATCACCGGTACCCCAGCAGATTTAAAGCCATCTTGGGCTTGGCCCTCTTCGCTGCTCTCTATCTGGCATGGTAAGCTCCTCGCTGTCCTCCATCAAGATACCCACACACCACTAATCAGGGAAGGCTACATGTTTCCCCTTTGCATGTATCTATTTATTTGAATGATCTCTCTGTCTTTCCCTGTGTTCCCTCTCCCTGCGGGTATGTCAGGATTCTGTGGGTGCACCATGTGGCAGGGATCTGGGTTTACCCCATCATGGCTCACCTCAGCCCTCTGGGCCTGGGCCTGTTCCTGGGGGTGGCGTGTCTTTCCATGGCCCCCCTCTACCTGCTAGGGGAGAAGCTCAACCGCAAGATCTGGGGCTGCACAGGTGAGAGACTAGAGGTGACGTTTACCTTTGGTGTGTCAAGGTTAAGATTGTTCATTAACAAGCGTGTGTGCGCTCTCCCCCTCCCATCTCTCTCTGAAAGGGCCTCAGAAGAAAAAGAAGAAGTAAGTGTCTGCTGGTGTGTAAGCTGAGCAGCACAGGGCGGAGCAGAGAGGCCTATATCTCACATGAGAACGGACAGGGTAGGATAGGACAGAACAGGACCCAGGCCCACCAGCACTGACCCACCCCCTCCCCCCCAGGATACACTGGGGATGAACATTTCAGACATGCTCCCTTGGACGGAGACAATATTAAAACCAGTACTGTTAAAAGATGTGTCATTGTGGACTAATGGCTCTATGGGATCCATCATGTTTATGTGTTTTAAATGACAGGTTCAGAATTTCGCAATATAAGCCATGTGATAAGGTTATTTACGATTATATACAACGGCCGATATCAACGTTTTGTCAAAGGGTGCAAACCCGATGGGAAGCATACTGTGGCAATATTTTTTGTCAGAACATCAACGGACACCAGTGACCACACGGTGAGTTTCCTGTCTTTGGCAACGAGAGTTTATGGTGTTTTTGAGGGATTTTGTTTATGCACCTATGGATCCGTTGAGTGTGTTAGCGGCGATGGGTTATATCTGCACCGTGTAATGCTAGATTCCAAACCTGTCCTTTAAAGTAAATTCTTAATGAAGTTTAGTTGTATTGTCGTCTCGTCCTCAGTGGAGCAGTTTTGCACTGGTTTGTTTGTGTATGCTGTGTACAACACTATGTATGATGATGATCCATCTCGCTGTTATTCTACTTCTTAATCAGAATGCTGCTTCAATTAATACTGTACTGATTTATGAAAGGGACCTATCTGTTTGTGCACATTTTACCCATAGGATTAATTCACAGTTATAGTAACTTTTAGAGTACATTTATATTTATTATGTCATTTGTTGGGAAGAAAGACCTTGACGAGGTTAAATAAATGATATTTAATGATAATTGTACAAACACATGTATCCATTGTATCCTTGTGTTGAGCGTGATACCATTTGATGCCAGGTGAGGGAGCTATCTGGCCACCTTTCCTCTGCAGGCAACACAGGAGGGTGATAACTAAGGATGCTACAGCTGTTGTTATTACCTCCGCCCCAGCGACAGCAGGGCGTGAGGTCATGTTTTTGGTGGCGTGTGTTTATTGGTTGGTTGATTTATTGGTTTGTTAGCAGGATTACGCAAAAACTACCAGACTGATTTGAGTTCCATGGGCCCACTGAGATCCTTTTAAATCCTGGAGTGGATCTGAATCATGGGGCGGGTCCAGGAGCCGCCCAAACACGACCGGCCATTCACCTCCATTCATTTTTATTTTTTTTTACTTTTTGGCACGGGAGCGAAAAAAATTCCCCGTATTCATTGTCAATGGGGGGAATTGAAATGGTCATATCTCAACATAGGAAGATTACAGTGACACAGGATTTTGGACTGTCATGAAGCTCTCAACCTTATGCATGCAGCAATACCAAACTCGTCCTGCTCGCACGCACGTACGCGTGCACAGAGACACAAAGTGCATTCATGCGCTGAGGTCTGTGCTCTCTGAGCACCATTTCTAGTTGTCCATTCAACACATGTTGTAAGTAAAGAAATAAATGGTAATGTACATGTTTTATATTCGGTATATTGTGCACATGAAAGAAAAAAAACATCTAATTTACAAATGCACAGAATCACACAACACACGGACTATACAAGACTATAGTAGTATTACTAGTCTATGCAGTCCATCCTAGGGCTTGTACCTGGCCGGGCTACACAGATCAGATATCCCACTGTGATCCATTCCCACTCTCCTGAGGTCATCTTGTACTTCCACCTCCCGCATGCCAGAGAACCTGAGTCTAGGCAATAGGCTACTTGGAGCTGCACTACTATGTCATTTATAATGTATGGTCAAAGGTGCAACTGTTCAAACGATCCTAGAGTCTATATTTGACCACAGGTCTTTATCAAACTACAGAGGGTTACAGTAAGTAAACCTAAAATACTGACGCTGAACACAAATGATTGTCAGTCCTCTGATCATAAAATATATTTGATATCATAATTTACAGCATGATGTTGACAGAGTATCTAACTAGATACAGAATTAATGTACTTCCAACGACTGTCCTTATGAACCCATTTTGAAACTAGAAATGGTGCTCAGAGAGCACAGACCTCTGCCCATGAATGCATTTTGTGGCTCTGCGCGTGCACATGCATGCGAGCAGGACATGTTTGGTATTGCTGGGTGAGAACTATGTGCAGGTCCAAACCCAGTGTCTCTGTGACCTTCCCATATCAAGTTATTGCTGTTTAAATTCCCACATTGACAATGAATGGCCTGCCCAGACGTATTTGGGCGGCTTGTGGGCCCGGCCCATGCTTTGGATCTGCTCCAAAAATTAATAGGTTCTAAGCCCGCCCATGCTACACCCCTCCACCGAGTTTCATGAAAATCGATCTGGTCTAATCTCCCTCGGGCCACAGCCCAACTTTGCCCCGCACACCCCAGTCCAAACCCTGTGTCTCTAACGCTCCCACACAGGCAGCTGTTCCTTCTAAGTTTTGTTTTCATTGCTGGGGCTACACCACTCCACCGAGTTTCATGAAAATCGGTTTGGTAGTTTTCATGTAATCGTAGTCCAGGTGAATGGCCAGCCTGGCTGTGTTTGGGCGGCTCGTGGAATCGTCCCGTGATTCGGACCCACTCCAAAATTTAGTGGGTTCTAAGTTGGACCATGCTACACCGAGTTTCATGAAAAGCATAGTAGTAGTTTTTGCGTAATGGACCTGCCCTGAGATTCGCTGGGGTAGTTAAAAATAACTGTAGGTGAATCGGTGTCTGGCTTCGTTCTAAGTTTTGTTTTCATTTTGTGTAATCGTAGTCCAAAAAATGACTGGAGGTGAATGGATGGCTGTATTTGGCTCTATGGCGCCCCCCTCGGGTAACAGCCAGCAGGGGGCAGTGCAGTGCACTCCGGGTTCTCCCCCCACACACCCCAGTCCAAACCCTGTGTCTCTAGCACCCTCACACAGGGAGCTGGCTTCGTTCTATGTTTTGTTTTCATTCATGAATCTGGCCCGTGATTTGGAACTTCTCCAAAATGTAGTAGGTTCTAAGGTGGCCCATGGTACACCCCTCCATTGAGTTTCATAAAAATAGTTTTGGTAGTTTTTGCGTAATCATAGTCCAAAAAATAAATGGAGGTGAAGGACCAGTCCAGCTGTGTTTCGGTGGCACGTGGACCAGACCCGTGATTCGGATCCACTCGAAAATGTAAGGGCATGTAAGTTGGCCCATGCCACACCTATCCAGCGAGTTTCATGAAAATTGGTCAGGTAGTTTTTGCGTAATCCTTGTTCAAATAATGAATGGAGGTGAATGGCCGGCCGTGTTTGGGCGGCCCGTGGACCTGACTTGTGCTGCGGATCTGCTCCGAAAACATTACCTCTCGCTGGTAATGAATGGGGGATTTTTTTTGTTCCTGAGCATAAGTCCAAAAAATGAATGGAGGTGAATGGTTGGCCGGCTCTTGACCAGTCCTGTGATTTGGATCCGCTCCGAAATGTAACTGGTTCTAAGTTGGCCCATGCTACACTCCTCCACTGAGTTTCATGAAAATCGGTCTGATAGTTTTTGCGTAATCCTGCTAACAGATAAACACATGCCACCAAAAACATTACCTCTCGCCCTGCAACGCTGTTTCTAGGGGCGGAGGTCACCGAGCGCTCCATTACTAATGAGTTAAACAAATGAAATACGGCACCACATCCAGTCAGCGGTCACTCATCGTCGGGGAGCTTTGACGTGTGCTTTGTGATGTGTCATAGTTGTTGAACGTCAGAAACGTGCTTCTCTCTCTCTGAGAACGCAGCCTTAATCAGCTTTATCATACTGTAAGTAAGCCAGTCTGATCCTGACCTGGCTTTGCTGCTTCATCACTTAGGTCTTGGCCCTTTCTTGAGCAAGATAGAGTACCTGTACAGTATATATTTGGATGCTCCAATCCCTTATTTCCCAGCAAATGATTGCAATGCAGAAGACTTTTCATTTGATGTAATTAACAATGTAACCTGTATGGCCACTGTGCAGATACTCAAGACCATGAATGAGCCTACAGTACAATCAACTTTATCTAGTGGTGTTTACTTACTGTACTGAATGCAGCATGACTATCTGATTATCTCCAGATGATTGATACAGAGGCAGACTGACAGAAGAGCTTGAACCAAGATGTTTTTTGCCGCCAACGTGGGACCCTCCTCCTCCTTGACTATATTTGTGGTAATGGGATTAGTACTGTAATCCGGTAAAGTCAGGAATAGCCCTGCTCCTCAACCCCCTGGACTACAGTTAATGTAATGACTTAGAATTTACCAGTAGGGATCCAGATAGCATAGGACGTTAGATCAGCCTACTGGACACCTCTGATGGTTCTCTCTCTCACTGAGCCCCCCTCCATGGAGATGGGGATGCTGTGCTCTTCCATCCGAGGACACATCCCAGCACCTGAACAGAGAGAGTTAACACCCCAAAGAGGGCTGTAGTGGATGGTGTAGATGCTCCACCCCTCAGAGCTAATCTGAGGTGAATTAAATCAAGTAAGGCCATGGTGGGGCATGTCTGCTAAGCCTGAGAGAGAGAGAGAGGAGAGAGAGAGAGAGAGAGAGAGAGAGAGGGAGAGAGAGAGAGAGGACTGCAGAGGAGGCAGATTCATTGTTTGCCAGATCTCATGATGGCTTGTGGAGTAGTTTTCTATTGATGCCTGAAGATGCTGATGATCACTAGTTCTACCACTCTGTCATCACAGGTAAATACATGTTTATGATTGCATTATGTAGCTAGCACTGCTATTGTTCAAGGGTATATTGGATCTACCGTCACAAATGACATCAGGTGATGAGCTAGGCAGCTGCTGTCTTGAAACTGATCCCTAAAATGGATTATGAGTAACGGATTATGGTGTCAACTTCTACTTTTGACTGCATGTCCGACAGTCAACTGTTTAACTATGGAATATTTTGAGTAATGTTCAATAGCGCTCTTACACAACATGCTATTTTTCAGTTCAACATTCGCTGTGTGTGTATCTGTCTCAAGACCTCGTCATGGCAGTGGACGTGGGTCTGAGTGAGCAGTCTTACAGCCCTCCACCAGCAGAAGAGCCGTGGAGTCCCCTACCACCTCATGGAGTTCGGTAGGACCGGTCTTCTACTGTAGACCAGGACAGAGTAGGACAGTTGTATTCCTATAGATATGGACATGGTTTTATGTAAATTACTGGACTGTACATCCTTTCGTATTGAGCTGGTATTTCCTTTAGCTTATTCTACAGTGTATATTGTACAGTATACTAGTATTGTAGTAGTACACTAGTATTCTGTACCTGATACTTGGGAGTCAGAACAGGGTGCAGTGTTACTAATTATGTTGTCTGGTGACTAATGCCAGAGAAAGGTTAAGTGAAACCCTCCCTGAACACCTGAGCTTAGCTGCATGGGGATTGTCCCAATTCAATTGTGTAGCTTAAACGTTTCAGGAGTAGATCTACACAAGGGTTAATTGTGGGAGAAACATGGGACAGGATCATTAGTTAATGCTGTCCTTGGTCAGGCTTGGAGGTCAACACTCTACTAACATATTGAATGGAATGCTCAATTCTCATAACACTCTCTCTCTCTCTCTCTCTCTCTCTCTCTCTCCCTAGTCTGGAAACCCCGGGCAAAGTACACAATCGTGGGGGAGGCTCTGCGCTATGTCATCCCCGGGCACATGCAGTGCTCAGTGGGCTGTGGGGGTCAGGCCTGCAAGTACGAAGACCCCTCCCGCTGGGGCGCAGACCACCAGGCCATAAAAGGCCTCTACTCCTCCTGGTGACACGGACACTACTCCACTCAACTCCAACTCAGTTGTAGTCTACCCAACTCGTGTTTTATTGCCTTTCTTACATTGTGTTTTTTTCATTTCAGGGTCACTGACTACCTACTTGCCATGGCAAGACCCTCCACCGAAATCATAGAAAAGTACAAGATCATTGACCAGTTCAAAAGGTATAAAAAAGTTCCAACACCAAGTCTTTGTCAGGGTTCTGTAGTATGGGGAAACAGTATCTGTAGGATCAGTTCAATGGGAGCTCCGCTGAGTGTGTGTGCATGTGTGTGTGTGTGTGTGTGTGTGTGTGTGTGTGTGTGTCCAGCTGTGGTGTGAAGACGGTGATAAACCTGCAGAGGCCGGGGGAGCACGCCAGCTGTGGAAACCCTTTGGAGTCGGAGAGTGGGTTCACCTACCGGCCAGAGACCTTCATGGAGAACGGCAGTAGGAACTGCACCATTCCTCTACTGTACCAGAGATGGTCATGAATGTGTGCGCGTGTAGTTTCTAGACCCTTCCGTCAGGTTGCATGAGTGTAAGACAGGAAAACATCGGCCGCCTGTCTGTTCTTTCTACATCGGCATAGATTGAATCCACAATGGTCCAGCTATTGGCACAGATGAGGTACTGTGTCCATTAATAAGCCATTCCCATTCTTATACCTTTCAGTATATTTTTACAACTTTGGCTGGAATGATTACGGAGTGGCCTCCCTGTCGACCATCCTGGACATGGTGAAGGTCATGGCCTTCGCGATGGAGGAAGGCAAAATGGCCGTTCACTGTCATGCTGGTCTAGGGAGAACAGGTAGAGGACAATGACTACTCAGTATTCAGTCCCTAAAATGCAATATATTTCTTTTTTAAAACACTTAAAACAACTTATCTAAACTTGATCTATTCAGTTTTCATTGCTCATTGCTTTTCCCCAGGTGTGTTGCTGGCATGTTTTCTGGTCTACGCTACCAGGATGTCGGCTGACCAGGCCATCACGTACGTGCGTGCCAAGCGTCCAAACTCTATCCAGACCCGAAGCCAGCTGCAGTGTGTGCGGGATTTCGCCGGGTTTATGGTCCCCCTCAGGAGCGTGTTCTCCGGTGCCGAGCCCAGGACCGGCCCGGTCAGCCTCTCCCAGTACCTGACCCGCCAGGGTCACATGCTGCACGGGTACGAGCGGCGCCGGCTCAGGCACCTGCCCAAGATCATCCAGCTGGTGTGCAGTCTGCTGCTGGACATCGCCGAGAACCGCCAGGTCATAGAGGAGGACATCCTGGAGGTGCCCGACATCACCGCCGAGGTGGAGATGAGGATCCGTCACTTCCATCGGAGTTTTGGGCTGGACAGAGGCCGGCCCCGCCTCCCAGGCCTGCCCACCGTCCCCAGGCACGCCAACGAGCCTCCCATCTTCTACCACCGCAAGAGCCTGTGCTACAGTGACTCGGACCTGCGGCGTTTGGGCTCTGATCTCAACCTACTGTCTCGACCTCTGACCTCCCTCTCCCAGAGCAACGTGCCCGGGGCCTGCAGCTCCTCCCAGGTTTCCCGGCCAGGGTCCATCACCTGCTACGGCTCCACCGGGTCCCTCTGGGAGCAGAAGAACTTCCTAGCGGATTCCCCCCTGCTCAGGAAGCTGAAGCAGAAAGCCATCCAACGCAGCGGGTCTGTGGGTGACCCGCAGAAATCTCCCAGAGGGGGCAACTTTTTCACCAGGTGGAGGGCAGAGGTGGCCACCGACAACGGCGGGAAGTCTCGGGACAAGGTCGAGGAAGAGGAGAAGTCGGAGGTGCCCTTCATCACCATCCAGACGGAGCTGTCCCTGGAGGCCAGGAGGCTGCTGGTGGCTCAGGCCCTGGCTGTGGACCTGCAGCAGGAAGGAGAGCCAGAGCACAAACACAGAGTCTCCATCTGGCAGGTAAGAAGGTTATATAAAAAATAAAAAACGTTATTATTCATGGCATATCTGAGCTCCATTTGCAAAAAACTGAGAAAGAAAAGACAACAAACAACAGAGGAATCAGAAGTCTAAGTCTAATAGTCCTACTTGATCTCATGCTCATAAAACCAAAGTTGAAATTTATCTGTGTGTGTGTGTGTGTGCGCACAGGCAGAGTTGAACCTGCAGGGGGCGTGGGAGAGGCTGTGTATGGAGCGGGACCCCTTCGTCCTCGCTGGGCTCATGTGGCTGTGGCTGGAGCAGCTCAGAGAGCCGGTCATCTCCACCACAGCTGTCCAGGGCCTGGTCCCCAACAACGCCAGCCCCCAGACCGTCCTCAACACCCTGGACCAGGTCTGTCCTCGGTCCGACCCAGACCAGCTCCGGTCAAGCCAAGTCCTATACCATACTAAATTCTTTTCACCATGTTATATTTTTTCATTTGATCTTTTTTGGGGGGGGAGTGCCGTGCCATTACTCATACTATAAAATCAGGTCGTAAAAGAGGACTGTGACAATTGCGAAACTACATCTTAAATGATTTGCAGTTAATCCCTTTGGGCTTTGTTTGACCACCCCCCAGGGTGCCAGACAGTCCCTGACGTGCATCCTCGACTGTATGGCTCACATCCTCATCATCCCAGAGAAGGTAGAGGCCGCTTTCCTGGACCGCACCATCAAGGCTTTCACTCAGGTACATAAGACCTGCACGGCACACACAAAGACTATATTTCTTGTGATTAAATGCTGTTTCTGAATGACCCGTGTATCTCTCTGCAGTTGGAGAAGGTCTCGGTGAAGGGGAAGGAAGTGTACGAGACCCTGACGGAGATCCTCAAGCCCGTCCTCCAGGACATGAGGCGCACCGCTGTGAAGGAGGATCAGATGACAAACTTCCCATCTATGCCCATCTACCCTGCCTCATACCCCCCCTGAGCTGCTTCCCCCAATCTATACACACCTGTTCCACTAGGACCACAGCCATAGCCTATATATATTGTGCCTTCCTGTAAAGTTTATTTTTTCCTCAATTTGAGATTTATTTTGTCATGTACAGTACTGTTGTGTAATAAGATGTAATGGTAAATAGTTGTTTTTAAATTATCTTACCTGAGCGTTGTACTCAGGTAACATCCCAGTAGACCAGTAAGAGATTGTTTTATTTGGTTGACCTTGGTCAACTGTCAAGTTTGGTCTAGCTTGAATGTGGGGCATTTTTTATGCGGTACACGCGTTAAAACTCTGGTTTTACTGTCCATGCACTGACATACTGTACCTCAGCACCAAGCAACGCAGTCCAGTGGTTGTACCTACCTACCTATACACCCTTGTATAGAATACGCATGTTTTATTGAACAAAAATAAAATATCGCACAACAATAACCCCCACCAAACAATTGCATAATAGACCTACCAATGTGACAGAAATAATCACATGTCCCATTTAATCACAGAAGGGAGCATTAAGGCACATTTACAGTATTCAGACAAAATATAGACATATCCATGTGTTATAAGCTGCTTTGGTAAGACCCTCATGATGTTTTAGGAGCTGAAACAGTAGGCCTTGAGGACATCCTTCCCGTCCACCGCCTCCGTCGACGCCACGATGCTGGAGTAGTCGCACGCTACTTCGGTGAACCCTCTGTTAACAAGGAAACAGAGCAGACGACGGGAGAAAATGTGTCGATTTGACTTATCATTACTTCTGCATGTCTTGGTAGTAAGCTGTATAGAGTGCAGGCTATACATGCTGATCCAGCGACAGAGCCAGGCGCGTCTCTCTGTACCTGGACATGGAGTGCGAGCCGCCCAGCAGGTGGTATCGGCTCTGCAGGGTGAGACCGCGGTCCCCGTCTGTCTTCCACGTCAGCACTCGCAAGGACAGGTCCCGGGAGGCGCTGACCACGCGGAAGCTATCCTGAGGAACAACACTGTGACTTTCACCATCTAAATAGATATTACCCAATGCCAAAGTGATTAAAAAAACATATCTAGCACATTGAAGTAGATATGCACAAGAAGTAGGGGGGCGGGTACTTACCACACAGATGGAGGTGATTGGTCCTACATGGTCGGTGAAGCTGGCGAGCAGCGTGCCAGTGAGAGAGTAGACCCTGAGCGCTCTGTCAGCTGCTACCACCAGAGTGCTGCCGCTCTTGGCCTCCAGGAGAATGTCTGAGGACCAGCTGTCGAACATCAGGTCAAACGACGCCACCTGCTGGACTGAAATGAGAGGTGCTCACGACCACGGACCAAAGGTCCCTCGGCGCACACACAAGGTGCACGTTCACAGCAATTATGCATGAAAAAATGCATTTAGAAAGACATGAGCTTATTAGAGTGACAGCTGATGTATTTATTCAGTGAATTACTTAAGAACCGGAACACATCATTACCCTGTATCTCTGATTTATATCTGTTCTTCTTAACGCTGATATCAAACACAGAGAGGGTCTTGCTGTTGTTATTGTTGTGTGAGCGGTTTTTGTGGTGGATGACGGCCAGTCTGGCGGGCTGGGGGGGCAGAAAGGCAGCCGCAAAGCATCCTGGGACTGCCAGACACTGGCACAGAGGCTCCTCCCCCTCAGAGGGAGCCACCAAACTCTGACTGGAGATCACCTGACAATGACGTCACACCATGGACACACAATATGCCACATGAGGATTAGTATATTCGCATTAAGAGTGATGAGTCATCCTTACTTCAAATTAAAGGCCCTACGAGGAGTTTCGGGAAGCGGAAGTGTTTTCCGCCCAAAAAGACCACATTTCCCATGAGCCTCCCCGCGCACCATTACACAAGGTCGTAAACCTTAGCTACCTGAGCCGGGTGTTTTGAAGACGGAACGATCGCCACTGACGAGGTAATTACATAGGTCTTACTAGTAACGTTACTTTTGACAATATAGAACGGTCATATTTAAATTATTCTTTGTCTTGTCAGCGGCGTAGGCTACTGCAGTAAATCGTTTCGTCATTCAAAGGAAGTTCTGGACGACCCGACCACGAAATAATAATCTAAAAATAAACTACATACAAGAAACGACATTTGTCGAAAATGGACACATAAACAAGTATGGGTAATGTATATTCACCCACATTAAAATGAGACTGTTTCGTAACCAAAAATAAACTCCTCGGGGTACCTTTAAATTAAGTATCAACACGGAAGTGACGCGACTACCTTTGGACTTGAATCGATGTGATTCTTTGTACCGGCCAGGATCCATTTTCTGTCAGGTGAAGCCAGGAGCAGGTTGACCTTGAAGGTGTCACACACCACCAGGCTGGACAGCTTTGACAGTGATGGACCACTAAGAGCATGCACAGCCCCTTGACTGGTCCCCACCTCGAAGAAAAGGAGTAAGAAATCAGTATTCGTGGGTATCTGTATGTGTGGGCGTGGTATGATCAGTTGTTTTCAACTGAAGACACCATTTGAATAATTCTGGTTAACAATCAGACTCACTGAGACATAAGAGTGATCGTCTATGCTGAACTGTAGTAAGGTGCATTGTGGAGATTCAGAGGAATAGGAGGCCGTTTCCTCTCCAGTCTTCCCCTGCCATGTTTTGATGACTCCCGCGGAGTCTGCAGTGATGACCACTCCGTGGTGAGCATCGACAACGAGGCCGGTCAGAGGACTCTGCACAAGACTGCACCACAGCTGCTCTCCCTGGTACAGTGGGTGGATAGGCACACAGAGGACAGAATGATTAACTAATATACTAACTACTAATAACTATCAACTATGTTTAGCCACTGTATATATCTTCCTAAATACCTCAAAGAGTAACCATGTTGACTAGGTGTAAACCCAAAATATTACCAAATGTTTGGGCTTACACACAGTGAAACACATCAATCCTGATCTTCATTTTGACGTTTCGTTGCAAAAGTGATATTCGTGGTCTTTTAGTAGTAAATCTGGCTGGTTTGTGCCCCTATTGAGTCAAGTATGCATGAGAAATCCATGATGTAGAATCAGTAGAATCACCTTTGCTATTTCTATGCCATCTCAGGGGAGTGGCTCTTAAGAAGTAGGGTGCTTTCTAGGTGTGGGTGTGGCACAACTCTACCGGAATGCATTTTTTGAAAATGTGGGGTTGGGCAAAGGCTTAAAATAAATTGCTTAATGAGACATACCATCTAGGTGGTTCATTATCTAGACTGACAGGGAGTAGTAGACCTAAAGGACAGACCTTGTGGATCTCCCACGCCCTGACTGTACCATCAGAGGACGCGCTGCACACGATGGGGCTGCGGCTCCAGACGTCAGAGCCCTGAGGGGTGTTGCCATGCAGGTAACCAAACCCAACCACCTTGCCTGGGTGAGGTCACCCAAAAGAAAACAACATTTATAAAGTAGCGTTTTGATAGGCTTTGATATAGGCTTACAGAACCGCAACCAACCGCTTCAAGCAGAGCGCCCATATTAGGCCTACCTGTATGACCTCGGAGGCTTTTGCAGGTGTACCCGCTGGACCTGCCTTTCGCCATCTTCAGCTCCAGGTGAGAGCGACGGAGGTAATACTCCTTCCACGGCTGCTTCCCGTGTTCGGCACACACCACTGCGATATTACAGAAGCCCCATTGCTGGAGACACATCTTCCTGAATGAGACATGAAATAGCTACTTTAGGATTTGATCTTTCTGTAATTTAGACAGATTATTAGATAGTCTCACTTCAGTGATAATGCCATATTGCTAAAGGGATATTTTACCGCCACAACCACGGAGTATCTGCAGCCTCGTGCCAATTCTGAAAAAAAAAGCAATTCAACAGGAACACGGAATATTTCCCATTCATGCATTTTATGCTACATCTGAATTCTTACTTCCGCAAGTTCGTCCTACCTTACAAACACTGGAAACAGTGATTAAATCATCCTCTTTAAAAAACGAAAAAATATGAATTAGGCAATCATGTGTTAGAAACGGATCGTTCATGTTCACTGACAAAGCAAACTATCTCCTATTTATGAGTAGCCTGTTTCCGTGGATTATTAGGTTATTCTATGGGGGTGTTTATTCTCAGTATGCAACTTTTTTTCTACACCAACTACGGAAAGGCTGGGAGGACAAAATTTCTCAAACATTTATTTTTTAAACGCACTGTTTGGACTGTGGATAGAAATAAGAAAGAACGAAGCTGCTTCCAATGATGGCACTCTCATAGGGACACACTGGCAATTTGGGGCTACA
The DNA here is from genome assembly GCF_949987555.1 of Borostomias antarcticus. Classification (NCBI taxonomy): domain Eukaryota; kingdom Metazoa; phylum Chordata; class Actinopteri; order Stomiiformes; family Stomiidae; genus Borostomias; species Borostomias antarcticus. The sequence goes on along the minus strand of NC_140244.1, from coordinate 22,838,338 downwards.
AACTGTTTATTTTTTGCACGAATTGTGTAGAACCGACACCAATAATCAATACCATTTCATGGTGAGCGGCGTCAACCCGAATTGCTCTGCAGATGGCGCTATTATAAAAGGTGGCGCGTCGGGAGAGACGCACTGACCACGCTGGGCTTTTACGCGCAAACTGTTTCAGAGCAGCAATGATACTTGAGCATCTTCAGAATGAGCGAAAAGGAAACCAAACCTCGCAACTTGAATGCATGTTAACATTTAGAAATGTAAAATATCAAAGCTGCCATTTACGGTCTGTGATTATTCTGATTAGCCTTTAAATTTAAATCCAGGTTCAATTACTATTGACAGTGATATAGGCTCATGTTTGGTTATGTGTATTTTACTAATAGTCCTAATGCTGTCTGGGACAGTCAAAAGCCAACCGATTAAAAACAGGTGAATCTAATGACACAACTAGAATATGAGAGATTCAGCCCGGGCGGGATTCCTCATGAGGGCCCCGTGCGTTCTGAACACGCCCCAGAGAGATGAGCCAGATATATAGCCGACCTGCGGGTAGTCGAGAAACTGTGAGAAAGAGATAATCGCGGCACAAGCACTTGCTCATCTCTGCTACCTGTGACACCTCGCAATGAGAAGACGGCGCAGCAAAGGGGCTACGTAGGGGGAGTTTACGGATACGTAACACCTAATACATCAATGATTTGATGTTTTATCTGTTTGGGATATAGGACTTCTACGTTTATACTCACTCGGAGATACGCTGGAACTACTTTGACCGTGACTAACGATCGGATAATACCTTTTCATCAGTTCTCTGCTCGCTGTATGAAACTGAGAGCGGAGGCATCATGAGTCGGAGAACGCGACGTTGGATTTTTCGGGTTTTACTTTGCCTTGGGATTGTGTATTTGAAAATTGGGTGAGAAATACTGACTATTTTGAAATAATTAATGCGGCACATTTAGCCTATTTCTCGTTAATAGATACTGTCCAGCTGTGAGGATATTTTAAATTGATAAACCATGTAGGCTAGATATTCGTGTAGGCTATAAGGGTTTAGCCTATATTAAAAGTTTATAAACTATCATAGGATACAGCCATTCTGTTGTGTGGGCTAAATATTCTGTTCTGTAGTAGGTTATTTAGTGGTCATGTCTATAAAGTAATACTTAATGCATTGTTAATTGTATCAAGATCCAATTGTGTTTCTGATATGTTTTCCTAATGTCTAAATTAAAATAAGTCTATTTTAGTGACCACATTTATAAAACAGCACAAACCAAAATAGTTTGATATCTCAGAAAAGTTAGACATAACCATAGAGTTGAACTTTGTCTTTATGTCTTTTCTCGCAACTAATGGTCTCTCTCTGCGTGTAGACCACAGTAACATTATATTTTCAATAACCTCATATTGAGTTTTTCGTTATCTGTCTACAGCCTGCTTTACAGTGGCCGTTCATTAGCCACATATGAACTGCGAATTATGTTCAGGACTATGCAATTAGTTAGGCTGCAAGGTTTGGATTAATTTATTGACCTACACAAACTACCCCAAACTAGAATGTTTAATTGGCTTATTCAACTATTTATAAACATGTATCTCCCTTCACAGTGGCTTCTCGTCGGTGGTCGCGCTAGGTGCGAGTATAATCTGTAACAAGATTCCCGGTTTGGCTCCTCGACAGCGGATTATTTGCCAGAGTCGTCCCGATGCCATTATCGTCATCGGAGAGGGAGCCCAAATGGGCATCAACGAGTGTCAGTTTCAGTTTAAAAGCGGGCGTTGGAACTGTTCTGCGCTTGGAGAGAGGACGGTCTTCGGAAAAGAGTTGAAAGTGGGTATGTTGCCTATCACTTTAAGTTTGTTTAGAATTTGGAAAATGTTTTGTTTTGTTTTTATTGTTGTTGTTTTATGTGTCCATGAAATGCTCCCCAATCCTGCATAGTCTATCCCTGTAGAATATGAAATAATCTCAATTTACAGACATGCGTAATATTGTGCGTCATCAGAGCTGCACGAGGCCACGCCGGCATAGTGTACCTACTCAAATGAGACTTTTCACAATTTAGATGCTGCTTGCTACTTGTTTAACGCCTCAAAACAACCCCTCCGTAGCACAATTATTAATGGAAGATTAATATCACATTGTTTTGTTTGGTCTGGTACTGTAGTCTGTGTGATAACCATTATAACTTTCCAGAGGATCCGGTTGAGGTAGTGTCATGTACACCAGGCCTTGTCTTTCAAGTCAGTAGGGCTCTGAACAGGTCTAGGTAGCCTATTTGAAGCCAGAACTGTAACAAAGCTCCTGTGAACATTGACAGCCTCTCTATTCAGCTCTGCACAGTCTCAGGAGACACATATTCACTGGTCTTTATCCCTTTCTAATGTTGGGTGCTGTGGCTCTCACTGTAAGGATGTAGATCTTACCACGGGTATAAGTTACTGGGAGGAAAACATCTACATTATGAAAATAAAGACTTGAAGTACTGAATTGCACTTAGAGGATGAATTAGAGAATTAAAATCGAACACCACCACTGGCTAGACAATGGGCTCTCAGCAAAGATGGATGTTGACTTGGCCTAGCCCTAGGGGATGGATGGCCTACACTTCATACAGATGCATGTTCATTTCTGGCATCGAGTACAGGCTCTCTAAGAAGGAGACGCAGTTGGCTGAAAATGTGGGAGATTCTTCCCACCTCAGTCAGTTCTCTCATGTCTATTACCTCACTCATTGTTCTTATATCTAGAACAAGCACAGCTGTGTGGTGCTGTTTGGGGTATTTCTGTTGACGTGAAGGCGATAATCTTCTCCTGCCGTCGGAGAGAAAGCGGCGGTCTCTCACAATATGTCGCCTTACGAATGAAGGAGTGGTTTAAGACAGTGAAGAGCCTGGCGTGGACAACCGTGCCAAATAGATTGGTTTCACTGATCAGATTAGGCATAGTAGCAGAGTGGTTTGAAATGAATGCCTTTGTTGCTGTCTGGCTTGAGGTGGGGTGCAGCTTGTGCACTTGCTTGAGGTTTAGGAACAAAAAGACTGGCTTGTATTTCTGCAGCTCTTTGCACACTAGACACTGCCAAAATACAGACAGACCCTCTTCTCACCGAGCATTGTGAGTGGCAGATGATTGATTAGATTTCCACTCAGCGCCGAAATACCTATTCTTACAGAAAGAATAGTAATATCAGCAGTGGACTCCGGTTTCAGCATTTTTGTGGGTTAAACTTGACATACTGTACAGCAGTGGCCTTGCAGCCAGTAGAGTTTCACCTGGGGTTCACATTACCAGGTATGGAAGAGTTCATGCCATCCTTTGTTTTTATCCGAAGAGCTCAGAAGTCCTGGGGAAAAATTAACAACGGCGCAGTCAGGACTGACTGACTTTGTGCCGACACACCTTCTTTTTTGGCCCGGAGCCTATTGGCTCTATAAAAACGTCCACATAATTGATGCCTCAATATGAGTTTTTTTTTTTTTCAATGGCAAGGGCATACATCCAAGATGTTTATCAAAAACAGGGCAGCTCCACAGGAGGAAATAGGGAGTAGGGTATCATGTTTGTTTAAAGAGAAGACAAGAGCAGTTTGTTTACGCAGATATGATGGATCTGGCCATCAATAGTTGTTTACATATGGGTACTGTAGACAGATTAGTATAGATTCTAGTGTTGCTATGAATATGCAGGTTTGGACAACAATCCTGTATTTGGTGCAAGAGGTTTTCCATTGCCTTACACTCAGGGACTTTGTAAAGGGCTCTCCCTTATAAACATGACAAGTTAACTTTAAATTATTTGTCGATAATTCAAACACTCCGGTCTACGTAAATGATTTCTCAGCTGGACTTGGGAGAGATAACCCCACAATCAAGATGGGTGGATGTTAACTCCCTATGAGATTACACATAGCGTACCAGTCTGTGATCAGATCAATAGCAGTTCCTCTCCTACAGTTCTCTTATTCATACTGCTTTATTGACTATTACGGTGGGGAGCCATTTTGGTTCAAAGGCAGGACAGTTTCCAGGTCACTCTCCAGAACACTGCAACCCTTGAGTGAGTCAGTAAGTCAGTAAGACTCTGACGTAAGCACACACTCTATTAATGTTTAATCTGCATTCTGTGTAAATATCCACATTTCCTTAAATCTCACACCTCACATGTATCACGCTATTCAACAAGTGAATAGTATTCAGAAAGAAATCACTTGTCTGTATCAAAGTACATCTGGGGGGTCTCCAAACTCTCCGCCCACGTGTCTGAAAAAGTACATCCTCAAACAGCTAAAATCCCGCCGAGAAAACACAATATCATATTAGTCGAAGACACCCAAAACAATCCCTTGTCTAAGTTTCCTGTGCTTGTGCTCGTCCGCAGGCAGCAAGGAGGCGGCGTTCACCTACGCCATCATCGCCGCCGGTGTGGCCCACGCCATCACGGCGGCGTGCACGCAGGGCAACCTGAGCGACTGCAGCTGCGACAAGGAGAAGCAGGGTTTCTACAGCAAGGGGCAGGGCTGGAAGTGGGGGGGGTGCTCGGCGGACATCAGCTACGGCCTGGGCTTCTCCAAGGTGTTCGTGGACGCCCGCGAGGTCAAGCAGAACGCCAGGTCGCTCATGAACCTGCACAACAACGAAGTGGGCCGCAAGGTGGGTGACGACGTGCCGCGCCCTTCCGTTGATGTTTTTGTCTCTGTTGATTTGAACGTTTAGATGGAAAAAAAGTCCCACCCAGTACATATAACTGTAGAAACCCCCTCTTTGAGCATGATAAGGCGAGTCAAACTTTGACATTGTACTCAGGGGTGTAGTGGTAAACACAGAGGTGGGTAAACTCAGTTGAGTGCATTTACCCATCTTGTTTCCCCTCGTCGATTAATACAGTTAATCAGAAAATAGCTGAGTAAACTCTTACATTTTAAAGAGGTGGGTAAACCGAGTTTACCTGGGTTTACCCTCCACTACCCCCCTGATTGAACTGTACATGACATTAAACAGTAATCACAGAGACGTGAGAGCAGAGAGCTGAAGAGCAGAACGGTTAATTCTGTGGATTAGGGAAAGTAAGACTGGGTTCAGTAACCATGGCTGTTGGGAGTCAGTAGTCTCCACCACGCTCTGGGAGGGCGAGCCTGCCAGGGATCCGGGCTTCGGGGGCCAAGATGGAACAGGCTGGGTAATAAAGGCGTGCTTTTAGGGGAAGAGCCGCCATTTAAGTGGCAGGGTTTGATTACAACTCAGATCCTTGAGCTGAACGCAGATTGACACTGTACAAAAAGGCATTCGATCGGCCCCCTATGCTCTTCCCTGCTTGAGATGTTTGCGGTTACAGTACTCTGGGTTTATCACAAAGCCTGTTTCTCTAATATCATACGCACTTAGCGAGTGTCATGGGGTTGCGCCGCAGGTACAGCGAGCAGATTTGATCAGAGCAAGGGGTCAAGTGTTCTCCCTGTGATTGTACAGTAGCTTGTGCAAGGCGTGAGTGGCGTGACTACCCCTAAAACGGCAGGAACCTATTGTGAGGCGGATATTCAGATGAGGGCCCCCGGCCTGTGCATCCATGGTTGCAGCACGCTGCATAGAGACTCCACCGTGTCTGGAAGTCAGAGAATCAGCGGAATAATCTGCCAAACAGTTTGGGCGAGGCTCCACTCTACCACACTGGGGTTAGTGAAGAGGAAAGAAGCACCTCTCCCAAGTCAACCCCACTCTTCTCTCTCTCTCTCCCTCTCTCTCTCTTTCTCTCCCTCTCTCTCCCTCTCTCCCTCTCTCTGTATGCCACAGAAGTCTGATTCACACCACTAACACGTACCCAGAGTGAAAAGACTGCTCCCACACATTGTGTCCAACAGCTCACTGCCGCCTTTCTGTGTGGGGCCTGGATTCACATGTGCTTATCTAGACGGCTAAATTGCCTCTCAGTGAACCAACTACTCTCGTGGACTCAGACTATCTGTGTTTTTCTCTTTTTTTCCCCTTCTTTCTGGTAATAAATGGCTTCTCTGTTTTGATTGCCCCCCCCCCTCCTTTATTTATGCTAATCAAAGCAGCGACACTGAGCAGGAGAGCGGTTCACAGCTCCCAGGTCGAATACGAGCAGACAAAGCCTGTCACAAGTGTTGGTCACAGAACCGCTGATGGATTAGGGACTGGGAAGCAAAGTGGCCGATGAGAAGGGCTTACCACCGCGCCTTCTCTCTCGCTTGCCATCTCTAAGTCAAGTTGATATGACGGTGAATCAAAGTCGAAACGAGGCGCAATGTTGTTTTTCCCTCGTTCGAGAATAGTGGTTTTAGTCACAGTTATGGAACGTGGAGATAAGCAAAATACCAAACCAGACGTGAATCACTTAAGCTAGAGAAAATGGAAGCAGCTTGTCTGTTGTTTGCTGACATTCCATCTTCATTGGCAGACACTTCTCCTTCTCATCAGTACAGGATTTAACAGTAATCCCAGTCACTCAGCACCTCAGATAGTCACTCCTGACATTCGTGTGTTTGTGTGTGGTGACATGACGTGCCTGAAATCCGGTACAGAATTTGGCTTCTGTGTGCCATACCACAGAGCTAGTAGGGCTGACTTCATTACTCACCACTACAGTAGCAAACGTCTGATCTGTTGATCGTTATGCACAATTCCCTGGAAAAACATGACGCCGTTTCCTCGTGTCGGCCTTTCTACACCTCAGATGAATCGGTACTGTGTCATCAGCCTAGACTGGTAGTCTGACCTGTTGCCGTGTTGCTTTGTGTTCTAGGTTCTGGAGAAGAACATGCGCCTGGAATGCAAGTGTCACGGCGTGTCGGGCTCGTGCACCACCAAAACCTGCTGGACTACACTTCCCAAGTTCCGCGAGCTAGGCTACATTCTCAAGGAGAAGTATGCCCACGCCGTGCACGTGGAGCCCGTCAAAGCCAGCCGCAACAAGCGTCCCAAATTCCTCAAGATCAAGAAGCCGCACTCCTACCGCAAGCCCATGGACACGGACCTGGTGTACATAGACAAGTCGCCCAACTACTGCGAGGCGGACCCGGTGACGGGCAGCATGGGGACGCAGGGCAGGGTGTGCAACAAGACGCTGATGCAGCAGATCAGCGGCTGCGACCTGATGTGCTGCGGCCGCGGGTACAACACGCACCAGTACTCGCGCGTGTGGCAGTGCAACTGCAAGTTCCTGTGGTGCTGCTACGTCAAGTGCAACACCTGCAGCGAGAGGACAGAGGTGTACACCTGCAAGTGAGAGTATTTATTGGACGGGCCGGCGAGTGAGAGAGGAAGCGCGCGTGCGTGTGTGTGTGTACTCTGTGTGTGTGTGTTTGCATGGGACACAGTGGAACTTTATAACCTCCAGGGTTGCCGTTTGGCCGTCCAGCCAATGAGGGACTAAGGTGAAGATGGAGCCGTGATCTTATTTGCACATGAAGCCCCTTCTCGCCCCTCCGTGTGGATAAACTGTATACTGGGACACCATGTGTTGTCTGCTGTGCGTTAGCGAAGACAGGACTGGATGGCCTTAGGACATGAACCTTGACACAGTTGTCTATGTAGGTTGTTGGTTCTAAGCCTGTACAGGGCCTGTGGACGCGTACTGGGACATTGACTGTAGGGCAAATGGATACATGTATGCTCATCACTCAATGCTGGATGGGACTGCTGGACTGTGTGTAGTAGGCCACCGTAGTTCTGTTCTCCTAGCGTAATAGGAAGCCCTATGCACAAATGAAATTAAAACAGACATCGGGAATATTTAACACAATGTATTTAGAGACAAAGAAATAATATTAATTTATTGGATAAAGAAACTACTGAGTTTTTCCGTTATGGAACTGTCTTGATTGAATAGATGACAGGAGGTTTTCCCAGTGGGAGTATTTTTTTTTTTTTTTTTAATGCAATCAAAGCTAGAACACGCTGTACACAGTAACACACTGGAATTGAATCAGCCTGGGATAGTGTGTAGTAGAATGATATTGTTCCAGATCAGGGTTGGTGACTTTACTGACTTTCTCATGAGTTTGTCTTCCCTCTGTTTGCTGCTAGTCTGGAGAAGCCTGTTCTCTGGGGTTCATGAGCGTCAACTCTACCGACTGAGCTGACTACATTTAACAAAAAAACAAAAAAAGAAAACAAAAAAAAAAACGACACATTTTCCACATTTGGTAAAAAGAGTATATTTTGTAAAAGCTTATTTTTATATGAATGTCTTATTTATACCATTGTATCTCTTCTGGCATACTACCCTTGATCCCTGTGTAAAATGTCATGTGAAAAAACGGAAAGTATGTATGCCACTTCTGCCACAGTTGTCACTGCCCTCTCACTGTATGCTGATTGAAACCATGAGTTTGTCTCCGTTGATAGGCTGTGTTCAAACTGCTGTGTTTACTGTATTTCATGACTAGTATGGATGGAATACAGAAACAGGATAACACTAACAAGACACGGCTCTGAGGGTTTAATTTCATTTTGACGTTATTCACTGGGATGATGAAGGGATGATGAAGAGACGAGTCTTAAGACTCATCCAGAACAATTGATACTGGATGATTTAGACTAGAGTCTCTATTGGAACCGAAGTGAAACACTGGAATAGAATGGGCAAGGAACACAATCAATTACACATGAATTACACATGAATTACACATTAAATAGACATTAATTAACAACTGCTTTGGCTCTGCGACTCACATACACAACATACAAGTTCATTGTATTAAATAAGATCCATTCTGGTATTGTAACACCGGCCACACGTACAGGAAGCCTGAATAGGAAGGGAGACAGGAGCGCAGATATCATAGGCCGATCATGGAGATAAATCAATCAACGGGAGGCTTATCCTACGGCAGCAATCTGTGCGCCGAGCAGCCCAGAGAGAGACATTCTTTCAGGGGGAAAGTTATTCAGGCTTAATTGAGGGTCCATCTCGCAGACTGGGAAGCGGTTGAATGTGGCGGAGGAGAAAAGCATTTTGTGTTCTCTAATGGTAGGGTGCAGGCGTAATTGATGAGGCCGGTCGGGGCTGCCTGTCACGGTGATGACTTGCTCAGCCGAGAGGAGTGGGAGCTGTCAGGTGATAGATGACTCGCACATCTGCTTCATTCACCCGCGGCCTGCTAGTTGCTACAACAACTCGCTCTGCGCCCCAGAAAATGCGAGGCAGTCTCCAAGAGAGGCAGGGACGCTTGTCAGGGAAATGTTAACGACGCGAAAGCCCACAATCGTTAGATTCCGCTCCCATAGGCCGGTGCTGAAGGGCCGGAGAAACGGCGCCAAGGTGCTGATGGGAAATTAGGTCTCGGACTTCTTAGAATAGAGGGATGAATGCAATGCTCCATATTACACCTGTATGCTGTGTGGTGCTCATTTACATAGTGGTCTTATTTCCTTAATGGCATCCTCTAGAAGAGGGCAGGCTGTGCTTGGATGGCTGTACTGTAGGTAGCTATTATATACCGAGCTTTTATGGCAGGATAATGTGTTGGCATTGATTACCCCTCGGAATAAAGAGAAAAAGGCCCTGGATAGGATAATAACAGTGACTTCACCTCGGCTGACATAAAAGCTTTCAGCTTTCGTAATATCAATACAAAAGACTCCCGCATAACAAAAGGCAGCTGTCCTAAACAGCCCTGGTTAAAGTTAAACCAGGGTTTGTGTGGAAGATGCACATCACATTAAAGAAATACTTGAATGGGTGTTCAACCACTTACATCTCCCAGGGCTCAACATGGGTCATCTATTCACCCATTCACACTCACTTAGTCATGTCTCCAGTTAACCTTTAAATGACTGTGCAGAATCTCAGGGTTGAGTAAGTACTGTGAATGAACCACTCTGACTAAGGCTAGAGCGCTCAGATAGTATGACTTAAGCACTCACCGATGTTGATTAATGGATCCTTTCTTGTACCATGCTATTATGGTATTTATACTATACTGTAGTGTCCTTACTGTATACAGTATAAAGTCACTGGCTACTGTTTTCAGTAATCTACCCACAACACGAAGTGAGTCAGGTGCACCCACCACTACAGAGGTTCCAGTCACCCTGCTCACCCACCAACTCAACAACACAAACAGCCTTGTTCTTTGATATGGCAGCGTAAGCCAGACACCCTACAGGATCACTGCAATGCCAATTATACTCTCAGCTCTGTTTCCACATAAACAGGACTAGATCACTGCCAGAACATTGGCAGTGACTGGGTTGTAATCCACAGTGCTCTAAAATGGGGTTGTTATACCCTTTGGAGTACTGTTTACAAATAAACATAGGCACACTCACACAGACGCACACACAGACACACACACGCGCGCGCACACACACACACACACACACACACACACACACACACACACATACACACACGCGCACACACACACACATACACACACATACACACAAACACACACACACATACACACACAAACACACGCATACACACAAACACACACACACGTGCACACACACACATACACACACACACAAACACACACACACGCACACAAAGAGAGAGACTAATACCACGCAAGCACCTGTGGTACCTGTAGATATGTGGTAGCGTTGATTTATGGGTGCTGGTCTGGCTTGCTGGCATTGTTGTTGCTGGAGGCCTGCCATAGCTTCCCTATCCGCTGCTGTGACCTGCTCTGTTAGGGCAGCCGCTGTGTCTGCTCCAACTAGTATTTAGCGTCTAAATCACTCATTATTAATTTAAAACACTTATAAATGACTCATCTAAACAATTTGGGGATTACGAAATTGTTAATATGACATGTTTAGAATGGTAATGAGTTAAAGCGGATTCCTTGTTGAAACCTTGAAAATTTACACTCTTTCATTAATGGAGGCTGGAGTTAAGAGTAGTTTGATTCTGACGAGTCATCCTTGCTCAGCTTTCCTCAAATTCCAAACGCTTCATTATTTGGAGTGTGTGTTACCATTCGGAGGATTAGTGTCTACCAGAGATAGACATTTATCTCTTGGGCTTTGATTTGCATACAGGGTCACTGTTTGCAAATCATGTACTGTACAAATATATCATGTTTAAATATCATGTATAAATATATCCCCAAAATAGAGATGGGAGTGACTCTTGAATTATAGCAACAATTTCCTGTAAAGATGAGACACTATCTTTACTCCAAACTCCCCAAATTTCCTGTAAAGAATTAATAAAACAAGACACTGTCTTAATTCCAAACATCCAAAAGTCTGTGTGTGTCAGTACAATAATTAGCAGTTTCAAACGTTTCACACAAACAAGAGGGACACCGCTAAAGACAATAATTTGGAGAAGGAGGAGAGAAAATGTGCTTTCCACTCTATCTCTGCCTCCCGCTCTCCTTCCTCCCCCCCTGTCCATAAATCTTCTGACACATGATCCTGTCAGTCATACTTTTGTTTTCCCTCTGGTTGGGACATGCACAAGCACCTGAGCGCTGCACAGTAAATTGCAGAGCACAAGGTTGTCTTTATGTGATTCCTGAGATATGGGCACAGTGCTCATTGTGCAGTCTCTTAACGCCGTTGGTGTTTGAGGCACTGCGATGGTGGCCAGAGATAGCAGACAATATCCATCCCCACAAGAGAGATCCTCCGGTGTTTGGCTCAAAGCGGCCCCCGCGGGCTCTATCATACTTCCCCATGGTTGATGTGATTCCCTGGGTAAACACGCCAGTCAGGGAGCCTCCTGGTATTGCCGCTGACGTCAAGGGAATCAGAGGCTTGATCGTCTCTGTGGGGGACTATTGAGGAGACAGGAGTGGATCCCTACAGAGGATCCTGGCTGGTTCAAACAGCCCTTGTGGTTTTAGAAAGTGCCTGAAATATGTAATCAGGGCACAGCGATGCATGTGAGAAATGGGAAAAATGAGACGTGCGAGAGCAGCATTTAAAGAGTGCCTTTGATGCCGGCGCACGGTCTGTAGAGAATAAAGCCCCATCTTCAAAAGATCAGAGCGCCCCATATGATACTTTTCTGTGTTTTTTTCCTGAGTGGTTTGAAACAGGGTTATAGAGGGCCCTCATGCCCCCCAGAAGATGTCACCTGAGCCAAGCTTACAGTAATCCTCTGACGTCTCGGGCGTCCTGATGTTTTCAACAAAAACACCAAACTCACTGTAACCCCAATACCCAGCCCAGAAACTCCTGGGACCCTGATCTTCCTCCAGCAGCATGTTAGCCAGTCAGCCAGCCTCCCAGCCAGTCAGCCAATCAACCAGCCACCCAGCTAGCCAGCCAGCCAATCAGCCAGCCACCCAGCCAGTCAGCCAACCAGTCAGCCAGCCAGCCAGCCAATCAGCCAGCCACCCACCCAGCCAGTCAGCCAACCAGTCAGTCAGCCAACCAGCCAGCCACCCAGCCAATCAGCCAGCCAGTCAGCCAACCAGTCAGCCAACCAGTCAGCCAACCAGCCAGCCACCCAGCCAATCAGCCAGCCACCCAGCCAGTCAGCCAACCAGTCAGCCAGCCAGCCAGCCAATCAGCCAGCCACCCAGCCAGTCAGCCAACCAGCCAGCCAGCCAGCCAGCCAGCCAATCAGCCAGCCACCCAGCCAGTCAGCCAACCAGTCAGCCAACCAGTCAGCCAACCAGCCAGCCACCCAGCCAATCAGCCAACCAGTCAGCCAGCCAGCCAGCCAATCAACCAGCCACCCAGCTAGCCAGCCAGCCAATCAGCCAGCCACCCAACCAGCCACCCAGCCAGCCAATCAGCCAGCCACCCAGCCAGTCAGCCAACCAGCCAGCCAATCAACCAGCCACCCAGCCAGTCAACCAACCAGCCAGCCAATCAACCAGCCACCCAGCCAGCCAGCCAGCCAATCAGCCAGCCAGTCAACAAGCCAGCCAGACAGACAGCCTGACCACCTTAGCCCTGCCCAGAAAACAATAAAGCTGTCATCTCCCATCCACGACTGTTTCCTCCTGGTTTGACAGTGCAGCAAGTTCATATCTAACACATAGACCCAGAGGCTCAGTTTCAGTCAGTAGTTGCCGCTGATTACGAAACCCCTCAAACTAGTGTTCACCTCGCCAGCTCAAGACATAACTCACAGAACAGGCAGGGGTGGGGGTAGCGGTGGGGGGAGAGGTTCGGGGACAGCACGCATCACAATGGCAATGAAAACAAAGCCCAAAATCTTTCTCTTTTTTTTTTTTCTTCATCGCTGATACTTAAGTCATTTCATGAAGCGTGCCAAAGTCAAATTTCTTTGATGTTCAGGTCATGATGCCGAGGTAACCGTGAGAAGTGCACAAACAAGTCATTGTGAAGTAAACATTCTCTGTGTACCTTACTGATGGTGTCATAGCTTCCAGCCCCTAGTCTCTTGGCTAAGATGTTCGGTTAGGGAGTAGCAAAGCTATTTTCTCCTTTAGCATCTCACTGCTTGTCCAGACTTGCTCCTAAATGTATCATTGCAGAAAACCATGAAACAATTTGTGCTGATGGTGCCAGTTTAAATAACTATATCATGTGGTCCGGGATATTATATCTTTAATCTTCCTCTGTTCTACTCATGACGTGCCAAGTGATGGAAAAGTTAATCCTAAATGAAGTAAAAAGATATCGGAAAATAAAACCTTTTGATGTATATACCTTAATGCGCGTATCACATGCGGGGATAAGGACGTTTGACAACCTGAGACATTTCAAGCGCGTGAGCCTCATCCAGTACTATACTCAGATCCTATGACACAGCAGGGGAGTGTGCGCTTGTGTCACAGCAGAGCCTAGATCAGCCCTGACAACACAGCTGTCACAGAACATGCGCTGTGCCCGAGATCAGGATGCCCAGGAGGAAACATCCCAAACTAGGAAAGTGTGTAATTGCAGTGCTCAATCAGTGACTGAAGTTTCCTTTCCTCGGCTCCATGTAAATACCAGCCGGTGTTGGCGGTAAACGGGTCCGAGGAAAGGCCTCTATGCTGGATGTAATTTCAGTTCATTCTCCCTAAACACAACTCACAATACCCCACAACGACCACTACCGTTTTGACTTCATTCTTAAAATCCCAATGAAGTTCCCAGCCTGTTTTGAGGAGCTGTTGAAGTGGTGGTAGCATGCTGGGAATGCCCTCCGCTGTGGTGACAGTTGCAGATGATTCTACAGTTCAGCCAGGGGTCAAAGGTGATACTGAGGGCTAGCGAGGGGCCACAGCTGGACACACCGCTCAGGGGTCAGCTAAAGTCATGGTAATGAGATAAAGAGAGGGACAAAAGATGTAGAACAAAGAAGGAGATGAGGGGTTGGGGGACAGAATCTTTGTTGTGGTCCAGACACCAATCACAGATGATTACTTTCACCGGCCCGAGTGGTTTTACAGACGTATTCAGCGACTCAGTGATAGTTCAGAGGACTGGGAGAATCAACCTTACCCCCCCCCCCCCCCCCCCTACAGTAAATGAACAGATGTCATTTACACTGCCATGTAATGTCATAACATTGTTATCATTACAGTCCTGTGTTGATACCTTCACAGAATGATATGGTGCTGTTCACTGGAGCGTGGCGTTTGACCTTTATATACTGTACAGTCAATGTGACTAATCAGGATGGTTGGCAGCAATACCACATGACCGCAGAACAGACAGTAACGACCTGTCTGTCTGTCTGTCTGTCTGTCTGTCTGCCTGCTTGTCTGTCTGCCTGCTTGTCTGTCTGTCTGTCTGTCTGTCTGTCTGTCTGTATGTCTGTCTGTCTGTCTGTCTGTCTGTCTGTCTGTCTGTATACTTGTCTATCTGTCTGCCTGCTTGCCTACCTGTCTGTCTGTCTGTCTGCCTGCTTGTCTGTCTGTCTGTCTGTCCGTCTGTCTACCAGTCTGCCTGCCTGCCTGTCTGTCTCTCTATCTGTCTGCCTGCCTACCTGTCTGCCTGCCTGCCTGGCAGGCTCATAGAAACATTAATAGGACAAACATTAATAGGACATCAGGGAGTCTCAGGGAGAGAATGGAACAGCGTAGAAGGATGTACAGTAGCTATTCAATAAAGCTCCCCAAAGGGGACAGGCTATACTGTTACTACTGTCAACCATTGTCACCTGCAACTCCTTGAGGTGGAGAAACATGGTGACAGTATTGTCAGCAGGGCACGGACACCAGTAGGATCACTCCATCATAAATGGACCGGTGTCTGATAACCGGAACAAGCAAACAAAAAAGTGTCTGCTATAATGTAATCTCAATCAGGTGGGATCTGTTTATAATACCTGTAATGGCAGCTCCTGGAGGACAATGAGAAGCATCTTTAGGAGGAGTGATGAGGGTACAGTACACTTCAAAAGGGTCCTCTTATGAGGTTGGTGTCATAGGACATTTGATGGATGTCTTTTTTCACCTGCAGGCAAGCATATCGAGAAGATCAGAGGTCTGCCGACCTATTCATGCCCTTTCTATGATCTGAAAATGACAGCGAGCTAACGTGAATATGATCCAGATGCCGATACTAGGCCTATACAGTCCTTCACAGCGAGACTCTCATTGGTCCACGCTTGATAATAAATCATCTGACTGACTGCTATCCAGAATGTACCGTATCCATTCATTTTCAGATCTGTTTAGCATATTCTGACGGGGAGCTGGAGTTGCTTTTGTAAATGATGATGAGCAGCCTGGCAAGCGAGCTCTACAAGATGCAGCCTGACATGGAGGTGTCCCAGGTGAGACTTGAAGCTTCTCCATCAGACTGCTGCCTCCAACAGGTGGAAGCTTGCTGCAGGTGGCAGGCCTTCAAAGGCAGTAGAGGCAGACGTGTTAAGACATCAAACGACTCCAGATACTGTATTCGGCGTACTGTAGGGAGGCCACGTGTGCGGACGATGCAGTCATGAACGCACGGCGTGCCAATTCGGATCGAGGGGGAATTTGAGAACTGTAACCTTCTTGTTTTTTTATCTGTTGACACAGCTGATGGATCATGACTAAAAGGTGATATGTGGAGTCTACAATAAGCAAAGATATCATGAGCTACAGGATCCACATTAGAGTCATGACACGCTGCCGCAGGCTGGAAACTCACCTCTTCAAGAAGTAGGCCTACGACCTTCGACCCTTCTGCTTAGCATTTATTGTATTTGTATTTATTTGTTCTTGCAGTTTTACTTCAGCACTAGGTTAAGCTCTTAGATGTTTGTTTAGAAAGGAGATGTATGATTTCTGGCGAAATCAGTTCTCTTGACTACCTACGCTGAATGCGGTTCGGATAAAGGCGTCTGCTAATTGACTGTAATGTAAATGTAATGTAATGTTGAAAAAAATGAAAACTGATCAATTGATCAAATTATCAATCGATCAGTAAATCAACCAATCAGTGATATGGCACATACCCCCCCCACACACACACACACACACCACCACCAAGTATAGAGAAAACTGATGATTATGATGATGAATGTGAGTTGCTGCCATTCAGCAGCACAAACCCAGTATATACTATAATATACTACAAATATACTATAAACCCATGTCAAGTAGAATGCTTCAGCTCAACATTGACAGCAGCCTCCACCTGCTTGTACGCTACAGTATGATGCTATCCTCTCCACACTTCACAATCACCCTTAAGTGGATTCTCCCCTCTGATTCATCCGTAAAGGTCATCCCTCTAGGGATTCATCCGTAAAGGTCTGAGAGAGGGACTAGTCATGGCAGGACACCCCCTCCTCCCATAGCAGGGTTCACTAACGTAGGTTCAGGGCTCTGGGTCTGTGAATGTTCTGGAACTGAAGCCTAATTGTGGTAGTTGGGCGTGTCCCTTTTACATAGGTAGAGGGATATCCAAGATAGCAAGCGGATCTGGGCCATATACAGGCCAGATCTGGCTCTTGTGGCTTAGTTCCGGCCCATATATGGCCCAGAATCATTACACATCCACTTGCTATCTGGAGATGTGTACACAGCACAGCAGAAGAAGAGCATCTGCTGAAGACGATGTTACGTCTCAGACTTAGTATGTTCAAATCTGTATATCCCCTTCCTTTGATGAAGCTTCTTCTGCTGAGAGAAAGGGCACAGTCTGTGTCACACAGAGAACAATAAGGAAGAGTCGCCCCCTAGGGGTAGGGACAAGTACTGTATAACAGAGATAGAATCTACAGTAAGTGCACGTGAGCAAATATACTACATTTTGTCTCCATTGTACTGTGTTGATTGTTCATATTACTAATACAATACAGTACATAGTGCATGTTGATCATGTGTGGAACTGAATACTGATGAAACTGACTTGTTTGTCCCTTCTAAAGGAATACCAATATTAAAAAGCAGAAAAAAGCAGAATGTGAGTCCTTAGTAATGACAGGAGGAGACAGTTTTCTTTGAGGAAAGACAGAGACACATCACCTCAGCGAGGCCTCTTCCACAGTGCCGTAGACCCACACCGCTCGTCTCTCCAGAGACGCCGAAAATATCCAGAGTCAGTGATGATCTGTCCTCGGGGCAATTCCATTCCTCTAATGTCCCTCTGTGTGCAGACTGGAGTTGTCAGTGTTGGGTCATAGGATGATATATTTGTGTAGAATGCCAGTGGAAAAATTCCATTATCATGAACACATTGATGTGGATCTGAGGATAGTGCGAAAACAAAGCAGCCGGAACGTGAGGGTATAACGCACGGCCATTACGCTCAATCAGTCTGCCTCATTGGTGAATTACTCCACGTAGAGACAGTATCAGAGTGAGGGGGTGTGGCCTCTAGGTGAGGTTGACTCTGACTCGCTGACTCTGACTCTGCAGCACTACTTCATGACCTTTGATTGTATTGTACATAGGATCTCACTGGATGTAAACACAACGCACACATATATAAATACATTGCACATTTTGTATATTAACACTTTGCACATCATTTTGTATTTGCCCTTTGCTTCCTGCGCTACTATATATTTTACCCCGTGCTGTCTTGCATTGTCCTGTCTTTGCACTGTCCTGCACTGTCCTATCTTTGCACTGTCCTGCACTGTCCTATCTTTGCACTGTCCTGCACTGTCCTGTCTTTGCACTGTCCTGCACTGTCCTGTCTTTGCACTGTCCTGCACTGTCCTGTCTTTGCACTGTCCTGTCTTTGCACTGTCCTGTCTTTGCACTGTCCTGCACTGTCCTGTCTTTGCACTGTCCTGCACTGTCCTGTCTTTGCACTGTCCTGTCTTTGCACTGTCCTGTCTAGTCCTTGCACCCTGTCTATTGTTGTCTATTAATGTGTGTTATGCACCAACAGTCCAGAACAAATTCCTAGTATGTGTGAAAACTTACCTGTCAAAACTAAATCTGATTCTGATTTTCAGGTTCGGTGATTACTGCAGATGCAAAAACTGGTCAGCAGTAAACAGGTGATTTCATGGTACCAGTTCATATGCTTCCCCTCCCCTCCCCCCATACAAAAGACTTCATGTCACATGCAGGAAACTACATCAGTTTGAGACTCAGTTTGGAGGTACAGTAGTGAGTTGTATTAACAACCCAACCTGAAGTAACACAAACATCCTCAGATGACTGGATGGTTTGGACGTTCACAGAACAGAGGATACGAGCCTGAAAGGTATGGTTTTGTGTGGATTGTGGATGATTGAACACAACGTTAGAAAGTCAGAATCCTTCCTTTCTCCAGCAGCCCCAGAGCCTGTCAGGCAGGTTTGCTGTAATTACCTGAAAAAATGGCTGCAGTCCCTCCAGGGTTTTGGTAATATCAGAGACAGAAAGAGAGAGAGAGAGAGAGAAAGAGAGAGAGAGAAAGAGAGAGGGAGAGAGAGAGAGGGAGGCAGAGAGGCAGACAGGCACATACAGTAGAGACTATTGGTGAATGAACCATACCCACCAGCAACCCACATTTTATAGTTTCCCCCATCATATAATTTCCAATCAACCAATCAACACATTGTGTATTGAACGTCTGTTGTGGTGCATGTTTTTTTTTAGCTCTTTAACAGTTTTTCAAAAGCATCTGTTGGACTGTTAACTGAAAGGAACTAATCTATTACATGGACCAGAGGTCGGAGGGATTGAAAGGAGTGAGAGTTCAATCTGTCAAGAGCTCAGCATCACCAGTAGCCTGCCAGCTGCCTTAGTATCAACACTTCTGTTATCGCTTGAAGAGAATCCTTCTGCCAACCATGACAGTGATTCTGTCAGAGACGGCCACACATCCAGAGAGAACCACGAAGCCGATTGGCTGAGGGCTGCTGCATTCGTTTACATTGGGCAATGTGCTTTTGAAGGATTTTAGGGCTAGTAGGTTGGATAGCAAATGATTTCTGCTCCCAACGTATGTTTAGACTCTTAGAATTTATGTATTCGATAAAGCGAAGAGCGGCGCATTCCTCCAGAGCTCTGTGCCAGCCCGCGGCGCTTTATTTGCACAAAGAAGAATTATAACGTGGAGGAAAACAGCACGAGATTGAGGGCCGCGATAGCAGATTAATCTGCTCATATCAGAGCAGAATGATTTAAAGTTGACATCTCCAGATGGCTGTGGGTAAGGCAAAGGCAACCGTCAACACACCCCAGTGACTTATCTGGCTTAGTTAAATAAGATGTCTTATACTAATACCCAACTCCCCCACATCTTCAGCACTGCTATACCAACAGGCTTACAGTGTGTTGCACACTATAATCAGCTAATTAAGTGGTAGCAGCCAACAGGCCTGGAGGTGTGGAACCTGAGGAGCTCTGACTGCTGTAGTAGCCTGAGCCCTCCTGGTAGCAGGTAGGTGGTAAGCTGGTGTACTGTAGTTATACTGTACTGGCGTTTATGGGAGTGATATGGAGCCACACTCACAAGATGATGGGGTTTGGTTTGGCTGCTGTGGGCTGTGTTCACAACTGCCAATTTTCACTGCGGTCAACAGTTTTGTTTGTTCATCATTGTTTATCTTCTCTTCTCATAAAATAGCACTGAGTACGTCGTTTGTTTAAGACATACCTGTTGTCAAAATGCATGTCAGAACTGCTCAGCATGTGGTCATTCCTGCCCGTTCTTGTGTTTTTGGACAAAGTTAGCTTCACGGGGCATGTAATCCTTCTCCATCTATTTTCTTAGCAAGAGCGAGTCACCTACAAAGGAGTTCACGTTACTAAAATGAAGACTTCCATCTAAATTGGAAACCATGAAATATTGTGGTACATGTGGTATTTCTGTAGTATTTTAGTAAATTCCAAAGAGATGCCAATTTTCCTCACTTCATTTTCCTTTGGGATTAACGTGTCACAGCACAGTCTGCAATCTCACGACGATTGCACCTTGAAGAGGAAGAATGCCTTTTGGAATAACAAATACTTGAAGCCAGCTCATTACTTCAGTGACATTGTTTCTCTCAAGACAAGGCTCAACTCTTCATCATTATACAACTCTGCCCATTGCTCACCTACACAAAAATGTATTACCCTGCCTCAAATCTACTCTGAGAAGCCAGTAAGCATTCCCCAGTCAGTCTTTTACTTATGGCTGTGAGAGGGAACTACCAAAAAACATCTGAGAGTGATGGCCGGTATGGGGGCTCGGACCCAACACCGTTCAACGGATTCCTTCCAATAAAATTCGTCCAAGACGACAGATGTCAGACTCATGTGGATATGTCAAAGCAATATGGCGGACGATACCGTTCATATTGCTTACTCCCATCTGCTACTTTAAATTCGTAGTATTGGTACAATCCACGATGTCCTCTGTCTCAGAAGTGAGGAGAAGAGAAGGTAAGCAAAAGAGAGAGTACGGGTGAGTGAACCGCACACAACATTCCTGACACAAACTAAGAACAGAGTGTGTTCTGAGGAAACTGATTTGCGGCTAAGTTAGTAATATTTTGTCCGTTGTTTTACAGGGGCTTTTAGTCCAACACAAATCAGGTTGTCTTACAGGGCCGAGCT
>NC_140244.1:22802471-22809971 GCF_949987555.1 Borostomias antarcticus | reverse complement strand
GTATTATCTTTGCACGGTAGCCATCTTGTGTTATGTCGTCTCGACTCGCCTGAGAGCTGAGAAACGTTTCTCAAGAGTGGCGGTTCAGTCATTCTCTTAACTTTCTATAAATGGTAGACTAAATCCTGTCAAGTCATAAAAAAAACGTCGCTTTAGGGGTAAACACAAACAAATCTACACATCCCGTAGAAGCAGAGGGTTTTGGAAGGAGAACACAGGGTTTTATGTGGGAGCCGGAGGGGCCAGAGATGAAGAGAGTAATAGTTAGACTGCGGCCACTGTGGTATGCAGACGGTCATGAAAGCTTGACAGGACCTGTTGAATCTTGCAAATTCATTTGCTGAATTGTGAAATTTAACCTTTTATCTGAAGGGTGCCTGTTGCATCCTTATGCGCCATAAATTAGGGGTTATCAGATCAATACCGGAAGAAGCAACAGTAACTTGATCCAGCTGTCAATGTATAGATAGATGTGTCATCATCACTGTCATCATCATCGTCATCACCATCATCATCATCATCATCATTAACATCATCATCTGGTATAAAACTGGCTTAGACTGGTATTTTATGCTGCAGTTGTGAGACATTATGCACCTGTGAAAAAGGAGGGGGGCGTCAGGGTGAAAGAGAAAGGGAGGAGAAGAGTGAGAGAGAGAGAGAGAGAGAGAGAGAGAGATGAAAGATGAAAGATGAACTTGAAAAAGATTAAATCCACTTTATTGTCATACAATGCATATGCATGCATTTGACACACCCACGCGCGTGCAGGAAGCGGTGACCAGAAACACATACACACACACACACACACATGCAGATGTGGTCAGCTCATGATGAAACTGACTTCTGGGAGGGGGGGGGGGCAACACTAATTTACAACGTGTAACTGCAATATATCCACTGTCCAACTACTTCAGTCTGGCACCTAGCCAGGTAAGTGGTGCTTCTCCTCAGTAGAAACAAGCCTCAAGTCCTTCCTGCTGATACTGACGTCTCAGAACATGTATTCAGGCTCTGGATATACGTTTTTTGAATAGCTATACTATCATCTAATCTATAGTGATATTTAAAAACAAATACGCACAAATCTGAAACACCATGAGTATAATAGTTCCCACTCTACAGTAGGTGGCGCTCCACATAGCACACTGAGCTATCCCTGTTTACTGTACCTGTGGGCTCTGTTACAAAACAACCTATTGTGATATTGTGAGACTCAAATCATGTCGATTGTAAGGGTGTCATACAGTACATTTTGAAGAGCAGAAAACAACTTTTGTGGTGTCAGAAGTCCTACATGCCACAGATGTCTGGCATTGCACGCTGTCAGAGCTGCAGTTAACGAGGAAACTCATCATCTCATGCTCGCCTCCCATTGGTCAGGGGGTCCTGTTGCCGAGGTGTCGACCTGTGATTAGGCCTCCAGTAAATCTTCCCACCCAGGGTGAAGAGGAGAGGTGGTCCCCCAAGTCTGGCCTCTCCAGCGGGGATGAACTCACGGCTGGGTCTGCCCGGATGGCCCGGGGCCAGGTTCTAACTCTCCTCTGTGGAGGAGAAGACGGATAAATTGCCATATTTTCTTATGAACTGTAACCCAATCCCTTTCTGATCTGAGAGTGGAGTCAACCAGGACACAGGGGCGGGTGTATATTATTGGACTGGGATTAAACCAAGGAGCAGCTCACAGGAGCCTCAGAGTGACAGGTAGTTTCACATACCTTCTCTCATTCTCCTCTCAGGCAAATTCCTCTCTCTCTCTCTCTCTCTCTCTCTCTCTCTCTCTCTCTCCTCTCTCTCTCCCCTTTTCCATCTGCTTCACGACCAGACAGCCATCATGTCAGCCCTTAAAGGAAAACCCTCTCCACTTCTAACACTACTAAACTAGCTCAGTGGACTCCACTCTGCAGATGACACAGCGTAGGCACGTCGGCCACTTTCCTCCAGGTCTCTCGCTGGACCCGGAGACAATTACGTCCCACGTCACAGTGGTGTCCTTTGACCCCTGACCTTTTGACAGAGCCAATCGCACGGTTTGTCTCCCTGTAGAGAGCGAACACACAGGCTGAGCACACCGCCGGCCACACCTTGTCTCCCTCCTCGCATCCTGATGCGATGAAGGTGTTGTGACAGAGGTCTGGTCATCCTCACTTCCTGTCAATAATGTACACTTCATTCCGATGGGGATATTTCTCTATCACCATATGGAGCGATATCATTAAAGGATATACTTTCAGTGATTGAGATAGCAGTAGGGCTGGGTTAAAAAAAAACGATTAATCGATTCGGAATCAAATGATTCAGAATCGATTCATGAATCCCCAAATCGATCTTTTATTTAATGAATGAATAAATGAAGGAATGAATAGTTCATTCATTCATTCAATGATTCATTCATTCATTCATTTTTGGAAATCAGTATCGATACCCAGCCGTAGTATTTATGTGTTGCATAACTTGGGAGTCATGTAATTAAGGTTACAGCAAAAAAAAAAAAACACTTTAGTAACACTTACCAAATTGTTATTGAATCGAATCGAATTGAATCTTGATAATCTATTCTGAACCTTGTGAATCAGAATCGAATCGATTCTTGAAATTCGAATCGATACCCAGCCCTAGATAGCAGCGCTGTTGATCAGCCCTCTCCGATCCCACAGCTGTCGAGTGACCATCAAGCGACAGCGCGTAGGAGAGTAACCGGGGCTCTCCACCCCCCCCCCCCCCCCCTCCCTCAACGGTAGCTAATCTCCGTAGCCGCGGCCTGCGTGTCGGAGTACAGATAGTCAGTCGCCTCTAATGATGCATACTTCCCCTGTGGAAGGCAGGTAGAGGAGAGGCTGTGCTAGCCTGTGCTTGTCTGGCGCTGGGAATGCCCATTAACACTCGTTCCCCCTGGGGTGGCGACCACCTGAGCTATCAAAGACAACCATGTCTGCAACATTCTCCCCCATCCCCTCCCTCCCTCTCTCCCTCCCCCTCTCACCTGCTCCCCACCGAGAGTGCTAGTGTTGTACAGTACGGTATGATATACTGATATGCGGTACAGTTGAGTGGGTTCAGGCTTCATTCATGGAAGAGGACAGCACGGCCCACGTGGAGTTCCAGATAGCAAGCGGATCTGGGCCATATATGGGCCGGAACTAAGCCACAAGGGCCAGATCTGGCCTGTATATGGTCCAGATCCGCTTGCTATCTGGGGTGCTGGTCTGTCTCGTTAGCAATGTGACACAGTTTGGCGATGAAAGCCAGTTTCTCAAAAACCCGACACCAAGCATATAACACACACACACACACACACACACACACACACACACACACACACACACATAACATGGGTCATTATAAGCAGGTGGGTATCTGCAGCAGATCACTGTTTGAGCACAAGACCTCACACGGCAGGCTAATCGCCACGTGGAGAACAAAACACATCGGCATTCGAGTAGATCGCTTCAAATCAGTCCCATAACTGTCTCTCCCTCTGTGTGCTTGGTCTCTGGAAATTCACCACTCCCCATGTCTGTTCTTAAACCCATAATAGACACGTGTCCCTTGGCTTCCCCTCCCTGGTGTGTGTGCGTGTCCCTGAAACACAACACAAGCTAATCTAGAGCTGCAGATAATGCTAATTGGGGAAAGGGACCATCGATCAAGACCAGAATACTCGTGAGCACGCTCGGGCGTGCATACTGTAGCTTAATCATGAGCTTTTTATTAGATAGTAGGCCTGCAACCATAGTCTGTTGTATCGATTTTTGCGTGATTCTATCTATTCCAGTTTTATGTTGTTGTTGTTGTTGTTGTTGTTGTTGTTGTTGTTGTTGTTGTAAACAGTGCTGGGCCACTTGTGCGAAACACTTTTTATTTGAGTTGATCATCGTATGCTTTTGTATCTGATGCAACGAGATGGCACCTGTCCTGGGGGTTAATCCTAATAAAGGGCTTCAGTATCTGACAGTCTTCACAGGTGTCCAGGTGCTCTGACCTCAGCTGCTCTCAGCTCGGCTCCCCCCTCCCGTGTGGGGCGTCCTGGCAGGGTAGTCTACGGTAGCCATGAAGGGTCATACTGTTACTGCTATCTCATCTCATCCATGTTTACTCCCAGAGCCAAGTAAAGGGACCCAGACTAAGACGAGACAATAGAGACAGTGGAACTGGAAAACAAAATATATTGAAGTCTCTCTTTTGCTGGACTGACCTTTGGCAGTATAACTCATCCCAGCAAACAGATAACTGGCAGTATAACTCATCCCAGCAAACAGATAACTGGCACACAGTCGTGTTAGGATGTGTGATGTCCATTAATACAGCTGTCAGGGGGACCCTACACCCTTTCCGATGTACAGGGGCCCGGGACGTCCTGAGGTCCTGGGACAACATGACCCTGGTTCAGACTACCACTCATACAAAACAACGAGGGTATCACAGGCTTTATTTTGAGGTCTTCTTATGTGAGATTGTGGAATTATCAGAATGAAAAACAAATCAGCACATGTAAACAAGTTGTAACCTGTAACTCCACGAATGATCCGTTCGTGACAATGAAACAGTGGAAGCCTGTGTAACAAGTTAGGATTGATTTGCCCTACTGTACGCTGTACTGTACAGACACATATGTGAAAGGCAGGTCTGTCCCTTGACTGTGGGTGGTTAATTATACCCTTAATATGGTGTGTGATATGTGATTATTTATACTCCAGTTTGAGACATTCGTTTTGATCTTCTGTTGTTTCATAGTAAATATATAATTCTTGTTTTTGTTTTGTTTGTTTTTATACAAAGACGATACCTCAAATGCAATCAAATGCAACAAACAATGTTGGAGTTGGAAAAATATCTGAAAATTTGAGGTGATGGTAAATGGTAAATGGACTGCACTTATATAGCGCTTTTCCACCTTAGCGGCACTCAAAGCGGGGAGTGGGGTAGGAAACAACCTCCAAAATGGCCTCCTCCTCATGCCAAAGTTGATTGCAGGTCTGTGGGCTGTCCCTCACTGCCCACCCTCGTCAGCTCCCTGGCCCAAGAGTTTCTGTCTGCCGTCAGCTGCTGTTGCTCCCTCTCCAGCTCCTAGAGAGGGGGACTACAGAGACTAAAGAGGGACAAGTGAGACTAGAGGGGACCAGCAGAGAGACTAGAGGGGGACTACAGAGACTAAAGGGGACTAGAGAGACAAGAGGGGGACTAGAGATACTAAAGGGGGACAAGTGAGACTAGAGGGGACCAGCAGAGAGACTAGAGGGGGACTAGAGAGACTAAAGGGGACTAGAGAGACAAGAGGGGGACTAGAGATACTAAAGAGACTAGAGGGGGACTAGGGAGACTAGTAGGGGCCTAGAGAGACAAGAGGGGGACTAGAGATACTAGAGGGGGACTAGAGAGACAAGAGGGGGACTAGAGATACTAAAGAGACTAGAGGGGGACTAGAGAGACTAGAGAGACTAGAGAGACAAGAGGGGGACTAGAGAGACTAGTGGGGGCCTAGAGAGACTAGAGGGGGACTAGAGAGACTAGTGGGGGCCTAGAGAGACTAGAGGGGGACTAGAGATACTAGAGGGGGACAAGAGAGACTAAAGAGACTAGAGGGGGACTAGAGAGACTAGAGGGGGACTAGAGAGACTAGAGGGGGACTAGAGAGACTAGAGAGACTAGAGAGACTAGAGGGGGACTAGAGAGACTAGAGGGGGACTAGAGAGACTAGAGAGACTAGTGGGGGACTAGAGAGACTAGAGGGGGACTAGAGAGACTAGGGACTCAGGCAAGACCACAACAGCTGTTTGCACTGTAAGAATCTCGATGGTAACGATGCTTGCGTTCTTATCATGTACATGACAAAACAAGGAATTTATTTGAACTGATAAGAACTGAAATTCAAGATTCTTTATTGCCATGTATAACAAGTACAATGGAATGCTTACTCCCCATTCGCTCCTGTGGCATACATTCTAAACATACAAATGCAAAGAATAAATGTCTTAGAATGCATTAGACATGTATGTTTTATGGTGTAAACATGTTCTGATGGTATTTCAAGATACTTTTAGGCCAGGGGACCAAACTAAAACGTTTTGGGGTTTTTTGGTCCTTGCATCACCATTCCAACATTTGCAGAACTTTTAATGACATTATCGTATTTTTTGCAGAACATTTAGTACCTATAATGAATACTCACCCTGGCAGCTGAACCACATCCTAGCCCCCTAGAAGCATGTGCCCTGACCCCCCCAAAAAATACACAATAACAGCCAAGCTTAAATATAGAACTAAATCTCACGTCTCTGACCCCTGGTCCAGAACACAGACAGCATATTAAGATGAGGTATTTTTCTTTTAGTTAAGCTGCTGCTCACTTCACTCAATACTACACTACGACCTAGCACACTAGCGTCCTGTAGTCCACGATCAGCTGGTCTGGCTGATGTTGAGCAAGACCATAGGAAGGGTAGGGGTAGGGTAGTGTGTGTGTGTGTGTGTGTGTGTGTGTGTGTGTGTGTGTGTGTGTGTGTGTGTGTGTGTGTGTGTGATAGAGAGAGAGAGAGAGAGAGAGAGAGAGAGAGAGAGAGAGCTCATTCACTGTCTTATTCGGGTGCTGCAAGTTCTGCTGCCTGACAAATTAATTAACAGTATTTATCACTTCAATTACTTTTTAATTGGGTTTTAATTACAATTTAGTGTATAAGTACTGGATATGAGGGGACTTAGTAACCATATGTTTGCCATGTAAAGTGTAGATATTGATATGACAAAGTTTGATTTTGCATAAGCTACAGTATGAATAGGCATCCTTTATTCATAAGTGACAGAAACAAAGGTTCATTCAAGGGGAAAAGTGAAGGTTAATAAAAGGTTCAGGTAGCCTACCACTGATATTTTGCACATCCTCCTTAGTTTTACGCTACCTTGGCTCGTTTGATATGTGAACAGTTATTATGAATGGCATCAATGTGCAGTGCAGTTTGAAGTAATTGCTCAGAGAGAGAGAGAGAGAGAGAGATCATTTTTATTTTCCATGTACCACCAGCTCTTTGGCACAGTGAGGAGCAGCTGGAGGGTCTCCCTGCATGTCTTGATTTCCTTCTCACTCTCCAAAACTTAAACTTAAAACAGGACAGCAGTTGGCGTTATAGAGAGACCATGGTGTAGGACTTATTCCGTCCTGTAGATGGCGCTGTTACTCTTTGTGATAGTGGTGAATTAGTTCATGAGCGGGGTGTTTATTATGCGGCTGTGTCTCTCTACTCAATGTCATGTGTGAATAAAGCTCGTGTTGTCCTTATGATGTCACTGGCGAGGTGTGAGCAAAGGTATGTACTGTAAATAGACATGTAGGCCTGTATTTTACCAATTAACATGTTCTGACTGCGCTTCCGTTTTACACACACAACCACATCACCTGGCTGACAAGGTAATTATAGAAAATAAGTGTGGAAATATTTCCCTCTTTCCCACACCTGGTGCTAACCTCACCAGATAGACATCATAGGGATGTATATATAGATAGCC
>NC_140244.1:22694971-22792471 GCF_949987555.1 Borostomias antarcticus | reverse complement strand
GTCAAATCAGAGCGATCGGCACGTTTCTGATCTGATCTGGCCCGGAGCACCGCCCGGGGAGGCTGAGAGGAGGGGTGAGACTGGGGTGAGACCAGGACTTCACTGGAGGAAGACAGAGAGACCGGAGGACGAGAGGGGACACCGGGATGGGAGACTGGGAGAGGGGAGACTGGGGAAAGACCTGAGGGACACTCCCTCCCTCCTTCTCTCCCTCCCTCTCTCCCTCCCTCCCTCCCTCCTTCTCTCCCTCCCTCTCTCCCTAATAATGACATGGCATCCAGTCTTGACCAGATTCACAGTAAAGCATTACTTTCTATAGCCTAGTCTAGAGTGACAGTAGCGTGTGTGTCGGGGACACAGAGAGGTTGCGGTTTGTGTGTGGTGTGTTATTACATGACATCACGTTACAGTCATTCAGCAGACACTTTTATCCAAAGCGACTTACTGTACAGTGAGTGTTACCATGCCCCCTGTCTTCCATACCTCCACATGACAGTCCGTCAGCCATGAGAGAAAATCCGGGGAAACAGGAGCACTGAGGCCTTCCGGACACCGGGGTGCACTGTTGCATACACGGGCCGTTTCCTGCATGGCGGGGCACAACACAATACATCGCATCACAACACACAACAGTAGTCAAGGTGACGCGTCACGAGGGAGAGGTCTCTGGCCCTGTGTGTGTGAGGAAAAACAAAAAAACTGTTTCTGATTTACTGTATCCATGTTTGCTCATTTCCTGTTTCCACTGACCCGTGACTTGTATTTCCTGCTTGGCCCCGCTAGGATGAGGCCCTACCCTGACGTTGGAGGGCAAAACAAGCTCTCCCTAAAGTCACCCCCGCTCAATAGAGTAACTTGGCCCACCTCTGAACTCCGTAACCTTTGATTTCATCTGCACACGCGCGAGTGCCATTTTCAACACAATTACAAGGGTAGAAGAAGGCCGAGAAGTAAAAAGATGTTGACAAGCCAGCGGGCGGTGAGTCTGCTCGCTCCTAGGTGCTTCTCGTTAGAAGCTAATTAGCGACTTCCACCTGCTGATTTCAGTCGCTGATTAAAAGGCAAAGATGGAGACAGGGAGACACTGAGGGCTGCCAGGTGTAGAGTTCCCCCTCTCTCTCTCTGGCTACCTTCCGAATCGCATACTACCCTACTATATAGTATGCCAAAACAGGATGTAGTATGTCCCAATACATAGTATGCCACATGCAGTATGGCAAAAATACCAGGATGCATCAAAAAAGCCAGCAGGCTTTTCTGGCTATTCTGACCCACAATCCTGTGCGCAGCGGAAATGTGCATCACATGTGCGAGTCGTGACAGCTGTAGACGAATGTCGCATTATGGACAGCGATGGATGTGGGCAGATTTCAAGGCGCAATGTTATGACAAAACATGTCCCAATTGGATGCCTACTGCTTGCAAAGTATGTACTTTCTAAGGGCAGCTGTAGTAGGTACTGGTAGTAAGAAGTAGAAGTATGCGATTCGGAACGCAGCCTCTGTCTACCGTCGGACCTGACCGGGCCTGACTCACCTTCGCAGGGGTTGAGCTGGACAGACGGTCGGGTGGCAGGGGGCGCGCTGGGGGTCGACTCCTCCGCCGGTCTGTCATCCTCTCTCAGTCTGTTCTCCTCATCCACCCTCTCTGTGCGAGGGTGAGACGCGTGCACAAACATATCAAGCTTTAGATAGGAAATACTAAGTACACAGTAATCAACCATATCCCCTCCCTCCGGTCATGAAATGTGGGTGGTGGTGGTTTCGGAAAAATGCCTCTGTTTCATCCGATATGATGTACAGTAGCCAGCCACAGATGAAAGTTCTCTTGAGCGTGTGTGTGTGTGTGTGGGGGGGGGGGTTAAAGGTAGAACAGGAAAAACCATTGCTTGCAGACAAACCCATGGTTTTATTGGTGAGACTCAGCCATCGTTGTAATTTACGTTAGACTCCTGTTCAGACAAGCTTGTGTGGCTGAAAGCTGCTGTTGATAGAGCTCTGCAATTCTACAGAGGAGCCAGACGCACGACTGCGCGCTTGACGTACCTTCAAATACAGCTACAGTTAATTCCTCGCATCTCTTCAAATTATGCAACGCTAAAGAGGTGCAGAGGGGGCCCGATTGAAATGTCACAACATATAATTCCACCCCAATGAGAAGCCGTATGAGCTGGATGTGGAGTATCGGTTCTACAGGGGAGCGGTGGTGGAGAAGGCGGGGCTCCCCGGGGGCTACAGGAAGTCAGCCCAGCACGCCGCTATCTGGGTAAACATGATCACTCTGCATCAGCTCAGACAGACAGAAAGGAGGATGCTCTGTCCAACTCCGACAGGAAAATCAAACGCTGTACATTCTGCAGACAGATGTAGACAACAAGGGTCTGACAGGAGTTCAGAAACACGGACTGTAGGAATTCTGAGCTGAACGTCGATGGAACGAGTCTCTTCTTGGCACATAGACACTCCACCCTGGCATTCGCCGTAAAGTCTATCTAAGTGAACCCTAAACGTTTGAAGCAGCACTGCAGCTGTTCCCTTGCCAATCTCCTCTTTCTATATCCATCTGTCTTGACGAAAGCCAATGAAAATGTAGCAGACCGAGCGAGCAGATGTTCAAGCTGTCGTCCTATAGCGATTGACGGCTCATGGTGCGTCTGACGGGAACGGGCGTGCGTCCGCCCCCCCTCCCCGGGCGCCGCCCCCACCCACCCGGGCTCCGCCCCTCATACCCGGAGCGCAGGTGCTGCCATCCTGCTGCAGTACGTAGCCGGGGTCACAGGTGCAGCTGTAGGAGCCGGGCGTGTTGACGCAGCCGTGGTGACAAAGGTCGCCCGGGTACAGCCGGCACTCGTCCACGTCCTCCACGCCGGGGGGGCCCTCCACCGCGTTCTCCGACTGCTCCTCGTCGCCGATGGAGAACGCCTGTTTGGGGAACGGACTGTCAGACACTGGAGGAGGGAGGGAGGAAGAGAGAGAGGGAGGGAGGGAGGGAGAGAGAGAGAGAGAGAGAGAGAGAGAGAGAGAGAGAGAGTGGTCACCGGCGCACTCTTCGGTTATTGACCCTTCCCTAGGCAGCAGAGCGGTCGACGGCGCCGACACGGCTTTAACGTAACAAACGGGGGCGCCAGACCGGAATGGCGTCTGTTACTGTATTCACAGCTCTGGAGCCAATCAGCTGGAACGGGAGGGATAACACTCTGAGGTTTGCTCTATGTGAAGTGAACAAATACTGTCATAGTCTCCCACTGGCACAAAGACACAAGAACCAGTTAAAACAATCAATAACTATCGAGGATAAGTTTGCTTGTTTTAAAACAGACTTTAGGCTGCAGATGACTAATATGTGTATGCAGAGGGAAGTATCTGAAGCGTGGAAGGTTCCAGAGTTGCGCTGGGCTTTGTTCTGGCAGGCCGGCGAGGTCGTTCAGCCGCCAACGCCACAAAGCCTCAGCAGAACAAGAAAAGGGTTTGAAAGTGAAGGATTCTCTGTTGTGCGGTTCAGGGCTTTTCTTTGGCAGCGCAATGGTATGCGCTTCATACAACTCTAGACGTGTCGTGGTGTGTGGTGCGTCCTGCCGGCCAGCATACTGCCAGTGAATTGCGTGTGTGCGTGTGTGTGTTTGTTTGTGTGTGTGTAGGTGTGTGTGCATGAGCGTGTGTGTGTGTGTGCGTGCATGTGTGTGCGCGTTCGTGTGTGTATGTAGGAGTGTGTGTGTGTGTGTGTGTGTGTGTGCATCTGTGTGTGCATGCGTGTGTGCGCACACATTTGTGTGTGTGTGTGTGTGTGTGTGTGTGCGCATCTGTGTGTGTGTGTGTGTGCGCTGCTCCTCCACCTCTCTTCGGCAGGGCGGTGGGGTCCAGGCTGGGCTTCTCTCTGACGGCGGGCCAGTCGCCCCCCTCCCCCTGCTCCCGGGCCCCGCCCTCCTGCTCCCGGGCCCCGCCCCCTTCCTCCTCCCCCTCGCAGCACGTGCTGAAGAAGTGGCTGCAGGGGTAGCCCAGGTACTGGTGGGCCACGCAGGGGTGCCCCTCGCTGCGGAAGCGCAGGCCCAGCGAGCAGCAGCTGCAGCACTCCTGTGGAGAGAGGTCAAAGGTCAACACCCACGCACCGCTTCAGATAAGACACGGGAAGTGAAAGGTGCTCCGGCGCCCGCTGTATAAGGTCAACGTGCTGCAACAGGATCGCAACCGCGCGACCGTGGGGGGATCTTAATCTTGTATAGCTTCCTCTCTCTCTCTCTCTCTCTCCTCTCTCTCTCTCTCTCCTCTCTCTCTCTCTCTTTCTCCTTCCCCTCCCTCTCTCCAGCTCTCTGCAGGATTCACACGAGGGACTGGGGAAGCATCAATCTGACGTAGTGACCGTTGCGATAGCCGGTGAATGTGCAGCCGTATTATATTTCGAGTTATATATTGAGTTATGCGCAGCCTAAAGCCAGGTGGTGAAAGGCCATATCAAACGCCCGACTCCGGCCTTGAGTCTACGATGGCCCCCGCGGTGCTCCGGGGGGATTCTGAGCGGGCGCACACTTCCTGAAACACACAGGTCAGCCGGCTGATTAATGTGTCTGCAAACACGGGGAACATTATACCGTGTGCTACAAATCCACCCTACAGAGAGAACCATGGAGCTGTGAGCTACAACAGCTAACAGGTCGCAGTCGTGTTCACGTTACCCCTGTGTTTCCGAAACAGCGGGGAGTCGCAAACTCTGGATGTAGCGAGCACAACGAAAACAGCTGGAGACGTCTCCCGAGAGCCCTAGTCTCCTTTCATGACCGTTTCAACTCGCCCCTCTGGAAATCTTTGGGCCCGTTCGGCCATGAAAGATGTTCTTAATCGAATAAGGGTAATGCGTATCACAGGGGGTACGACAGGGTCCTCCCACAGTTCCCTGTTAATGACTAGAGGGGGCGGAGCCAGGTTATACTACCGTCAACTGCATTTCTAGGTTCAAGGCCTAGAGTGCCGATCTCTTCCACATTTTTCGCATTTCGGTTTGACGAGAGGTATTCCTCAGATAACTCTGACCTTAAATCAACCCCCCCCCCGTCCCCCACCCCCGTCTTCTGCTTGGTCCTAAAGATACCGGTCCCAGTGAGGGACTTGTACCGCGCGTGGCAGCTACTGGCCTGGTAGGAGTCCACTCCACACTGGTCGCCGGCGTCCTCGTCGCACACGCCCCCCTCTCTGGCCGCGGTCATCCCAGCGAAACAGCGGCTCTCCTTCAGTGTGCCGAGGCAGCACTGTCTCTGGGCCGTCCTGGGGGGAGAGACACGCAGGACAATCATGGGTGAGTCTTCTCACTGGAATGGTGAACCTGGAGCAACATCTGAGAAAGCTGTGCCACTGGTGATGCAATAAGCTGTCTAAATTTGTTTTTAGGTCTTTGAAATTGAGTTATGGTTCAACAGAGTTTACATCTGTGGCTACAGTATGTCAAGGAGTGTCTCTGTGCAAAGCCGGTAAAAGAAACGGTTCTCAAATTGTTTTTTTTTTCGTTATTGTGCAGACAGATTGTGATCTCAAAAACAGCTTATAATCAAAACCAGCATGCCTTCTTGTAAAAGTTGAACTGCATACTGTATCTAAATGACTCATGCCAAACAATAACGATTACGACATGGTCTCGTAAAGCTACATTAAATCTGACATTTACAAGATTAACACACAAAGAAATAAACCACAAAGGTCGTAGTGGATTCGCCTGGTTACCTACAGTATCTGCTTCTGCAAATAGCAACCCACCCTAGCAACACGGTTGCCTCACCAACACTGAGACGTAAGAACGGGCATCTATCTGTCTACTGATATCCCTCCACTGATATCCCTCTACTGATATCCCTGGTCAGGCTCACCGACAGATGGAGAGCCTGTCTGCTCGGGGAAGCTCCATGTTGTTGCAGTGACCGTTGGCAGAAGCCCATTTCTCCCCAGTCTCACAGCAGAGATCCACCATGTCCTTGGCAGATACTACAGGAGGAGACACACACACACACACACACACACACGGGGGTGAGATGCAGTGCTGGCAGTGGAGAGA
Source organism: Borostomias antarcticus (assembly GCF_949987555.1). Classification (NCBI taxonomy): domain Eukaryota; kingdom Metazoa; phylum Chordata; class Actinopteri; order Stomiiformes; family Stomiidae; genus Borostomias; species Borostomias antarcticus. Next base: position 22,786,435 of record NC_140244.1, on the reverse strand, counting down.
GCCCTGTGAAAGTTGGTCATTCATCCCCAAATTGCTTGTTCTTTTGCCTCTTCGAAATTATTGACTTTTCTCTAAATCAGCTTTTGGCGAATACACATTCCACAGCACGAGGAACAAATGATGTTGTTCTTCTCCGGCTCCCTTCCCCTCTCTCTGTCTAGTCTGGCGGAGAGGGCTATGAAACCCAAGACGGCGTTCAGCGCACTTTATTTGAAGGTTAATCAGTGAGAAGAGCAACACATTAACACTCTGAAGCGGTTCCGGGAACTGGGGGGGAGGAGAAAAGCAGAACATCTGATTCAAAGCGAAGTCTGTCGGGGTCGCTCGTTCATCGCGTGACTCCAGGTCAAACCGTAGCATTCCAACATTGATTTGTGCCTCCGACAAGACACTGCAAACACGGATGAACACAGGTGAGTTGGGTTGTACTGTATGTGTGTCACGTACGTTACTGCTGTATAATATCTCATATATAATTCAGACGCTCACGAAATGTACCTGTACTCTAGTATAGTACTGATACTATTACTGGTATTAGTACTCTACTATAGTACTAATGTACTATAATCGACTATTGTTCTCTGCTTGTTGAACACCAGGGTGTGAAATGAGTTCAACACTGTTGTGCTGTATTGGACGCACCACACACACATATCACGCCGCACACACCATATACACATACATACGCTCACACACACTCTGTCTTTGCACAGTCCTGTCTCGTCCCTGCACCCTGTCCAATGTTGTCTCCATTTTATGACACCATGACCGAAAGCAAATTCCTAGTACTGTATGTTGAAAAACTGCATGGCAACGAATTCTGATGTTCGAGGGCTTTTTCACCAGCCGAAGCTGAAAACCATCAGACTGGGAAAAAGACTTGACGCTCACTCTGTGTACCTTTTAGAGATGGATCTGTCTCTCATAATGTCGCTTAATTAAGATTTAGACCTTGGTTTAACAACACAAGCATCTGGTAGTGGTAGAGTGAAAAGTGAAAATGGAAATCTTTATCCTTGAATCACACGATTCCACATAAGCTTCTGAAATGAAATATTTGTAAAAAAAAAACATTTTCTTTAAAAAAAAAAGAAAAAGAGAGAAAAGCTTCTGGATGAGGCCGCATGCGAGTCAAATCCACAAACTGGCTAAGTACTGTACACAAACACAAAATTGAAACTGAAATCCGAGAATGGTTCTGTATGAATCTGTATTGACTTGAATGTCCTCCTCTCTCGTTTGGCAAACAAACAGTACTGTATTGTACTCTCTGTCCTTCCCCTACCTCTCCATACCAACACCAAGCCATCAGGGAGAGAGCGGAGAATCTGTACTGAGTGCATAATGAGTAGGTTTAGCAATAAGAGGATTTGAAACCTCACAAGTGGCGATGACTCTTTGATGCTTAAATATGTGTCCCGTACGCCCGCAGTCTAACAAGCGGCTTTGAACCGGCCCCGGAGCCGGTGCTATCATAAGACGGAGCCTGCTTATGCGTCCCATTCATTTTCTCAAGGTGGAATCACATCACTCATCATGAGGGCATTACGCCGAACGGGCCCACATGGTCCTCCGGTGTGTACAGTACACACACGCAGCTACAGAGCGAAGCCATCGGAGAAGACCCACAGGCGGTCCAGAGAGGACCGAATGTGAACCGTTCCGTCTTAGAAGGACGTTCGTTCTCAGTCAAATACATAACTGCGACTCGGGACGGGCTGAAAACAATTACGAGTGTTTGCATACAGTAACCCACATCTCTGGATCGGGCCTTGTAATTAAGTCCGCTAGGCAAACATGTTCCATTCAGGTGTGCAATAACAGGCTTCTGCGCTGATTTATCATGCTAGCAGCAGGTGGAGGTGGTCTGGACGAGCGGTCGGGGGTCTCTCTTTTCCCGGGCCCTCTCATTACGGCTGCCTGTCACACAGGCATCGGGCGGCGGACACGCGCCGCGGCCCCCACGCCGCCCCCCTAGAGCCGGTGACATCACCCCTCCGAGACGGCTCCTGACACGTCCAGGTCAGGCCATAAATCAACCGTCAGCCGCTCGTCCGCCTCCTAATGAAAACTCATGGATCATTCTCTCTCTCTGTGGATGGGCTGATTTACAGTACTGGTGACGGGTGAATTTAACGGGCTCGCTGTGGGGGGGGGGGGGCGTGAACGTGCACATGCAAAGCTCTGGACTCACCAGAACCAAACAAGTGCCTCTTGTCGGACTATCGTGAAGACTGAGGTGACCGATGTGTCAGGTTGTGTCTGTATGCCTATCTGTGTACATGTGTGTGTGTGTGTGTGCATCTGGTACGCACATAAGCAAAACCGCACCACCGTGTCCCGGTTGTCACGCTCTGACTGTCAAACAGCAGCTGGCTATGACTTAATAGGCAGGGCTCTCTATCGTCATTACTTCACTTCCCTTCCAGATGAATCGTGTTTGAAAAGACACTGCATTGACAGCTATTATCCTAATCTCTTTGAAATTGAGTTGGAGCACATGGACATGTGTGAGGCATCCCGCTGAACTCTTCACTGAGGCTGCGGTTGGTGATTCAGGGCCTCGAGGGCCATCTCGCTGTCTTTGATGGTCTCCCTCAATAGCCTCAAGTCCAAGTGGATTACCCTGCGGTGGGATGACCAGTTTGATGTTGACACACACACACACACACACACACACACACACACACACACACACACACACACACGTACACACACACCCACACACACACAAACTTCCTCTCAATTAATGTTCATTGTTGTTCTATCCATTCCAGCTAAAGGGTCTTCTTGTTTTGTTTTGTTTTGTTTTGTTTGTAGAATGGCTTATGTTCAAACACTGAGCTGTAAACCAACGTAAGCCACAAATGCTCCCCTACAGTTACATGTATGGACTGAATTAGCTGAATACACTGCCTCATCCACCCCCCCCAGTCCCTGTCAGTTACCCAAACGTTACGAGATGGGAATATATCGCAAGCTGTGCTCACAAGCTGAAACGCAGGGAATTCTCAAATTCCTTGCAGGGGCAAATCCATCCAAGATTTGTCATTTCGTGGCGAAGGAATTCTAACGCTCAGTTCCTGGTGCGTCTGCAATCACATACGTCAGCGGGTTAAATCATACCCCCATACAGCGGGTTAAATCATACCCCCATACAGCGGGTTAAATCATAATTTCCATCAGTCAGTCAGAGGGGATACAAGAGGTGGAGCTGTTGTTCCGCTGTCATTTATGACCAATCCACTGCTACTTATAGGCCTTGTTTACAAGCTGGTTTCCTGCATGCCGTATGCGTCGGTTTTAACCATAGATGGCGAAGCGGATCGGTCGGCGGTCTTCGGTAATAACACGTTGCGATGGTGAGATATATGACCACGTTCCTGGAAATGACCTGGGAAGCCCCCCCGCCCCCTCCTAGATGCACCGGAAGGGGCTGAACCTCCAAGCTCATCCTCGTCATACCTGGCTGAGATGGAGCCTGATGTGGAGAGCTTTGGAATTCACCCTCCTTCTCATCCCCGTGAAAATTATACTTCTGTTCAGCTCGCTATGTGCTGTACATGTTGGGGCAGTGGTAGTGATAAAAGCGGCCCTCCTAACTCCTAACTCAAACACACTTTGAGATACTAAGCACTGCCTCGGCAACTCCCACTGCTTGTTGCTGTGTGCTTCAGTTTAAATGTCTTTAACGTCCGTTGTATCTGTTTAATAAACTGAACCCGGCAACCCTAACGTTTGACTTCGGCTGGGTTCAGGAGGTAGACGGGTTCGTTGATGAGCCGGGCCGGAGCGCCGAGGTGTTCCTCAGACCCGGTGATTGCCCGGGCGGCCTGGGGAACAGCACAGCCTCATGGGAAAGAGGTAATCACGGCCGCTCGCCAGGCAGAGGAAAGTAGCGTCTGGCAATCACACCATAACAGTGCTCTCATTCATCACATGGTCTTATGCTGCTCACAGGTACTCCCCCCCCCCCCTCCAGAAACCCTACACCACAGCCAACCGGGCCAGACTGGTAGAGACCCCATCCCCCACTCCATCACGCACGCACTGCCCCGCACTGCACCGCTGGTAGAGGGTGGGGAGCAGACAGAGGGACGTTTTCGACTGAAAAGAAGAAAAATAGTCCCATTTACCTTGGACGGCGTTCCAACAGAAAGCAGGCCCGTTTATGTGTAGTGAAAAATGGTTTTTGTAGCGAGCGGAGTTTCCCCACTCCAAATGCCCCGGGAATCCTTCTCTAATGGCGTATAGGAGGAATTACTCACGGAGCTTATCGCCAGCGTCTGGGTCTTTAAGGATGTCACCGTCCTGGAAGTCCGCCCTCGAGCCAGTGACCTCCAGGCCCCTCACCGTGAACTCTCACAAGGTCATTTGGCCCAGAGGACTGGACAGGAGCCAGATAAGCTTAAGTTCCATCTCCCTCCCAAACACACGTAATGCATGCACATACACGCATGCACGCACGCACACACGCACACACACGCTCACACATTATAGAACACTTTCTGACTGTGTCCACATTAGCGAGCTCATTAGAGAAATTGAGAGAGTGTAAGTGTCGATTCTTAGCCTACCGGGAAACTGTAATCTACAACCACTTGGAATAAATCCTAGTTCTCTGATTCGCTGCGTAGAAAACATTTGAGGACATATTTCAAGACAAGTCATTGTGTTTCACTAAATTCAAGGCCAGCAGAGGAAAATGACTCACAGTCTTTCACAAGACATTTCTGCTGAACTTGACCCGAGACTCGTAACTGTGTAAACGTTACAGAACATATCGTTACTAACATGAACCAGGAGTCCAGAGGCGATCCGTGACCTAACAGGCTGCCCTTGTTCCCACGGAATGTAGGCGCCATTCACCTTTTGTGTGTTCACTCCCGGCGAAACATCCAGCACACCTACACATACTATGCATTCCTATGGAGGCCAGGTGCTGAAAGGTGCGAGAGATCCTAACAGGTCTGAACAGCCAGAGAGTAGGGAAGCAGGTCGGCCGGCCGGGAAAGTCCGTCAGTTAGCGTTTGTTCCTCCGCCATTCTCTAGTAAGGAACTAATAAGGAGGAGACCAAAGTCGCAGAGTTTTGACCCAATTAGGGCTGCAATTCAGTGGCGGGAAAGTAACTGTCGGGAAGAGGGGTGGGGGGGGTGGGGGGGGGCAAGGCTAATGACTCTCGCTCACTCGGTTCGCTCGCTGGCTGTAAGCTAAGCCTCGTTAAGTCTCCGTTGAACCTTGCGGATTTGTCCGTTGCGATCAGAGCTGGGGTCGTATTCCGCGGGGAAAACCGCGATTTTTATAAGAAGATTACTAAAACGCGTGAGATGGAACTAGGGTGTGCTATACTGTAGTTGAGAGCATCGTTCTGTGTTGTTTCACCATGTACCGTATGACCTGATGACCTCTCACCCAACCCAGTGAGAGCTGTTCTCCTACATCACCAGGACCTGCAGTGTATTCTCCAGATAGTCATCTATTCTCCCCATCATCTGTTTTCCATCTGAGGACTCTGTGGATGGATTTATGCCCTGAGGGGAGTGTTACCATCACTGAATACACGCTCGCAGCTAAGCAGCGAGGGAGGGAACACACCGACGGTGCTGCGAATAAGATATGAATATGATCGCCCTTGAGCCGACCATAATTGAACCTTTTACGAACACATTTCAAAGGCAGCCTTTCCCCAAATAGTGTCAAAGCGTCGTAGAATGCGCGCCGGTTAGCAGGCTAATCTCTAATCACTAGGGAGCAGGAAAGGGGAGGTCTACAAAGGTCACACACTTTCCATGACCCCTGATTTTTCCTGGACCAGAGCCAACTAGCGTGTACTGTAGACTGATTAAGCATTCCTCAACTGAACACAGGATAGCATGCAGGAAATTAGAGGAGTAGGAAGGATAGGCTATCATATAGGGCTGGGTATCGATTCGAATGTCAAGAATCGATTCGATTCCGATTCACAAGGTTCAGAATTGATTAGCACGATTCAATTTGATTCGATTCAATATCGATTCGGTTAGTGTTACTAAAACCTGTTTTTTTTTAGCTGTAACCTTAATAACATGACTGCCAAGTTACGGAACACATCAATACTAGGGCTGGGTATCGATACTGATTTCCAAAAATGAATGAATCATTGAATGAATTAACTATTAACTATTCATTCTTTCATTTATTCATTCATTCATTAAATAAAAGATCAATTTTGGGATTCATGAATTGATTCTGAATCATTTGATTCAGAATTGATGAATCAATTTTTTAAACCCAGCCCTACTATCATATAATGTGACATCTCATGGAGTAGTAACATCTGACCTACAGTACGAACCATGTAATAGGGTCATAGAGTGTGACATGAAACTGTCACGTAGTATACGAGCGCTCCGCCTCCCGCGTTCGATGTCGTGCGTTGTCTTACCCTCGCCGTCTCCCTCCGCTTCCGGCGGCTGGTAGTTGAGGAGGGTCTGGGGCTGCCTGCCGGCCCCCCGCTCTGCGCCCTTCCCCATCTTCACCGGAGCTTTGCTGGTGGGCCGGAACCTCACGGTGGGGGCGGAGGCCGGCTCCTCCTGCTCCTCCCGGCGCCGCCCGCTCTCCGCCGGCGCCTCCTCTGTCCCGTGGACCTGGGACGGGGGGTGGACGCCGTCCTGGCCGCCGTGCCGTTGACCCCCTCCGTGCGGGGGATGGGCCGCACGTCGCTCCTCCTCCTCCTCCTCGGCTGGGACCGCCGCGTGCTTGACCTCCTTCGTCACTCTGTCTCTGTCGCCCTGACGCCCGCCGTCCAGCGGGACCCCCGGGGTGGTTTCCGGTCCGCTCGTCGACGCCGCCAATCTGGAGGGGGCGCGGTCAGCGTGGCGGGGGCGCCCCTCGGGCTCTCGGCCGTCCTGGTCGTGTACCCCCAGTCCCTCCCTCAGCTCCTGCCTCACATCCTCTCCGCGGGGAGGAGAGCTGGCCGCGGCGTAGGAGGCCGACGCCGTGGTCGACTCCTTGGGGGAGGGGCCCACCTCCGGCGCGGTGGTGGGTGTGGCTTCAGCCGGCGCGTAGTCATAATCCTCCCCACCGTCAGGACCGGGCGGGTCCCCTTTGTAGAGCGGCAGGGAGTTCCCGGTCGTGACCTTGTGCAGTCCGGAGAACGGTTCCGCCGGGTCAGTCCGTCCGTTCTGATGCGGGCCGCCGTTCCGGGCGGTGGCGGTGACCGGCACGGGCCCGGTGGCGGCGCTCCTGGGGTCGCAGTCCGGGATCGGCGAGCACATCAGGCTTCCGCCGTCTTTGGGACAGTGGCACACCTGGCACGGATGCATCTGGAACGAGTGACCCGCCTCGTACTTCTTGTTGCCCTGGACGCAGCCCACGCGCTGGCACTGGGGGCATCCGTCGGCGGGCTGTGACACGGCGATGCAGTTGGGCGGGATTTCGGGACACGGGATGAAGCGGCAGCTGATCCTCCCGCCCCCCTTCGGGCACGAGCACTCGGTGCTCCCGAAATCCACGAAGTACGACTCCCCTTCCGGAACCTTCCCCCGGCGGAAGCCCGCGTGGACGCAGTCGTAGTACTGGTAGCCTTCGCAGGCGCAGCCCGTTTTGGCGCAGGTGGCGCAGCAGGCGCCCCGTTCCAAAACCTCCTCGATGCAGTTCTGCAGAACAGGGCAGTTCCTACTACAGTCCCTTTGGCATAGACAGGTGTCCGGGTGCAAAATCAGCAGGCATAGACACCAGACAAGTTGTTGTATGTTCATCTTTAAAACCTTTAAAAAGGAGATTCTTAAATGTTATCCAGGATTCTCTTCGGTCCACAGAGCTGATAACTAGCAGCCTCTTTTATCCTGTAAGAGGGAAATAGAGAAAGTTTAAAAACGTCAATATAATTACAGTAGAGCCCAGTTATCTGTCATTCATTTGCTGGTCTCGTTTAAGCCCTTGGTCTTTTCTGTGTGTGTTTTATGACCGGCCTGTTTTGAAATCATAAGTCATTAACTTCTCCTTAGTCCTAAATTGACCACAGACCTAATGTGTGTTTTTCCATGCCCACTCTCCAGCACAGCACGAGATGCGGTTGGTAACACACTGCGCATGGAAATGTCTGAAATTTCCCCAGGTGAGCCGATTAGGGTGGAAATATAGAGACCGAGAAAAATCATCCAATGTCTCGAAAAGCAAGGCTGAAATAACAAAACCTTCCACCCGAAACAATACAGTAGGTAGGAACACCAACACAGGTTGGTGCAGAGGGTTCCATATCAGATATGATATCAATAAATAAGCTCAGAAAGCTTCATGACAGAAACATTCCCGCCATGATGTTTCTGGGGGGCTGAGTATATTGCAGATAACATATGGGTCTAGTGCTCAGCAGAAACATATTAAACTACCCCACCTATGGTGGAGCATGGACCAACCCAACAGACTGTTATATAATAATGTGGATGATAGTGTCAGACCTGGCGCCGACAAAGAAAAAACAAAGATAAGCTGTTTCTACTTTCTACACAAGACAGGAGATACAATCTGGAATGCCTGCCAGAGCTAAATGCGTGCGTGAAGTCAGTGATGTGACTTCAAATCAGAAAGAGCATTTTGGAAACCAGGTGTTTTTTATTTCACTTTTCCTGTTGCTCTCCACAGCTCATGCGTTAGTTCCAGTCCTATGAGACACGGTGACAGTTGGAGCATATAAATCTGGATACAGAATGTACTGTAAAAGCTTTGTCAGAGTAACTTACAGTTTAACATGTGAATAAAAACTAAAAGTAAAATCCTTTTGAACACAACAAATACAATACCATTGCACCAAAGTGCATATGGACAAACGGCAAGCAGATAACGTACATAGATACCAGCCAGTAGTTGGAGCGGACAAAAGTCATGGTGACATGTTATATTTTCCTCAATAGACCCCCCCCACCCCCCCCCCCCCCCCCATACGCTCATGTGTACATATGGAGAAACCTGCTCTGACACGCCTTCAGGGTCTCCTCAAGAACTCATCCTCGGCCTTCAGAACCAGCACAAATCAAGAAACAGTGCAGTATATTTGCTTATAAAGTATTATGCGCTGACGCCATGAATGAGATAAAAGACGTTTGAAAGCAAATAATATTTAAAATAGCTTTTCCAGTTATCCAATGTTAAGTTAAATTTGATTCCAAATTACAAATCATTTGAAGTTACTTCAAATGCAAGTGCAATTTGTACTTGAGTACTGATTATGTCTGGGGATATTTTTTTTTGTAGATTATCTCATTATAAACGTTTATTCATTATTCAAACTGCTGAAGTCAAAGTTGAATAGAGTGAAAGAATTTCACACTGGTCTATATCATAAAACTACCTCCTCAATCATAACTTTGAGAGTCCTTCAGACATCAGATTGAATAAATCTCAGACCGGCTAGGTCTTAGATCAGAGGCTGTGTATGTCTTCCTCACTTCATCTCACAAGGCACCACTTACTGTAGGAATCAATGATGCCTTTGTGTGCAGTTGGTACAAAATCATTTTACCAGATCTTGCACTTGACTGGCATGTAGCCCTCTGGTTTTTGTTCTTAATGATGTTGAATTCAGCACAGCCTGGAGCTTTGAAAATGTCTGCCTTCTGCTGAAAGTGGGTTAAAAGAAGACAGCCTAGCTCCTTCTGTGATATATGTACGACACATCTGGCAGGATTTTTGCTGAGCTTTATTAGAATGCAGATTGTTCATTTCACTATTAGCTTAGACATTGTCAAAGTATTCCAAATGCTTGGCCCTTGTAAGACTCAGTTCTTGCTGAGGCAGAGAGAAAACCTTTCATCAAACATGTGCACAAGCAGTAGTAGAGTTAACAACTGACAAACATTAACTTAAGTACCCTTTCAGGATTCAAGTGTTTGACAAGTAGGAAGACGATAAAAGATCTGTATGGCTGAATTATGTGGTATCCTTGGTGATGTTTAGAGATATTTGGATGGTATTACTGCAGTCTGCATGGTGCACAAAGTTAGATAAATCACTTTTGCAATGTTGATGTCACCAGTGGACCCCCTGAGTACTTCCACTGGAGCACAACAGGCTTAGTATCCCACAGATGCAATCATCATAGAACATTTTGTTTTTTTCTCAGAATTCCAGCACGCTAGTTGCACAATGCATGTTTTTGTATACAGTATTACAAATTGAGTTCACTTAAACTAGTCTATTTACCAAATAAATGTGAAATACAAATAGACGGTTTTATCTTCCAAATGAAATGTGATATGCCATGTAAAATAAGAGTGAAACAACTTTGTAGAATAAAATGAGGAATTCTTTCCTGAACTTGTTAAAGGAAACGTGCTGCTGTCATGCCCTTCAACTGATGGGTTATGGGTTACATGGAAAACATACATCACCCTTCAAAATACTGAAGACTACCTCAGCCTGTCTTTCAAACGGCAAAGCATTAGTTTAGAGCAGTGGTGTCTGAAAAGATCCGCTTACCTTGCGTAACAAATCCTGTCAAGTGTAGGACTGCGACGGATAACCTGCAAGGCAACTTGTCCCCAAAGTTTGTGCGCGCTATGAGGAGAGAAGCAGTGTTCCTCTGCTGAGGGCGGGACAAGACCGTTTCTTCTCTGGCCACGAACAGGCTACTTTCGCAAATTAGTTTGCGGTTCTGGAATAATTAAATTAAATTATTCCAGTGTTTCATTGGCAAAAGTAGCATAATATGTGCACGCCTTGAATGAATAAAAAAGCATTTCTACTCGTTGTCTTCAGTGAAAACATCTCGGCAGTCATCCCACTTTCAACCCGTATGGGCTCTCTGGACTAGGCTACTTTAATTCGATAGAGTAGGCTATGGTTGGCCAGTTACGAATGTTTCTGACTCCTCTTGGGAAATAATTCAAGTCAAATCAAACTCGTGCATACCATTACACACTATAGGCTATCACATGATGCATATTGACTGGTCACGGTAATTGTATCATCACTTGGGCTCTGCAATTCAATGAATGTATGTGTCCCTCCCTTTCAAACATAAGACACAGTGTCTGGAACTCGGATGACATTTGTGCTAAATCGTCAGATCTGAGGAAGCTCGCGGTCCTGTGATCTGCCCTGGCCTCTGAATCAACCCCAAGAAGGCTGTTTTATCTGAGGGGTCATGAAGGGCAGCAGTGAAAACACATTGAGACAAAAGCTTTCTCACTGAAAGGATAGATTGATCAGACAGGGGACAGGGGGGTTATGAGGCTTTTGGTTACATTGTTTCAGAGGCGCCCCTTGACAAATCAATGACACGGGTGAGTCAATAGCCCCATGAATTACTTTTGTGTGTTCATTGGGCCAGCACACAGTTGAAAAGGAAAAACAATATGGAGACAATAAGTTCTCGTTTGGATAAGACTTCTGGCCTGATTAAATATGTCGTTTTAGTAGTACTGTAGGCCTAGCCGTACGTAGTAGTAGTTGTAGTATTAGTAGTAGTAGTAGTAGTAGTAGTAGTAGTAGTAGTAGTAGTAGACAGTAGTAGTAGTAGTAGCCTACTTTAGGAACAGAACATCCCAAAATACATCTTTCTAACTTGTAAAGGTCTAAATCATGACTCATACGAGATAAAGACACACTGGGAAATGGATAACCAAAGTCAAACAACCCACAATTGGGAAATGTATTGCTATCTGCACACTGCAAACATGTTGTCTCGGGCAGTCCAATTTTCCACTGCAGTGACATGCTCTGTTGTCACTGGAAACAGCAGGAGCTGCACAGACGTCATTTCCCGGTCCACAGTTCGACTGCATGCTTGACTGTGATCTCAGCCTGAGCTGTGCCTGATCGCCAAGCTCTGGTGTTTTCAATGACCTGCATAACAGCTAACTGGCTGCGAAACTCTAATACCCCGGGGAGGCCTGGTATCAGAGCCCTAGCTGTGCACAATATTACTACCAACACCCATAAACTGTTGACCCTTAGAATGGCACGACGGTGAAGCACACCGGGGGAGGGAAATTAGTACCGCATTTCAGCTTGAGCTTTAGGAAAGTGGTGCATTTGATACTTAGCCTAGGCCTATAGGAGACAAGACCACCCACAACTTCTGTAATAAACACAATGCATGAATGAATATAGCTGGATTTTTACTAAAAGCACCATGGGCATGAGGGCTTTATAGTTAATCAGCATCCTGAATGTGAATTACGCATGCTCAGATAAATCCATACACCCCAAGGAAATATTAAACCAATCGCTGTATCAATTGGTGCAGGCGACCGGGACCACCAAGCACTTCATTTACAGCATTTTATACTTGTATTGAGTCCACAGCCTTGGACAGCGTTGACTCCTGGAAGACATCACGGTGGCAGTGACCAGAGAGGTCTGGTCAGTAGTTGGCCTGCAAGCTGGGATAAAACCAGACAAGCTCACGGCAGTTTGATACCTGTCACCGCACCGGTAATCTGACACGGGCCGGTTAGGGAAAGGTAATATCGGCCTGTTCTTATGTCCTATTCATGCATGCCTGACCGATGAATTCTGCCGGTACTAATCCACCAAGCCCACCACCTGGGTCTTAATAATTTTTTAGAGTTTCTCAGAAAAATACCTGGAAACTCTCCAGCAAAGAGCGCCGAGGCGAGAAATATCACTAATGACATGTTATGAGCAGTATTAAGTCATTCTCACCCTGACGGGTAGGCCTGCGCTCTAAATCAGGATGACGCGTTCTTTTCATCCAGGTAGACATCACTGACAGTGACAGGTGACATAAGTTCAGCAGGTGTTAGTGTTATCTGCTCATTGCGTGTCACATTATCTTGACCACCCATCTCTGTTTGAACAGGTGAGCAGGGATTCCCCCAGCTGACTGCTCTATCAACAGTACTGTACTCACACTGATTTAGAGTTCTGTCTATTGCCTCATTCTGTTCATAATCACCTCACTGCATGACTAATGCTACAATGCTCTCCAGGCCAGTGTACAGTAATGGAAGAATCCATTTCACTCCCTTACTTTCTGCCATCTGCAGGCCTGATGCTCAGCCTGCACTTCGAATACAGATACAAGAACATGTCGGCTGGGAAACCGCTCAGCTTGATCTCTGTTGGTCAATAAAGTGTTGAGTTGCTCTCATCTAGCAGACCCGGCCTCCTGCTGCAGACAGCATGTGGTTTCCATCAGCAGTATACTGTAGGTCAGCGATGAGGTGAGCGGAGGAAGTCTTTAATGTGAGGCCGTAGATACAGAGCTGTGGCCCTGCAGGGGGGCATGCAGAGGGAAATTAAGGGTGAGCAAAATGAAAGTGAGTGCCCACCTGTGTCTCGTAAAAGAGTTTCCAGGCCCTACAGGGATGTTTTAGTTCTCCCTCTGGGTTGGAAATCTTTAAAGGCAGCCTATCTGTCTCTGTCTGCTTAAAGGACACTTGAAAATAAGCAATATTCAGATGCATGCAACTATATGGTCATCACATGATGCTGCTATCATGGACATTTCAGTCAAATGTTCACCATCTACCCGACTGAATTTCATCAATGCAAATTTTAAAAGTAAATCTCCTGGGCTTTGAATAAACAAACGTGTGAATATATTAGACTGGGAACACATGGAGGCGTTTTAGTGAGATTATACCACTATTGTCCATGGTTACGAGTGCATGGAGCAGAAAATGCAAAGCTTTCCACTTAGTGGCTACACCATGGGAACAACATGTGAATTCAAGGCTTCGATTTAAACCTAAACCTCCAGTACCCCTGTCACTGATTTAGTTAATCTTGGAACACACAGGATACCACCCCGAGGCCAGGACTGATTTCACTGCATCGTAACACCTTTTATTATGTCTACCTACAGCACTGCTCCTCAGACCCTAAAGGTCTACTTCCTAAACCAGATTGTGCTGTGACCCTAAAGCCTAAAGCCTTTAAGGAAATGTCCCCAAGTGTCAATTACGAGCAAACCGAGCATAATGACCAATGACAGTTCCCTGGTCACCAGGAAGTCACCACTGATGTCCCAGAGGAGGAGACAACAGAGGGGAGAAGTGAAGGATAGCTGTCCTGATAAGGATCAACACTCTCTATGGTGTTACATTCTATCTTGCACTGCCCATAGTTTAGTCAAGCCATGGATTCCAGTGGAGGAAAAACTCTCTGGCTCATGAGGTTAAAGTAACAGTGAGTTCAGACTGAGACGTGGGTGGCCTGTGGTTTGGCATTGTGTCAGAACACCTCTGGCACTGCATGTTATTCAAAGAATCAGTTGCTAAATCAATTGAATTTCAAGCCTTGTGCTGTTAACCTGCACACCACATTAATCTCTCTGACTGACAATCGTCGATTTTTTAAAGACTAGCCTACATCAATAGTACAGAAACTAGGAGTACTGTACTGTACAGTATATCCACTTTTTAAATGATATTCCCAGCCAAAAACACTGCCCAAAAACCATCCAACTCAAAGCAAAATAGGTTTGACTGATTTTATAGCAGACTTCCCCTTTCCTTCAAGTTAGTTCATAGCATTTTAGCTCATAACACTCCCAGCCTCGGACCGAGGAAATATCAGGCAAGGCAAAGAAACTGCTCCACATCACGAGCCCAGTATGTTTTCATATGAAGTCAGCCTGGTTCTGGGCTCTCTTGTTGTCCGGACGTGAGAGGCAGCCCCCGGGGGCTCTGTGTGACATTCAGGTATTGTTTTCCTGTTGCTGAGACATTACGTCAGCTGGCACCAAACGTCTGACCTACACGACCCACACACACTCTAACCTGAATACCTTGGCCAGTCCAAAACAAATAGACGTTGCCTGTAACAGTACCATACCCCCAGGTGTCCCTAAAAAGCTTGAGAACCCCAGTTTGAGAGCGAGGATACCTTCCCTTCACTTCGCCGTAGGCCTACACTTCAAAGACCATATCCCATCTAAATATTCTGAATAAATGCAAGAAGGGCCAATGGGAAATGACAGTCATGGTGTATTAAACTGAAGGCCTATGTTTCAGGGCTCCATAAAGGTGCTTGATTAATCCACATTTACTTGATGGAGAACTACAGAAACGTAGCGCACTGGAGAACTGCCATTCCGATCATGTCATGCTGAAGCGTCACTTCTGCTGGACCAGCAGGCAGTGGTGTAATCTCATTGGCAATGCTTTCTGACTAATAAATACAGTATGTCACTGCTGGCACAGAGCAGCATTATGTAAAGCACAGTACCAGAACTATGTCTGTTAATCAAGTTGTGCATCTCTCAACGGTGTCTGGGCAACCAGAAATACAATCAACGCTGAACAAGAGTCGTTCAAGGATCAAAGAGAACAGGGATGTAGAAACAGTGGACCCCCCCGCTA
The DNA here is from genome assembly GCF_949987555.1 of Borostomias antarcticus. Lineage (NCBI taxonomy): Eukaryota > Metazoa > Chordata > Actinopteri > Stomiiformes > Stomiidae > Borostomias > Borostomias antarcticus. The sequence continues at coordinate 22,771,123 of NC_140244.1, read as the reverse complement.
GCTGAATTAAAATCTGGTACCAGTCCATAGGTGTAACTCATGAACTGAGCAGTTTGCCAATAGATAATATCACAAATAAAAGTCATGGAAATCAAATTATCTGTCTTAGCATCTGTCAGCGTTCTTCACTGCTCAGTCAAGATGTTGCCAAAGATGTTGTCATTTCTCAGCTGTCCTGTTCTTCAGTTGAGTTCTCTCTGCCATGTTTGAGGGTTAATTAATGTCAAGTTGGAAATGCTGTTCCCTCAGTTGAACTGTGCCATATCCTCTGCCTCACCCCATATGGTGCAAAGTATACTTTGCTTGTAAAAATAATGATTTACGGAAACAGTACAATGTTAGAATAACTAATGTTATTCTGATGTTGCTGCAAAGCTGAGGAGCCAGAACCGAATAATTTTGCCCTATTATATTTGTATGATGGATGTAACAAAATAAAGAATCTTGAATAACTGTAGGCTACATGTGCTAGAGTTGTTTGTCTTTTTTTCATTATAGGAGGAAATTACTCTGTCTCTTCAACCGTGCAAAATGAGTGTTAATATTATTATGCTTAATCGTAATGCAATTTTAGCAATTACATTCTTTGCAAATGATCTGTCGTACTGTTATCGAATCTCTTTGCATAGCATTCCAGAACTTCTGTAATGGAGAGGAGACTGTACCCTGGCCAATTTGAAATGAAAAGTCATAATTGAACCCACAAGTGACACCGTTGATTACTCACTGCAGCTCAGTTATTACTGGATTCGTATCAGAAAATAGTAAAAATTGATTTTCACTTCTTCCTTCTCATAGAATAGAGCAGAATAGAATACCGTTGAAAAGAATACTACCAACATTTAAAAAAGAAGGGAATGTGATCAGTCTTGCTCATGTCCACTGCAGCTGTCATCCATCCCCACGAAGGCAAGACCACAGAATATGATATGAACTAGCTGTGCCAGTGACACCTAGAGGTAGGACTGGCGCACTGAGCAAAAACATAAAACTAAAATTGGAGAACTGGTCAATTGTCAGGCTACTTGAAACGTATCAACTCATTAGCTGGACATATAGTTATGAAAACCAAGAAATAGTGCTCTAAATTTCTAAATGTAGGCCTACATTTGGTTCGCTACTTCTTTCTGGTGCGCAGGAAAAGTAGTGCATGTTGAAAAGAGAGGCTGCTTCTTTAAGAGGAGCGTCATTAACCCAGATTTGACGTCTATCTACTCCCAGCATGCACGTCTGCAGGTCAAAATAATTTTAAATGGCGGGTTTTTCTTTAATTCTAATGAATAATATTTTACTTAAATTACTTCTTATTTTTTAACCTTGAAATGTGAATGTTACATTTATCTGGCACCTTCCCAAACAGAGGAGTATTCTACTTTAGAAAGCTTTCGATTTGAGGAACGCGTGCGACATTGTATCGGACATGCGGGTGCCGCTCTCTCTCTGTGATGGAGACGTATAGCAATGACTTGGATATTTGCTTTAGGGAACGGCTAGTGTAACTATTGATTTAATGCATTGTTTACCTCGCCACAATTCATCAGTGTCACTCAGGCATGTTGATTTGTGTTAGACTGGAGTTTTTATAATTGGGATAGTGAAAGACTTTTCAAAAATCCTCAACTGATAGTTTGACCAAATTAGTCGAAAGACATGGCGTCTTTCAGATCTCTCTCAGTATTAGCAGGCATATTGATAGTTATTGATACCACTCGTGCCTCCAAGTTGAATATCCCCAAAGTACTATTACCACTAGCCAGAAGTACTAGAATTAACTTCACACTGGAGGCGACTGAAGGCTGCTACACATGGTAAGTGGCTGTTCACATTTTGTTATTGTCAGCCGGGAAACGCAGGGGGAACTGTGCCGCCCGAAGCTCGGCTTGGCTATCTTATTTCACGTGTCATGTAAGGGCGTCCGCTGCATGCACGGTGCTAACCTGCAGTAGTCTAATATAGTAGGCTACCACGAGAATTAGAAATCCCAAGTGTGGACATGAACTTGAGCTTCAACATTTCCCAGAAATCCCGTTCCCTGCCACATGTAATATGCCCTATGACCTCCCTTAGCTAAGGGGGTCAAGAGGCACATGTTAAGCTGTTGACCCATAATTGTCAAACGATGAACCCTTGAGAGTCTTGAGATTTCCTGAATGCGTGGGGAATGTAATGCTTTGCCGCAAGTGTCCTCTGGTCAAATAAGACGTCCGCTTTGTGTACACACTCAACAGCAGCTGTATCATTCCAGGTCCTCTACGAGACCAGAGGTGGCCAGTATCCAAGCTGTGGATGCAGACAGTAGCAGACACTGTTCCCAGAGAGCTGTCGTCCAGGCCCTGTCCAACCAGCCCTCCAGACTCACCAGTATCATCCTGGCCACAGATGTGGGTATGTATCTGCTGGCGCTCTGTTTAAGAGCTGCTGGTTTGGACCAAGTCATCGTTCTAAAGCATCCATCCTCCAAGTCTACTGTAGTTGAGATCAGACTTATATTTTATTTGAGAGGGTAGTATTCTGTTTTCTATATGGAGAAAATAAGCTTCCTCTTTCTATTGATACAGTAGCTCTATTGTTCAGTGTCTCACTTAATCCTTTGACAACATTGTGCAATAAACTGTTCTGAATCAATACTGTGTCATCAGTTTACTGAAGGTCGGTGGGCTTGTCATGGAGGAGTGGTGGCCACTGGCAACGTTCGGCTAATTTGGGGTTTAAAACATCACATGCCCTTCCACATGCCTTCCATATGCTCTCCATAATGGGACAAACAGTCTAGAACTCACCCTATCAATGCTCAGAATATACAAAACGATGTATAATTTCCCCCATAGGACGATAACTATCTCTGTGTGACTGACCTGGTTACAGGACGATAACTACCATAGTATCTCTGTGTGACTGACCTGTGTTCATCTTCCCTCGTGTCCAGTGACGGGGCAGGTATTGCGCTGTGACGCCATAGTGGACATCATCAGTGAGATCCAGATAGTGTCCACTACCAGAGAGCTTCACCTGGAGGACTCGCCGCTGGAGCTGAAGATTCACGCGCTGGACTCCGAGGGTCAGTGGCCTCACAGCAGAGTAACCTACACACTCTGTATCACGCCTGTTATGTATCATCACACTGCTTATAAGCGCTCACTCCGCCATACTTCCCCCCCCTCCCGCACTACGGACCCTTTGGTCCGGGGGTAACTCACTGTGTTCACACCAAAGGGGCCGGGGTCTATGGGTGGGTTTGCGGGTGACTTTCGACCCCCTGAAAAGACCCCGCTCGTGAGGTGGTACACTTGAGGGAAAAGTAGAGAGGGGACCGATCCAGTATCGGGATCAGGCTCTGATCCAGACGTGGTTCACGGACCGGGTATCGGACTGAGGTCGCTGATCCACCTACTGATCCAGATGAATTGAACGGGTTCCGGTATTCATTCATTCAATCAAAGGCTACAGTTCACATTTCCCTCAGTCCAGCGTCTCGTTCACCAAACTAGCCTGCCTTTTAGACCGTTTGCATGGTTTGGTGCGAAAACGAACGTTATGTTGAAAAAAGTTTAATAGAGTTTGCAAAGAACTTAGCGAGTGAAAGTGAAAGTCTGGAGTTGCATGTGCTCGAGTTGGTTACACAAGATTGTGGCAGAGGATTTCCAAAAGCAAATGCGCCTATTTGGCAATATTTCAGATTTAAACCCATTGCCTCATTAATCTTATCAGGTCCCCTATTAGCAATCTGTAAACTAGAGCCATTTCTCCTTCTCCTTACTCTTGTCGTGTCACAGGGAAATAGGACACCATTGCTTTCTGCTGAGGCTGAGACCCACTCTGGAGAGCACAGCAGACAGTTTATAATTTACAATTTTACTTTTTATTTGATGAAAGTGGGCGCTGATATGAGAAAATGAATACTAAGTAGGATTCAAGAATTCTTTCATTGTTTGGCCTACATCCAATATACAAGTAGCCATATGTTGAGTAAAATGTATTTTGGTTCCTCAACAACAAGATACAAGATATCCTAATAATAAAAAACTTCAATGCAGTACAGTAGCAATACAGTAAGAATATGGTATGTGTAAAGTATATAAAGTGTGTTAATGATAATAATTAATTAAGTTAATCATAAATAATATTCAAGAAAACCGACCGCTGGTATCGGCAGATATCCAAATTGTGGTATAGGACTCGCATCGTAACTGAAAAAAGTGGATCGTTGCATCTCTAGGGAAAAGTTCTTTGTGGATAGGGCGGCAACGCAGAACATTTCTGATTGGCTGAGCAGGGAGCCTACTGGCAAAGTTTTATTTCATATTTAAATTGACTATGCAAAAAAGCTTCCGTGTTTAGCGATAGCGTTGATTTTCCAAATTGATTTTCTAAATCAGAATAGCTCCCACACACAACTGCTTTCCTAGTTCAATATTGTTGGTAACGTAAGACATCTGATGGAAAAGATATTTCTGAGCATAGACAGATGAAGTCTGTGTTTACTCCAGAGCATTGTGGGTATTTCGCGGGGAACTTAACTTTATAAATACCATACGTGTAAACACGAAACTGCTTTCCCAGTTCGATCTTGTTGTAACCAAGATCTGCTGGAAAAAAAATGTTTTGCCATTGACAAATCTGAGAATGTTATTTTCTCTCTGTCGACTGCCTTGACATAAAGCAGGCGAGTCCCGTCTCCTCGGCACACGAAGGGTAGAGGAGCTTCTACCCCCCTGTCTGAACGCCGTCTACATGGAGCTCTAGGGGACAGGGAGCTCTAGGGGACAGGGAGCTCTGGGGGACAGGGAGCTCTAGGGGACAGGGAGTTCTAGGGGACAGGGAGTTCTAGGGGACAGGGTGCTCTAGGGGACAGGGAGCTCTAGGGGACAGGGAGTTCTAGGGGACAGGGAGTCCTAGGGGACAGGGAGCTCTAGGGGACAGGGAGTCCTAGGGGACTGTCCCCCGGGGGAAAAGTACAGGGGTCATTCTGGTAGGAAAGTGCAGTATTCCGCTGGCCATAAGATCTTTTACAGGGAATCTAAAACCTTTATGGTCTCCAGTACTTGTAGATTTGCTAGTATACACTTATTTGCTAGTATACGCTTATTTGAATCAACTCTTGCATTTGTAATGAGCAATGTATAGCTTCCCAGCCGTTTTAATGAGGACCTCTGGTAGCAGTGATAAGCGGTACTGTATGACCCCCAGGCAGGTTCTCCTACCCCGAGGCAGCAGTTAAGTGTCTGTTTGTTCTGTTCCACCGGTTCCATTCGGAGGAGAACCTCGCTGCTCAATGAGCTGTGGCCGCAGCCTCTCTGATGACTGTCCCCGGGGCTCACGCGTTGTTGGTTTTGCGCTCTCTGTGTATTTTACATCTTTCAAATGATAAACCGTTTGCAGTAGGAGGAAACAAAGGTTGAAGATTGAGGATTTGTTTCAGTTTATTCAACAGGAGTTCAGAGACTTGTCAAACCAGTATGCTAGGTCAACACTTGTTCTATGTAGTCATCCACAGTGACAGGCCCTGGAACATTACTGTAGGTGTTGAAAGAACTATGTGTAAAGTAGTAGTGTACATTGTATTGTGGACACATTCATATGAATTTACATTAGATCCTGTTTTTGACCGGATTTTGTATCCCTGTGCTTCTGATATGTGCAGGAAACACTTTCAGTACTCTTGCAAGCCTGGTGTTTGATTGGACCATAGTAAAAGATGCTGATGTGGACGGGTTTTCAGACTCCTACCACTCATTACGGTGAGGCCCTCTCATGTAATCATACTTTGTTATACATCATATCTCTATCGATTGCTAGTCAATAAGCAATGACAATTCAAACAATTAGCCATTTTTAAGCGGTGCAGCCGCTTCTATGCATGGGTGCGTCTGTCCGTACGTGTGTCCTTTTGCAGCATGAGATTTAGACCAATACTGTTGAACACCAGCAGAGGGCAGTAGAGATTGCTCATGAACCTGCCCCGCTTACTTCACTGCCTGGGTGTGATGTAAAAATAAATAAATAAATGTTTAACTCAAATATATATAAAAAAAAAATGTTTAACTCAAATATTGACATTAACCAGTCTGTGATGAACCCAAGCCTGCACAGGGCTTAATACATTTCCAATGTTATTTCCCAAGGGTCCTTAAATTCTCCGAATCTACCTACACACCCCCTGGTTACATCTCTGAGATGGAGCGAGTTGGAAGACAGGGAGATATTATCTTGGTGTCGGGACTGAAAACGGGACACGCGAGGCTGAAGGCTAAAATACAGGAGTCCCTGTACAAGGTAGGCTGCTGTCTGATGCACTGCTGAATACACCTCCGGGCTGTTGAAGCAAACCGTACCGCTGAAATATTACCCTGTGTAGTTACGAAACAGAAATAGGCACGGGGTTTATTTTTAGAAGCAAGCGAACATCACAGGAGTCCAATCAAGTCCCTGGGGAAATGGTTCCCTCTCATTGGCCTTTTAGCTGGTGATGGCAACGCTCCAGGGACGCAGAGATATAAATAGTGGACATTCGTAACCTTCATCTGCTGACACATCTGTGATGTCACAGTAATAATGCCCATCTGGGATCAGAGATGACATAAGAGATGACCAGTCTGTCATGACGTCACCTGGCTGAATTGAATGGCCTCAACCACTAGATGACCGAAAGAACACCCATTTGAGCTCTTATATGCTGGATGAGAGAACATTCTGTCCTCTCCTACAATCATGTGACAATGACAAATATGTTTGCAGTTTCAGGGACAAACACGTTCCTGTCCGTTTCATCGCATTCACCAGCGTTAACTGTTTTGTTGAAGTGGGAACTTGTTGTGTGAGGCGCTGTGCTGTAACCATGGTTACCCCCCCTTCCTCCTCACAGGAAGTGGGCGCAGCGGAGGTGCGACTGCTGATCCTTGAGAACATCCTGTTGAGCCCTGCTCACAACGTCTACCTGCTGGCTGGCACCGCCATGCAGTACAAGGTCCAGAAGATCAGACAGGGACGCATCACAGGTGTGACGTTCTGTACCCTCAACACAGCAAACTAGAGCGTATCTCTATACCCTCAACACAGCTCACTGGAGCTCATCTGTCTGTACCCTCAACACAGCACACTGTGAAACATATCTCTATACCCTCAACACAGCACACTGGAGCTCATCTGTCTGTACCCTCAACACAGCTCACTGGAGCGTATCTCTATACCCTCAACACAGCACACTGGAGCGTATCTCTATACCCTCAACACAGCAAACTAGAGCGTATCTCTATACCCTCAACACAGCTCACTGGAGCTCATCTGTCTGTACCCTCAACACAGCACACTGTGAAACATATCTCTATACCCTCAACACAGCACACTGGAGCTCATCTGTCTGTACCCTCAACACAGCTCACTGGAGCGTATCTCTATACCCTCAACACAGCACACTGGAGCGTATCTCTATACCCTCAACACAGCACACTGGAGCATATCTCTATACCCTCAACACAGCACACTGGAGCGTATCTCTATACCCTCAACACGGCACACTGGAGCGTATCTCTATACCCTCAACACAGCACACTGGAGCGTATCTCTATACCCTCAACACAGCACACTGGAGCGTATCACTATACCCTCAACACAGCACACTGGAGCGTATCTCTATACCCTCAACACGGCGCACTTGATCATATCTATACCCTCAACACAGCACACTGTGGAGCTCAACGTCCTATCCCATACAGTATCGGTTACTAACCCTCAACACCGCACACTGTGGAGCTCAACGTCCTATCCCAACGTCCTATCCCATACAGTATCAGTTACTAACCCTCAACACAGCACACTGTGGAGCTCAACATCCTGTATGGGTTAATGTAATGAGCTCCGAATAGCACACAAGCATTGAATCACATACAGAGGTACTAGTCAGGGCGTCATATGTACTGTGTCATGCCCTGACCTGGGACTCTTGAGATGAGTCCTGCACCCGGGTGGCGTTCTGACTCCTCCCGGCGTTCTGACTCCTCCTCCAGACCTGGCCATGCCCTGCGAGCAGTACCAGCTCCACCTCCAGAACAGCGCGGCCGGACCCGCCAGCGACCCGGCCCTGGCGGTGGCGAGCCTGGACCAGAGCACCTCCACGGTCAGCGCGCTGCAGCTGGGACACGTCAACGTGGTGCTGGACCACAAGAGTATCCTTCAGAGCACGGCCGCGTCCCCTGACCCCCGCAAGCCCGTCACCGAGACGCACGCTAGTTGTCGATCGGCGTCGCGGTAGCGGAATACAAGGTCACACTTTACAATAAGGGTCACCAAAAACATTATTTAACTGTTAATGCTTATTTAGGGTTAGGTTACTAATGTTAATTAATACCTTAGTTAAGGTTAGGGTTAGGTGAGTTAACCTTAGTTAACATAAATAACATCAGTAAATGATTAATAGAGACATTAGTTAACTGTTACTTAATGCTTAAGAATGCATTAATTAATGCTTATTAATGTACCCTTATTGTGAAGTGTTACCGAATACAACGCTGTTATGCAACGGTTTGAACGCGTACTGTAGTTATGGTAGTGACGGTGTAGATCTGGGGGGTGTAGATCTGGGGGTGTAGAGGTGGGAAAAACGGGGCAGCGTGTGTCTTTGGTGGAGTCCAAATTCAAACACGGTGCTCCGAGGGTGCTGACTTGGATACAAAAAAAAAAAGAGGTGACCAAACGCATGGTTGCGGTCTAATAGAACTGTGCCCAGTGGTGTCTGTTCTATTCGACTGCTCAGTCGCTTTGAGGAAGGCCTGTGTGCCGCAACGCGTACAGCAGGCAATAAAAATAACATAATAATTGCTTTGCATTAGCCATGTAATAAAAGCTTTTTCCACTGCCTTTTTTTTGTATCCAAGAACTGAACGTCATTAAAAATATACTGTAAGAATGACCCCCTGCAGTGCGCAGCTGCGTTCTGTCTTCGTGTAGAAAGGAGATGTCAAATCAAAATGTTATGTTCAGTACATGCTGTAGCTAAATAATAAATAATCCCGGGGGATGTGTGTGTGTGTGTGTGCGTGCGTGGGTGGGTGGGTGTTGACATTTTCTTTAGCATGTGTATAATCACTGGGTATTCCCCATCCTCTGGGTATAGTGGTACCATACGTTAGATAGAGCCATTCAGGTTTGCGCAAAGAAGTATATAGTATGTATATCACATAATAAAACCCAGAGGTGTGGTTTATATTAGTGTGCGGGCAGAGAGAGAGAGAGAGAGCTGGGTACTGGATCCACTATGATGGGACCAGGCGGACTGGGCTGGACCTGACGGGCTCTTAATAGGACCTACCTGCTCCTTCTATTGTGTACTTGACACACTCCACACACAAACTGGGAGCTCAAAGGAAGCGGTCTAAAAGATGTCATTCGGTGTGTCCCTAATCTTATAGTCCTTAATACGCGTTGTCCAGGCCTTAGTATGCAGGGGGTGTCGCGTCTGCCCAACAGCACACTCTACGTCGTTGAGCCTGGATACTTGGGTACTAGTTTACGCCTTCATTCATGTTTGTCTCTAAAGTACTAGCGTTTGTTAGTAGACTCAGTTACAGTACCAATCCAACTTCCGTGATACCGGTGTTCATTACTTGTTTTCACTGTCGTTTTGATCAGGGTTCAAGATTCTCCCCGGGGAAAGCTGGGTTCTGGAAACCGGACGAGTGTACGAGATCCTCATCCACGTGTTCGACAAGTCGAGCAACAAAATCTATGTTTCTGACGTGAGTTGGTCTGAATAGCCCACATGGCACGCGTGCGCCTACTGATGTTTTGCATAATTAGTAACCGCCTTGACTGACCGTAATGATTAGCCACCATTCTACTATGAATGCGAGCCGGCCACGGTCAGAAAGGACTGTCGTCTCTCCCCGATCCTCTCCTGTTATTAAAAGGGAAGTCTGGAATCGAGCTGGTATTTCCCTGTGAAGGTTAACGGCTGCAGGCTCAAATACATCCGAGGAACATTAAAGCAGAAAGGAAGCGCTTGGAACTATTTTTGGTCTGAACGCTGCTAAAAGAGAGATTCTGCTAGTTTTCAACAGCGTGATTAACACCGACCCCCTCTTCTCCCTCATTAATATTTCTCCTCAGAATATGAGGATTGACACCGTCTTTCCGGGCCAGTACTTTGAGATTCTGGAATCGTCTGCGAATGGATCATACCACTGTGTCAAGGCTCTGGAAAACGGACAAACGATCATTGATGCTGCTCTAAGATCTGTGGTAGACCAAGTGAGTTGTATTATCGCCATGTGCTAAACCCAGCACCCCCATTCAGATATAAAATCCTAGATATAAAGTTACAATTTTGAGAGAGTCTAAATGAGGCTGGTGTTTTGTTTCAGAACGGCGGGATCCACCTGCTGCCCAACCCCGTCTCCAACGAGCAGGAGGTGGAGATCTACAATCCCATAGTTCTGAGTCCCAGTATTCTCACGTTTCCATGGCAGCCCAAGGTCGGAGCCTACCAGTACACAATAAAGGTATTTGTCCCTGGGTGATGAGTACCAAGCTCATCCCTGTACATCGAATATATATTCTTTTGTCTCGCTGAAGAAGCACACACACTGCATCAGCTTCAAATAACAAGACTGTTATTTTTATTTATTTATTTTCTGTTATTGTTTGGTATACATTGCATAGCTTACAAACCATGAAAAGTGTATGTGATAATTATTGTTTATTGTTTATGGTGTCTTATAATCCCGTAAGGGATGGGTCCTCGGACATGACACGAAAATAAATGTTCATTCATTCATTCATTCATTCATTCATTCATTCATTCATTCATTCACACCATACTTTCACTTTTATTGTTATTGTATAGTGCTGTCCTATTGTATTGCACTGTTCGTTTAATTATTACCAGCTTGTAAATTATGAGTCTGTTGCCGTGAGGCTGAGGAGCCAGAACCCAAGCGCTTGACTAACTGAACACGGTTAGAGTGACAGGTTGACCTCTCCCTCTGTGTCAGTAGCGCCCGAGTGCTCCAGTGTAAATATTGACCCCGCCCGTGCTGTTGTTCCAGGCGTCGGGAGGCAGCGGGAACTTCACCTGGTCCTCGTCCAACCTGGCCGTCGCCACGGTGACGGTGACGGGGGTGATGACGACCGTCCGCGACATCGGCGTCAGCGCGGTGTACGCCCACGATGTGCGCAACCCCCTGCACTACGGACACATGGAGGTGAGACAGGCAGCTGCACTACGGACACATGGAGGTGAGACAGGCAGCTGCACTACGGACACATGGAGGTGAGACAGGCAGCTGCATTACAGACACATGGAGGTGAGACAGGTAGCTGCACTACGGACACATGGAGGTGAGACAGGCAGCTGCACTACAGACACATGGAGGTGAGACAGGTCGCTGCACTACGGATACATGGGGGTGAGACAGGCAGCTGCACTACGGACACATGGGGGTGAGACAGGTAGCTGCACTCCAGACACATGGGGGTGAGACAGGCAGCTGCACTCCAGACACATGGAGGTGAGACAGGCAGCTGCACTACAGACACATGGGGGTGAGACAGGTAGCTGCACTCCAAACACATGGGGGTGAGACAGGCAGCTGCACTACAGACACATGGAGGTGAGAGAGGCAGCTGCACTACGGACACAGGGAGGTGAGACAGGTTAGCTGCACTACGGACACGTGGAGGTGAGACAGGCAGCTGCACTACAGACTAGCTGCAGAACGGAACTGAAACAAAGAACGACAGAGATGGAAAAGCCTTGTCTCACGGCCGGCAGGCTCGGATATCTAGAACTCTTACAGCTGCAGAAAATGAATCATTGAACTCTAGCCGTGCAACCTTCCATCTTGTGATCCATCTCTCCCCCCTCCCACCCAGGTCTATGTGGTTGAGCCTGTGGGGATGGACTTCTTCCCCTGTCCGGTGGAGGCCAGGGTGGGCCTGGTTCTGGAGCTGCCCCTCCGGATCTTTGGTGTGCTGGCGGAGGGGAGCCAGCAGGGGGGCGAGGCAGTGGGGGACAGGGTCACCCTGAGCGACTGCTCCCACTTTGACCTGCAGGTGGAGGAGGAGAACCAGGGTGTCTTCCAGCTGCTGGAGGGTGAGACTGGCAGCTGCGGGGGCGGAGTGTTGGGCTGGGAGTTGGGGACCGGGGTGTTGGGCTGGGAGTTGGGGGACGGGGTGTTGGGCTGGGAGTTGGGGGACGGGGGGTTGGACTGGGAGTTGGGGGACGGGGGGTTGGACTGGGAGTTGGGGGACGGGGGGTTGGACTGGGAGTTGGGGGCCGGGGTCTTGGGCTGGGAGTTGGGGGGCGGGGGGTTGGACTGGGAGTTGGGGGGCGGGGTGTTGGGCTGGGAGGTGGGGGGCGGGGGGTTGGACTGGGAGTTGGGGGGCGCGGTGTTGGACTGGGAGTTGGGGGGCGGGGTGTTGGACTGGGAGTTGGGGGGTGGGGTCTTGGGCTGGGAGTTGGGGGCCGGGGTGTTGGGCTGGGAGTTGGGGGGCGGGGTGTTGGACTGGGAGTTGGGGGACGGGGTGTTGGGCTGGGAGTTGGGGGCCGGGGTGTTGGGCTGGGAGTTGGGGGCCGGGGGGTTGGGCTGGGAGTTGGGGGGCGGGGTGTTGGGCTGGGAGTTGGGGGGCGGGGTGTTGGGCTGGGAGTTGGAGGGCGGGGTCATGGGCTGGGAGTTGGGGGACGGGGTGTTGGGCTGGGAGTTGGGGGCCGGGGTGTTGGGCTGGGAGTTGGGGGCCGGGGGGTTGGGCTGGGAGTTGGGGGGCGGGGTCTTGGGCTGGGAGTTGGGCGCTGGGTGTTGGGCTGGGAGTTGGGGGGCGGGGTGTTGGGCTGGGAGTTGGAGGGCGGGGTCATGGGCTGGGAGTTGGGGGGCGGGGTCTTGGGCTGGGAGTTGGAGGGCGGGGTCATGGGCTGGGAGTTGGGGGGCGGGGTCATGGGCTGGGAGTTGGGGGCCGGGGGGTTGGAGCTTTGGGTCCATACAGGCATCGTTTGTGCACGCTCATCTAATGATAAAAATGGTTCGTTCCAACCAATTTCCCCTAGTGGGACAATAAAGATTTCTTAACCTGACCTTATCCTGAGGGCAGAACCTTTTCAAAATTCCCCCTCAGAGAAGCTTTCCTCTAGTCTTTTATGTCACTTTCAGATTGCCAATCTAATCTTTTATTTCCCTCGAAGAGCTTTTGGTCAGAAGATTCGTAGTAAGGGTTAGGGTAGTAAATTTGATCACTAGGACTGGGAATGATAGATGGTATATGAAATACTTATGACTGTCGGCTGTGTGTTTATTTTGGCTAAGAGAGTCTGCAGTAGAACCAGTGGACTCTAGTTTGAACATGTGTGTGTTTGTTGTGTTGTGTTGGTTGTGTGTGTGTGTTTGTGTTGGTTGTGTGTGTGTATTCTGTTGTGTGGGTGTGTGTGTGTATTCTGTTGTGTGGGTGTGTGTGTTCTGTTCTGTGTGTGTGTGTGTGTGTGTGTTCTGTTGTGCTGGGTGTGTGTGTGTGTGTTTCCAGGGCGTCTGGCTCCAGGACAGGACCACTGTAGCGGGGTGAGGGCCCGGGCCCTGGCCCCCGGGTACACCGCCCTGACCGTCAGCTACACCCACGGCAACGTCCACCTCAGCGCCAAGATCACCGTGGCTGCCTACCTGCCTCTAAGAGTGAGTCCTGACCTGACCTCACCTGACCTCACCTCACCTGACCTGACCGGGCCTGACCGGGCCTGACCGGGCCTGGACAGGAGCCGGGTCTCCAGCGGGCTCACATGCGGACAGTGACAGAGATCATCTGGGTGTTTTTTTTTTTTTTTTAGACCATAATTAGGTTTTGGATTGTGATGATGTAAATGCTTTCACACTTCTAATGTACCCATCTGATATTACAGCGTTTCCCACCTGGGCTCTGTTGGACAGCATCGGAAATCTGACCAGCAATCACTGTCACTCGCCCTGCTCTGCCCAGCACGGCAATTAGCCTTTCTGTTAATCAGCACCGCTGTGGGACACACACACGCACGCGCCCTGTACACCTTTACTCGCCGCAATCAGTGCAGAAGTGCAACGATCAGCTGGTGTTAAATTCCGCTGTCCTGGTTTCTGGCGTTCTGGGCGTTTTTAATTAGGGCCCTCGTGTTGCTCCCTGCCCTGATCCGTCTCCTCTCTGTCTCTGGTTCAGCTCCAGCGCTGCTCTCCATAATGTAATAGACGTCAGCACGGCTGTCGGGATGTAGGATCTGTACAGCAGCCATGCCGCATTAAGGAGATGGGGCCCCCCCTTAATCTTGCATGCATGCATCATTTTGTCATGTCTTCTCCATGGCTTGTAATTTGCCTCAAGTCAGCACATGCGTGACTTGAAGTGCAGAATGCGTTTGTCATACTAACCCCAGGGATCTAAAGGGAGGCCTCTGATTAATATTAAAATCAAATAAAAAAATAAGTAATTATTTAATTTTTTTTTTTTGCACATTGGAAAAATTTCAAATCCAACCTGTTTTGTCTGTTGCCGTGGCGTAGCCCGTGGACCCTGTGTCCGTGGCCCTGGTGACGCTGGGCTCGTCTAAGGACATGCTGTTCGAGGGCGGCCCAAAGCCCTGGGTCCTAGAGCCCTCCAAGTTCTTCCGGAACCTGAAGGCGGAGGACGAGGGCGGCGCGAGCCTGGAGCTGACCGGACCGTCATCCCGGAGCTTCGGCCGACACTGGGTCAGGGCCACCTGCAGGGCGCTGGGAGAGCAGGTGAGAGATCGCCGTCCGCCAGGGGGCTGATGGCGTTTGGCCCTCTAAGGAAGTGTTTCCCAAACTTTTTGTCTGGGGACCCAGTTCACTTATTTACAAGTCGGGAGAAGAGCCAATTTGTGTCTAAATGAACGTTCCTGCCCATTTTTACTGTCATTTCAACATTCTATCTTGAATCGGTAACCCTGAACTTTGTTTGATAAATCACAATTTTGTTTCATGCATGTGTATATGTTTTCAATAATACATGTTAAATACTTTATAAATGAGACCAAATAAATCTGCACTTTATTCACACGTTTATTCACACACAATAGGCTCTGTGCACCAGCTCCACTACTTCCTGAAAGTCACTTGGCATCTTTATTTCCTGTCATATATGATTGGCTTAAGTGATTAATCAGGTGTGCGGAAGACCCAGCGCACACCTGATTAATCACTTAATCCAATCATATTGGACAGGAAATAAAGAAGCCAAGTGACTTTCAGGAAGTAGTGAAGCTGGTGCACAGAGCCTATCGCTCGTGGAAAAATAGACCAGACACCGAAACGAGGGAGCCGGCCGCGGAGAAAACCAACAAGCTCCCTCATGTGGATCAAAAGAAAGAAAGAAATATATTTATTTGGCGACCCAAATAAAATCTCCTGTGACTCACACATGGGTCTTTGGGAAACACTGCTCTAAGGAATAGTGTGTCCTGTTTATGGACCTTTACATCCCTTTAACTGTGTCTTTGCTCTCGTGCGCGTCATCAATGTCACAAGGTCTTGTCGGTGACAGTTGGGAACCAGCCCAGCCTGACCAATCCCTATCCTGCCGTGGAGCCGGCGGCGGTGACGTTGGCGTGCGCCCCTCCCTCCCGCCTCACCCTGGCCCCGGTCTACCCCGGCCCCCTGCTGGACCTGGGCTGCCCGCTGCTGCAGCAGAACAAACAAGTGGTGAGCGACCCAACGTTGCGGCGGTCCGGATGTGGATTCGTCCCCTTCGCCGTTAACTCTTTCACGACTAACGCGCGTCGTGCCATTTTTTTTTTCTTTTTCTCCTCCCCCAGGTGCCCGTGTCGAATTACCGCAACCCCGCGCTGGACCTGGCGGCGTTCGACCAGCAAGGGAGGAGGTTCGACAACTTCAGCTCTCTGAGTATGGTTTGGGATTCGACCAAAGTGTCCCTGGCCAGTATCGAGCCCGCCATGCCTATGGAACTGGGCCTGCAAGAGGACGTCAACAAGCAGATGAAACTCCACGGTATGAGTATGACCGTCGTCGCCAGCGGATTCATGAATGTCGACGAGACGGATTATATGACATCGATATAATAAGCGTTATTCTCCTCTGGTCCGACAGGTCGCCAGACGGTTCTCGTCCACCATCAGTCGGGCAGCGCCGCCATCACAGCGACGGCTGTGGGTTACCAGGCGACCCACCTGGAGGCCGCAAAGGTTCTCCGGCCGGTAAGGGGCGACATCGACTTCCTCCCCTAGCGACTGACAGGAAACGGATGTGGCGAACGAGTCAGTACACCGCAGAAAATAAACCCCGCTCTTCCCTCCTGTCCCCCCCCCGTCACGGCTAAGGGGTCGCCATAGCAACCAAACGAGCAGCCGAAAGCCGCTCTTCAGAGAAGCGGAGCCGTTGTTAGATGAAAGCGTTTCCTCCCGGGCCTCGGCGTAGTCGCCCAGCACGGAGCTTTTTTTTTTGTGCCGAGATATCCACCGCACCCCCCCAGAGAGCGCGCCGACAGACGGGGGGGCAGAACGTTTACGTGCGTAACCACGGTTTCCGTCTCCTCCCCCCTATCCCTTTCAGCACGACCCCTTGACCCCTGTCTCCGCCACCCTGGAGCTGCTGCTGGTGGAAGACGTGGCGGTCAGCCCCGAGGTCATCACCATCTACAACCACCGGGATGTGCGGGTACGACCTTTACGGATGCGCTCGGCGTCTCTGCCCCCAGTGCGGGTCACGCCCTTAGAGAGCACTATCTGGTACTGTACACAACAACTGTGCTACACGCTACCACGCACTGTTGTTCTACACACTAGAGCTGGAACGAGGAACTGATCAGTCCGATAAGATACTGTGAGGACAAGAATTCCAATGTACCCGTACTTGTTACACATGGCCAATAAACTTTCTATTCGCCTTATTCACCTGGCAGCCATATTGGTCAGTCTGGGGTGCGGATGCGGAAGTGCCCGTTGACTTCAATGTTAAAAATTTCGCTGTAAAAACACCACTTCAAGAACCGAAATAGTCAAAATAACAGGTTGAATACACTATCGGGGTAACAAACTCATCCTTACCAGACTCCGATTGTTTTTCACTGCTGTTGTTTTCGCGTTTGGAAATACATGGAGGTGAATGAGCCATAGTTAGCCGTCAGCTGCATTCACTCCGATGTATTTCCAAACGCGAAAACAACGGCAGTGAAAAACAATCGGAGTCTGGTTATGATGAGTTTGTAACCCCGATAGTGTATTCAGCCTGTTATTTTGACTATTTCGGTTCTTGAAGTGGTTTTTACAGCAAACTTTTAACATTGAAGTCAACGGGCACTTCTGCATCCGCACCCCTCATTACGTCAGACTGACCAATATTGCAGGTGAATAAGGCGAATTCTAGTCTAGTCTATTCTATTCAGAAAGAGGTAGATGAGAAGGTGCTTCAGCCAACAGATCTGAAAACACATCTCTACCTCAGCTTGTCAAAAGTGATGTTTGCCCTTTGTATCCCCAATCTGTGCTCCTCCTGTCCTCCTCCGCCCCCCCCGGCCCCTGATTGGCTAGTCCTGTGGGATGTGTGGGCAGAGGCGTGGCAGGCGTGGGGGAGAGATGTTGACACATGAGCCGACTTAGAGGATTAGGACATGTGACTGCCGTTAGAGGTTCACTTTGATCATTTTGATTCCTTGCACACATTTGGAGCTTCTTGCCCACAACATGGGAAAAGCAGCACGCCAACGTTGACGCAATGATATATTGATGCGTTTCATTTTTGATGAACCTCAGCTTGTGTTTCTGTCTCTGCTTCCTCCCTCTTGCCTCTTTCATCATTGTTGACGCCTGACGCGGCGCGCCCTTCAGGCGGACCTCTCTCTCAGAGAGGGTTCTGGGTATTTCTATGTCAACGCCAGCGTAGGAGGAATAGCCGACGTGGTGTTCCAGGAGGCCAAGAGTACCGCAGAGGTGAGGAGGAAACTCAGTTGCTCACAAAGACAAAAGCACTGGTTTTCTGGCAGCCATAGCTGCCGTATATATCCTGCTGTACCAACACTGTAAGACGCAGTATGCGACGTGGCTGGAATTGATTTGAAGCTCTATGAAACCCTTCACGTCCACCTTCGCACGGCTCTCCAGGTGGTGCCTGTCCAGCCGGGAGTGGTGGAGGTCATGGTTCACGACCTGTGCCTGGCCTTCCCCGCCCCCGCCAAGGCCGCCGTCCACGTCTCCGATATCCTGGAGGTCTACGTCCGAGTGGTGGACAAGGTCAGTGACCAGAGGGCATCCTCCATCCTCCCCCCCCCCCCCCCCCTCGTACCTGGTTCTCCCGGGTTCCAGAACCCCCCCTCCCCCCACCCCCTCGTCCCTGGTTCTCCCGGGTCCCAGAACCGGCCTGGGGGGGGGCGTGTGGGGGGGGGGGGACGTGTGGTCCCTGTCATCTCCCTCTACACATTCCTCACAAAGTCCTTTTGATTTAGCAAACGTCTCACCCAGTGCTAAGAAAAGATAAATAAAAACATGGTTTATTAGTAAATGGTACAGAAAAAAGCATGCTGTCTCACATGCCTGAATGATTAAAAAGACCATGGCACTGCTGTGTTAAAGATTACAGCTCTGTAGCTCAGCTTTGCTTCGTCCTCTAACAGAAAGGCCTTGGTTACGGTGTGTGCGAGTTGTCAGTCACCATGTCCTGCTTTTTGAAGGTGGAGATTGGAAAATCAGTGAGAGCTCACGTCAGAGTCCTGGACGACGACAAGAAGCCCTTCCCAGCGAAATATTTCCGCTTCATGAACCTGAAACTGAAGGCAGCGTCTTCCATACTGTCTCTGCAGTAAGTTCATAATTACATCATGTGTGGAATCCATAGTAATGGTGATAATGGGGTAATTGCAGGAACTCGAAGCTCGTTTATTGGCCGCACGGCAATTATTCACGCACGAGTGAGCGGCCACACAGAATACGCAACGCACCCACACACACACACACACACACACACACACACACACACACGTGCATTTTCAGCGGTCGCAGTGGAATTAATCCTCGCATTTCACCCATCCAAGCTGTCGTCCTCCAGGGGCAGCCAGGAGCAGTGGGCAGCTACGTCAGTGGCGCCCGGGGATCAAGACCAAGTGCTCAGTCCCAAGTCCTGGTCAGAGACAGGACTGAAGCATCCGTCTTCTGCATGTTTTTATTATTTTTATATTAGGGTTCTATGTGGAGGGAACCAGAGTGAGCACAGGGAGAACCTACAAACTCCCCACAGAAAGGCCCGGGAGATAGTCCACGCAGGAATCGAACCCAGGACCTTCTTTCTGTGAGGCGACAGTGCAAAGCACCGCGTTTCGCTGACTCACAAGTTCCATTTTGTTCCCCTCAGAGCACTGTCTGAGCCCTCGGAGAAAGACACCGCCATCTTCCTGGTCAAAGGCCTGTCCATCGGTCAGACCACGCTGTCCGCCGTTTTACTCGACCAAAATGGACGCAAAATCGCATCTTCCCCCCAGCAGATAGAGGTACGAGCTCGTCACCTGATCACTCTCAAAATGTACGATTTGTCCGAAGTTCTTGCGTCAAAAGTTCTTGTGTCCTGATAGCCATTTTCTTTGGTCCCAGGTGTTTCCACCGTTCAAACTCATCCCCAGGAAAATGACCTTGATAATAGGAGCCATGATGCAGGTGGGGACTGCTTAAGATCCTTGTGCTAACGGATTCCCGCGGGGGAAGTCTCGGCCTCTGGCGTTCTTGCCGTTCTACTGATAACACCGAGTCCCCAGCCCGGGGAACCTCATTCTGGGAACACGATTAAAAACGCTCTCACACATTCACCCTGCCTGCTTTACCTTCCATCTTATCTTCTGTTAAGAATCCCTTTCCAGCTAATTGTTGCAGCTTTTGAGATGATTAATGGCGTCTGCTGAATACCATTTTGATTTGGTATCAGCCTCTCTCTAGTGTTTACTGTGTAACTTCCCAAGGATAACTGCTCTCAGCCAATCACTCCGAGACCCCACGTTGACTAGACTTAATGAAGAAACTGTCAGTGTCCTCTGGAGCAGTCATGTGCAACTGATAGTCTGCCATATTTATGTCTCTGTCTCCCTCCCTCTCTCTATATCTCTCTCTCTCTCTCTCCCCCCTCTCCCTCCCTCCCTCTCTCTCTCTCTCCCTCCCTCCCTCTCTCTCTCTCCATCCCTCCCTCTCTCTCTCCCTCTGTCCCTCTCCCTCCCTTTCTCTCTCTCTCCGCATCCCTCCCTCTCTCTCTCCCCTCTCCCTCCTCTCTACCTCCCTCTCATCCCTCCCTCTCTCTCCCTCTCCCTCTCCATCCCTCTCTCTCCTCCCTCCCTCTCTCTCCCTCTCCATCCCTCCCTCTCTCTCTCCCCTCTCCCTCTCTCTCTGTCCTCCCTCTCTATCCCTCCTCTCTATCCCTCCTCTCTATCCCTCCTCTCTCTCCCTCTCTCTCCCTCTCTCTCCCTCCCACCCACTTGTAGATCACCTCGGAGGGCGGCCCCCAGCCCCAGTCCAACATCATCTTCTCCATGGCCAATGAGAAGATCGCCTCCGTTAACCTGATTGGTCACATCAGGGGCATCGCCGTGGGCAACGTGACGGTGACGGGCCTGGTGCAGGCGGTGGACGCCGAGACCGGCAAACTGGTCGTCGTCTCTCAGGTAACGTACTGTACACCATACTGTACCTCATCCTCGACAGGCGAAACACTGTCGGACGCGAGTCCTGTCAGTCTGTCATCCTGTCAGTCTGTCATCCTGTCATCCTTCTTGTCTTCATCCAGGATGAAGTGGAGGTGGAGGTGGTGCAGCTGAGGGCCATTCGGATCCGGGCCCCCATCACGAGAATGAAGACCGGCACCCAGGTACCCGGCGCCCCCCCCGCAAAGAGTCACGTCACGGGTAAAAATCACGTCCACCGCGCTGACCTCTCCCGTCCCCTCTGCCCAGATGCCCGTGTACGTGATGGGACTGACCAGCAGCCACACCCCCTTCTCCTTCGGCAACGCCCTGCCCGGCCTCACCTTCCATTGGTCCACCAGCAAGAGAGACATCCTGGAGCTCCAATCACGCCACGCGGAGGTAGGAACGGCGCCCGCGGGCCGCCCCGCCTTTGAGGAGAGCGGGTCCCGCGGCGAGCCTGGCCGGCAATCACAGATCACGCCGATAAGGCGTGACTATTTAGCTCCCGCTGTCGGCTTGATCCCGTTTTATCAGATTGACCGAATCAAGGTGAACGAAATACGCTCGTCCGACAACACGGGGGGGTGAATAGGGCTCCCCCCGTCATCTGCGCCGTCGTAACACCCTCCCCTCCCGTCTCTCTTCCAGGCCGGCGTGCACCTCGAGCCGGAGCACAACTTCGCCATGAGCGCCACCGGGAGGAGCAGAGGCCGCACCGGTCTGAAGGTGGCGCTGAGGGCAACGGACCCCGCGGCCGGCCAGCTGGAGGGAGACCTCCGAGAGCTCACCGACGAGCTCCAGATTCAGGTAGCCCCCCCCCGTAGCGTCCCCCCCCCCCCCCCCCCCCTCCTCCTCCGGCTCACTAGGCTCCCTCTCCCCCTGAGGTCAAACCAGGACTCGGTACTGCTGCAGGGCCTGGTGTGTGGGTGTGTGTGTGGTAAAGGATTTATAGTTGTGTGTTTATGGACCTCTTCTCGTCCTCGTATACCCCAGCCTGGCACACTATAAACTACAGGGCTTAAACAGCGCGCAGATAAGATAAACACGGAACAGATTGGCGGAACAGCATTCAAGCTGAATCGCTGGATCACTAAAGTCTCTTTAGACTTTGTATGACGACGAGAGGGTTGATTAGTCTCCGACGAACGGAACGCACCCGGCTTCAAACCGAATGAGTCTCTCCTGTCGCTAAAACCCTAAACGGAGGGCGATTAAAAACCTCTAAGTTTTGAAGTTTTCCGTGTCCTGTCGTCAATCCAGGTTTACGACAAGCTGCACATGCTTAACCCGGAAGTGGAGGCGGAGGAGATCCTAATGGCCCCCAACTCTGTGCTCAGACTGCAGACTAACAGGTAACAGAGGGGTGCGTGGGACGCGCACGCGGCGTGGACACGCCCCCGTCACGCGTTGCTCACGAGGCTGTCAAACCTCCGGATCGCGTCAAGTGTTTTAGGAGACATCGGCCACACGGTGTGACAAAAACCAATCCCAGTGGCGATATGACGGTCAGGAATTAACTGTGTGTGCGTGTGTGCGCGTGTGTGTGTGCGCGTGTGCGTCTCTACAGGGACGGCGTGGGCGCGCTCTCGTACCGCGTGCTGCACTGCCCCGACCAGACCGCGGTCGCCCAGGTGGACGACGAGGGCCTGCTGTCGTCCGGCCCCCTCGCCGGCTCCTCCTCCCTGCTGGTCACGTCGCAGGAGACCTTCGGCGTCAACCAGACCCTCGTCATCACCGTCAAGGTCAGTTGTCATCATTATCATCACTGTCCAGGTTGGAGGGGTGGCCTTGAAATGACACCTCTCCTTTTTTTCGGGGAGGGCGGTCTGAGGACTGACCATCTCTCCGCGGTGCCGCCCCGCAGGTCGCCCCCGTGTCCTACCTGCGCTTCAGCACAAGCCCCGCCCTCCGCGGCGTCGGCAGGGAGGCGCCGTCCGCCATCCCTCTGGGCCTGGCGCTCACCTTCACCGTCCACGCCCACGCCAGCACCGGCGAGCAGCTGCACACCTCCAACACCCTCCTCGCCTTCGCCACCAACAGGTACGCCAAGACGCCGGCGGAGAATGTTCCGGGGGGTGGGTGGGGTGGGTGGGAGGAGGGGGGGGTGTCCAGTAGGGCTGTATATCATCTTGGTTTTCGCGATACGATACGCATCACGATACACAGGTCACGATTCGATACGATACGATACGTATTGCGATACACACATCATTTACTGAAAGATTTTAAGTGTTCAAGACTGAAAACTGAATGGCTCAAATGCACTATATAGATAACTCAAACTCAATGACTGGACAGAGAGCTAGCTAATAAATATTTTACATTTGATATCCATGCTTTTTAAACTGTCAACATTGTAGTATTTATGGTTTTTCAAAATTATTTATATGTATGCTTTTTTAACTTAATATTGTAGAATATGCTTTTTAAACTGGATTTAAAAATGTAAATAAAAAATAAAATAAAAAGATCGATACAGTATCGCGAGACTACGTACCGCGATGCATCGTTGTATCGATACAATCCTACAGCCCTAGTGTCCAGAAGGGGCTTCAAGTTAAAAATCCCCCCGTCCCCGTCCCCTGTGGAGGGCTTTGTGATAAACGAGGAAACGCGGAGGGCTCGGCGATAAACGGCTCAGGTGTTTTTACTCGCACTTCGACGTTCCCGAGCCGGCACTCCCAAAGCCGCCGGCCGGGCTGTTATCTAGTCGTTGCCGGCTGTGACGGGAGCGCCAGGCGCTCTTTTCCTAGGTGCTGTTTACGCAGTCTCCCTCAGCCCCGCCGGAGCGAACGCCCCTCTCACTCTCCGCCCCCCCCCCAGAGGAGGGCCGCCGACACTCTCTAACCCCTCCGCCCCGGGCGGGAAGGGGAGATTGAACCGAGTCCCTCAGAACGCACTCATCCCCCCCAGGCTGTCTAGTCATCCTCGGAGCCGGGCAGACATTGTAAATGGTGATCCCTGCCACGCGGCATCGATTTCAGAACTTCATTTGAATGCGCCGCGTGCGGTATTTGTCACGATATTGACCCGTTACAAGTTATGTACGCGCATCCGACAGGAACCGCCTCTCCCCCGCGACCTCCGAACCTCTGTCTGCGGACGCGAGGGGCCGCGTTACTCCCGGCGTGAGCGCGTAGATCTCCGTACGGCGGCGGTACATCTGTCCGCAGCGGACAAGCTGGCCGCCGAGGGCTTAGAAGCAGCCGGCGTAGCTCGGGGTGCACCTCATTAATTTGCAGGGCCGCTCCTCCTCCTCCTCCTCCTCCTCCTCATCTCAGGCGTAGTCGTTTCCACCTGAGCGAGCTAAATTAATGGGAGAAGTGGAGCGGGTAGGTGTTGCCCCGGCGACCGGTGACACCCTCCGCCAGCACATTAGATTGATTCTGCTACTTGGTTCTCACGGCGCTGACAGGCCCTCTCACAGGAGGAGAGGGGAGAGTCGGGAAGTGGGGGGGGGGGGGGGGGATAAGATGACTGGGCTGTGATGGGCCCCTGAGGGGCCTCAAGGGACCCGTCCTCTCATTCATGGTCACAGATCGATCACACACCTCCAGAGGGCAATTACAGGGTTTTGACTGGAGGTTAGCAGTGCAATAGTTGTAATGGTACTGCTACTACTCGTCAGAAACCGTTTAGAAAGGAGCACTTGTTCTGACGAGTACACCGACTACTGTACCCACGTTAAATGCAGTTAAGACGCTTTGGATAAAAAGCGTCTGCTAATTGACTGATGTAATGTAAAGCTGGTACTGTTGCAATTCTCTAAATATACAACCCAGACTATATTAAAAAATGTTAATCCTCAAGACTTCCTTAAAAACAACATTTCTTCAAACTCTTTCATGACAGTGTGTTATTGTCTGCGTAGAATGGTTTTGACCTACTGCCCCATGCAATTAAAATAAGGCTTTCAACCGATTCAAAAAAATGTAATCGAGTTAATCACAATAATTGACTGATTAATCCCAAGTGCTGGTATTTACTTGTATTTTTGGGGGAGATGAAATCCTACATGTGTGGTGTTCTGCATGACAAGTAGCCTGACACTCCAGGGCTGGAGCCAGGCTTGTTAGAGCAATCGGAGTGTGTGTGTTATCCAACCAACCTGCTCAGCCAGTGTTAAAGCAAATGTTTACCTGGCTGAAGTACTGTATGCGAAACGCAAACGACGTGTCGTCGTCTCACACGCCTTTCAGTAATTCAGCCTGGTAAACACTCGGGAGGAAGTCAGGGTCAATTTTGGTAATATGATTAATTTGAGATTTTAATTAAATCTTTTTAACGCTTTCAAAGTTGCCATATTAATCGTGAGCATCTTGGTCACTTCTGCCACTAATTTATCTACATTGATGTTGCACTGCATACCTCTATTTTATTATATTTTTTTATTATATTCTATGCCCTTTTGCCTTATTTTATCACGCAAAGTTGAGTCGGCTCTGAGACAAAGATTTTCATGAATCAATCAATCAATCAATGATTGTTATTTTGTAGTTGTTTTGCATTGTTGCATTGTTATTGAGTAGATGATAATAAACTTGAAACTTTGACGTTGACAGCCCTAAATTAAACATGATGCGTTCTAAATTCACGCTAGCCGCCCGTGTAACAGCCTTGTCCGTCCCTGCGCAGGGACGACCTTGTCCAGCTGGGCCGGGGGCCCGGTAACAACACCCTGACGGTGCGCACCCTCAACGTGGGCCTCACCCTGCTGGCGGTGCGCGACCGGGAGCAAGTGGGCGTGGCCGACTACCTGGCGCTGCCCGTGAGGCACGCCGTCCATCCCCGGGAGGCCCACAGGCTGGTGGTGGGAGACGTGGTCTGCTTCAGCGCCCAGATCCTCGGCCCAGACGGTGAGAGGAGCAGCTCCATCTTTAGTTTAGTAGTAGCAGTAAAACTTTATTTGCACCTCATCCCCCAGTGGGGCAATTATTTTGCAGCAGTAAAACCCACAAACAGACCATCACAACACACAGATTAAACAACAGAGCTAAACTAAAAAAAACAAACACTCTTCAACAAGCGTGTTTGAGTAGACGAGCTGGTTTTACATTTTGCTATCGGAATTTAGCAGCGCAATCGCTGAGGGTGTGAAGGTGTTTATGTGTTGGTTTTGGCTAGGGGGTATTTGAAGGGGGGGAGCCGAATGCGAGATGTGAGACGAGGTGTAGGGGGTGGACGCTGTCAGCCTGGGGATGGATTCGACTCTCCTTATCAGACAAGACTTTTCTGTCGAGAACCTGTGAATACCGCCGCACGCCAGTTCCTGCTTCTGCTCCAGATTAAGAGAAGCACGCCAGCCGATAAGAGGAGGAATAGAATTTGACTCGATAAAACGATCTGTGAAGCGAAGACGTCAGAGAGCGGTCGACCCCCGAACTTAGCCGGCGTCCCCCACCAGACAGGATGACGATATTCCGTCCCTCTTAGGGGCCCCGGGCACCTGGAGCTCCTCGTCCAGCGGCGTCCTGCAGGTGGAGCCGACGACGGGCGCGGCCGTGGCCAGAGACTCGGGCACCGTGACGGTCTACTATGAGATCCCCGGCTACCTGAGGACCTACAGAGAGGTAACAGCCTCCCACGGGAGCTGCAGTGCTCCACTAACGCGCACACACACACACGTGCGCTGTACCGGTGACGTTAGACAGATGATTAATGCTCTCTCGAGGAACGAGGTAAATGCCACGGTCCTTATTACACGACAACCGTATTTCCCCGGAGAGACAGAAGCCATCCCGCGGCGCGGCGCCCGTCTCATCACGGCGAGCCCGAGGGCGCCGTCGCGCAGTCCATCTCTGTCTCAGGAGGCGATTATGATGTACCCCATCATCAGTGGCTGATCCTGGCTGTGTAGGTTGTGCGCGTGCCTACGTGCGTGTGTGTGTGTGTGTGTGTGTGTGCGTGCCTGTGTGTGTGTGTGCGTGCGAGTCTTCCATCTCCTGCGGGGTGGATCGTCTTCCCAGGCGGAACAGATGGCGGCCATCTTAAGAGCAAGCCAGCGGCTCTGACTGCATCGCCGCGGGCGCCACTGTCTGTTCCTCCCAGCTGCCAGCGTCGGCTCGGCCCGTCTTCACATTAACATCCCTCCAATTAGCGCTAACAGGGACCGGGCCCGGGCCCAACGTCACCATTTCACGCTATCTGGACCAGCCGCTCGCCGTCTCCCCGGTCCCAGAACCGGTCCCCCTAACGCGACGATCGTTTCCAACACCGACCGGCTGTCCGCGGCGACGCATCTAGAAATAGAATAGAATAGAAATCTCCCGTTTTTTTCGCTCCTCAGTTAAGGAGAAACAAAATCGGTTAAAGCAACCCGAGGTTGTTCTGACGGGGCGTAGACGGGTTCGAGGGGGGGGCTTTCTAACAGGTGTGACTCTGTCCCGGCGCCGCGCGCAGGTGGAGGTGGGCGCGGCCAAGCGGACGGCGGTCACAGCAGCTACGGCGGCGGAGGTGAAGGCCGACAAGGAGACCAGGGTCCTGCTGACCACCAGAGAGAGAGGGACCCACCTCATCGGTAACGGTTATCATTTGGCTACACGGTCGTTTTGGTTTCACTGACGGTAACGTTTGTGTCTCGCCAGCGCCGGTTTGAGAACCGTTTTTTTTTTTTTTTTTTTTTTTTGTCCTCGCAGGCGCCTGTTCCTCCGCCCAGACGGACGCCATCGCCGAGCTCCACCCAGAGACCTCCGTCAGTTGCCGTCTGAGCTTCACCAGCGACGCCGTGGACTTCCCCGCCCGCGACGTCTTCCTCGCGCACACCAGCTTCGACCCCGGCGCCGGTGAGTCCCGCGGCGCTCCCGAAACACGCCGAAAGGCGGCGCCTGCCGGCAGTGAAACATGGCCGACGGCTCACATGACAGAACGAGCTCAGTCCTCGCTTTCCACCCGTGTCAGTGTGTGTCAGTGTGTGTCAGTGTGTGTCAGTGTGTGTCAGTGTGTGTGTGTCAGTGTGTGTGTGAGTGTGTGAGTGTGTGAGTGTGTGAGTGTGTGAGTGTGTGAGTGTGTGAGTGTGTGAGTGTGTGAGTGAGTGAGTGAGTGAGTGAGTGTGTGTGTGTGAGTGTGTGTGCTGGGCCTACTCCCTGTGACCTTCGCTTAAATGTGGTCTGACATTCCCATCATTAGACACCGGTTATAAAGCACTCAATATAAAGCGAGTTAGCGCATGCCAAGGAGCAGGTGAGAGCCCTGATGAGGTGATGTGTGTGTGTGTGTGTACGTGTGTGTGTGTGTGTGCACACCGCTCAAGCCAGGGCTGGGGGAACACCGTTGACGAGTAAATAATCAATACCTGCAAGCCTCATGAAAATGAATTTAGCATGGGCCATAAAAGGTGTCTGGATGATGTATGGAAGAGAGAATCCTCCCCCCCACACTTGATAGCAGAGGCCTAATTGTGTTTGGGAGCTTGGGCCTCCGCGCCTCCTGGCTTATCTCTTAGGGGGAACCGCAGGTGGTTTTGAACCAGCAGACAGCAGCCCGCTGGGACTCTGATAGGCGCTTGTGGAAGGACTATTTAATTTTTTAAATAACAATTTTTTTTTGCACCTGGCAGAAAAGAGTAGCGAACGAGAGTTTGCAACTATATAGCTACATAGTCCGAGATTTGGATTCAGGGCAACTTTTCGTCAGCGCGAAAAGCAATTTGTCAAACCTGTTCTGAGTGTGCGCTGTGACTCACACCCACATGCTACATTCTGTATTGACTCAGGATAATGGTATGTAATTATGTCTCTCTCGCTCCCTCTCTCTCTCTCTCTCTCTCTCTCTCTCTCTCTCTCTCTCTCTCCTATCTCTCTCCCTCGCTCTCTCTCCCACTCTCTCTCTCTCTCTCTCTCTCCCTCTCTTTCTCTCTCTCTCTCTCTCTCTCTCTCTCTCTGTCTCTCTCTCTATCTCCTATCTCTCTCCCTCTCTCTCTCTCTCTCTCTCTCTCTCTCTCTCTCTGTCTCTGTCTCTGTCTCTGTCTCTGTCTCTGTCTCTATCTCTCTATCTCCTATCTCTCTCCCTCTCGCTCTCTCTCCCACTCTCTCTCTCTCTCTCTCCCTCTCTTTCTCTCTCTCCCTCTCTCTCTATCTCCTATCTCTCTATCTCTCTCCCCCTCTCTCGCTCTCTCACCCACTCTCCCTCTCCCCCCCTCTCTCTCTCTCCCTCTCTCTCTCTCTCCCTCTCTCTCTATCTCCTATCTCTATCCCTCTCCCCCTCTCCCCCCCCCCCCCCTCTCTCTTTCCCCCCCCTCTCTCTCTCCCCCCCCCCTCTCTCTCTCTCCCTCTCTCTCTCCCTCTCTCTCTCTCTCTCTCTCTCTCTCTCTCCCTCTCTCTCTTAGAGACCTTCCTGTATAAGCTATGTTTCCGATGATGTAACATGAGTGTGGATGTTACATTACTCTGGTTCCATGAGTAACTCACTTTGTTGTATTTATATTATTTGCATTTTTGCACTTGTATTGTATTTTATTGTTTTTCTATATAGTACAATTGCTCGAAGCACTTTAAGCTGATGCCGGTCTCCACTTGGACTCCTCGTACATCAGGGACAGCGATGGAAATAAGTCTTGGACTTTTCGCTTTTATCCCTGACATTGCAGACATACTGTATGTTTTATATATACTGATTGTAATTGCTTTTGTCAAATAAATCAAATCAAAAAACTCTCTCCCCCCCATCCCCCTCTCTCCCTCTCCCCCTCTCTCCCTCTCCCCCTCTCTACCTCTCCCCCTCTCTCTCCCCACCCCCCCCCCCCCTCTCTCTCTCTCTCTCTCTCTCTCTCTCTCTCTCTCCCCCTCCCTCCCTCTCTCTCTCTCTCCCACCCCAGGGCTCTATGTGTGTTCTCTGACCCTGCGGCCCCTGACTGACCACCAGACCAGGATGCTGAGCATGTCCATGACCAGCCTGCTGGTGCGGGCCGGCGTGGAGGGCAGCGCGTTCTCCGGGGAGCAGGTCAGCGCCAGGCTGCCCATCGAGGCGGGTTTCTACTGCGATCAGGCGGAGCTGCTCCTCACCGGCCAGCGGCCCTCGGCGGAGTTCACCGTCTACGCCCCCGCAGCCGTGCTGTCCACCCTGGAGGTCAGCGTCCTCTCCCCCGTCCGCTCATTTGCAAGGGGGGGGGGGGGGAACCATTTGTGACTCACACTCGCCTGTCCCCTCCTCCTCTCTCCCCCCCCCTCCCGCCGGACCAGGTGGCGTCCAGCTCCCCGTCCATCGGCGTCCAGGAGAAGGAGACGTCGGCGGACTTCCCCAGCCGCGCCACGTACACGGTCAGCGCCGTCGACCCCCAGGCCGCCGCCTCCGCCTCCGTCTCCGTCGCTAGCCCCGCCTCCGGCCAGACCCTCGTCGTCACCGTGTCCCTCGTCCACCTGGCCGACCCCGGCGGCGGCACGCAAGGTCAGACACTCCCCCGCGTCTCTGTGCGCGCGCGTGTGTGTGTGTGTGTGTGTGTGAGAGAGAGATGGAGTGAGCAAGCAAAGGGATCCAGCTGTCCAAAGCCTTTATCTCATCCATCTCTGTGTCTTGCCAGCTGCTGCTCCCGTCGTTGGCGTGGAGGGCGGCCACTTCCTGCAGGACGTCATCGACTCCTACCAGATGATGTTCTTCACGCTGTTCGCCCTGCTGGCGGGCACGGCCGTCGTCGTCATCAGTGAGTTTTGACTTGTGGAACTATTTAGCGTGAGGCTACGGAGGGCGCTTTTTGGTTGATGTTTCTGTTCCTGTGTGCAGTGTGGCATGTTGACGTTTTTGTTTGTTTGTTTATTATTTGTTCTTGTATGCAGTGTGACGTGGGGATGTTTGTGTTTATTGTTTATGATTTATTCTTGTTTGTTCTTGTGCGCAGTGTGCCATGCAGCCTTTTCTCCCAGGGAGCATGCCCACCACCCATCCTTCATTCAGAGGACGCCCTCAGGTACACCATTTGGAATTTGTTTGTGTGTTTTGTTTGTTGTCTGTGTTTGTTTACGTTTAGTTCAACGCGGGGCATGCCGTCCGTTCGTTAACCGCGATGTTCCTGTCGTCGTTCCTCCTCCGATGCAGGTTTCTCTCCCGTTTCCACTTCCTTCAGCCAGATGAGCCCAGACCCAAAGAACAGCCCCAAACTGCGCCTCTTCTCCCCTGACTACAACTCCAGATAGAGCCCCTCTCCTGCCCCCTGTCCTGCCCCCTGTCCTGCCCCCTGTCCTGCCCCCTGTCCTGCCCCCTCTCCTGCCCCCTCTCCTGCCCCCTCTCCTGCCCCCTCTCCTGCCCCCTGTCCTGCCCCTCTCCTGCCCCCTCTCCTGCCCCCTCTCCTGCCCCCTCTCCTGCCCCCTCTCCTGCCCCCTCTCCTGCCCCCTGTCCTGCCTCCTATCCCTGCCCCCTGTCCTGCCCCCTGTCCTGCCCCCTGTCCTGCCCCCTGTCCTGCCCCCTCTCCTGCCCCCTGTCCTGCCCCCTGTCCTGCCCCCTGTCCTGCCCCCTGTCCTGCCCCCTGTCCTGCCCCCTATCCTGTCCTGCCCCCTGTCCTGCCCCCTCTCCTGCCCCCTATCCTGTCCTGCCCCCTCTCCTGCCCCCTGTCCTGCCCCCTGTCCTGCCCCCTCTCCTGCCCCCTCTCCTGCCCCCTCTCCTGCCCCCTCTCCTGCCCCCTGTCCTGCCCCCTGTCCTGCCCCCTGTCCTGCCCCCTGTCCTGCCCCCTGTCCTGCCTCCTATCCTGCCTCCTATCCCTGCCCCCTGTCCTGCCCCCTGTCCTGCCCCCTGTCCTGCCCCCTCTCCTGCCCCCTGTCCTGCCCCCTGTCCTGCCCCCTGTCCTGCCCCCTCTCCTGCCCCCTGTCCTGCCCCCTGTCCTGCCCCCTGTCCTGCCCCCTGTCCTGCCCCCTCTCCTGCCCCCTATCCCTGCCCCCTGTCCTGCCCCCTCTCCTGCCCCCTCTCCTGCCCCCTCTCCTGCCCCCTGTCCTGCCCCCTGTCCTGCCCCCTCTCCTGCCCCCTCTCCTGCCCCCTCTCCTGCCCCCTCTCCTGCCCCCTCTCCTGCCCCCAACCCTCCAGGAGAAGTGCCTCCGTATCCAGAGGAGAACATCAGGCCCTTACTGATACAATCTAATGTATTATGTTTCAGAATGTGCTCAGACAGAGGACATACTATATCTGTAAGGAGTTGAGGGCTGATGTTGTGTGTTTAAAAGCATGGTACATTATGTCTTACAAGGTCAGATTTTTGACGACTCAATATTAGATTTTACACTATTGCTTGGTCTCAGAATATGTTTTGGGAGATCTGTTTGCTCTGCCAGTTTTCTAATTTGTACTTATATACAAAATGATTGCTTTGCACATTGTATAGTTTTGCTTATCTGAGTGTGAGAATTTGTATTAATGGAGGATTTAATTGTTTGGAAACTCAGGAATATGACAAACCACTCCTCCTGCGTGGCAGTGTTCAGCAAATGTTAACGCGTGTATTTTGATTAAGCGGATACTTTTGTTAAATGTTTTGGTTAACCAATGTAGCATATTGATTATGTGAAAAGTTAAACCACTGAATCAATCCATCCTTTGATAGGCCCTCAATATGTGCATATGTTCAGGAAAATGTTCCTTCCATTGACTTTGGTGACTTTTATGTGTTCTGTTTTATTTGCCCATTTCTAATTGCCTCAGCACTGAATTATGAGCCTTATTACTTGCAGCTCCTCTGTTAATCACTAATGTGAAATAGTTTGGGAATGTGAACCAACCTTCAGTTTCTCACCACACACTCCTTCAGTTGAATGACTATAAATGTGAGCAATGTTATTGTGAATGGCTGTACCTGTGGGGCACACTCTGCTCATGCACTTCCAAATTTATGGACAAATAGTGTTGTTGAGGCATTGTTGAAAATGATACTATATTTATATTTGGGAAAGAAAGCTGTGGATATTGAATGATATTTATGTTTAAAGACAAATTCTGTTTTTCTGATGCTGACTGAGTATATTATTCAACTGATTTATTACCAAACGGTCTCTCCAATGTGAGTTTTGTATCTTGAATCTCGGCTGGCTCATATCTGAACATCCGTCACTGTCAGTAGTCTTACTATATACATGTAAATACTAGAATAACCTGAAACATTGGTCTGCTTTGAGTGAGTTTGAGTGAGTTTTTGCTTAATAAAATTTTTACTTTTTGAATTCTGCCCTGTGCCTCTTTTCATCTAAGCTCTTTCCTTGATTTAGAATTCTAAAGTCACACCTTCAAGGGAGATCAGAACGGTCTGTGAACTGTCTCACCAGCACACCTGTAGGGAGCACGGACCTCCAAGTCTGCCCTTTTTAGTTGTTTACAACAGTATCCGCTCACATCATACATGTTTTCCCACCTCATTTCCCCCGACGCGTGGCAGAGAGCGAGCTCCACTGTGCATCACACCTTGCTGGTTCTTCAAATGTCCCTTAGGTCCAGCCCTGCAGTCTCTACCACTGGATGAACACACACACACACACAGAGAGGGGATTAGGGCCGTCCTCCCGCAGCGCCCGGGGAACGGTTAGAGGTCCGAGACCGCAGATCAAACATTTCCCTGCCTGTCTGTGTCAGTAGTGCGACCGGAGATCTCTGTGGGGTCCCAGGCACACAGAGCTCATCTTTATGCCCGGTCTGGGGCTGTGGATAGCAGTTACTAGGCTGCTGCTTCCCCACCTGAGTGTAGAGTGTATTACATGGTGCATGATTCCTTGGGCTGAATCGACAGTTGTGGTGCATTATTAACTATAATGAGCTGGGCTGTGTGAAATGCTAATGTGGTCTTTATTTTTACATTTACATAGTGTTAGGGTGTCACAAAATCTTTACTGCATGTTGTCTAATTAAGCTGCCCTTTTCTGTTTCCAATTACTCTTCCCTAAGACTGCGTGAATTAAGTACACAAAACACTAGATCCATAAATGTGTATTGCTTCTGTAAGCTGGGAGATACCCTGCTTCCGCTGTCTCATATGCAAAATACTTGAGTCTCTGACGTCCAATTAGCCACTGTTTTCCCTGCAATGGTGTCATAAAGATTAAAAGGTGTGGTCTGATTGGTTATGCTCACAACGCTGAGTTTGAATTCTAACAGCTGATTGTTGGGTATAAAAGAGGAGTGTAGATCATTGTTCTGGTTCTTTTTCCTCTTTTCTTCTACTGCTCTTCCTCTCCCACTCTTCTTCTTCATTGGGCTCTCTCCTCATAGTCCCTCTTTCTCTCTCCTCAGAGTCCCTCTTTCTCTCTCCTCATAGTCTCTCTCTCTCTAATCTCCCATCCCAATGATCTGGGCCATATACAGACCAGATCTGGCCCTTGTGGCTTAGTTCCGGCCCATATATGGCCCAGAATTATTACACATCCGCTCACTATCTGGGTAGGATCTAAATCTTGTAATGGATTTAACTAATTTAAGATGTGATAAATTCATGTTTTTGTTCTATTACTAATACAGAGTCTTCGGCGTGTTTTAGCTGTAGTTTCGGAGCCCTTAGACTGCATACTCAAACGCTCCTATAACTAGGATGAGGAATATTAGTAGGTTCTTCACCATCTCCCTTTATGGTTCGGTGTTCTTCAGACAGATCCTCTAACCGTGGCTGACCAGTGTCCAGGAACGGGGAAGAGAGCTGTTTGACCCCAGCTCCGAACCAGAATCACCTCAGGGACACAGTCCAGAGCCTCGTAAGACAGGAATCTCCGATCGGTTATCTAGGGGTGCTTTGGGAGAAGAGGAGAGATTTAAGTCATTGCTTTACCGCCTGGTTTGATTAATATTAATATCATCATAATAATTGCAATTTGAAATTTCAAGAATCTCATCAGCTCTGTCTGCACTGACGTTCAATATTAGATTGTGTTTGTGTAAGGCATCCATCCATGGCAAACAAAAGAAGACAACCAATTTATTTCCCCCCGTCAATGTTTATGTATTCTGAAATACCCGCTGCAAAGCTGTCTAGCTGAGGGCCATCCTGCTGCATCCTGGGCAAGGAGAGATGATGGCCACCGCTGTTCCAGATGGTTTACTGTCTTGACAGAGCAGATCAGTGAGCCGTGGACCTAAAGGGGCCCTGACAGGAATAACGATGCAGCCCTGCCCAAATGATCGCAGAGGAAAGATTCACTCTCATTTGGGAGCCAAAGTTGCAGAGCTTCGGTGGCAGAGGGGGAGGGGGCTCTATATACAGTATGTGCTGCACTGTCCTCAGAGCTCTGATAGACTGCATATCTCCTGAACTGTTACCCTCGGATTCCTGCCAGGAAACAGAACAAATGCAATAAATGTTATCATGTTTCAAGTTTATTGTCATATACTCAATAACAATGCAACGTCGTTATCAGTAATGAAAATCTTTGCGTAAAATAAAATAAGGCAATAGGGCATAGAATATAATAAAATATAATAAAATAGAGTAAAAACAGGTATGCAGTGCAACATCAATGTAGATAAATTAAAATGGCAGAAGTGACCATTTTTAAGGTGCTGTGCGTGTGTGCACCTAAATGCACGGTGGGCGTGTCAGTCTTAGAGTCAGTGGTTTTAAGAGTCTGGTGGCTTGCAGGTAACAGCTGTCCCTGAACCTGTTGTTCCTGTACCGCTTCCTGTACCGGAATAACAGATGGTAGGAGTGTGAGCAGGTTGTGACTGGGGTCGGCTGGGGTCAGAGAGGGCTGTAGACGTCCTGGTGGCTGGCAGCTCGGTCACGGTGATGCGCCGTGCTGATCTGACCACCCTCTGCAGAGCTTTGCGGTCGGTGAGGGCGGTGCAGCTGCCGTACCGGGAGACACCACCAGTCAGGATGATCCTGGGCTGCGTTCCGAATCGCATACTTCTACTTCTTACTACCAGTACCTACTACAGCTGCCCTTAGAAAGAACATACTTTGCAAGCAGTAGGCATCCAATTGGGACATACTACCTTGTCATAACATTGCACCTTTAAATTTGCCCCCATCCGTCGCTGTCCATAACACAACATTCATCTACAGCTGTCACAACTCGCACATGTGACGCACATTTCCGCTGCGCACAGGAATAGCCAGAAAAGCCTGCTGGCTTGCATACTGCGAAATACGACCGGATGTAGTAGGACATCCTGGTATTTTTGCCATACTGCTAAGGCATACTATGTATTGGGACATACTACATCCTGTTTTGGCATACTATATAGTAGGGTAGTATGCAATTCGGAACGCTGGAGTCCATGGCGAACCTCCTCAGCCGTCGGATTTTGTTTTTGATTGGGGTGTTGTTGAACCCAGCCCAGACCGGCACGTGGTAACTGGCAGACTGCATAGCACTCTCAGCAAAAACCCTTTCCATAGTGCTGACTAAAAGATAGCGACCCTGTTCCATCACACATCTAGCAAATGTTCTGTGAAGCTGAACTGAGAGAGCTTCAGAATGGCTTTGCCTCGGTGGAAATATACGAGTGGTTTGACACAATCGTGATGAACAGCGATGTCTAAGTGCTTTACATCTCGTGAGTGTCGACGTCCCCCGTACAGCTGTAATGGCTTGTACCTCATCCGGGACGATGCACTTTTTGCACCTCGATATTGATCTGTGATTGGTCAAATCGGATCTGAGGGTCACAAGAGGAAAAACACTTCTCTGGATATCAGCATTGGTCATGTCCTAAAAAAACCAAAAAGGAATTCTGTTGGATGTGGATGTGGATTGTGTTTTCCGGAGCCTCTGCTGTTTCACTCTACATTGTTTGTTAGCTAGAGGACCAACAGAACAGGTTATTGCGTGGCTGCGTGCCCTCTAGCTTGTGTGCGACACTTAGAAAGAATGTTCGACCTAAAATGAGAGCCACTAGGGACATATGGCATATCACTGAGGTTGACATACTGCTTGTTGACAGAATGTGTCCTTAGGTAACCTTTCTGTGATTGTTGTTGGATATCGGGTGACGTTCAGGGCCTCACTGTCACTCCGGGATCAATGGAGGTCTGGCACCTGGGCGATGACGTCAGGGCACATGGCTGCCAATCTCGACAGCGTGTCTGGCGGGTGATTCACGCCCGACTGGCTGGCACACGCCTGGGTGAGCTCCCCAGCGCCGGCAGGCCTTCCTGGACCACTTCCACTAAGAAGAGATGCTGCAAAACCTCCATCTAGAGCTGCACTGCCAGCAACTCACCCCCCGACTCCCCCCCCCCCCCCACACACACACACACACACACACACACACACACACACACACACACACACACACACTCACACACACACACACACACACACACACACACACACAGCAGCTCCAGTATCTGCCTGGACAGTGATAGTTATCACTCGGCTGCAGGTATGGAGTATGCAATTCAATACGGTTCGATAAATCTTTATTGACCCCGCAGAGCAATTCAGGTGCAGCTTAAAAACATAAACGCTGCAGATCCACACAAAAGACACAAACCAGTGCAGGAGAAGTCCTCAAATCACAGACAGACTGTTCATACAGACTTCACATCAACAGCATCCAAACATACAACGTCTCAGTCGAACATTGATCAAAGGGAGAGAGAGAGTGTGAGAGAGAGAAAGCGAGGAGAGATGTGAGGAGAGACAGGTGAGGCAAGACGGGTGTGAGGAGAGACAAGTGGGGAGAGATGGGTGAGGAGAGACAAGTGTGAGGAGGAGAGACGGGTGTGAGGAGAGACAGGTGTGAGGATAGACATGTGTGAGGAGGAGAGACAGGTGTAAGCAGAGACAGGCGTGAGGAGAGAGGTGAGAGGAGAGACAGGCATGAGGAGAGACAGGTGAGAGGAGAGACAGGTGAGAGGAGAGATGGGTGAGAGGAGAGACAGGCATGAGGAGAGACGGTGAGAGGAGAGAGGCATGAGGAGAGTCAGGTGCGAGGAGAGAGAGGTATAAGGAGAGACGGGCGAGAGGAGAGACAGGCGCGAGGAGAGACAGGCGCGAGGAGAGACAGGCGCGAGGAGAGACCGGCGTGAGGAGAGACAGGCGTTGAGGAGAGACGGGCGCGGCGAGGAGAGACAGGCGTGAGGAGAGACAGGCGTGAGGAGAGACAAGTTAAAGAAGTGGACTGGAGAAGCTTTGTGCCTGCAACTTTCTCTGTGTCATCTTCCCTGGCTTTGATACCCAGAGACACTAACAGCGCCGTGATCAGACAGCCGACTGAATAATTCACACGGCCCCCACTCTCCTTATAATGTACCTCAGCCACTGAGAATGATGATACAGGAGCCCGGAGATGGGAAATACTGTAGATGGGAAATCTTTTCATATAGAGAGAATATTGTTGTTTTCTTTGAGGCATTGGGTTGTTTTTCCCCTGGAACAGTTTTTTTGGTTGTTGTTTACAGCTAGGTCTATATACTTTGTTGTCATTTGCTGTAAAGAGTCTTTGATTTTACCAAGATGTTTTTTATTTTATTTTATTTTTACAAACTCATGTCAGCGTTCCCAGCAGTCCCGGACCTCATTCAAGGGCAGGGACATGTGACACCTTGTTAGACAATCAATCCACAGTAGATCAGCGCACCTGTCCAAACAGAGAGTGACAATTCGAGAACGATCACCTGTCCCAGAGCTTCTGTCATAGGGCGGCGGTCCTTTGAGCAAATCCAGCATCACACACAACCCCGGTGGCGTTGAACACCTCTGCTGCAGTGTGCTGTCTCACTGGACCTGTATGTGGAAAGATACGACCAGTGTCTGAATCCTGAATGCAGCCCCTCTTGACACACTGTCACTGCCAAGCTCCTGCTACAGTAACACTTTGCAATGTTGTGACATGGACACTGTCATTAATCTCCAGTCAACATTCATAAATCTTAAAGCATCTTCATTCATGACCAGTGATTTCATACAATGTCATGGTGTGTGTGTGTGAGAGAGAGAGAGAGAGAGAGAGAGAGAGAGAGAGAGAGAGAGAGAGAGAGAGAGATAGTGTGTGTGTGAGTGTGAGTGTGTGTGAGAGAGAGAGAGAGAGAGAGAGAGAGAGAGAGAGAGAGAGAGAGAGAGAGAGGGGGGGGGGGGCAGGAGGTGGTGGTTAAGGTGTGAAGGTATTAGTGCAATGTAGTGGAACAAATAACCCATTTTGATCAAATTTCAGCTCTCGATTGGATCCCATTCCCCCTCAGGGTTGAAAATAAGACGTTGTTTTGACATCTCTGCTATTCGATTCCACCTTCTGCCTCCATGCTGCAGCGGCATCTACATGCGGATCATAAAACTTGAAAACCCCGCCTACTTGACAAACAGCGTCTGTTTACGAAAAGTCACTGGTACAACGTGGAGCAAGAGGACAGAACACATCATACAGATCCGGCGAGGTGCGGGGGACGTTACACTGCCTTCACGTGAGCACGATAAGTTGACAGAAGGATAAGAATTGAGCCGAGATGGGGTTAAATGCGTTGTACCTTATGCGGTGCGAATTGGAAGCTTAGTTTTCACTGACTCTGGGACGCAGTGTCCACTGCCTGCATGCCATTCGAAACTATTTTCAGCCAGCTCTCATTCAACCATCACCAGCAAGGCTAGTCTACATGAAAGCAATGGCGAGGCGCAAAAGGCACAACGCTTGGGAAATTCGCGCGTAGCCAACGCGCAAGTTCTAAAGCGGCTGCGAGAAAAGGCAACCCAATTGCACGGCGAGATGGAAACCCCTATCGAGAATCCAACAAGGGCTGCAGAGTATCTGCAAGAGCTTAATAGAATAATCGAGACCCAACAGGAGTTACTGGAGAGACAGAAGGACAGGATCGAGGACCTGGAGCAGCAAGTGTCTGACTTGTGTGCGGAGAACGCCTGCCTGAAGGAGCAATACCAGCGGCATCTGGCTACGTGCCGGCTCCTGCAGGGCAACAGCCACGTAACGCTGGGCGCTATAAAAGAAAACATCACCCAAGAAAGGTAAGAGTATTTATTGCACTCGTTGCAGTATCTACATACTGCATATACAGACTACTGATGAAGGCTGACAGACACACTGTTCACTTTACACTTGAACTTCTGAAGACCTGATTAAGTTGAGAATATGGTGAAATCATCTCTAATATGCCATTTCATTGTGACGCTCCTAACGTCCAACGAATGAACACGATGTGTCCAAAACAGCCCATTGCACACGTGCGTAGGGCTACAGTCAAGACAACACGCTTTATTAATGCCCAGTAGCCTATAACTGAATACTGCACACACTATTGCCGTGGCAACACTGTTTTCTCGTTCAGATCTGAGATGTGTTGTGAACATGGTCAGCTTTACGCGCAGCACTGCACAGAAAAACGTTGCTCTTTTCTGTGCAATAACAGCCCAATTATGTCCTGGAAACCATTTGAGATACTGTAGCCAGCTGAATGCACCTGCTGGGGGTTAGATCGGGCTGGACATTCAACTCTCATTATGACACAGTCAGAAAAATATGGCATATGAAAAATGTCCACGCAATATTCAGTGGATCTATGGTGTCACTCTTTGATTTATTTTAGTAGTACTGTCATCCGTCACCTTGTCTGTATACTCAAGGATATTTATTTGTGATACAGTATAGGTACTGCACCATGTACAACGACTTGCTCACCGCCTTGTTTGTAGTATGCTAACTACTAAGCTAACTATGCTCATTACTAACCCTACTAGCTAAGTAAACCAGAGAGTGTTAGAGGACAACTGTGATGCCCTCTGAGTACATTAAGCCTTCAATCAATCAATTGATTCCTCAATCAATCAATCAATCAATCAATCAATCAGTCAGTCAGTCAGTCAGTCAGTCAGTCAGTCAGTCAGTCAGTCAGTCAGTCAGTCAGTCAAACTTTATTTATGTAGCACATTTC
Organism: Borostomias antarcticus; assembly: GCF_949987555.1. NCBI lineage: Eukaryota > Metazoa > Chordata > Actinopteri > Stomiiformes > Stomiidae > Borostomias > Borostomias antarcticus. Next base: position 22,730,718 of record NC_140244.1, on the reverse strand, counting down.
ATACACAGAGGGAACACAATGCACTCCACAGAAAAGGGCGAGACGGCGAGAATCGCCCAGACGGAAGCAACAACAATAACAACATTTCATCCGTTTGAGCCTTATCACACATCCGGCTGGCATCCATCAAGTTCAAAAATAGATTTGATATATGACTGCTTATCGTACTGTACGTACGTTACAACGAATCACTGCTCAGTACAGACAGTCCCCCGTATGGTTTCTCTGCAGTCTGCATAGATATTTTCTCTTCTCTCCCACAGTCTGTTCTGAAATGTAATGATTTGCAGGACTTCCACCAATTAGTGGTATCTGCTTTGTCATGAGCTCAGCCTCTCCTTACCCCACTGCAGGCTATCATTCAACATGTCAGGACAACATACAACAATACAAACACATCACACAACAGTAAGAACATATAAAAGCCTATATTCTTACTACTGTGTGATGTGTTTGTATTGTTGTATGTTGTCCTGCGTACCTAAGTTGAGCCTATTTTAATTTCGTTGTACCTTTGCACAATGACAATAAAGAAACTATTTCTAAACTACTTCTTCTTCGTGTCTGCTGGGGATATGGAGTGTGTTACTCCGCGCCTCGTAACCTCAACTGAGGTCTCACCCATGCCAGGCTAGCATAGCCTCAGCAAGTCTTGTAAGTGGATCTCATGTGTGGAGGGCCAGAATGTAAATCCAGGGTATTTATGGGATGCGGTACAAGCACTATGGAAGGGGAGCGTAGCTGGGATAGATCAATTATGCAATTAGTCCCGTGTGTTTCATGTTAATGTTAGGATGACCGGTCGGGTCTCTAAGGGACAGTAAGTTTAGGGCAGGGCAGAGGTTGGTATCAGAGCTGAGCTATACGGCTGTCAGGATTACGTCTGTCTGTGTGTTGCTGGGTTTAAAGTCCTCTCCCGGCTGGTATTATGTGCCTAATGGCCCCTGACCTGCAGTCACTCCTCTCAGCGTCTGACAAGCCTGCGGGATCTGGTGGCCGTGACGGCCGACCTTTGTCTCTGAGGGCACGTCGGAGTCATGAAGATGCGTGACGCAGCCAATCAGAGTGGGTGACTCATGCATATATGTCTTAGCTGTTGTGATGTGAGATGAGGACATACTCTGCCTTTGACCTTTAGCGTGGTTCTTAAATACATTACACCTACCCAAGCATGGCGGATACGATGATGAGGATGAAGATGATGATGATGATGATATCTTTGGAGAGTCGCCCTCTATCTGCCCCCCTCATCTATCTGTTCATGGTCACAGTGTCTGGGCGCTACTTAGCTCTGGGAGATGACCGTATAGTGCTAGTCGTTTAGCGCTTTGTGCTTACACGGTGATCCTGATGAAATATGACAGCGGTTATTAATATGAATTGAGTTTTATGGCTGGTTGCAGAATTCTAAATGCCATATAAGTGTGGTGAGCAATTTACAAATGTTGCAAGAAGAGCAAGACTGCAGTGGGTTTTGCAATATGGAGGAGCTTATTTGAATGGTGTACCTGCCCTTTAAGCTAAGATGGCTCATTATACACTGGAAGTGAGAACACAAGTTGAAAATGATTAAGTTTCATCTCATTACCTCAGAGAAATAACAGAGAATGTCATAATTCGAGGTAGTAAATCTGTTTGTGAGTTGTTTCTGGCCGTCTATTTTAGCTTAAATGCAGCTTGATCCAGCCAAGAGCAGAAAAAAGGACAAACTGCTGTTGGATCATCCTTTTTCCACCACTTGCGCAATATTAAACATTATTTCGCTTCAACTCCTTTCCAAAACACAGACCAATGAACAGTAAATAAGAGGGGTAACTGATAGTGGATCTTGTGTTGCCAAGTCAACATTGTGTTGAGCGGATTCTGCACTGAGCGCTGTGGAGCAGCACTGACTGTCAGGTTCTGAGTCACTGCCCTCGCACAGGTATTGGAAATCATTCCAGTAGCTAGTGACCCTGCTCTGTGTCCATGAACCCTTGCCCCTAGATGTCTGCATGACACAGACACACACACGCATGCGCACCCACACACCACACACACGCGCACACTCTGAGGGAATGAGGAGTGAGGTATCGGTCTCCCACCCCTAATGTAGGAGCCATACGGTGAGAGTGGCTCCTGATCTTGTGGTTCCTAAACCTTCTACCTGCCTTGTCAGCCTTCTAGAATCAGAGAGGAGCCTTGCTGCTGCTTACTGTGTGCACTTTCCATACTAGGGGCTCTTAAAATGGTCAGCAGCACTTCCGTGCTTGTTGCCGCCGTAGAGTTTGCCTCCGAGTGACAGGTAAACAAACTTGTACAATCAGGCTGCTTCGTCAGCGATCACGCAGCAAAGCAAAGTCACGAGTCTTTTTTTTTTGTGGATAGTTTAGCACTTTACCGACTCAAACATTTGGTTCTTATTCTGTCTCTCACAGACGGTTGAGGTTCTCAGCGACAGTAAACCTTTACCCCCAACGAAATGAAACAATTATAACCCCAGGAATAAGTGTCCTTGAGCGAATTGTGAATGTGTAGTCTGTGCTCTCTCTGGATGTCTTTTTATTGCGTGCAGCATTGGAGTGCTGGGGTTCTCTGCTCTGAACATGCCCTTCGGGGCCCTGGGGCGGAATGGTTTAGGAGATGTAATTTCTTATCTCTGCTGCATACTCTCCGTTTAGCATTCAGGCTGTATGCCCCTCCCCCCCAAGGCCGGTTAGCCAACATGCTTTCAACAAATATTTAAGATCCTGACATGGATCACTGCAGAGATAGCTCCTCAAACCCGGAATACGCCAAAGTAGAACCCGGCACTTGTGTACACAAATAGACGTAAGCTCCCTAGAGTATTGTGCAACGAGGCACTTGGATAATTAGACACGCTGAGTACTGTACGCACAAGACGGTTGTACTGTATCTCACTGATGACTGGCGATGTGAAGCCGTAGCCGTGGGCGATGGCGAGTCGCACTGTGGCCTGGCGTCGCCGAGCGAGAGGCGGGGTCGGCGTCGGGCGGCGGGGGAGACGACGAGAGCGCCCTGGGGTGGGCTTGACAGGCTGCCATTTTGAATTCAGCATGGAACCCGGCAAGCAAACAAACATGAAAAGCATTCTTGGTTAATGAAATATTGATGGACAGTGTGACAAATCATAGCTCGCTCCAGAGCTCTACTCGGCAATGCTGTAATGGAGCTCATATGAACATTAGTCAGAGCTGATATAGGGTCCGGGACTCGGGGGTTTGTGGGTAGCGCCGTGGCTCTGTGAGTAGCATGCTGCCAGCTGTGCGCTATTGAACATGCTCTACCACGTTCGCCTGGTTGTAAGAAGTGAAAAATACTGATGGATTGAGTGTAGCGGCCAATTTTTCAGCCGGCCTTCGGAATGCTGTGTATTTGCACTCATGGTCACTTTCAGGTGTTTTTCAGGTTAAAATCTTTTACGTGAATACGGTCAATCAAACTGTCAGTGATCATGTTTTGATACTGTAACAAATGACTGCCTCAGTGGCCCTGAAACCGAACAGATCAGGAGGTTATTGTTTGCCCTCAGCTAAAGAATCCCAAATCCTATTGCTGTGTAATAGCTGACTTGTAATTTGTTATTTCTGAAACACAGGCAACATGTCATTATTTCACAAAATAATGTTTAAAACATGAACTACATTGAGCCCACAAGCTTGGAGTGGAAAATGAATGTTATGGGAAAAGCACAATGTTCAGTTGTGGTAAAAACATAATAATCGTATAATCTTATAATCTGCACAGTCAGGCATAACCCCTATTATGCTGTGATCCCAGGCTTTGTGTCACCTTCTCTCTTCCTGGAGAAAAACGTAGCTGTGTGTAGCAGTGCTTTTTGATTGGATTCCACTTCACAGTTAAGCGTTTTACAACGTGGCTGTGTTGTTATTCATTTTATGTTTTGGTCCCTGTTGGTCACACAGTCCTTTGAGGTGTTCATTTTGGAAAGGGTACTGTTAAGAAATCTATTTGACTCATGGCCATGGCGTCATCATTATAAGGCTCTAGCATTCCAGGACGTTTTCATACAGCGCTATTTCTATCCCTTCATTTGCTCTCTCTTGGCTGCTTTTGCTGTAATTTGCAGCCTAACAGAGTCCGGGCTGTCCTTAAACCCCGTGGATAGGGGCTGGCCCGCGTTGGAGATTGGCAGGTTCATAAATAGTTCACCCGCGGTCCATCCCAACAGCTCTAGCACATGTTCGGGACCCCTCAAGCAGGAAATAATAGCATGATAGAGAAAGCTGTTTCCTGTGTCTCTGGGCGTACACTCATTCACCCCACGATCTGCTGAACAATCAGTGTGCCAGGCCAAATTTATGAGGCCACGAGCTCCTTCTCCCTCTCTCTCTCTCTCTCGCTCTCCCTCTCCCTCTCTCTCTCTCTCTCTCTCTCTCTCTCTCACTCTCTCTCTCTCGAAAAAACCTTAATGAAATCCCACAGCTAGATTAATGTCTATGCAGGAATGATTTGCATTCAGCCTCTCCTATAAATCTCTGGCAATGGCCGAAGACAATTTGCGGCTCCCACACAAATTCAGCTCACCAGGTTTCATATTTTAATGAAGTGCAGTTTAACACACACTCAGGACCGCCCCTCCCCCTCCCCCCCGAACCCTCCCCTTTTGCGAGCGGCCCTGGACGGCCGCCAGGCCCGGCGACCTCTGGCTCGGAACATCAGGCCTATGAAAACAAGAGTTAAGGCCGGTGGGTGTGCTTTGATGTGGCGGGCCGCCCCCCTGAGGACGGCTAATGAATGTTTTAATGAGACCTCTTAGATCTAGGGCTGGGTGGAGGGGCGGTGGGCCGGGCTGGGTGGAGGGGTGGAGGGGTGGTGGGCCGGGCTGGGTGGAGGGGCGGTGGGCCGGGCTGGGTGGAGGGGTGGAGGGGCGGTGGGCCGGGCTGGGTGGAGGGGCGGTGGGCCGGGCTGGGTGGAGGGGTGGAGGGGTGGTGGGCCGGGCTGGGTGGAGGGGTGGTGGGCCAGGCTGGGTGGAGGGGTGGAGGGGTGGAGGGGCGGTGGGCCGGGCTGGGTGGAGGGGTGGTGGGCCAGGCTGGGTGGAGGGGTGGAGGGGCGGTGGGCCGGGCTGGGTGGAGGGGTGGTGGGCCGGGCTGGGTGGAGGGGTGGAGGGGTGGTGGGCCGGGCCGGGCTGGGTGGAGGGGTGGAGGGGTGGTGGGCCGGGCCGGGCTGCCGTGCTGCAGGGAGGCCCAGCTCTAGCGCCAGAGCCTCCGCTTGACTCCAGACTGTCGGGGGGGGGGGGGGTTTGGGGGCGGGGGGGTGGGTTCTGTGATTCATTCCATGTGACATTTGATAAGCCCGCTTTCTGAATAACATACCGGGGACAAGATATTATGCAGTGTACTGCGATTTCGTTTCAGCCATCTATCACGGCCACCACTGAGCTTAAAGTGATAATCTCTCCCTGATTGACTTGTCTAGTGGGCACAATGTGATAGGGAGGCGGGTCCACGGGGTTCATATCTGTGTGTATTCGGTCTGTATTCGGATAAAATGTCTTTCCTGCAGTAGTGCTCGCTTGACTGACTGACAGATAGACCCTTTCATTTCAGAGGCCTGATTCTCATTATAGAGGATTTGATAATGCAGAATTTAATAGAGATGTGGATTTGCTCTCTCTCTATGGCAGCTAATACCCTAACTCTGACCAGCATTAAGCCACGGCTCATGGTCACATGACATTACCACAGATAATTTGATTACATGTTTCTCCCAATGAAACATGTCGGAAGGAGGAAACATCATTTCGGTTATTCATAGGTCTTTTTTGCCTTTCGTTTGTTGGCGATCTAACCCACAGCCCCTCTCCCAACTTTCTCAAGCTGCTGATGTGGCTGATTGTACAATAGGCTGTAATGGTTATGGAGCACCTGGTTTGAGCCGCTGCCACCCCCGACTTGCCAAAAGCGAGACCGGTCTGTGGTTCTCGGCTTCGGAGGGGGAGGGCTGAGTCAACAACTAAACACAGAAGACCAACCAACCATATCGGGGCTTCGTAGTCGGCATCGAGATCAGCTGTCAGATAACTTCTTAAAACGGTCTGCTTCTGAGGCACGTCGACAAAATCTCAAGTCTGAGGCACTCGCTGGGACTTTGCAAAGTTACAGAGTTCAAGCCCCACCGGCAAAGCGGCGTCAGTCTCTTTCTGTTTGGACGGCTGTGTTTGCGTCTTCGCGAGTCGTCTCCTACAGTAGGACAGGTCTAGTCACAGTGTGCATCATCAGTATGCATTGTGCGGCCATTGTGACTGTAGCAGTTTGGTGGAAAGCCCTCACACACCGGCCGGTGAGATACAACCCCTCTTTACGTTCTCTATTGTCAGAGGAAGCTAGTCTCTCTGTTACCTTGTCCTTTACCACCGTCTGAAGGCTGCTCACAATCCAGGCTATATATTCCGGAATGCGTCTGAAAAGGAAATGGACATGGGGGTTTTCAGTTCGTTCAGCAGGCTTTGTTAGGGCAGGTGCTTGTTGAGGTTAAGGTTCCACAAAGGAGGAATCTGCGTGCTGGACACGTACTGTGCAGACATCTCTCCCTGGGAAAATGACTAGGGGTGATTTTGATACATTTCATCGTTGCAAAGTCAAGCTGTTAACAGTTACGGTACGTAGCCAATGGGTTGTGCGTTCTTCAGTTTATGAAACGTGATCAAATGGATCACGTGTCTCGAGAGGGAAAGGGCAGATTTCTGCTTAGCGTGTATGTGCTAAATGAAGCAGAGACAGAGAGATTAAACATTCTCCAGCAGTTTGTCAATAAAGGCATGACCGCTGGCCTGACAAGCATACTGATGACCCGGCTCAGGGTATCAATTCTTAAAGGTTTCATTCCATCAGATTTGAAACTTGCCTAAATCACGTATTGACTACCGATGCACAGCGGCGGGACAGTGGACAGCAATGACAATGGATGAATGAGAAAGTGACTGTTCTCATTGTGTCAAAAAGACAAAGAGGGTGTGTGTGTGTGTGTGCGTGTGCGTGTGTGTGTGTGCGTGTGTGTGTGTGTGTGTGTGAGTGTGTGTGAGTGTGTGCGTGTGAGTGTGTGTGAGTGTGAGTGTGAGTGTGTGTGTGAGTGTGTGTGTGAGTGTGTGTGTGAGTGTGAGTGTGAGTGAGTGTGAGTGTGAGTGTGAGTGTGAGTGTGAGCGTGAGCGTGAGCGTGAGCGTGCGTGTGCGTGTGCGTGTGCGTGCGTGCGTGTGAGTGCGTGCGTGCGTGTGTGTGTGTGTATGTGTGTGTGTGTGTGTGTGTGTGAGTGTGAGTGTGAGCGTGAGCGTGCGTGCGTGTGAGTGCTTGCGTGCGTGTGTGTGTGTGTATGTGTGTGTATTCCGGGTTTGGATTATAGTCAACCGCTCCACTTCTGAGGTGGTACGCCGGGGCGGTCGTCATGCTAGAGTGTCTCTCCAGAGAAGGATAATTAGAATGCGCCATGACAAACACAACACAGGGTACCGTCATTACACACTCTCATTCTAACTGCTTAGCCAGGCACAGCTCTCTATAATTACTAGTTGATTAATACAGATCATTTAGATCTCAGTGATAGGGTGATAGGGTAAACTAGGCACAGGCTCTGGGGCTGCACTGAAGCCTGCTATGATGAATGTTCCTAATTTTCTCAGTGGATGGAGAATGGGGGAGTTGCACTCCAAGAGCTGGTACAACCACACACGCAGACACGCACGCAGACACACACACACACACACACGCACGAACACACACAGACACGCACGCACAAAGACACGCACGTAGACACGCACGCACACACACACGCATACACACAGACACACACGCACGAACACACACAGACACACGCACGCACAAAGACACGCACGCAGACACACACACGCACAGACACACGCACACACACGCAGACACGCACACAGACACACACGCACACACACACAGACACACACACACACACAGACACACGCACGCACGCAGACATGCACATAGGCGCACACACACGCACACACACACACACACACAGACACACAGACACACACACACACACACACACACACACAATCAGAGAAGCTGGGCAGAATAGCATTAACATGGCTTGTCGCATGGCTGTATACTGGGAAGTGTCCCGTGTCAGAGAAATCGATGTTAGCGGCGAGAATGTGTGGGAAACATTCTGAGGTTAACTATGTTTTCAGGAGAACCAGTATGAGGGAACTGTTGTTCCTGAACAGGAGTTCAAGCCATTGATCATGTGGTGACATTGTTGTGAAGTGGAACAAAAGCAACCAAATTGGAAAAAAAGTACATTTCCATTTCTGTTTTTCGATTAAAAGTCTTGTAAATCCCACATTTTTTTCCGACGATTCCATATTTTTATTCAGTATAGCTCACAGGATTTTGTCTCGTCATCACAGCTCTCTAGCTGCCTCATAGTCCTGTAGGTCACCATTCAAACACACCCCCCGAAAATGACTGTGGTGTGATGAATTCAGATATGGAAAGCAGAGTGGAATGGTTTTGAAACAAAAATAATGTAGTTAAGCTGCGTCATTACATTACAGTCAGTTAGCAGATGCTATTATCCAAAGCGACTTAAAATAATTGCATTGAATGTGCGTAGTCAGTGTACTACTACTCGCAACTCACAAGTGTATCTCCTTTCTAAACAAGTCACTAATACTAATAACGTAATAATCTAGTGTTGAAGCCAAAGTGCAAGAGCAGCAAAATATATTCCCCCTAAGAATCAGTGGTTCATATTAATCAGTGTGGTTGACACCCAAATGCTGGAATACACAGGCAAAAATACTCATCATGCACACACTTATGAAAATAGCCCTTTTATGGGGAAAACTAATCACCAATCATGCACCTCAGATGGTAATTACCCATTACCCGATTTCCGCACCCAGGGAGGAAGAGGAAGTAGCCACCATCGTGCTTCTTTTATCATTCCAGACTCTTTTCTCCTCTTGCCCATGGTGGTATAATGAGAGTTTATCTAATGAAGCGCTAGAAGGCTTGTTTGGCCTTCAAGGTTCAACCCCTGTAAAATATTTCACAGCCGAATAACAAATAATGTGTGTCTAATTACTCTGCAGGTCGGCGTTGAAACTAGCCAAGCAAAATAAACAGCTTCAGGAGGAAGTCTCTGAAATTGAATGGAGGGCATTGGGAGGCAACGAAAGCCAACATCAATTAATACAGTGAAATTCATGATAATGAATTTTCGCATAGCCTTTTTTGATGATTAGATTCAGAAATGACTTGTTCACTTGTATTTATATGATCAAATGATTGTCCACACTGGAGAGGGTGTGCACTGGCTGTGTGGCATTATCCACAGACAACTGGAAAGAAGGAAATCCGGAAGCCATTATCAAGAAAGTGGCCGAGTGCATTTCTGCAGTCGTGTCCAGTTGCGCTTACTAATGCAGAATGGGAGATTGATCCAATCTGAGTCAGCTGCTCTCTTCCTCCTGGTGGATGTATCCTCCCCTGTCCTCCTCTCCCCTCCTCCCCCACAGGAAGCAGCGGTCCTCACAAAGCACCTCTGAACACACACACATGTTAAACACACACACACACACACACACACACACACACACCCGCACACACACACACACACACACACACACACACACGACACTTGCGTTACACACACACGTCACACACACACACACACGTCACACACACACGACACACACACACACACGCACACACACACATCACACACAAAACAAGAGTGTAACAGTGGAGATGGGAAAGATTAGCCTCCTGAAACAGCTTGATTGAAATCCTCCCCCTGTCACCAGAGATCCTGGTTCTTCATGAGAAGCCATGGGAGCCACCAGGCAGTGGCTACAGGTCTTCCTGTAGGATGATACTTCCAATGGGATCTGGAATTTCATGCATTATTGAAAGGAAATTATGGGATGCACCTGAAGGCACGCCTGAACCTACAGCGGTAGGGCAATGAAGAAGAAAATAGGGTTTCAGAAGTAATCTGCCAGCCTCCACTGACTGTACGCTCCTGCAGGCATGGGAGATTCCACTGTACAGTACTTACAGTAGATGTATGAACTTGCCAGGGATTTATTCCTTTCATTAGCCCAATAAGGAACATTGCTTTTTTTTCTGCAAAGTCGATTCAGTCTTTCAGAGTAATGTTCAATCTCAGAATGTTGGATTGTTTTTGTAAATACCCTCCTCCTTGCTCCTCGCCTGTTTTAATATCTAATGGAGTTTTTTTTAAATTCATGTTATTAAGCTCATACTGTACTGTAGGTGTACACGGCGCTGGAATTGAAAGCTTTTAGGAAGCAGCTGTGACACATATGCAGTTATCTAGAATGGGAATACAAAATTACCAAGTCATGTAAAATGGTAAATGCTAAATTGACTACACTTGTAAAGCACTTTGGATATAGCACTACAGTATATAATGGGGCCACCCATTCACACACACACACACTATTGGTGGCAGTTGCCATGCAAGGTGATAGCCTGCTCATTGGGAGCAATTTGGGGTTTAGTGTCTTGCCCAAGGACACTTCGACATGTCGTCAGGAGGAGACGGAATTCAAACCGCCAACCCTATGAGCTCTCCCTCCTTAGCTAGCCCCAGTGAAAGATGTTACCTGTTCCAGAGAAAGTCAGCGAGAAAGTACTGTGGAGGTCCATGCTCTCCTGCCTCAATGGTGACATACTGGCCTTTTTATTGTCCAGGCCTTGAGGTCTTTCCATGATGGGGTTTTAGAGAGTGTTCAGGGGTGTCTCTGAGAAAGAGTGTTCAGGGGTGTCTTTGTGAAAGAGTGTTCAGTGGTGTCTTTGTGAGAAAGTGTTCAGGGGTGTCTTTGTGAGAGAGTGTTCAGTGGTGTCTCTGTGAGAGAGTGTTCAGGGGTGTCTCTGAGAAAGAGTGTTCAGTGGTGTCTTTGTGAGAGAGTTTTCAGGGGTGTCTTTGTGAGAGAGTGTTCAGGGGTGTCTCTGAGAAAGAGTGTTCAGGGGTGTCTTTGTGAGAGAGTGTTCAGTGGTGTCTCTGTGAGAGAGTGTTCAGTGGTGTCTCTGAGAAAGAGTGTTCAGTGGTGTCTTTGTGAGAGAGTGTTCAGGGGTGTCTTTGTGAGAGAGTGTTCAGGGGTGTCTTTGTGAGAGAGTGTTCAGGGGTGTCTTTGTGAGAGAGTGTTCAGTGGTGTCTCTGTGAGAGAGTGTTCAGTGGTGTCTCTGAGAAAGAGTGTTCAGTGGTGTCTTTGTGAGAGAGTGTTCAGGGGTGTCTTTGTGAGAGAGTGTTCAGGGGTGTCTTTGTGAGAGAGTGTTCAGGGGTGTCTTTGTGAGAGAGTGTTCAGGGGTGTCTTTGTGAGAGAGTGTTCAGTGGTGTCTCTGTGAGAGAGTGTTCAGTGGTGTCTTTGTGAGAGAGTGTTCAGTGGTGTCTTTGTGAGAGAGTGTTCAGTGGTGTCTCTGTGAGAGAGTGTTCAGTGGTGTCTCTATGAGAGAGTGTTCAGGGGTGTCTCTGTGAGAGAGTTTTCAGGGATGTCTTTGTGAGAGAGTGTTCAGTGGTGTCTCTGTGAGAGAGTTTTCAGGGGTGTCTTTGTGAGAGAGTGTTCAGGGGTGTCTCTGAGAGAGTGTTCAGGGGTGTCTTTGTGAGAGAGTGTTCAGTGGTGTCTCTGTGAGAGAGTTTTCAGGGGTGTCTCTGAGGAAGAGTGTTCAGGGGTGTCTTTGTGAGAGAGTGTTCAGGGGTGTCTCTGTGAGAGAGTGTTCAGGGGTGTCTCTGAGGAAGAGTGTTCAGGGGTGTCTTTGTGAGAGAGTGTTCAGGGGTGTCTTTGTGAGAGAGTGTTCAGGGGTGTCTTTGTGAGAGAGTGTTCAGTGGTGTCTCTGTGAGAGAGTGTTCAGTGGTGTCTCTGTGAGAGAGTGTTCAGGGGTGTCTCTGAGAAAGAGTGTTCAGTGGTGTCTTTGTGAGAGAGTGTTCAGTGGTGTCTTTGTGAGAGAGTGTTCAGTGGTGTCTCTGTGAGAGAGTTTTCAGGGGTGTCTTTGTGAGAGAGTGTTCAGTGGTGTCTCTGTGAGAGAGTGTTCAGTGGTGTCTCTGTGAGAGAGTTTTCAGTGGTGTCTCTGTGAGAGAGTTTTCAGGGGTGTCTCTGTGAGAGAGTGTTCAGGGGTGTCTTTGTGAGAGAGTGTTCAGGGGTGTCTTTGTGAGAGAGTGTTCAGGGGTGTCTTTGTGAGAGAGTGTTCAGGGGTGTCTTTGTGAGAGAGTGTTCAGGGGTGTCTTTGTGAGAGAGTGTTCAGGGGTGTCTTTGTGAGAGAGTGTTCAGTGGAGTCTCTGTGAGAGAGTGTTCAGTGGAGTCTCTGTGAGAGAGTGTTCAGGGGTGTCTTTGTGAGAGAGTGTTCAGGGGTGTCTCTGTGAGAGAGTGTTCAGTGGTGTCTTTGTGAGAGAGTGTTCAGGGGTGTCTTTGTGAGAGAGTGTTCAGGGGTGTCTTTGTGAGAGAGTGTTCAGTGGTGTCTCTGTCCAGGGCTCTTTCCCTCCGCGTCGGGGCGGGAGATTGAGCGTGCCGCTCATCGTTCAACAAGGTTGCGCTTTCTGGGTGTTTCTTGCTGGCCTATCATGCTGTAAAGGCGTAGCTGAGTATTGCAATCGATATGTCCAGTAATTGGGTTTGGGTAGAGGCTCTGCTATGTGCCTCAATGGATCTTGTCGCCATCATATTGACCTAGTGCTTTCAATTCAGGCGAGTTCAATGGTTATGGCGATTTGGTGTAATTAAAGTATGTTCGGCAGGGTTCGAGTTTCAATCAATCAATCAATCAATCAAAGCTTTATTTATATAGCGCATTTCATACCCAGAGGCAACACAATGCGTGCGAGTTTGCTCTGCATGGAGGACTTTAGCAAACTGTTATATTCACAGCTCCACGAAGATTTGAATTGCAACTTAAAATCAAAGACTTGAGGTCTTGGATGTCTGCTGATCATTTATTGACAGAAACAGTGGAAAGTTCTATGCTGCTGTGCCAACAACACCATATGTTAGCAATCTGGATATGTATTGATAGTACTGCTGCCAGAGAGACAGGGAGAGAGAGGGAGAGAGTGGGAGACAAAGGGAGACAGAGGGAGACAGAGGGAGACAAAGGGAGAGAGAGAGGGAGAGAGAGAGAGGGAGAGAGAGAGAGAGATCTACAGTACTGATGGTGTATGCTAACCAGAGAGGCTGCAGCAGCGAAATGCGGTGGTGATTCTGAACACGATTCCTTATGGATTTCTCAATCTCCGTATAGACCACCATCTCCTGAACTCAGACACTACTCACAAATGAATGCACCTTTGCCCGTAATGAGGACAGGTCAAAGCTGTCACGACCGTACTGCATGTTGTAGATTTACTTTTCCCGTTGTACGAAAGTCCGGAAATGGGACTGGAGCTTTTTTATTTTTGACCTTCTCTGGCCCAATCTCTGAGAGCGTGAGGAGGCAAGGGTCTCATTATGGAGCCAGATCGAGCCAGTGGTTTTATTGGCCCGGAGTGCTGTGTTCCAGAGAATAAAGTGTGCAGAGTCTGCTGTCTTAATGTATGATTGGCATTTATTACCATATTAAAGAACACCTCTGGAATGGTACAGTGTTTCAGACCTTAAAGAGTCTGAATGGAAATGCACTACAAATGGGGCCAGAGAACCATTTCATTTCTGCTATTCCAGACTTGTGTGTGAGCGCTGGTTATCTACAACCGTACTCCTATGAAATCAGTGTACAATATACTACGCATTCAAATCTCTACAGCACCATGTCATATGAGACTGAACTACTTCTCCTCAAGAAGTCTACAACAGTCTAATAGACGCCATGGAGAGGGTTTCCTACACATATGGTTCTTGTAAAGCTCCAAGGTTTTTGTTATGTCTCCCCTGGCTGGAATGATGTAGCCTGACCAACTTAGCCACGGGTTCTCCTGAGAAGCTCAGAAACATGCATCTGACTTCCTGTACAGTTGGTGGCTAGCCAGAGTTATGCCTCTATCATTATGAGCTTTTTGGGGGAACTTAAATCTGAAAATTGTTTTTTCATAAAATGTCATCGCCCACTGCTTCTCCTCTGGGGCTGGTGTGCACTTTCGCTCTCTAATGGAATGTTGTTCATTGCAACCGATGTGCCTCCTTTTCACTGTAGGCCATTATTATAGTATTGATCACTTGGCACAGGAATATTACACAGTGTATGCTCAATTAATGCTGCAGTCATACTGCATAACTTGCCAAAGCAAAGGACACTGTTCAATTAATCATGCACTCCTCGTCCTTTGAATTACTATAATGAGCCACTTTGCTGAGCCGTTGTGTTAAGTGTTTGTTTATGTGTCCCTTTGTTTTGCAGGTCTGAATGTGAAAGCTCCAGAATGGTCAGGTATGTAGAAAATCTCTCCTAACGCTGCACTCCCTCCACTGCAGGTCAACAGGTCAACTACGCTACACGGCTGCTCTACTGTACTGTACAGTATGTGCTCTCCCCAGCAGTGGATTTCTGCTGATGTCTCTGTAGACAGATAGCCGTGTGGTGATTTAAAGCTGAAACAAGCATCCATCATTGATGTGACTGGATCTGGAGGGGGGGGTGGGGGGTTGGGGTTGGGGGGTAGGGCTGTAGGATTGTATCGATACAACGATGCATCGCGGTACGTAGTCTCGCGATACTGTATCGATCTTTCAGCCCGGAGTATCGATACAGCCGGGCGCTGTAAAATTAAAAAAAAAAAAAAAAAAAAAAATCCAGTTTAAAAAGCATATTCTACAATATTAAGTTAAAAAAGCATACATATAAATAATTTTGAAAAACCATAAATACTACAATGTTGACAGTTTAAAAAGCATGGATATCAAATGTAAAATATTTATTAGCTAGCTCTCTGTCCAGTCATTGAGTTTGAGTTATCTATATAGTGCATTTGAGCCATTCAGTTTTCAGTCTTGAACACTTAAAATCTTTCAGTAAATGATGTGTGTATCGCAATACGTATCGTATCGTATCGTATTGTATCGTGACCTCTGTATCGTGATACGTATCGAATCGTGACCTGTGTATCGTGATGCGTATCGTATCGCGAAATCCAAGATGATATACAGCCCTATTGGGGGGGGGTTGTGGGGGTGGGGGGGGCGGTTGGCATGTGGAGTAAAGCAGCTTTACTCTCCAGTGGGATGAAGCCAGTTGTCTACATGGTGTCTACTCATGTTTATCAACTGGGGAGAAGCACACTGACTGCCTCTCTCCAGTTATATTTTGGGAGTCTTACGGCGTCTTTTGGGATAGGATTTGAAACAGGTTGGTGTGTGTGTGTGTGTGTGTGTGTTTGCGTGTGTGAGAGAGAGTTTGTGGTTGAGATGTAGGCCATCTCTGGTCTTTCTGAGGGAGTTGTCTGCTCTCCTCAGGCTCCCTCTGTTCTTTTCTGGCTGTCCTTCCAGGGCTGAGGGATAAAGAGAGGGTAGCACCCTGAGAAGTCCCTACCAGTGTGTGTGAGTGTGTGTGTGTGTGTGTGTGTGTGTGTGTTGGTGGGGGCGGGCACCACATTCATCCACTGGGCAGCATCTTCGCCGACCATGCCAGTGTGCTAATGTATCCTGAAAACCTCTCCCAGGAAGAGACTCAGACTGAGAAGACCACTCTTTCACCTCCAGACTGAGCGCTTTCTCACACCAAAGGTTGCATCTGGGTTTCTGGGACGTGAGAAAAAACTCAAGATGATATGATAGGATTTACAGTATATAATTAACAGAACAATGTATCTCTGTGGAGGCACTCAGAGAGACACTCAGGGGACATTTAAAAAAATAAAAATGTATTTTAAGCATAAGACCTGTTTTGGTAAGTATGATCGTATGCTGTGTTCCATTTGTATTGGAAACGTTGGGATTCCCGGGTTAGACGTCAAAGTCGTCATCATGTGTCATGTGTCATGTCATGGTCATGACAGCGTCATGTCAATTTTATGCACACCCCTTCAAATAAAGTGTTACCCTTTATTCTTTTAATGGAGGACAGAAGTACTGAATTTATGTACAACTAGAGGGGCTTGCACTCAGACCTCCGCCCCCCCACTTGCACTGCAGTAGAGGGGCTTGCACTGCAGACCTCCGCCCCCCCACCCCCCCCCCCCCCCCTCAACTGCTCTCCCCCTTCCACGCCCCCCCCCCCCCTCTCTACCTTTCCTCCCACCTCCCACCACCACCTCTCATGTGCTGTGCTCTCCTACTGGCTTTTTGAATTGGTTATGTAGCACCACCTGTAGTTTCCTCTTTCTGCTTCACATCTTTCCTCTCCAATTTCCTAACGTTGCTAGTTCTGTGAAGACTTCCCATTCACATTCATTAACAGCCAAGCAGAGCAGTAGTGGAGGGAGGAGTGGGCTGGTTCAGAGTCTGCAGACAGTAGTTTACAGGATGTACATTTGAGATGGGAGTTATACAGCCAATGACATGTTCAATGTTTAATGTGCAGACTCTTTATTTTCATCCACCTGAAAGTGTCTGCAGTTTACTTTGAATGCTTGAAGTTTACATTATCGTTTAAATGCAAGTTGAGACACTAGTCTATATAACAGGTGTCACTGTGTTGCTTGGCAGTATTGCCTTTACGCTGTTAATGAAATTTCAGTCTCACTAATGTGTCACCAACACCATTTGTTTTTTTCTGTTTTCCTACCTGACTGTTCTTCTAACTTTGTAGTTCGTTCCCATAGAATCAGTCTGTTAAAACTACCAATGGTTTCTGTGTGACATCACTTCCATCTTGTTTCTAATTTCCTTAGTATGTTCTTTGTATTTGCTCAGTCAATGTTTTGTGCAACTGTTGTTCTGAATTGTACAATGCCTTTTTGATTATTGAATTAACCCCCCCCCCCACAACATTCATCTCCACAGACCAGCAAGAGCAGTTCACCTCAATGATCATCAACACTAACACTCTACCATTAGTAAGAGTGTTAAATGTAGTACTGTTGCTTAGAGCCAGGCTGGCCTGTTGAAAATGCATACAGCTACCACTACTATGTGCTAGCACTATTCCCAGACTACCACCAACCACAAGGTCTGGGTTTGAAGTCTTTCACTTGGGTCTTCCTGTTCAAAGCTATTCTATACTGATGCAACTGCCAACATACTGAAACATTCTCCTTAGACTCTCACCAGGCTCCTGGTCATGACCCAGAGATGTGTTCTCCTTGTGAATAAGCTACACCATGACCTAAACCCAGCCTTGCCGTTGAGAATTTAGTGTGTTACATAGTTGGCTCGCTCTCGCTAGCATTCATAATTGAAAAGCCATTAAACTCTACACAGGATGCTATAAATAAAAGGGAAGTCTCAGAGGATTACTTTGTTGTGGTACGGTCATGCTGCAAGTGTGTGTAAACGAAGTCGTCAGCGATACGGGGGCATTCTGTCTCGTACACACGCACGCACGCACACACACACACACTTACTGACTAATGAGAGAGGAATGACAACATGGCTGTGCTTAATCAGCCTCCTCCTCTTTAATCAGAATGGATAGCTTCATTTCAGACATGATTAGAACCCAGTTGAGAAACCCACTGGGCTCAGAATTGAACGCAGCAGTCCCAGCAAACTATGGTTCTGTGGTATTACTGTATTCAATTATATGAATGGATGATGATAACGCGTTCTTCTAGTCCCTGAAAAGTTGTAGAGCGGCCATAATCTATAAGCCCTGATGCCGTGTGTAGAACAATAGGCTAGAGCTGAAGGACACTCGCTCCATCACTCCGAGGATAGGGAGGGAGGGAGGGAGGGAGGGAGGGGAGGGGGGGGGGGTGTGAGGAGGAGGAGGGGAGAGAAGAATGGAAGGAACTAATAAAATACAGAGCCCCAGGTTTTTCTTGGTTGTGTGTGTGTGTGTGTGTGTGTGTGTGTGTGTGTGTGTGTGTGTGTGTGTGTGTGTGTGTGTGTGTGTGTGTGTGTGCGTGTGCGTGTGCGTGTGCGTGTGCGTGTGCGTGTGTGTGTGTTCTACCTGCTGCACAGACACTGATAAATGCTATAAGGTGTGAAAGATGTCCTGGAAATTGGTTTGTCAGCCCAATTACATAATGACTGATCCTGAACATAATTCAGACTTGTTTATAAAGAAGGAGAGGGAGAGAGAGGGAGGGAGAGAGAGGGTAGGAGAGAGAGAGAGAGTGAGTGAGTGATTATAAAACCTATTTTTATTATAATAATAATACTTATTATTATTATTAGGATTATTATTATTATTATTAGAGATAATAATGGAGAGGACAAATCCCTGTCACTGCTTGTGGTGAGCAGGTCAAACACTTTTCTCTGTCTAAACAACGGGGCCAAACGGAGCTGTCGACTCATACAGGCGTCTAGGGAAGCGGTCAAGTCATGCAGAGTAAAGGTGTGCCATGTTGTAATGTGTTGGCGTGGAAGCACAATGAAGGCGCACCTCTGCAGATGGCTGTAAAGTGCTTTACAGGGCCCATAAGAGACCTCTGTTCAGCTCCTGGTAATCTTATCAGGTAAGCTAGTAAACGGGTGGAATAATGATGACCCTGCCTCTGCAGTATTATATCTGGGGACAGGATATTCCTGTGATAAGGTGACCACAGTGACATGAACAGAACTGTTCTGCCTTTACCAGATCCTCCTTCCTCTTCTCCTCCTCCTACTCCTCCCAGCTCTCCTGGGACCTGGCAAGGATATCTGTTATCGCTGCCTCACCATCTCTCGTTGCCATGGAGAGAGATGGCCAACGACGATTGAAAGGCCACTTCGAACGGGTGTGTCACTGAGTGGCGGGCATTTGAACAAAAGCCCCTCTCAGTCCTAATGCACGGCCTTCTAGAATGTTTCCATTATCCGGTGTTCTGATACTGTAGCCCGACCTTACAGACGCTGCAGTACGGATGATGTACACACCTTGGTGCGGATGAGTTCAAATGCGCCGCTGAAAATCAATCAATCAATCAAAGCTTTATTTGTATAGCGCATTTCATACCCAGAGGCAACACAATGCGCCGGAAAAAGAGCAGTGATAACCACGGATGACTGGATGGATGATTTTAATATTCCAGAAGCTGTGTTTATGGCTCTGGAAGGTGGAAGAGACGTACGAGTGCGTGGACATGGTTCAGAGCCTTCATCTCCCCTCTTGATGCCATAGAGAGCCAGGAGACAGACTTGAGTCAGGGTCCACAGCTCCCAACTCAGACAGCTACAGAGAGGTGAGAAGACATTAGCACGTGAAATTAATAATTACGCTGAAACAGCAGCAAATGGCATCCGCTGTCAATTAAACAACTGAAATTAGTCAGTCAATGGCCCGAGTGCACAAGTGAAAAATTAAAGAGGAATTTTCTGAGCATACGAAGACTTTTCGGTACAGGTGTTTCCAAGTAATTTGCGCAATGACTGATGAAATATGAGACAAGTTTAATTCCCCATCTGTATTCATATTATAATTGCTTTCAAGCAATACCTCTGCCCCAGCGACAGCACAGGGCCAGAGATAATGTTTTTGGTGTTGTGTGTTCATTCGTTCATTGGGTGGGTTGGTTCTTTAGCAGGATTACGCAAAAACTACCCGATTTTCATGAAACTCGTAGCGGTAGCGTGGTCCAAGTTAGAACCCATTACATTTTGGAGCGGATTTGAATCACAGGACGGGTCCAGGAGCCGCCCAAACACGGCTGGCCATTCACCTCCATTCATTTTTTGGAGTCTCACGACTACAAATATTCCCCCAGTTCATTGTCAATGGGGGGGAATTCGAACGGCCATATCTGGTCATGGGAAGGTCACAAAGACACAGGGTTTGGACTGGCATAAAGATCTCGACCTAACAAATGCAGCAATACCAATCATGTCCTGCTGTCACAGCATCTAGTTTGAATTGTATTGCTCTTTATGGAATATCACTTTGCTTGGAATATACTGAATCTGTGGAAGCTCCAATATCAATGGTAATCCAAATCCCTAGGGGCCTCATTTATAAACACTGTGTAAGTACAAAAGAATGCGTACGCCACTTTTCAAGCAACCTTCGGCATTTCTAAAAAATTTACTCGACGTGAGAATGTCGGAAAATGTGCGCTTCTCCATGCACACTCTGACCCATGCGTAAGTAGGCTACATTTCGGGAGAAATGACAAACTGCGACTCCGATGGCAGAAGGATGAAACTCGAAAAGCTGTGAAATTGATAGGCCCTATATCTTGTGTAAAATAAATTGACATTACCTCTCCCTTATAGGCCTACCTCTCAGTTATATATATTATATAGCTCCCTGAATATGGCGCGACTTGAATATGAGGAGTCGTAAGTAAGTAATTCTGTAATTCTGACGCTGAAGCAGAGACGGCTTGTTTTGAGAAGTTTGACTGCTGTGCAATATTGCGTGAGAATGTTTTCGCAAATATGCATCTTGTCACTCTTTTGATTAACATTGTATCATATATCAAGACATAAATGTAGGCCTACTATTTTAAACCTTGCTCTCCTCACCTCTAATTGGCACGATTTAGGATAATAGGCCTACAAACGGAGATGTAGGTTTTTGCAAAAGAACCCCTCAGTTATGTTGTACAGTAGTGTAATCCAGAAGAATATTTGAATCTGTAATCGGATCTGTAATTATTGAACAATATTTAGGAATTAGTTTGTTCATGTGTGTGTCAATGATCACAAAGAATTACAACAAACCGCTGGGTTTAATTAGGAATATAGGCTACAAGACCAGCACCAACAAACGTAGGCCTAACAGGTCTATGTTGGCTCATAATAAACAAACATGATATGCTAATCATTTAGCTTAGTGAAATGATTTACTCAATACTTGCATGTTATGACATTCTCATAAATAATAAGGTGAACCGTGGACCCAACTGCATTTAAAATGATGCAGTTTTCAATTAATATTGTATCACAGACGCTGATCGGGATTGAATTTATGATCTTCAGTTTACAAGACCGACGCCTTGCCATTCAGCCACTACACCAGTCTTGCTTCAATCTGCGCTTCAAGAGCTTCTATTTCACACTGAATTCACCGTCATGCAGTTACTATTTATGAATGGATGAATGGGGCGGTTCATTGACCATTTATAGGCAATCGTGGGATTAGGGTGTGACCAAGACACA
The DNA here is from genome assembly GCF_949987555.1 of Borostomias antarcticus. Lineage (NCBI taxonomy): Eukaryota > Metazoa > Chordata > Actinopteri > Stomiiformes > Stomiidae > Borostomias > Borostomias antarcticus. The sequence continues at coordinate 22,709,599 of NC_140244.1, read as the reverse complement.
CGCTCACCTGCGCCAAATTTAGGGTTGATTGTGATTCATAGTGGGAAACTGACATTGCACTGGCGTCAGTCAATGTGGGGCGTGATACCGTGTTATAAATCAGATTTTTTTTTGTGCCGATTTTTTCAAACTTGCTTAAGTAAGCAAGCTTAGTAACGTGGATTCTACGCACAGTTTTATAAATGAGGCCCCTTGTCATTTATTCGATTATATTATGTTCTAGTATATCTCTTATGGACTTTCATTACAGTGATAGAGGGAAATGTCACTGATACTCAGCAGAGGAGCAGAGATATTAAATAAATCCCTTCTGTAGCCTACTGGCCGACCAGAGTGTTCACAAAGAATTTACACACTCCACAAAGAATCCGACCTTTCTTCTGAAGAAAACATTTATTTTTTGTCTTTGAGTTGATCTTTTCTTCTCTGCTCTTGCCACATCTCCACAGGACTGAGGTGTGCTCAGTATTGAGATGTTTAACACGTCACACTGAGATTTATACAGTTTCTCTTCGAAAACAGAGTTATCTGGGAGCTTCTGAGCTTTAAAGTGCGTACTGTACAAGGCAGGTTTAGGATGATTCATGTACATGACCCTTCTCTGTGAGGTGGTATGTCATCCTAGCCTCTTATCAGTCAAACCGAAGTATCTAAAATACTGAGCATTGCTTTAACTCTTAACATGTTTAGGCTGTGGCCCATGAATGACCCATTCTCTATATAATACCCAGCTACGTGCTATAATACTGTATGTCGCCTCTTACATGCGGCACTAAATTGCTGACCTGTTCAATTATTTACATGATGGGCTACTGTTGTCATGCATGATATATTATATCATATTATTATATTACAGTATATTATATTATATTATAGGCTATTATATTATATTATATTATATCGCTAGTAGAACCTTATTAATAATGAAAGAGATGCTTTTCACTGTTATCCTGGGTCATTAATGTACAAAATGCCAGTGTGTTAAATCTATTACACTGTTTTGTCTGGAGCGTAGACTCATGAGTCAGTCTCTAAACGCTGCGCTCAACCGCCAGACTACATGGAGTATATCACGCAGATCTTCCCAACACAGGCGGTAGATAAACCAGCGGTTAGAGCATCCCACCACAGACCGAAAGGTCGCAGGTTCAAGACCGGGCCAGGCCATTGGTCAACCATTGCCTACCGTTGTGCCCTTGAGCAAGGGATTTAATCCAGGCACTAGCTCAAAACATTATACTGTAAGTTGCTTTGGATAAAAGCCTTTTCTAAATGTTTACATTGTTAATTATTTTAACATAATAATATATATGATCATATTATCCCCTAATACCCAGGGGATTACTCCTCGCTTTGGCAATTATTGTCAAAATTACTTTTCCGTGATTTCCACTCACAATGATACCTTAGCGTCTTCCTCATCTCTACTTAGCCTAGATTGGTTTGGTATTACATCATGTCAAAGACAAAAGCTAAGACTTTAAGTACCATTTGATAAAAGACACCATTTATCCATCCCTGAAAGGTTCTCTTGTCCTGGGATTACTCTCAAGGCTCACACACGTCAGCCATGATCCTGTCCTCCATGGTCAGCAGCTGGCCCTGGGGGGGATGTCCTTTTCACCGTGTCCAGCAGGGTTGCGGTCCGGTGACTGTTCTCTCTCCCCCTTCAGGAGACACGCCTCTCTTCCCGTGGAGGTGACGGGGACGCCTGGCAGCCTGGTGTCCTCCGGCGCTAGGAGAGGCTTCCCCTGCCGCAAGTGGAAGTCTGCTTCCTTTGGGTACAGTAACACCTCACGGTTCTCAAACGGTTATGAATTTCTTGTTTGGTTTGACTGTAAGGCCTCCATACAGTGCGTCCATGACAGCTGAATGTGTGGCTGTCCTCATTTCACCACAGGTTTGACTGATATGGTTACTCAGTTACTACACATGAATTACAGTTATGAACCAGATTCACTTTGACATCCATATCTGTCAGTTCCGCTTATGGTTATGACAGCTCTGGTTATGACACAGCGTTTTCATCTGTCTGAACATTGTTTGCCTCCAGACTGATTCTAGTCTACACATTCCCAGAATGCATTGAGCTGAGCGTGGGTCTCCCTGCGGATGTGTGATGCTGATGTGTCATACCGTACCTCTCGCCGGCACTAACCACCAGCTAACGCTGGGCTGGAGACTGACAGTGGCTCGCAAGGGAGGCTCGACAAAAAATGAGCAGCGATCAGAGCGCACGGTGCGCACTCCAGTGGGACACACCGGAGGCTTCAAAAGGTTGATGGGGAGTTTCAAGCCCTCCTCATAGCGTTGTGTGTCATTATTAAATAGCAATGAGCTCCCGCTCCATTGCTCAGTCCACTCATCCGCAGTCTGAGAATAGCCCCAAACTAACGGCAGACTGGTCTTGAATTGTTTTGAGCTGTTTTGGGATGTTTTTGGAGGGTAATTAAAGCGAGGCCTGTATCATGAGTGTACTGCAACACTTGAATAATCTACTGCCTAGTCAATTACGTATGCCAAAATCCTGTAGAGTAACTGAGCCGGTGATGAATAATGAATATACCTAAATTAGTACCTCACTAACTTGTGCTTGCTCTACGACCTATTCATATTCCCCACAATGGTAGTTTCTGGAGCATTTTCTGCGAGCGAGTAGGTGAAATGGGTTGTGACAGCAAACAACATGATAACTCAGATTGCAGCGGGATTTTCTTTTACCTCTGTGGCTCCGGCGTAGCAACTATTGTTTGTGTTAAATCATCTGACTGCCTCATTAGCATAATCAGACACTCATTACCCAACAGCTGGTGACACTGAGTGGCAATGTGCCACTTACAAATCGATTAATTGGACAATATACTAATTTGTAGTAAGTGGCTATGATGTTTGTTTAGCTACTATGCTGTTTTTACCTACCTAAAATCGGTTTCTGGGGTCTCAGAAAAGTGAATTTTAATGTCCTATGCAGAGAAAACCTCACATTTCACCCCTGAGCATCTTATTACATCTGTCTGAATGGATTCCTGTGAAAGCCCCGTTGACCAATGAGATTGAGGGGGAGGGGCGGGGGAGGGGTGCCAATTTCTTTGTTGGGACAAGATGTAGCGATATGTGTGGATTTTTGCAGCCAAAAACAGAACAGTGATGCGGCATAATTCCTGATGTGACGCGCTCGACTCGGCTGGAAAAAAGTTCAGAGCGGAAGCAAACCTGGCCGCTAGGGCGGAACCTGGGCGGGACTGTGATAATGCTCCTCGATCTACGTCACAAAAAAAAAGAAAAAAAAAAGAAATTTCCAAAATTCACAAGCTTAACTTCCCATGGTAAATTTCTGGAAAGTTTCCAGAAATTTACCGGAAATATTCCACCCCTTTGCAACCCTAATATCAACTTTTGCACATTGGTAGGACCATCAGAGACCAACATGTACTGTATATGATAAACACATTACAAAATTTAGATTTAGCATCTGCGGTGCCCTTTAAGTGTTATTAACTGCAGAACATTGTGCCTCATTCACGAACGAAGTTAAGAATTTTGTAGGAAGCATTTCTTCTTAAACTCCACTTACACCATTTCCAAGAAGATTCTGGCATTCATCATTGTTCTCACATGTAGGAACTAAGAACAGAATCTACGAACACAGAAGAGCAGTCTTACTGCATGTACTGTAGGCTACGGACTATTCATGCAAAAGACATGTTCATTTATAATGATTTGTGATTTTGTTTACTTCAAATCTACAGTTGTATACCATTATAGATTGCAATACTATAATATTTATATCATTTATAATATCTTAAAATTTATGGTTTTCATTATTTTACAAAGTGAGAGTGCTGACGTTTTTCCAATAGCCTAATATCCCCGATGCGCTTTGTCCAACTGTGTGCCCTTCTCCTGATACAGCGTTCACTAGGCTAATATCATCCCATGCATTTTACTGACGCTGCTAAATATGACAGAGTCCGGTCTTTAGATTTTCGTTGGGCATGCTGCGTTGACAGCTGTATATTTTATAGCCTACATTTTTGTAGACTGGCGGCTATTGTATATAGTATTCTATCACTTTGAGATTTTGCAGTGTTCTGTCTCGCTATTATGCACCAAGGCAAATTCCTCATAGTAGGAAGCCTACTTGACTAGATTAAAATAATATTTTGATTGCCCATGCTGGATTCGACCTACAGTCCTCTAGCTTGCCAACGCACCTGACACACAACCCCACCTAAACCATTATGCTATTGAAAAGTTGTTGAGTCGAGGGCGCGGATGACTGGTATTCATTCTGAGAAGTGACATCTGCACACGACCCTGTAGTTGCATGTCCTTATACGGGCCTGCCGGCGAGTTTAACTATGCTGATTCTGGTGTATGACCAGGCACATTCAATTTCCGAAACCCAGGGATTCATCATTAGAGAAGAAGGTGCAAACTCACCCAGCGATTTACAAACACATCGTGAATCAGACGGACTTTAGAAACGTTCTTAAGGAGAAATTTAAGAACTTAGGAAGATATTGGTGATGAGGCCCATTGTCATAGACATGATATGAAACCAGCGTTGATCCTGGTCATTTGATATACATCATCAGACTGCAACTGAGCTCTTGGACTGTTTCTACCACAAGGTTGTATGGTGCCCTGTGACTCTTAAGGTCAGTGTGAGCTCTTCACCATGATTTGCACAGCAACATGTATTCCAAAGGGCCACATTAAAACTTAGAGGGTGATAAACCCCAGAATAAATGCTCTCTAACAAAACACAAAGGCACAGTCAGTCGCACACAAAGTTACTACTGTATAGTGGAGTAGTTTGCTGGTCCGGAAGCCTTGGCTCTGGCCGTGTGTATGTTTGTTTGTTCACCCTGTTTAACATCTATTTCCTGAGTAATCATTTTCTGCTGTGATTCATCTTTATGGCTGTTGGACTGTGTGTGTGGTTAATGTGGGATTGCGTATGTGAGATGCTGTTTCATCTCCTCCGGCCTGGTGAATCATTTGATTTAATTCAACTGGAATGTGCTGAATAACTGTGGTGAAAACATTAGTGGATAATGTGTGACGATAAACTAGCTTATATTTAGTATTGTTTAGTGTATAAGTATACACACGCACATCTCTTTTCCAGGTGCTGAGTCAAAAAAGGTAACTGAAGTGAAGACTCTTGACACTGTTGGTAGCTCCCTTTTTTCAAATATTTGTTTTCTAACATAAAAAAAAAATGTTTCGAGCCCTCACAGGTGCAGCTGCTCTTCCTTAGGTAAAAATAATAACTTGACAAAGAGCCATTGAGGGCTCGAAACATGTTTTTTAATGTTAGAACAAAACAAAACATTTGGAGTTAATGTACCAACAGTCTCCTGCATCACATCTCTCTCCATGGTGGCACTATCGTACTTTGGTCATTCTCTCATTCATGTGAATGAAGGAGTTATCAATGATGTCGTTAGTTGAAACTCTCTGGTAATTACTTTGGCAGAAAGTGAAGCAGAGGAGATGTTTGGAAGCACGGCCCAACTCGTGGCCTTGAAGTCACAATGTTATGTAAAGCAGTCGATACAGAGCAGTGTTGTTGACGGAGATTGGCTCTTTCCTGGTAGCTGTAAAGAAAATGGAGCAATCTCCGAGGACCTGCCAATCACGCTCGAGGCAACGCGGTAATAACAGAAGTATACCCTGGAGAAAGACTTTTTTTAATGGTTTCTTTTTAAGCGTGACCTCTCTCCCAGGCACCGTCTCTATCTCTCTCCTGCCTCTTCTCCCTCTTTCTTTCTCACACAAAAGCACACAGCACAGAAAATTTACAGTAGAAGCATGAGTCTGGCTAACTTTAGTTCCACACAAGCCGTAGCTTGACACAGACAGAACAACGGCTCTGGCTCCATGGCCTTGAATGACTCTGTTTGCCTTTATCTGCAGTGACTGATGGGGAGCCCTTGGACCTCTGGCTGTGCTTATTCTGCTGATTGTGCTGCTATTGGTCTAAGTGGGACAACGCAACCACACTAATTTACCTCCGCAGGAGAACTGCCTGACCATGAACCCTCCCAAGTATTAATCGTGCTCACTGTGCTATATTTAAATCCCCCCAGTGAAATACTCAGCAGAATATTTTGAGAACGCCAAACATTGTCTGCCATTGTGTTAAGTCCCAGACTTGTTTTGTATTCCTGGTTCCAGGCCCCAAGAAAGACCGTTGAATCTTGAACTATCAGTGAAAGTCAAGTGGGTGTCCCCAGTGGGTGACAAATGGTCCGACTTCTGGACTGAGCTGGAATTAGAATCAGACTGACGCAGGTGTCAGCATGACCCTGGTCCAGATGACAGTCCTGTTCATTTCCCGCCTGGGTTCTGTTTAAAACTCAGATTACAGCCCTTCACTCCCCTGACATTCCTCTTCCTCCTCCTGTCCATCTCATTTCTGTTTTATCTAACACTAGATCACACCGACCCTCCTCCCATGCTCCTTTGCTGCCTCCTAGAACATGCTGTAATATAATTGAAATTAAACCTACGCCCACTGCATCCCAGTGTCACTAGCAGCACTGTTTACAACTTGGGATTCATTAACATTAGGTCACTTGTGAACATCCTGGTTAATCATTTAATCTTAGAACATAATATTGACATCATGGGTCTATGTAAACCGGGGTTGAAGCCCAATGATGTTCTTCCTTTAATTAAAACATCCCCTGCCAACTTTACCAACTCCCATGCTGCTTGGACATCAAAAAAAGATGGTGGACATCTCAGCTGATCTAAAAGTTAAACTCTCATCCTGTGAGATACTCACTATGAGCCCTTATCCCTCAAGCTCCAACCATTCTCCTACTTTCCCTTTCTACATAATTATTATCTATCGCCCTCCGAGCCGCTATTCTTCTTTCCTGGATGAATTTTCCAATTTCCTTTCTGCTCTTGTAACCCGTGCGGATAACAACCTAATCATAGGGGATTTCAATATTCACCTAAATTCTAAAATTGATCCACTTAGCAAAGCATTTATGTGCCTAATTGATACTCTTGGCTTTGCTCCGTTGGTTCATGAACAAACCCATCATAACGGCAATACTCTTGATGTGGTGCTCACTGGTGGAGTTACTGTTTCAGATTTATGTGTTCTGCCTTTTCCACCAGCATTATCAGATCAGTATCTCATTAAGTTCCAAATTGTCCTGCCCCCCATCGTACTCATCCCCAACTGATACTTATACCACCCGCCGTACAGATACTTACACAACTGCTAAACTCACTGATCTCCTACCTAGGGCTCTTGCATCTCTTCCAGATCAAATAGATTCCCTCGACGAATTCAAAGAGAACTTTAACTCTATCCTACTTGACTCCCTCGACTCTTTTGCCCCCTTACGCACAAAGACTTGGCAGCTGAAGAAACCGTCACCCTGGTATACCAATGAAACTCGTGCACAAAAATTGGTGTGTAGAAAGCTGGAACGCAAGTGGCACTCATCCAAACTTGAGCTCTCAGGGATAGCATGGAGCGCCTGGCTATCGATCTACAAATGCATGCTTTCCACTGCCAAGGTTTCTGTTTGATACAGTAGCCAAACTTTCCCGAAAACCCCCTCCTACAGTGAGCTCTCCATTTACCTCTTCTGAGTTCCTTCACTTCTTTAATAATAAAATTAATATTACCAGAGATGAGAATAGCATTTCTTTACCTACTGAGACCGCTGACCCCTCCGCTGGTCATTCACTCAGTATGGTGGAGACTACTGCCATTCTTGCCTAGTTTGAGACTGTCTCCTTGGACATCCTCTCCGATCTGGTGCTTTCTGCTAAATCTACAACCTGCCTATCTGACCCTCTCCCTGCTAAATTAGTTAAGGAACTTCTACCTATACTTGGCCCCAACCTTCTCAATATTACCAACACCTCTCTCTCTCCTCTGGTGGTGTGCCCTCCTCATTCAAATCCGCTGTTATTAAACCTCTGCTCAAGAAAGCTAACCTCGATCCTGATGTCCTAGATAACTTCAGACCTATCTCCATACATTCATATCTCCATTCATCTCTTAAATCCTGGAAAGAATTGTCTTCAACAACTCACTGACTACCTTATCTGACACCTATCAATCTGGTTTTAGGTTGCTTCATAGTCCCCAAACCACCCTAACTATCCTCTATCCTTATTCTACTAGATCTTAGCGCAGCATTTGATGTAGTCGACCGCACTATCCTGTTAAACCGTTTATCAAGCCTGGCATCCAAGACTGCACTATCCTGGTTAACTTCATACTTACTGTATCAAATAGAACCCACTGTCTCACACAAATCCAATCTAATCCAACTTTATTTATAGAGCACATTTAAAAACAGAAACACAGTAGCAAATACAGGACACATAAGAAAGAACAATAAGACAATATGTGAAAAACATGTGGCTCAAAACTTGGTATTAAAACGCCAGTGAGAAATAATGTGTTTTAAGGCGGGATTTAAACACCGGCAGGGTAGGGGCCAACCTAACATGGGGGGGCAACTCGTTCCAGAGTTTGGGGGCTACTACAGCAAAGGCTCAGTCCCCTCTGTGCTTTAGTCTACATTTGAGGACACTTAGAAATGACTGGTCAGCAGACCGAAGAGGGACATATCGGTGAAGGAGGTCAGAGAGTAGGAAGGAGCCAACCCATTCAAGCCTTTAAAGGCAAACATTAAAATCTTTAAATGAATCCTAAAGTGCACTCAATGGCGGGAGGCCAGAACAGGAGTAATGTGCTCTCGCTTATGTGTTCCTGTCAGGAGCCGAGCAGCAGCATTTAGTACAAACTGTAAGCGTGACACTGAGGCCTGACTAATACATACATACATACATACATACATACATACATACATACATACATACATACATACATACATACATACATACATACATACATACATACATACATACATACAAACATACATGCATGCATGCATACATACATACATACATACATACAAACAAACAAACAAACAAACAAACATACATACATACATACATACATACATACATACATACATACATACATACATACATACATACATACATACATACATACATACATACATACATACATACATACATGGCAGTAGTTCAGTTGAGTAGATATAAAAGCATGAATGACACTCAAAATCCTTAAAAGAAAGAAAAGGCTTGACCTTAGACAGTTGTCTCAGTTGGAAAAAGCTGACTTTTACTACAGTTTACTGTATCTGTTTATCCAGCTTCAACTCAGCTTCGATTTTCACACCCAGGTTGGTTACTTTGGGTTGGACGATGAGTTTAGGTCCGACCCAGATGCCACAAAAACTCTCTAACGTTAATTTTGGTGTTCCGCAAGGCTACGTACTTGGGCCTCTGCTTTTTTCTCTGTATATGTTGCCTCTTGGTAATATTCTCTGCAGCTATGGTACTCAATTTCACTGTTATGCAGATGATATACAAATCTACATAACACTCACTCCCAATGACAGTTTTCAAATTACAAGCCTAGAATCTTGCTTACTAGCGGTCCCAAACTAAATGTCACATAACGTCTTAAAACTTAATCCTAATAAAATTTAACTGCTTGTTGTTGGCCCTAAAGCACAACTGCCTCTCCATGCAGACCTTATTCTTAACTTTGAGGATTGCTTGATTACTCAAAGCTCTCCTGTTAAAAACCTAAGCGTCTTCTTCGACTCAACTCTCTCCTTCAAGCTCACATCAAATAAATCACCCCCCAATTTATTTATTTTTTTTAACCTGCGTAACATCCAGGATCCATTCCATGCTCACTATGGCGGATGCTGAAACTCTGATACATGCCTACATGCACGTTTCATCTAGACTTTACTACTGCAAATACCCTATTTTCTGGCTTACGCATCTACACTATCAAAAAGTTACAACTTGTCCAAAATACTGCTGCCAGAATCACTGAACCTCGCCTGAACTAGAACATTTGACAGTTTATTAAGTTAAGTCCCTTCACTGGCTTCCTATTCAAGCCAGATCAGATTTCAAAGTCCTTCTGTTAACCTATAATTCTCTACATGGGCAAGCTCCATCATACCTTTCAGACCTTATTGTCCCTTACATTGTCCCTAGAATACACAAAAGATCAGCTGGCAGTAGGGCCTTTTTCTACCATGCTCTCTACCTTTGGAACCAGCTGTCCCGTACAGTTAGAGATGCTACTGTAGGTCTGTTGACATGTTTAAAATGGCTAAAAACATATTATTTATTTTCCAATTAGTATGCACTACCCTAGCACGTCTGGAATTCTGATTTCGAATTTCAGATTTTATGATCCTAATTTTTTATATTGTTTTTACCTTGTACATTGAGGTATACATTAGGGATGGGCATTTCAGTTATTGTAATACTCGAGTACTCTATATTCATAATGAACGAGTACTCGAGTACTCGCTGTTCTGTAGCCTACCGTAAAAATAAATCCGGGAGGTCCGTGGCCATCGATGTAGGCCTACAGTAGGCGATGTGCCCGATTAAGTAAACGTGCACGACTCTTTAGAAATTATCCTGACGTATTTCGTTATAGCGAATTTGCATATATTGCATTTGCATTTATTAAAGAACAAACGTCACAGCGGACATACTGTGTTCTTTAACTTATCTTTTCCGTTCGTTTGGCGTCGCATCGTCGTGAGCTAGCCGGGCTAGCAAATGATGTGATTCGGGGTTGTTGTCCAGTCGTCTAATTCATTGTTTCGTTGTGCTTTAACCGCATGTGGTTGAGCATTGAGCTGGTTTGCTTATGATAAGCAAGTTTCACATTGCAGATTTTTCACTGCACAGTTTTTCCCTTCTTTATCAAAGTATTTCCAGACTGTACTTTTACGAGCAGCAGACATGTTGCGACTGATGTGGGTAGCCTCACACAGGTAGCCAAAAGCACAGTGCGCAGGTGCATGTATAACTAAGCTTTTTTTTTTTCATAGTGAAACAATTACTCGCCATGGTTACTCGAGTACTGACATCAACAACGAGTACTCGAGTACTCGAGTACTCGTGCCCATCCCTAGTATACATGCATGCTATTTTGTTTATTGTTGCATATAGGGTTGCAAATTTCAAGGAATTTCATTAATCGATAACTATTAACCTTAAAGGAAAATGCTCGTTTTTGACAACCTGGACCTTATTTACGACATATTATAAGAAGTTTGACTCACCCAGATCACTTTTGTGTTGTTCGGAGGCCTGTAGAAGAAATTTAAAATCCAGCGCGAGCCAGTATATCCATGTAATGGCGGCGCACGGGGCAAAGGGAATGCAGTTTCTCAAAATCCATTTTCGGCCGCTAAACGGTTGTTTTCATCAATCAGATTGCATGAATCGACAGTTGATATTCCTCTACGCGAGCCATTCTTTCGGTTTTCAAATACGTGGTCTGTAGCCTCTGTAATATGATCTTTACACTGGCTATGCTCCCTCACATTCTCTGCGCTACGATCGGATTGTTGCTGACGAATGACGACGACAATATTCTCGGCACCAACTACGATCGTAGCGCAGAGAATGTGAGCCGGAGAATAGCAGGCTGCGCGCTGGCCTGTGCGCATGCGTGCTGGAGCAAGTGGGGGAGAGGCTTGTAAAGATCATATTACAGAGGCTACAGACCACGTATTTGAAAACCGAAAGAATGGCTCGCGTAGAGGAATATCAACTGTCGATTCATGCAATGTGATTGATGAAAACAACCGTTTAGCGGCCGAAAATGGATTTTGAGAAACTGCATTCCCTATGCCCCGTGCGCCGCCATTACATGGATATACTGGCTCGCGCTGGATTTTAAATTTCTTCTACAGGCCTCCGAACAACACAAAAGTGATCTGGGTGAGTCAAACTTCTTATAATATGTCGTAAATAAGGTCCAGGTTGTCAAAAACGAGCATTTTCCTTTAACAAACAATAGTCGATTAATTGATAAAAACGTCCCGTGCTGGACTGCGCTTTGCTCGCTTCATTTGTGTCTTTCTTCCGCTGTGTCGTTGAAATTTCCCAGCATCCCAATTAGCCTTCACTACATGGCGTGGCGCCCTCATGTGCAGTCAGAACTTAAATCATGATTACATTTCACGCAACTCCCGTTGATAACGTTCGTTCCAAAAATAAAAAGTTCCATTCCATTAACAAGTAATTAATTGAGTAACCAAATCTTACTCAAGTAAATTCTTATCGGCAATTAATCGATAGTCGATTAACTGTTAACATCCCTAGTTGCGTAATTTGAAAAGTAAAGTGTATTGGGACACTTCGGTGTGAATTTGCACTCATTGAATGACTGAGCATAAGGGAGTGAAAACAGTCCCCAATCTAACCCTCTCTCTCTGTCTCACTCTCTCCTTCTCTCTCTGTCTCTCTCTCTCTGCTCTCTCTCTCTCTCTCACTCTGGATCCTCCCGTCTTTAGACTTCCTGCCGCTGGTGTCATTCATCAGTGCCTAGTGCTCTGATGGCAGCAGACTGAGTCAGTCTGTGTAGTGTCAGTCTGCCTGTCAGGGGCTGTTGACAGCCAAGTCTGTGCTGTGGCAGTCGCACCAGTGTGTATACGGCTGCTAGCGGGGAGTGTATGTGGAGCATGGAGAACCAGGCCAACAGGGACACTGCAGCTAGCAGCTTGTTGTCAGGGTAATTTGCTCTGATGTGCCCGCAGTGGACCAAATTGATTATCCAGAAGCACCAAGCAAGGGAACTTGAAATGGCATGTGATGATATGTATTACCACCTGAGGGAAGAACATGGATAACCTCATCAAAAAGGCAAAAAACAACTGAATTAATCTGCTGCTCATTAAACGTACGACGGACATTTTGTAGCTGATTGGAGTTGCTGAATGAAGGCGTGTTTACTGCCTGCAGTACACTGCTGTCCAGAGTTACTCTCTCTACCTCTCTCGTTCTCTACCTCTCTCCCCCTCTCTCTCTCCCTCTCTCTCTCTCCCTCTCTCCCTCTCTCCCTCTCTCTCTCTCCCTCTCTCCCCCTCTCTCTCTCCCTCTCTCTCTCTCCCTCTCTCTCTCTCCCTTTCTCCCCCTCTCTCTCTCCCTCTCTCTCTCCCTCTCTCTCTCTCCATCGCGCTCCCTCTCCCTCTCTCTACTTCTCTCTCTTTCTCCCTCTTTCTCTCCTCTCTCTCTCTATAGGGGTCGAGGTTAACTGGGGGTGGGCGTGGGGTCAGAAGGTCATTTGGAGGTGTAAATCTCTGACCACACTTTGACATCCTGCCGGTATTGTTCCCATGGCGATGCGGAGCGGTGGTGTGGGGCTCGCGGCTCCGGGCTCTGATTTGATATCAGATCTGATTCAGTAGCTCCATTTCACGCATTAATAATTCACACTCTTGATGATCTTCATTACGGCGCATGGCTATTTCAGAGTCTGTGGTTATCTCCAGGCCCTGCAGCGGTAACGCTCTACTACTCTATAGGCTATCGATTACTGGAGGTGGCCTTTCCCCTTCCTCGCCGCTGTCCGACGACCTGGCCTGCTGTTAGCCTGGGGAGCAGCCAATCGCTCATTTGTTGAACGTGGTTGCGCTGTGTGGGAGGGCTGCTGTGAACAGGGGTCAGCCCCAGGCATTCACCCGGTGAGACACTCTGGTTGTTGTGTACGTTGTATGGATAGATGTGTACCGTATCGATTCAGTGGTCGTATTGTAGCTCTGTAAATTTGAATGCTGCGTGATTGCATCTGTTGAGACATGAATTGATGTGCGTCGCGTTGGTGACACCCAGGTGAAAACCCTTGTCGTCAAAGAAAGAAACTACTTGGTTGAGCACAAGTGGAGCTTGTGGGGCTAGTGAAGTCACTAGTGTAACGTGTAATGAAAGTGCCTACCAATCACATAAAAGCAGCCAGTTGTAAAAAGGATCCTTTATTGCCCTTTTAATTTAATACTGTCACTATTGTAAAGTTTGATTCCGCCAGATGGGAAGTCACAACACAACAATGATTTAACAAGCCTGTGAAAGAGAGACCCACTTCCATAATATGACTGAACTCCTGGGAGAGCTCTCAGCGCTCTCTTTGATGTTCCGTGGTTCTGTGTCGTCATCACATTCAGAGGGAGTTAATTATGGGCTGTGTGCTGTTCGGAGAAGCCGCGGGATCTGGAACAGACAGTCCTGGCTCAGCGATGAATGGGTCACACTGGCTCATGATAAGTTGTTTTACATTTGTCTGAATAGGACAAGGGAAGAGGCTGAGCCCGCGAGTCCCCCTGCCGTTGTGCTCTCTCCCTCTGGTCCTCACAGCGATAAAAGGAGAACATCGCGTGTGTGTGTGTGCGCGCAGGGCTGTGAAGAAGCCATTTCCCTTGCCTCCACTCTGCATGGCGTGTTTGTTCTCCCAGAGGGGGTCCATCGGCCTGCTGGACCTGAGACCGCTGGACCAACGCAAACAGGCTTGATGGAACACACCGCGCATCCACGGATCGCTCACTACCACGATCCAGATGAAACACCAACAGGAACCGTTTCATCTTGCTTCCATGATACTGCTCAAGGCTGCCTCTGCTCTAAATAGCAAATACATCTCCTACCCTGGAAATGCGTCTGTGAACTGTCATTATAGTTGGATAATTCAATCTGAAATGTGCCTTTTTCCCCCCACGAAACACT
>NC_140244.1:22659971-22689971 GCF_949987555.1 Borostomias antarcticus | reverse complement strand
CCTCCCTCTCTCCTCTCTCCCTCTCTCCTTCTCTCCTTCTCTCTCCTTCTCCTCTCTCTCTCTCTCTCTCTCTCCCTCCCTCGCTTTCTCTCTCCCTCTCCCACTCTCACCCCCTCCCTCTCTCCTTCTCTCTCCCTCTCCTCTCTCTCTCGCTCTCCATCACTTTCATCAACAATGGCAGGGCTTAATTGACCTCAACTCGCCGGACCACAACAAAGCACAGAAACGCCAACGCGTTGCCAACAGCAGCGTGTGACGCAGCATCGGGAGGAATGCAGCGCGTTCCCCCCCCCCCCCCGCCTGCTCCGACAATGCCATCCAGACTATGTCTACAGAACCCAGATGGCGTTTGTCACCCAGCCACTTGAAAGAGGAGAGGAGAGGCTTGGAAGCCGCATTAAAGTTTCATTAGCCCTTAATGAGCCGCATGTGCCCAGCAGCGCGGGCAGCTGCAGCAGGGAGGCGGGCTGCAGTACTCGACCTCTGCGACGGTCCTTCGGTCTTACGCTGCTCACACGCTTGCGTTTGATGCGTCAACATTGACGTATGCCATTCACTTTCAATGGCTGCAGCCGAATGGCATTCTGGTTCCGTTGTTGTCCCGGTGTGTTGCGTTTCCTGCGTTGCTAGCGTCGAAAGTTGAGAAATGTTCAACTTTCAGATGCGTCGCTGGAGCTGCTGACCAATCAGATGTCTTGACGGAGAAAGACGTCATCGCTTTGCGGAATTTGGTTGTTGTTGCGTGCAGCAGACACGCCTTCCGCCATACGTTGACGGAACGGAAGCGTGTGGGCAGGCCGCGGGGTTCCGCTACCGCGGCGACGGACTAGGATCTCTAGCCGGACGCCGTGAACTCGGCTCCGTCAAACGCCGACGGTCTCGTTTATCGTGTCGCGGCGTGAATAGCGGCCCGGGGGTGTAGTCTACTCGGTATAATCTTTGTTTTAGCTGTGTGAGAAAAAAACATTTCAGTTAATCAGCTTGTTTGTGCTATTCCTGAATTGCTCGCCATCGCAAATGAAGTCAGTTTGTTCACATTTGTCCTGGCACGATAACCTTTACTCTGCCTCCAAGCCTGTCGATAGGCCGTAGCTGCATGCTAATGGATTTCCTCGTTTGTTGAAAACACAAATGGAGATGTCTCCCACGCCCAGCGAGCCCAGGGCCAGTCTGCCGGCGTCTCTCTCCTGGCGGTTCAGGAGTGAGTTGGTGAAGGAAGGCCTGTCTGCTTACTGACTGTCTGAGGGGGCAGGGATGAGGCACTGGGGCTCATCAGTATGCTCTTCCTGTGACGGTTAAAGCCCTGTTGCGAGTGTGAGTGTGTGCGTGATTGAGAGAGAGAGAGAGAGAGAGAGAGAGAGAGTGTGTGTGTGTGTGTGTGTATGTGTGCTTGTGCTTGTGTGGCGAGCTCTCTGTGCAGCATGCTGATGCCATTCCCCCGGTCCAGAGTCAATGCCCAGACTCTTCCAGCAGAGCCAGCTGGCCTAAGAGACCTCGTATGGTGGCAGGAAGGGGACATGGCATGAGGGGGCATGGGCACACCCACACTAACACTCACTCACACACACACTCTCTCTCTCTCTCTCTGTGTCTCTCTCTCTCACTCTCTCACACACACACACACAAACATACACACACACGCACACACACACACACACACACACGTGTGCGAACACACACACACACACACACACAGTTGTAGTGAATGAAGCAACAACTTCAAAAATAAATCCAGCCCCCCATTTATCAATCAATCAATCAATCAAAGCTTTATTTGTATAGCGCATTTCATACCCAGAGGCAACACAATGCGCTTTACAGAGAACAAGGGAGGTGGGCAGACGTCCCACCCCTACATATTCCAGAGGGAAGCAAAAAAACAGTATCACCCGGGGGCCAGATAAGTGAGCTGTAAAAGATTCTTCCCTTTTTTAAACGGGGGCTTGTCCAAAAACATCTGGTATGTGTTCTGTGCGCAGCGTGGTTGCATGTCAGCGTACCCGGGTGTGTGTGCATGTCCAGAAAACCACATTTCATCAATCCTAAGTGCAAAGACACATATACCTGTCAATTTGACAGATTGCCCCTCCTCCTCTCATCTCCTTCCTTCCTTCTCTCCTCTCCTCTCCTGCCTTCCTCTTCTCCTCTCCTCCCCTCCTCCTTCCTTCTCCTCTCCTGCCTTCTTCTTCTCCTCTCCTCTCCTGCCTTCCTCCTCCCCTCCTCCTCTCCTCCCCTCCTCCTCTCCTCCTCTCCTCTCCTGCCTTCCTCTTCTCCTCTCCTCCCCTCCTCCCCTCCTCCTCCCTTCTCCTCTCCTGCCTTCTTCTTCTCCTCTCCTCCCCTCCTCCTCTCCTCTCCTCCCCTCCTCCTCCCTTCTCCTCTCCTGCCTTCCTCTTCTCCTCTCCTCTCCTGCCTTCCTCCCCTCCTCCCCTCCTCCCCTCCTCCTCTCCTCCTCTCCTCCTCTCCTCTCCTCTCTGTCTTGGTCTGTGTGTCCTGACTACTAACGTGCTGCAGGGTCTCCCGCCATGCTGTCAGTGGGGAACAGCAGCTCCCTCTGAGACAGAGAGACCCCCTCCCTCTGCCCCGGAGAGACAGAGATACCCCCTCCCTCTGCCCCGGAGAGACAGAGAGACCCCCTCCCTCTGCCCCGGAGATACAGAGAGACCCCCTCCCTCTGCCCCGGAGATACAGAGAGACCCCCTCCCTCTGCCCCGGAGACACAGAGATACCCCCTCCCTCTGCCCCGGAGAGACAGAGATACCCCCTCCCTCTGCCCCGGAGAGACAGAGAGACCCCCTCCCTCTGCCCCGGAGAGACAGAGATACCCCCTCCCTCTGACCCGGAGACACAGAGAGACCCCCTCCCTCTGCCCCGGAGAGACAGAGAGACCCCCTCCACTGTCAGGCAGAACAGAGAGACCCCCCCCGCCGTCAAAACAGAGAGACCCTCCACTATCAGAACAGAGAGACCGTCCACTATCAGAACAGAGAGACCCACCACTATCAGAACAGAGACCGTCCACCATCAGAACAGAGAGACCGTCCACTATCAGAACAGAGAGACCGTCCACCATCAGAACAGAGAGACCGTCCACTATCAGAACAGAGAGACCGTCCACCATCAGAACAGAGAGACCGTCCACTATCAGAACAGAGAGACCCTCCACTATCAGAACAGAGAGACCGTCCGCCATCAGAACAGAGAGACCGTCCACCATCAGAACAGAGAGACCGTCCACCATCAGAACAGAGAGACCCTCCACCATCAGAACAGAGAGACCGTCCACTATCAGAACAGAGAGACCGTCCGCCATCAGAACAGAGAGACCCTTCACCATCAGAACAGAGAGACCCTTCACCATCAGAACAGAGAGACCGTCCACCATCATAACAGAGAGACCGTCCACCATCAGAACAGAGAGACCCTTCACCATCATAACAGAGAGACCGTCCACCATCAGAACAGAGAGACCGTCCACCATCAGAACAGAGAGACCGTCCACTATCAGAACAGAGAGACCCTCCACTATCAGAACAGAGAGACCGTCCACCATCAGAACAGAGAGACCCTCCACCATCAGAACAGAGAGACCCTCCACCATCAGAACAGAGAGACCCTTCACCATCAGAACAGAGAGACCGTCCACCATCAGAACAGAGAGACCGTCCACTATCAGAACAGAGAGACCCTCCACCATCAGAACAGAGAGACCCTCCACTATCAGAACAGAGAGACCGTCCACCATCAGAACAGAGAGACCCTCCACCATCAGAACAGAGAGACCCTCCACTATCAGAACAGAGAGACCGTCCACCATCAGAACAGAGAGACCCTCCACCATCAGAACAGAGAGACCGTCCACTATCAGAACAGAGAGACCCTCCACCATCAGAACAGAGAGACCCTCCACCATCAGAACAGAGAGACCCTCCACCATGAGAACAAACTGATGGTGGAGGGTCTCTCTGTTCTGCCAGAGAGACACTCCAGAACGGAGAGAAACCGCCGGAGACCTCCTCCCCCGTCACTGTGCGCTCTAGGCAGCCGACAGGAAGCGCACAGAGGGTTTGAGGAACTTCCTGCTTGTTCCTGCCTGCTGGAGATAACGACCCAAGATGGCGCGTTACAGTGATTAGGGCGGAACACAAGGACGCATGCTGTCCAATCACAGCCCCGAGTGGCTGTATACCACAGCATATCAACGCGCTGACGTCGTTCTGTGCTTCTCCGGAATGAATCCCCATCCTCAGACCGTAGCTCCTCTTTCTTTTTTTTAAAGATATTTTTTAGGGCTTTTCAGCTTTAATGGGATAGGACAGTTGAGAGAGACAGGAAACGTGGGAGAGAGAGAGGGGAGGACATGCGGCACAGGACCCGAGCCGGGAATCGAACCCGGGTCTGCCGCGCAAAGGACTAGCCTTCATATGGGGGGCGCCTTACCCGGTGAGCTACCGGGGCGCCCTCCAGCTCCTCTTTCTTTGATGCTCACACCGATTCCAAAGGCGGACGTTGGTGTTCAGGTGGGCGTTCAGGACTTCCTATGAGGATGCATCCGGGCCAGGTAGGACTCGTCTGCGTTGAAACCCGGGGCGCCATCACCAGGGGACGTCTGTCAGCGGCGTCGTTCTCTTGGGTGTAGACTCTGCCTCTGGGACAGATGGTCAGAACACTGCGCTTTGATGGTTCTGGTTCTGGTTCTAAGTTCTGGGTTCTTTATGTGGCCTTACGTCTCAAATACACGCACCGCACTCACACATCACGCCGCACACACATATACACACACACACACACACACACACACACACACACACACACACATTACACTCTGCATACTCACTGTACAGTATATACAGTACACTGACTGCACTATTTTTTGTACATTGTTCTTTTCTTTAGCTTATCCCTTTTATTTGCACTAGCTTTTTGTACTCGCCATTTGCACTGTCCTGTCTAATGTTGTCTCCGTGTTATGCACCACGACTGAAAAAATGTACATGACTTAAATGCGGGGTTTGCGTGGGTTCACACGGCGTGCGTTCCCTCACGTCTTCTTCCTCTTAGACATGTGTCCCCCCCCGGCACCCCAATCAGCCGCCACAGAGCAGCTGCCCACTCTCCTTCTGCCTAATTCAGCCTTTACCTGATGAGCTGTGGGCACAGTCCCTCATTAGGCTCTCATCCTGAAACAGCTCATCAGACTGGAAGGCATGGCGGCAAAACACGCCTGTTCCACCTGAGAGGGACGAGGAGTAGAGAAGAGGAGAGAGTGACAGAGGGGGAAAGAGAGAGAGGGGGAGAGGGAGAGAGAGAGAGAGGGGGAAGAGAGAGATGGGGGAGAGAGAGAGAGGGAGAGAGAGAGGGAGCGAGAGGGAGAGGGGGAGAGAGAGGGAGATGATAATGAGCCCTACCTCCGACACATCCTCCTGTTTCCATGGAGACCGTGGAGCCAATCGCGTGGACCAGCTGCGGACCGTACCACCGGGAGCGCGGGAGGGGTGCGGCGAGGCGGCGGGCTGAGACGCCGCTGCGTGTTCAGCGCGCAAAAGAGCTCAGCCACGGCTCGGCCGCCCGAAGGTCATCCTCCGCTCTTTAGACAACGCACAGCCCCGCAAAACTCTGTCTCCCAGCAGGCATTCTGGGCAGAACTACAACCCCCCCCCCCTACTCAACCCCCCTCCTCCCAGCCTCGTTTGGATGCTTCTTGTTACATCACAGATGGCTCTCTGGCTGCCTGCGTGTGTGACTGGGAGAGAGAGAGAGAGCGAGAGAGAGAGAGAGAGAGAGAGAGAGAGAGAGAGTGAGAGTGAGTGAGAGAGAGAGAGAGAGAGAGAGAGCGAGAGAGAGAAAGTGAGTGAGTGAGAGAGAGAGAGAGAGAGAGTGAGTGAGAGAGAGAGAGAGAGTGAGTGAGTGAGAGAGAGGGAGAGAGCGCATGTGAATGAGTCCGGTGCGCGCACGCCGTCCCATTGTCGAGGTCCCGTCGAGCAGCCCAGGATGGACAAGCCGAGCGTGTGGCGCGCCGTGGTGAGCAGCACGGACCCCAGGCGGGCGCGCGCTGACCCTGGGGCCCCCGGCGGCGGTGGCGGCAGCCGCCCGGACAGACCCGGCTCGGCCGCGGCGTACCGGCTGTACGACATGTGAGTACCGGGTCTGGCAGCCCGCCGTCGTGTGTGGATGATGCCGCCGGCTATGGGGCTGCGTGGGGTACGATGCGACAGATGGGACGGGATAGGGGGCGTCCTAGGTCGGGCGCGGGGGGGTTGTGTCCCTCGGTGACAGTGACGCGAGGTGGCAGTTGTTATTGCAGCGGCCCGAGCGGGTTTGCTGAGTCACCCGTGGCGTACGGACCTTTGGTTTCAGTTTATTTATCTGTTAGAGAGGGACAACGTACATTAAGAAACATTTATGAAAAAATAGAATGTAAATATACCCAATTGTAGCCAAAAGGCTAGTTGACATTAGCAGTCCCCCTGCCAGAAATAATGGGCTCCAGAAATAATGCGCTACCTTTGCTCCATCCTCTCCGTCTGGAGGCAGTTCTGCCTCTCTGTAAACAACCCCCCCTCCTGAGGGAACGCTCACGCGGAACGGGCGTCTGCGCGTGCGGGAGAACCAAACCCGTTTGTTGGTTTGAATCGGCCGCTATTTTAGATACGATAAATACTAGATGAAGACTGTTTTTAGTGTGTTATAATAGTGCTTTATAATAGCGCTGTCTGTTTCTCTCTCTGATTGTGGGGTGGCGTCTTGGGGACTGAAGGGACAGCGCAGTCATGTGGGTTGTTTTGGAGAGGAGACGATGACCCTGCGACCAGGAGAAAATGAGTCATTTTGGGCTGACGCTGTGACAGCTCTTAATTGGCACACAAGTTCCTCCCAGCTCTGACGTAGATGGGTGTGTGTGTCTGTGTGTGTGTGTGTGTGTTTACGTGCGCGCTGCGTGCGTGTGTCTGGGACTGGGAGTGTGTGTGTACGGGTGGTATTTTGGGATGTGCTCGTTCTTGCTTTGGGTTCGGGGTGGCTGCTATCTCCTCAGCGCAGCCTTCACGCGGCTCTTCAAACCCCTGTAGTGTACTGGACTTGAAGAGGTTTGCTATCGAGAGGGGGACAGCAGGCTCTCATAGGCATGAATCACCGGCACACTCCTGTCCTGTTCGCTGGCGTCTTCCTTGGCCACCGGCTGTGTGTTTGGCTTCCTATTTTCCCCTGCCGCCTGCGCCAAAAATGTGACTCCCTCCCAACGGTCATATGACTAGTGTGAAAGGTCTGCCGTCATAGTGTCCGTGCTCTACGCTGCATCTAGGGATGAGATCTAGATCAGCTGTTTACTGATTTAGCTGCATAAGGTTTTCTCTGTTTAAATGGCGAGCCCTCAGAAACGCAGTCATGGTTGTGTGTTTTGCATTGTGTGTTGGTACGTGCGCTGGTCACGTGGGAGACTCTGGGCCTCATCGCTGGCTGGCAATGGCATCAGACCCTGGTGTGTGAACACTTTTTACTGGAACATAATCTAAAGAGGACTTGATGAGGATCGTTCTGCTTAATAGGTTTGCGGTGGCCTCTGCCGAATCCTTCAGAGTCTTAATCTGCTCATGTCACCCAGTATCCTGATGTCATGACCTACTTTGTCAAGTATAGTTAAGAGTATAGTAAACAGTATAGTAAACATCCCTGAAACGGTCTGTTTCTGAGGTCAAGTTGACTAAATCATAAGCGTCTTTACGGAACATTTTTCTCTGCTGATATTGCATAAATAGCATCTCCATCTGTCTCTTCTCCTCAGTGTCTGTCAGTCTCTCCCTCCAGAAACACCATGTTGTCAGCAGACTCACTGACTCCATCACATGAATGTCTCACACATTTGAGGATGTGGCCAAAGAGTAGAGGGTCACGCGACACAGCCAAGGTGACCTCTGTGGGTCACCGTTCTGGAGAAGGAGGAAGTGCGGTCGGTCAGTCAGCCACGTTGTGTAACACGAAGCGAAGACTCGGATTGACACGTAATGCGTCAGCTGGAGTTCTCTCTCAGGCTGACCGTGGCTGAGGGCGGTGAGTCAGCTCACCTGTAACAAGTCAGCCTGCGGCTGGATGAGTTTGTTCTGTTGGAAATGTCATTTCATTAGGGCATTCAAACAGAGCCACAGCCTCTCTGGACTTCTAATGGAGTAGCACCCTTACCCGTGTGAAGGCTGCGCCAGCTAAAAGGAGAGACCAGTGTGTATTTAACCCTTTCGATACGACCACGTCACTGGCAACATTTTAAAAATATCTAACAAATATTTAATAATATTAAAAAAATATCTAACAAATCTAAAAAAATCCTCACTCCAACCCTTGCTGAAAGCTGAGAAACTGCGCTTTCTAGTATTATAGGGAAAATCCAATTAATATTCGAAATGTTGTCACTGTACTTTCAGGGTTAAAAGGGTTAAGGAAATTGAAATAGTTGAGCTATGCTTGAGTTGATATAACTTGTCATGTACTTTGGGCCTAGTAGAATTGTCCCAAAGGTGCGAAGTTTGCATGTAAGGCAAGTGGATTTTTTTTTTGTCCATGTCTGTGCCATGTTGTTGTCCCCCGGGACTTTAGATTGACCCATGTATGTTTGTGCGTTTGTTCGATCGTCAGTCACACATGTATTGAGTTTAGTTTATTAGACAGTAGTTCAAATACATGATAGAGAAAGTCATGCATCATAAAAATGTCAAGGATGGCACAAAAAAATCAGACTTATTTCCGTTGTAGTCCTTGGTCTCGGCACAGTACCAGATCCCACCACCTGGGGGCAGTCACTCCCAATTCATTTTTCTCATTGCCAAGGACATTTTGCTTTGTAAATAAAAAAACTGCTTGGTGTCTCAGTAAAAGTATAGTCTATTCTACTCAGGAGCTCGTATACTTTCTAAATCCACAGATTTCAGAGCTTGAGGTGATTAGTACTTATTTTAGTGCTTATTCTTTCTCCCTGTAGAATGCATTGAGCATATCCACTATGGCGGCTGTAACATACAGACAGCTGAGGCAATCATATACCGTTTGTTCCAGTGCCTAAGCGGAAATAGGAAGAGCCGTCGTAAGACATAAAAGCAGTTATTCCAGAACAAGTTTAAAATGATTAAAAGAGATGACAATCACTATTAGTCTGGCCATGTTGAGAGCTGCAGCTATGCAAAAGGAGTTACTCAGTTCTGTAAGAGCTGGCATGCAAGATCGGCTTTACAAGGTTTTGGTGAGTGTCAGCTAGCTAATATTATTATTTTATTGTTAATTATACAATTATTATTGTTATTATTAATTTCATGTCAATGTTTATATATGCGGAGCGAGACAAGAAAACACTGAGAGCAGTGATACATGCTTATAACCCTGTGAAAATAATTGCATGCTTTTTATATAACATTGATATTTGTGACCGCCACTGGAGGTTTGGTCCTGATGTCTGCAATCCTCAAAATGCCCCCCCCCCCCCCCCTAATTTTTCTTTTCATATTATAAAAATTGAAGTCGCAGGAAACCCAATCAATATAACAAACAGTTTTAGGATCACAAAATGTTTCATATTTTTTCATCAAAATCCATGTCCTGTGAGAAGTGTGAACAGCTCTGAATTTTTGAAGCCCCTTTTCTCTGCTTAGTGATTTCAGGTGTACCATCATTCACAGTAGCATATCTCCGATGTCAATGCATGGCACACCATTTGGAAGCTTACATTTTACACTTTCATCATCTGTAAAAAAAAAAGAAGAAAAATGACCTTGTCAGACATCAGGACCAAACCTCCAGTGGCGCAGTCACGTTTGCTTTACAGTGCAGTCATAGTTTTTTAGGATCCTGTAATGGTTACGTTCCTTGAAAAGTTCAGACACTCCACTTTCGGGGGATAGATGATTTGCTGGGTTGACATTTAAAGGGACAGTGTAATCGATGTAGGCAAAGTATCTGCCGGGCGGTACTGTAGAGCCCGTGATAAGAGGCTAACACAGTAACCCATATAGGCAAATATGCACATTTTAACAGCAACACTAGCTTACAATTATGCTAATAATGCATAGTATGTTCATTGCAGATGCATCGAATGAGATAGATGTCTGTATAGTATTAACAATGAACTATAAGCTAAAATGAAGCAACATTATTGCGTACCACTAGGGCATTGTCGTTTTCATTACTGAACGTATTTGGGGTCCTATCAAGTTAACATCGCTTAAGGTTCATTTTATATTAATTTCAATTAATATTAATTGATTTTAATCACTGATATTTTAAAAATGCTTCTGTTTTTGACCAAACAAGAAATATGATGGGCATATTCCGGCTCTCTAAATCTAAACTTGAAAAGCCCACTCCACTTACACATTCAACAACTGCATCATGGGTGGGAGACGACAGGTTCACTGTGCACCTGTTCAGGGGACTTTGGGGTGCAGTAACATCAGGTAGTGAAACGTGCGGCCTTCTCATGCAGCCTAGTACTGGTGCACAGGGATCTGAAGACCTTTGACCTTTGGGAAATTGTCTGAATACCCCGACCACACATAAACCCTTGGCAGTGTAGAGAGCTAAATATAGTCACCTTGAACAGAAACATGCTAAGCTGGAGTTATAAAGCTTTGATGCTCAATATCTCAGAGATGCTTTCTCTGGTAGAACCCTATAATTCTTCGGTATTGTAAAATCTGTATTTTTCAACTCGGGTTGATCTGAGCTAAAACAGCCCAAACCAAACGGTATTGTAATAGGAACCCAAACCAAACGTTGTTCTAATAGGAACGCAAACCAAACAGTGTTCTAATAGGAACCCAAACCAAACGGTGTTCTAATAGGAACCCAAACCAAACGGTATTGTAATCGGAACCCAAACCAAACGGTATTGTAATAGGAACCCAAACCAAACGGTATTGTGACAGGAACCCAAACCAAACGGTAATGTAATAGGAACCCAAACCAAACAGTGTTCTAATAGGAACCCAAACCAAACGGTATTGTAATAGGAACCCAAACCAAACGGTATTGTAACAGACGCTTGTACAGGAGGTGCTCGCCCGGCTGGCCCGGCTCAGGGAGCTGCTGACTGTGTGTTTCTCCCTGTGTCGTAGGTCCGTAGATACTTTGCACCAGTACTGCTGCCCAGCACCGTTGCTCAGTACCCAGCTAGCAGTGCCTGCTCCTCTGTCAGAGCGCAGGTAAGAGGTGCCCGGTCCGCCCGCTCACCTGCGCACAGCTAGACGCACCGACTGACCGTCAGCGGACCGTAGGTCCGGCCAGAGCATGAGGAAGTGTGAAAAAAAAGACCACGGAAAATTCCAGACCGTGAAAAGACACGGGAGCTGAGATGTGCATGTTGTGAGCCGTGTTTGTCCCCAAGAGTGCGCTTGTTAATGTCACGGCTGTGGTTCATTAACAAGGAGGATCGCTGGCCTTTCTGCATGGCATATTCTGAGTCACTCGTCACACTCGGCTTCTCCATACTTTTTCACAGCGCTTTCTCAACCGACGAGAGGATCCAGTGAAAACCGTTGAACGGACGTTGTATCTACAGTACAGTATAAATTTGCTAGTTTCCCACTTCACTGAGATAATGTCAAGTGTCCACCGTAGGCGTACAGTCGGCTGAGTGTCATCGTGCGGGCCCTGTCCCCGATGACTGCGGTCCAACGCTGGCCAGCGGAGGGAAAACGGAACGTGTCACCGACGCCGCAAGGCGCTCGACATCCCCCCCCAGGGAACGCTGCTGCGTAGCTGCGAAGCCCTCGTCGGCCTACACGCCGCACATACACACACACACTTCGCCTGTCACAACGGTGACCCTGTCACTGTCACCCCGCCCTCGGTCGCTGTCCCCTGGCGGGAGGCAGAGGCGAACAGGACAGCGTAGTGGACACGGTGACAGAGAAAAGGACATGGCAGGATGCCTACAGCAGGCACCAGACCTCTGTTTTAAATGGCCCGGTCAGATACCGCACGAGTAAAGCTTGTCCTGTCGTCGCTCAGTTAGTGCTTGTTTTCCCCAGAATGCACCATGTTGAGGTTGCGCTGCATCCTGTGTGCTCGACCCCCGCCGCCGCCGCCCGCCACCAGGACGACGGACAGCAAGGCCCTCGCACCGCCGCGGTTCATTTTCCCACGGTCGCGGCCGATGCCGACTTCAAGGAACACGGCCAACGGGAGCATATTTTGGCCGAGGGAGCAGACTGGGAGGGCTGCTACCACTACAAAGCTCTCTAGTGTCAGCCTAGCTTGTTCTGTATTCCCCGGCGCTATCTCCTTCGCCCTGCCAAAAGAGACTCGTTGGCAGAAGCACAGACAGGCTGAGTCCAACGCCAGCGTTAGCCAGCTCAAGCATCGGCAACTGAACACGGTTTCCATAGACTGGTAGCTTTTCAGGGGGCTGGAGTGTCTGACTGGATTGAAATTGGAACCCCATAATAACGTGTCAATGGTTGACTGGAGATGGGAGGGCCACCAAGGATTGTCACCAACCCTGGGAGTTGTAGTTTCCTCAGAGGTGGATGTCATGGAGCTAGAGTTTCTCAGGGGTATATTCTAGTGTTTATGCATCCTTGGTTTGAGACATCCCATAATAAGCCTCTGCCATTGCCAACAGCAGCATGTGGGAGCGGAGTGGAGGGGAGGGTGGAACGGAGCAGGATGTGTCTAGAACATTGTGTTCCCTTAGCCAGATACAATATGAGCACACATGTATGTTGTATCCATCATCATCGTCATCATCATCATCTCCAACGCTACATAATGACAAACATTGCAGAGACGGCTAATCATGTTTTATACAGATTGGATGATAGAGATTGGATGACTTCATTTTCTGTAGACTGCTTCATAATTGAAACCCCTTGTCTTGGGAGAGAGCACGTTCCATGCATGGATTTTTCATCAGATCTTTTCATTCATCTTTGATGACTCTGGAATTTTGTGCGGATTTGTTACTTCGTGATTGGCTAATCCGTTCAGATTAAGAGTGGTGAATCACAGCTGCGCGCTGCCACTCTCACAGCGCCACACACAACATCATGCAACGTTGCATCTTTCAGCATTGCAGGATATGAACACACCCATATCTGAGTAAAATCTTATCTATCTATATCTATTTTTAAACATCCGTTGGACATATTAGAAATAGTCCCGTGGTGTTGGAGCTCTGAGCTGTGCTGGTGGTGTGTGTCTGAGCTGTGCTGGTGGTGTGTGTGTGTGTCTGAGCTGTGCTGGTGGTGTGTGTCTAAGTGTGCGCTCTTCGACAGGGAAGACAGTGTTCTCCATCAGTTCTGTTGCCCAGCCTCAGGAAATGAAAGGCCTTCAAGATAATGAGAAGAGAGAGAAGACGTGGAAGCCTAACTCCTCCACCCCCCAGCCCTGACTGGACCTTCTCTCTCTCTCTCTCTCTCTCTCTCTCTCTCTCTCTCTCTCTCCATCTCTCTTTCTGTAAAAGACAAGCAGTCCCAGCCTTTTGCTAGTGTAGTCTGCTCTCTCCCTCTCTTTTCCTCTTTCTTTGTCTCTCTCTCTCTGCCCCTCCCTCTCATTATGCTCCCTCTCCGTCACTCTCTTCTTCATCCTCCTTCTTTTGTTCTCCCTCCCTTCTCCCTTTTTTCTTCCCGTCACCTCTCTCTCTCCCCTCCCTCCTCCTCCTCTCTCTCCCCTCTCTCCTCCTCTCTCACCCCTCCCTCATCTCTCCCCTCCTCTCTCTCTCTCTCTCTCTCTCCCCTCCCTCCTCTCTCTCTCTCTCTCTCCTCCCTGTCTTGCTCTCTCTCCCTCCTCCACCTCTCTCCTGCATGCGTTCTCTCCAGCTGGAGGCTAGACAGCTGTTCTGTGTGACCTCTGTGCGCGAGAGAGCCGGTGCTGATATAAACTGTACTGAACCCCCACGTGTCAGATCACCTCCCCACAGACCCTCCATACAATACCCTACGATCTGCGACACGTGCGTAGGAGCTTCCTGTGTGCTCCTTGCCCCGCCCCCTGCTCTGTTCCCCTTGTGCTAGAGTACATCTCTGTTTTGTGTGATTTAGAAGAGGAGTCGAATTGCCTTTGCTGATCCAGTAAGCCCTGTCAAGAGTGTCAAGAGAGCCGCATGTTTGTATCCAGATATGTCCGTCCAGTGTTTTGTTGTTGTTTTTGTTGTTGTTTTTTTAGGAGCATGTTCCCTTAGTGTTGGAATGAGAAATGAATAAACATCGATTTCTAAAATATTTCTGAATAAATCAAGATTCTCGTCAATGACATTGTATTCTTTCTCGTCTGCACACCTCCCATCCTTGGAATAAAAAAGAATCGCAAAAGTTTTAATCTCCACCACTAGAGGGTGGGCTGTTATAAGGCATGTCCGTTCAGACTGGCTGTCATTGCACTGAGATAGATCCTGTTACTGTGTATCACCTCTAGTCACAGAGATCTTGTCATCATTAGTGATTTGAAAGACAGAGTGACAAAGGCCTGAGGTCACCCTCTCTCTCTGTCTCTCGCTCTGTTTCTCTCTTCCTCTCTCTCTCTCTCTCTCTCTCTCTCTGTCTCTCTCTCTGACCAGACATTACTAATGCACCTTGCGCCCTTTGCTTCCCCATCCATCTGTCCTGTCCTCCCTTCACCACCTGCCCCTCCGGTTCATCTCTCCCAGCTCTGACCCTCGCTCTCCACCCCTCCTCCACCTTTCCTCCACACCTCCCATCATCCCTCAGTCCCAGCCCCACGCCCCCACCCCTCCCCCCTCCGTCTCCACGACCCCCACCCCTATAAAGGGACGAACGGAGGGTTGCTCTGAATGTTTATTGATTCCACGTCCCCCTCCGTGGCCATGATGAGATCGGGGCAGTTTGGCTCAGGAGGGCGGGTCATCGCAGTGTTCTCTATCAGTCTGTGTTAGCGGACAGCGGGAACAGAGGGATCATGGGAGTTTGTCATGCAGCTCTTTTGTATTAGGTCATTGATTCTGATTGATGGGTTCACTGATATCATCATGTTTCGTTTAAAGGCTGTTGGTTTACGTCACTGGCAGATTAATATTGATTCAACATCAAATGGGAACATTTGTTATAAACCTAATCATTTACACACAATGGTCTCATTCCCAAAATGAAGAATCGGATTATTTGCCAGTTGCACTGGCTGATTGGAGGCTAGCTCCATACAATGCTTCTGTAGATTTATATCATCCAATGGACTTTTGACCTTGACTTTGACCTCAGCGGTAGTGCAGTGAGATTGTCCCCGGCGCAGTCGTAAAGGTTGGACCTCATAAACAGTGATGGCCAGCGGTATGTGTGATGTGTCACTGAAAGCGCCTCGTCTCTTTCAAAGCTTGAAGAATGCTGCTGTCTACTACGTTGCTCTCTATGACTGATGGACTGACTGACTGGCTGACTGACTGACTGACTGACTGACTGACTGACTGACTGACTGACTGACTGCTAGCTCACTGTAGCCCCATACAGGTGTCCAGGATATGAAACGCGAGGCGCGCCAGCTGGACTGGAGTCAGATAGTTCAGACGGTCATTTACTTACAGCTGACCCCTGGTGTTCAGGCTGACGTGTGCGGCGCTTCTCCACACGCCTACGTTTTCAGTCGTCCCCGTCCCAAGATCTGGGTCCTCTAAAACAAGTAATGACCATTAACGTGTGCGTGAATTAGACACATCTGTTACAGCATCCCTCTGGACAAGCTTTAGCATGCGCAACCAGAGAGGGATGGAGAGAGGGGGGAGAGAGAGAGGGAGAGAGAGAGGGGGAGAGAGAGAGAGAGAGGGGGGGAGAGAGAAAGAGCGTTTTTTTCTTGCGACGAAGAGCGCGGGCGAATCATTACGAATAAATATGAACATTTTAAAAGCTGATGAAAGCTTCAAACGGGAAATCATCCTTGTCTGTTATTCCCTAGATGACGAGCTTGATGGTGTGTGTGTGTGTGTGTGTGTGTGTGTGTGTGTGTGTGTGTGTGTGTGTGTGTGTGTGTGTGTGTGTGTGTGTGCGTGCGTGTGGGTGGGTGTGTGTGTGTGTTTTTGTGTGTGCGTCAGCTTAGTGTAGCTTCCCTACGGGAGTCGTCCGCATTCCCACCGAATAGAAAAATCATTGATTTAACAGGAAAACAAACCCCACTTGTTCACCGCTGGCAGTGTGATCCCGACGGGAATGTATTTCCCATTCACAAACAAATTGAGATAGTGAGCGGAGAGGGAAGGCGCGGGGTTAATTCCGTGAGCCGTGTGTAAATCAAGACGGCCCGGCTTCGCGACGAGCGGCTGATGAATAGTTTGCGGGGGGGAATTAATTCCTCACTGTCTCTGCTCACAATAGGTGCTCAGTGTTGCCCGCGTGTCTTTGTGTCCAGACGTCCACACAGACTGGGCTCGGAGGAAGCCGGAGGAAGCCCATATTGTGCCAGGAGGCGTGTGAAAAAGGGGAAAGTCGGTGACTGTCAGCGAGGACTGAGAAACGGGCTTTACTCCCCCCAAACAGCAGCGCTGTCAGTGTGTGTGTGTGTGTGTGTGTGCGTGTGTGTGTGTGTTTGGACGGTTGCTGGGGGGTGAATATTGATGAGAGGCCCATCTCCGCTCCCGTTCTCAGGGCTGCGGGGGGGGGGGGGGGGGTAGCGTAGCCTCGTACCAGCAGCAGCTCTGCGTTGCTCCCCTGTTCTGAGTCCCATCGCTGGGAGAGGAGAGGAGAGCAGAGGGGGACATCATCTCCGCCCTCAACGATGTGCTGGACTGTGGCTCGTCTGAACACACCGATGATTACGCACCTGTTTGATTCAGGGTTTACACTTTCTCCAGCTCATGAATAGAAATTCGATTTCTCGCCCCTTTTCTCATGCACACCTTGTTCTGCCGATGCCCCGTTCACCCCTACGCTTTCCAATTACTTTATGAATCACCTCTTTTCACAGACGGAGTACAGCAATTTGCTCACTCTATTACATTACCTATGTTTTCTGCTGTACCTCCTTGACCTTGGAATATCTATGGTCCACATACTGCCTTAGCTTAATGGATCATCTGCTTGGCTCGTTAGCTTAATGGAATGTTTAGCTTAATGGATCGGTTTTAACATGAACCAATTAATGGGTATGGCCCTGTTTGTTCCGATCGCAGCATGGGTTTAAACCCATGAAAGCACGCACAGCGCTGGGATCCCTCCCCCATCAGCCTCTCTGACCAATCGGAGGGTTTACTGCAAGCTCTCATTTGCAGTTTCAGTAGTGTGGCAGTGTTGCCCGGCAACCGGAATCGGCACATTTCTGGGAGGTCCTGTGTGGATGGCAGCATCTGTAATTCACTTCAGAGGAGAGCGAGAGAGGTAGCAAGAGAAAGGGAGAGGTAGCGAGAGAGAGAGAGAGAGAGAGAGAGAGAGAGAATGCGAACTGACAGAGGTTGAGGGAGGAGGAGGAGAGAGGGATTGTTACAGGAGGAAGAGGAGGAGGAGAAGAATATAGGGCGGGAGAGAGGGAGGCAAGACGAACCACCGTTTCCCGTCTTGACTGGAAAGTTTGCCTCTGTGGCTGAAGAGGGAGAAGCAGAAGAGGAGGAGGAGGAGGAGGAGGAAGAGGCCGTTGGGGATCCCAGCGGAGACGGTGTTCCTCTGGGGGTGGGGGGGGGGGGGGGGGGGGTGGAACACGGCTCTCTGCCTGGGCACTCCCACGCCACGGGACGACAGTACCTGCTCACACTGGAACAGGTTCAGAGCCCAGCTAGATCCACGGTGCCTCTCAGGCTCCCAGTCTGACGCACACACACACACACACTGAGGAGAGACAGGCTGACTGACCTGGATACAGCGCTGCCAATCTTCTGGGTACTACCGGTTATTTTAGGAAGATCGCCCTACTCGGTCTGCTCCGCACCCACCCGTTCCTTCATCCACACGGCGCCGGATCGGAGATCCCTCCAGATGGTCCAGATTCTCCCGGTTCTCCCACTGACCCACTCAGGGCTCGGACAGTGTGACAGAGAGGAGAGGACGTCCATGTCTGCGTTCGCTCACCTGAGTACGGTAGCTTGCGTAGGGTGTTGTGCTTATTGGATATGCCAACAGGAAATATTAATACACCTGGCACCAATGCGCTAACCAGCGTCCTGTCGCCGAACCCTCTGTTGATCTTCTGAGTGAGACGTCCGGAGCTGAAAATGTGGAAATTTAAAGCCTTCTGTTTGGATTACTGGCATGTGCTGTGTCTGCAGCCTCATAATAACTTTTATAAAAGGTAAGTCGAAAACGAGTGAGTGTTTCACTGATTGCAATCAATTACTTTTCGATTTGTCTTAAGAAGCTGTGACTGAAGAGCCTTTGACTATTGTTAGAGCAATCAGCGCTTTTTAAAAACGACCTCTCTGGAATTAATTATTGAAGAATGGTTTATACACACATTCTGGTTGAATACCCAGAGCTCTGTTCAGGCTCAATGTTGACATGCTGTTTAATTGTGTGAGACATTACTTGAGTGGGTGTGTATGTGAGCTGGGAGAATGGGAATTGATAAAGAGAACAAGTCTATTATTTATTTCCCAGGAACACTTGGTGAAGAAACCTGGTTTCTTTGAAGATGCTTCGTGTGTTTGCTTGATTGCCCGCTGTAGAGCAGAGAGGAGCTGGCTCTGCCTCAATTCATTCCACTCTCTCTTCCCTCGGGATCTCCTGGTTGTCACCTTTCACCCAGTGCATAATCTAGACTAGATTATTCAGCCTACTTTTACAGCCCCCGTAGGGGCAGGATGTGAATCTCTCTTTATGAGTCTGCTGCATGCTGGTGAGTTCTTCCTCTTTGATCGCACACGTCCTTGTAGTGGCGCCCGTTAAGATTTAGCGTTCGATGATGTCAGTTGGATCGCCTTAAATGAATATTCTGAGGTGCTTTCAAGAGTAAGTGCTGGCCATTGTTCTGAATTCACAGCGTTGAATTTAAATGTAAAGGGGTTCCCATTTAGCCTGGTTGTGGGGTAGATACAGTATGTAGGGTAGATATGTAGGATAGGTATGTAGGGGTAGATATGTAGTGGTAGATATGTAGGGGTAGGTGTGAAGGGGTAGGTATGTAGGGTAGATATGAAGGGGTAGGGGTGTAGGGGTAGATGTGTAAGGGTAGGTATGTATGGGTAGGTATGTAGGGGTAGATGTGTAGGGGTAGATAAGTAGGGGTAGATATGTAGGGTTAGGTGTGTTATGGTAGATGTAGGGTAGGTATGTGGGAGTAGGTGTGTAGGGATGGGTATGTAGGGGTAGGTATGTAGGGGTAGGTGTGTAGGGGTAGACATATAGGGGTAGGTGTGTAGGGGTAGACATGTAGGGGTAAGTGTGTAGGGGTAGGTTTGTAGGGGTAGGTATGTAGGGGTAGGTGTGTAGGGGTAGATAAGTAGGGGTAGATGTGTAGGGGTAGATATGTAGGGGTAGATATGTAGGGGTAGATGTGTAGGGGTAGATAAGTAGGGGTAGATGTGTAGGGGTAGATAAGTAGGGGTAGATGTGTAGGGGTAGATGTGTAGGGGTAGATAAGTAGGGGTAGATATGTAGGGGTAGATATGTAGGGGTTGATAAGTAGGGGTAGATGTGTAGGGGTAGATGTGTAGGGGTAGATGTGTAGGGGTAGATAAATAGGGGTAGATGTGTAGGGGTAGATGTGTAGGGGTAGATAAGTAGGGGTAGATATGTAGGGGTAGATATGTAGGGGTAGATGTGTAGGGCTAGATGTGTAGGGGTAGATATGTAGGGGTAGATGTGTAGGGGTAGATGAGTAGGGGTAGATGAGTAGGGGTAGATATGTAGGGGTAGATGTGTAGGGGTAGATAAGTAGGGGTAGATATGTAGGGGTATGTATGTAGGGGTAGATTTGTAGGGGTAGGTATGTAGAGGTAGATATATAGGGGTAGGAATGTAGGGGTAGATGTGTAGGGGTAGGTATGTAGGGTAGATATGTAGGGGTAGATATGTAGGGGTAGATGTGTAGGGCTAGATGTGTAGGGGTAGATATGTAGGGGTAGATGTGTAGGGGTAGATGAGTAGGGGTAGATATGTAGGGGTAGATGTGTAGGGGTAGATAAGTAGGGGTAGATAAGTAGGGGTAGATGTGTAGGGGTAGATAAGTAGGGGTAGATGTGTAGGGGTAGATGTGTAGGGGTAGATGTGTAGGGGTAGGTATGTAGGGGTAGGTGTGTAGGGGTAGATATGTAGGGGTAGGTATGTAGGGGTAGATATGTAGGGGTATGTATGTAGGGGTAGATTTGTAGGGGTAGGTATGTAGAGGTAGATATATAGGGGTAGGAATGTAGGGGTAGATGTGTAGGGGTAGGTATGTAGGGTAGATATGTAGGGGTAGATGTGTAGGGGTAGATGTGTAGGGGTAGATAAGTAGGAGTAGATATGTAGGGTTAGGTGTGTTAGGGTAGATATGTAGGGTAGGTATGTAGGGGTAGGTATGTAGGGGTAGGTGTGTAGGGGTAGGTATGTAGGGGTAGGTATGTAGGAGTAGATGTGTAGGGGTAGATATGTAGGGGTAGATATGGGTAGATATGTAGGGGTAGATATGTAGGGGTAGATAAGTAGGGGTAGATATGTAGGGGTAGATGTGTAGGGGTAGATATGTAGTGGTAGATATGTAGGGGTAGATGTGTAGGGGTAGATATGTAGGGGTAGATGTGTAGGGGTAGATATGTAGGGGTAGATGTGTAGGCGTAGATGTGTAGGGGTAGATATGTAGGGGTAGATATGTAGGGGTAGATATGTAGGGGTAGATGTGTAGGGGTAGATATGTAGGGGTAGATGTGTAGGGGTAGATAAGTAGGGGTAGATGTGTAGGGGTAGATGTGTAGGGGTAGATGTGTAGGGGTAGATATGTAGGGGTAGATGTGTAGGGGTAGATGTGTAGGGGTAGATATGTAGGGGTAGATGTGTAGGGGTAGATATGTAGGGGTAGATGTGTAGGGGTAGATGTGTAGGGGTAGATAAGTAGGGGTAGAAATGTAGGTGTGGAGTGAAGGTGTTTCCCAGCACACTCTTCCTGTCAACCAATGGTTCCTCATCCCCTCCCCCTGCAGCTCTAGAGACCATATGTAGGGCTCCTGTCACCACTAACACACATATCTGTATCTGGAGCCCCAGAATCCATTGCAGACCAGCCACTCCCACAATGCATCTCATCCGCATGCAAATTCAAGAGGAACAAATCAAGAGGAACCCAATGACAAAGGCTTGCTGTCTGTTCAGATCGATCCTGACATGTTGATGACAGTGTTCTGTATCTCATTCTAAATATATTCTTGATCATGTAAATTTTTTTTGTCTCTTTCCCACAATCATAAAACACTAAAGCACACACACACACACACACACACTCTCTCTCTCTCTCTCCTCGTATGGTAATACAGAGAACACATTTATTAGCTGCATTTCAATAACTGGTCTGTTTAGATCCAGTGTGCCCCTCGTACTATAGGTGCTTCCCATATGCATAAGCCATCTGCTGGGCGTGAGGTGTCAGGCACGGCCTTGACGTCTGAATAAGAACTGATTTGTTTGGAGGGAAACATGAACGGTTGAGACCGAGGCGGTGGTTGCCTCTGGGGAAACCTGCCATCGCTGCCCCTCCCTTCTGTGTTAACGTGGTCCCTCGGAGAGCAGCCGAAGGCATCGCTCTTCTGAAGGCGAGAACACGTCTGATTTGTTCCGTGAATAATTCACCACATTCTCTCTGCCGCCTCTAAATAACGTGTCCTATAAATGTATGTCTTGGGAACCCCCTCCGGCTGGAGCTACAGCTCAGCTCAGCTGGGGATACAAAATGGGAATTTGATTATAGACAACTGTTGTTTATTTAGAAATCTGGCATTTAGCCTTTCTAAAGGTTAGGCTACTATTCACAATAACTGGAATAACTGGAAAGTGGTTTATGGGAAATGTAAATCTGTCTCTCCTTCTTTCTCTAAGCCACAGAACCGGTATTGTTTTTTTTTTTTGTTTCGTTATCGTCTCCTCGGCGTTTGCCGTCTTCGCTCCGCGCGCGGTCCGCGGGGGAACTGGGGAACGTCTAGGGAACGTCTGGGGAACGTCTGGGGATTACAGACGCCGACGTTGTGGCGTTCTAAAGCCAAGCCGCGTGCCTCGTCTGAAAGGCTGCATTATACTGGTCCCTCCGAGGGAGAGGGACTAGCCCGGTCGTGGGGTGGAACTCGTTACACCAGCCCGCCCAGGGACATTTGCGCTCGGTAACGTGGCCAGATAGTGTTCCGTGACTTAGACCGTGTTGTTAAATTGGGGCCGGCGGAGTAAGTGAAAACAGCCTCTCCCAGCTGTTGAACCGGGGCTCACCCTCCCCTCCCCCGCCTCCCCCCACACCCCCCCCACGCCCCGCCTGGCCATCCCATTGAGAAGTGTGTAATTCTTGGACACGGGCCCAGGTATAACTATACACATGCTCGCGCGCACACACACACACACACACACACACACACACACACACACACACACACACACACACACACACACACACACACACAGTACAGACAGGCCTAGCCCACCGCCTTGGGGAGCAGAGGCCACCCGGCCCAGATGAGTGAGGGGGATTTGGAAGGAGAGAAAACGAAGGGGAGTTTTCAGAAGAGAGAGAGAGGGAGGAGTGGTGTTGGGCTCCGAACGGGTGGAAAGCTTTTGTCATGGAGAGGAATGATTTCCCTCTGCTTCTGATATATGTACTGGGCCTTTACCTTACTTGGTCATCTGGGGAGTTTGCTAGTCTAGCAACTCTGCGTTTGGAAAGCACAAACTAGGGCAGAACGATTCGGAAAGGCGCAGCAGAGGGACTTTACTGGAGCGGTAGAAGAATGTACTTCTCTGTGGCTTTCTCTGGAAAGTGAAGGATGTGGGATATAATTTGTGGTCTAGCAGGGAGTGGGCACAGTCTGTCCCTCCACTGGCTCTTGTAAGGGGAGTTGCCAGTTTGTGTGTTTTGGGACATTTTGAGACGTCCTCCATCGCCATGCAAATTTTTTTTTGGGCAGGTCTCATGTCTCTGGTGATGTGACTGCCCTGTGGAGTGTCATGTGGAAGTATTGCATTTCAAGCCGAACCATAAGGTAGGTAGTTCGTCTTTCTGACCAGCCTGTATGGAAACAGACTGCTAGCAGTGGTCTTCTGACCACAGTGGCACAGCACTGGAGTCCGCTCTGGATATTTCTGTAGTCTGAGTGATCAAATAACATTCCTATCTATACAACTGGTTTCCTATCCACACAGCCCAGGAAATATAATTAGTTTTTCACACATCCCACGCATGCGCACAAACACACGTGCACACACACACACACACACACACACACACACACACACACACACACACACACACAATTATTTATTTTGAGATATGTAGGCCTATAAATTGAAAACAAAACATCTTTCCACTCTTACACACTTGCTTTTATTATCAAGTACAGAAGGGCATGTTCTCTAAAAGAAGCACTATGTCCCTGACTGAGTAAATGTACCCACAGCTATATACAGTACAGTTAGATAACCATTATCTGGATTTAGCTACTGGTAAAAGCAGTTAGTGCGTATACAGGTTCCTATGTGACTGGGTTGAGATGATGTAGTGAGCCTTCTCCGTTGATGTCTCCCTAAGCTTGTTTGCTTGTGTGTTCGCTCGAGACACTAGACACTGGGGGGAAGTATTTCAATATGCAATTACCTCTTTCTCGCTAACCTTAAGAGGCAAGAGGTACTGTAAATATCCCTGAGTGTTCAGAACACATCGTGCCTCGGAGGACTCTTTCATGCCCACCATCTGCATCTTTTGTCTTCTCCTCCTCCTCCTCCTCCCCCTTCGCTGATACAGTAGTTTGACTAGACACCGGGAAGCTGTTGCAGGTGTGTCCAGGAAGTGAGTTCAGCAAGTGAGGCTGAGCTTCCTGTAGACATCGCTATCATGGACTGGATTCGGGGGGCTGGGGTGAAGTGGTTGTCGTTGAGAGCGCCAGGCTTGTGACCGTGACAAGGAAGGGAGACAGCCGTGACACCGTCGAAGGCCAGGACATCTGATCCAGGCCGGCCGGGCCTCGCCTGGTTCTCTGACAAAGAACAGAGTAGAACACGACACAGAGAGCATTACTTATTTACACTGTGTGTTGGTGTTTGTGTGTCTGAAGCGGCCTGTCCTCTGTGCCCGTCTGTCCCCTCCCCCTCCCCTCACCTGGTCCCTCATAAAGACGATGACCAGAGATCAGCCTGGGAGAGCCTCGTCGGACTCTGACACTTCCTGTTGTCTCCGACCAACCTCCTGCGTGTCTAGCGTCTGCTGAGGTGGAATATTCCACCGCCGCTGCTGCTGTTGTGTGGAGGACGGTGACACAGCCGTGCCTTGTGATAGGCCAGCTGACTCCAGGAAGAACTGACAGGAAACTGCATTCGGATACTATCTGAGGTTTCTGGGCCGAGAGGATCAGTCTCTAATGGAAAAGCAACCTGCCAGGCGGATGCGTGGTTCTTCCACTGTGGTGAGTGAAAGAGAGATGGCGGGGGTCTCTGGAGTGGAACAGTTTAGACATGTCTAAAAATGCCAGAGTTATTTAAATACTGCGGTTGTAAAGAGAATTTATTGCCTGACTTTTCCACGTTAGCCTGTAATCCTCCCCGTCCTCTCCTGAATAGTTTGATGTTCTTATCTGAGGAGGTGAAAGGTCGCCTGGGGATCGCAGGGTCCCCGGTTCGATCCCAGCTCCCGGAATTGTGCCGGAGTGAACCCCAAAATCGCTCACGTGCAGCACTGGTGCAGAACCTAGTACGGTCGCCTCGCAGCAAGAAGGTCTCCGGGACTTTCTGTGTGGACTTGTTGCATGTTCTCCCCGTGTTCACAAGGGTTTCCTCCCAAACAAACCCAATACGAAAAACATGCAGAAGAACAGATGCTCTTCAGTCCGATCCCTGACCAAGACCTGGACTGAGCACTTGGACTTGGTTTACCGGGCGCCATGAAAGATGGCTGCCCACTGCTCCTGGCTGCCCCTGGAGGAGGACGGCTCAGATGTGGGAGAAATGCAGCGAACCCCGAAAAATGCATGTGTGCGCGTGTCGCCGCTCGGAGTGTGTGCAATGTGTATCACTGTTTGGCCGAATAAAAACCCAACCCCCTCGAGAGGTAGACCTCTTACCACATTTTCTCACTGTGGGGTGTCGGGCTCAACAGTCGGAGGTTGCAATCGAACCAGCACGTTTCTCCAGCATCTTTGTTGGTGATTGATTTTGCGCCCGCGCTTATCCAGGGGAAAACAGGCTTAAACATCCACTGGCTGTTGCCGCCATTGCTCCCATTGCGGTGTACGCCCGTCTGGTTTCATACACGAGCTGAATGTGTCTCGGTGAAGACTTGAGCCTTGAGAACAGTGGGACTATGGTACACAAGCTGGCTCAGATCAGTTGGATAAGGGAGCCAGAGTTTCCACCCCTCTGAATAATTCAAACTCGTGTTGCTCCCAACAGGCCATATGCATGTACTCAGTAAAGCACATGCTGTTATCTGTACTCTTAGCTGTCGGCGTGGTGTTCTACTGTACCACGATGCACACAGACACATTCTGGGACAATGACAAATGAACTAATCTAACATGGCCACAGGTAACGTCTAGAACCGCAACACTCGTCATGCCCCTCCCCCTGCTGCGTGTCCGTGAGGTCAGGGGAGATATCGGTGGCTACCTCCGCCCCAGCAAGGGACAGCGGCACGGGGAGAGAGGTCATGTTTTCGGTGGCGTGCGTTGGTTCGTTTGCCCGTTAGCAGGATTATGCGAAAACTACCAGACCCATTTTCCCGAAACTCGGTGGAAGGGTGTAGCGTGGGAAAACTTGGAACCCATTATATTTTGGAGTGGATCTGAATCATGGGGTGGCTACATGAGTCACTAAAGCTTGAATGCAGCAATACTAAATATTTCCTGCTCGCCCGCACAAAATGCGTCGGAGATCTGTGTTTCTATCTGTGGATAATCCTACTGTGGACAGATACCCATCGACACCTTGTGATTATTTCGTGAACTTTGAAGCGCTTATGTACCTCGTAGCTGTGTGGATCGTTTCTTGTACCACAGCCCAATGAAGAGGTTGTAGGGGAGGGAGCTCTTCCACATTGATATGGGCGAGACTGTCTCTGATGACGAAATGACATTCTTTTTGTACGGCGTGTTGTATATTCTTGGCTTGAAACACTTGGCTTGTTTTGGAAATGCTGTCCGCCCCCTTCTCCTGTCCTCACGCAGCGTTCTATCCCGTGTGATCGGAGGGCCGGTGTTCGGCTGGAACTGCCGGAGCTCGGAGGGAACCAGCCTTCCCCCGTCTTCTTACAGTGTGAATCTCTTTCAGCGCCCCGGGCGTTATTCCACTTCTGATGACATATTCCACATCTGATGACATATTCCTTTACATCTGGTCACAGCGGCAGGCCGGTAATGAGGAGCGTGCTGCATTAACTTATGTAACGGAGGGAGGAGGGAGGGATGGAGGGAGGAGGGAGGGAGGGAAGGAGAGAACGAAGCGATGAGCTCATGTTGCTGCACTGCAGTTCTCCTACATATTCTCTACACACACACACACACATGCAAACACACACACACACACGTGTGCTCAGAGCAAGACGCCTCGACGCAAAGCGATCTTCCGGTTCGGCTCTCCGCTGCCGCATCGCGAGGCGTCGTCACCTTCAGATCTTAATCTCCATCTCTCCCACTGCAGGGGGCTCCCTGGATGTGAATGGGAATGTGTGTGTGTGTGTGTGTGTGTGTGTGTGCGCGTGTGTGAGTACTCACTCACGACAGGCGGATTCTCTATACCTACCGACTCACATTATAAATCCACCTCTGTCCTCTGACACCGAAGGACGTAATTTTCACACGTTTTTTCATGTAGTGAAAGAGAGCGAGAGGGAGGGAGGGAGGGAGGGAGGGGAGGGAGGGAGGGAGGGAGGGAGGGAGGGAGGGAGGGAGGGAGAGAGAGAGCTGGAGAGTGGGTAGTGGAGATATACTGAGAGGCGAGGGGACTATGACTGTGCATTTGGGATGACGCGTAGATAACCAGACCACCTCAGTGCTTCATCTCTGTGTCTCTCTGCCTCTGAAAAAATAGGTTCCAAGTTGTAGGGGGACAATACGAGACAACTGTCCTTCCCAGCTCAGTAAGTGACACAACCCTGGGGACTTTTCAGCTCAGTAAGTGACACACCCCTGGGGACTTTTCAGAGCGGCAGCTCGCTAGACGACGTCTGGTAACTGCAAAGCTGGAAGGGCGAGGAGGCAGAAGCTGTCATTTCCCCAGGAGAACTTTGTAAATAAAAACAAGGTAGCTGTCTTCACGTGTATAGAGAAGGCCATTCCATCATGTTTTTATTCTGCCATACTTATGAATGTACTGTACAAAGAATGGATAGGAAATAAACATAATTATAAGGATGAATGTGTTTCCTGGGATCGTAAAACCAAACATTTTGCCGCCCTTATTTTCATTATACTGTCAAATAACCAAGGTTTACTCACACCCACATTTCTCTGTGCCCAGTGGACCCCTGCTTCTTAAATTGGTACCTGCCCCTGTGAGAAAAATTACAGTGCTGTCACTGTGGTTTGGCCTGTTGCTGGTAAATAGTCATTAAAGTTAAATGTTTGGCCTGGTTAGGCTGAATGTTATGGGGTGTGTGTGTGTGTGTGTGTGTGTGTGTGTGTGTGTGTGTGTGCGCGTTTGTGTGTGTTTGCAGTATACTTGTGGATACACAGTCAGTGTGTGTGTGTGTGTGTGTGTGTGTGTGTGTGTGTGTGTATTTGCGCCCCCCCCTCCCAACCCCACCCCCATCACCATCTCTCCTTCAGCAGGGTCTGTTACCGTGACAACCATGCACAGTCCTCCAGTACCGGCCCTTTGATGGCTAGCGCACGTGCCCACGTCCGCAGGGACACGCCCACTTCCACCGGGACACGCCCCCCCACACGTCCACGGGGGGACACGCCCAGCCCCTTGCTGCCCCGCCCCCTCCCCCGCCACTGCAATGGCTTCCATCTATGACATAATTCACCTTTCCCCATGCGAGGCGGCGTGGGCGCCCTCGCTCAGCGCAGATCCAGGCTGCCGGTTTGTCAGTTTATTTTTGGCTGGATTTCCTTTGAAGAGTGTCGCTTAGCAGTGATCTACCGGCGTTGATATTTCACCATGCTGAAAGGCAGAGTGGATGGAAGGAGCCTTCTGTCCAGGAAGTCTGGAGGAGACGGCGTCTCGCAGGGAGCATTCAGGCCTCACGCTGCCAGTAGAAATGCCTTGAGGATATGAGACGGGGAGATCAAACCGGCTCCACAGAGCCGCCCAAATGAGCTCCCCTGAGAGAGCGAAAAGTTATTCTCCCTCCTCTCTCGTGGGCCCGCCTCTTCACTCACTCCTGATTTCCTGGCCGGTTAACATGCAGGCTGACGTCAACTCTTCCCGCCTACTGTTTTCATGTTACCCGTCACCTTCCTCTACAAAGTGTTTGGGCGAAGTCGAGGTAATCTCAGCTTTGTTGGGAATCTGAGACCGTGTACCTTGTGAGCCTCTAAGCCCCCCGGCGGTGTCGGCGATGCCCGGTCTCAGCGGTAGCCTACGACTGCTGCGCGACTCTGACTGGACAGCGCGCTGGCTCCATCTGTTGGTGGGAGCTCGTCACAGCAGAGTGGACAGCCTCTGTGTCTGAAACCGTCTCACACACACTAAGCTCTCCCGTGAGGGGATTGTGTGTGATCGGGGGTTTGTTAGAGATAGCGCCGCCTGTCAAAGAGTTCCGCTTGTCCTTTAGTCTGGTCAGTATCCACAGGGACAAGTATTCCACTGTGAGTCAGTCAAGGGCGCAGGCATAAGAAATGGGACAATGCCGGACATCTGTAAAGCCAGTAAATTAGCTTGAGTGATGATTGACACATGAGGGGTTTGGGGGGCCATTGGCCTTGTGTGATGCCCCACAGAGACTGTTTCAGCCTTGTCTGTTTCTCTCTCTTTCTCTCTCTCTTTCTCTCTCTCTCTCTCTCTCTCTCACCATTTCTCACTCTGTTTCTCTTTCCTTTTCTCTCTCTTACTTTCCTTCTGTTTCTCTTTCACTCTCGTTC
This sequence comes from Borostomias antarcticus, assembly GCF_949987555.1. Taxonomy (NCBI): domain Eukaryota; kingdom Metazoa; phylum Chordata; class Actinopteri; order Stomiiformes; family Stomiidae; genus Borostomias; species Borostomias antarcticus. The sequence continues at coordinate 22,660,888 of NC_140244.1, read as the reverse complement.
CCCTTCTCTCTCCCTCTCTCTCTCTCTCTCTCCTCACTCCCTCTCTCTCTAGCTTGTCTCCAGCTCCACCTTGGAGATTTACAGCTTGTATTTTCTTGCCTATTGTTTAGAGATAATGAGAGGTGAATCGGGGCACAGAGAGAAACACAAAAGAGACGCTGCAGTTCCACAAGAGAGACGCTGCAGTCCCACAAGAGAGACGCTGCAGTCCCACAAGAGAGACGCTGCAGTCCCACAAGGCTGGCAGACAAAAGATCTGTTCTACATGCTACAGTATATAATAGGCTTCGGCTTGCTGGGGCTAGAAATTGATTTTCTTTAGTGGAACACAATAGATACCTCATAGCTAGGCTGGATGCTCTTGGGTACAGGAGGAATGTCTTTCCGATATCTCTGGGAAGCAGAACCGGCGTTTTTGCTCGCTCTGACAGCGAGGGACTGGGGGAGAGAGGGGGAGAGGGAGTGGGGGAGAGAGGGGGAGAGGGGGAGAGGGAGAGAGGGAGTAGGGGGAGAGGGGGAGAGGGAGTGGGGGAGAGAGGGAGAGAGGGGGAGAGGGGGAGAGGGAGTGGGGGAGAGAGGGGAGGAGAGAGGGGGAGAGGGAGAGGGGGAGAGAGAGGGGGAGAGGGAGTGGGGGAGAGAGAGTGGAGGAGAGAGGGGGAGAGGGAGAGGGAGAGGGGGAGAGAGAGGGGGAGAGGGAGTGGGGGAGAGATGGGGAGAGAGGGAGAGAGGGAGTGGGGGAGAGGGAGTGGGGGAGAGGACGCCTGGACAGGACACGATCGGCGGGTCAGAGGAAACACACAGGAAGGGGAGGTTTTCCGGACGTCCGTCCGAAAGAGTCTCACCGCCACCGCCGTCAGTTTGAGACGGCGCAGTTACAGGCAGCGCGCTCACCCCGAGGGGTTCAGGGTCCGGGCATG
>NC_140244.1:22472471-22654971 GCF_949987555.1 Borostomias antarcticus | reverse complement strand
TTAGACGAGACGCACAGCGGTCACGCTACCTCCCACCCACGCCAACCTCTCCTAAACCCGGCCGCTCGGTTGATTGACAGGGTAGACGGGGCGACTCTGGGGTCATCCAGATTGTCATCCACCCCCTCCACCCTCGGAACTAGCCGTCTTATCCTCTGGATGGGAGAGTCGGTGGACTCTAACGAGACATTCGGGAGGCCGGGAGATCGATGGCTCATGTATTCACAGACGCCGGGGATGTGCTTCCAGTCAATAACGCAGTAAGCCTCCTGGAGCATAGCTCACACCTCGAAGGGTACGGCCGAGGTAGCAGACAGATTTACTCTCAGCTTTAAATCCATATTTCCTCCCTAATGGCAGTCCTTCCTCTTCTTCTTCATCATCCGGTGAGCATTAATTGCAGTCGGAGTAGTTGCGAGAGTTAATGTATGATACAATTACTAGCCTTCTGTAACTGGAATTTCACTTCAACTTCAAGGGAGTTCCGATATGCGTTGGAGTAGGTCCAGGATCCCGCGGTATGAGTTGAACGGACAGAAAACAAAGTGAGCCTGTCGGGTCGTTTGTAACTGGAATGGTCCGCGGGGCTCTAGATGGCCTCCTTTTCTTGTAAACGGCTTGGCGCCATTTCAAACTGAGCTTTGGCATGAACTGAAACAGTAAACCCAGGACCTTGCCATCCATTTTTTATAGCCTACAGTCTCTCTCACCAAGCTCATGAATGTGGGTCTTCCTGACAAACGTTTCTGTTCCTGACAAAATGCGTTCCTCCTCTGCGCCTGCTTCAATATTTGTTGTTGTTGTTGATGATACATGTGATTTGCTGACTCGTAGGCCTACTCTCCCATGTCTTGACTGGAAGCGAGGAATGAATGGAATGTGCCGAGTCAGGATATGTTGTTACCCAGTGGAATGTGTCGACATGAACGCACTCGTGACCGGAAGGGAAGTGGGACTCGGTTCACAGTAAAAGAGAATTAAGTGGGAAGTTATTTCTTTCTCGGAAAAGATGTTGTCTAGATAACCAGTAGTGACATTTTAAATAATTGTGTCTTGTTATTTCTGTAGGGCTATAGAACAGCAGTGTTAGGCTACTGCCTCATGTGTCCTCAGAGTCAGCAGACAACCTTGCTTCCAGGTATTGTAAAGGCCACGGTCGAGTCATGAATAATTTCTCTCTTCTTCCCCCTCATTGCTGAGATGCTTTCAGGCAAAGCTTTCAATCAATATTGAAATACTAATGATCAAGGTCATATTGCAGTTGGGAAAGAAAACTCAAACGTCCCAGGTTCCTGTTGCCAGTAAACTGATCCTCCCTGTTTTCAGAGAACTCAGAGAACATCCGTGGCTTGGACTTGGTTGTTGTTTTCCGCTTAGATTTGCAGAGTTTTGGGGGGAAAAAGAGCAAGCAAGAAACAGGACAGGATTTCCTTAGACAAATGTTGGAAGGCCTGACACTGCAGTTCCCTCCGGCGTTAAAGCGCTTTTAGCGGTCAAGCGGCAGGCCTGTTTTGGGCTGACTAAAGTCTGTCTAACACAAGAGAAGATTCATACTGTAGGCTACAGTTAAACATGAATTAGATATATTTTAGATTTGATTTATCAGGCATGACAAACATTCCCTTTGTTAAATCCACAGCTTTAGTCTTCCATCTGCTGTGAATCACTTGAGGTGATGATGTCGCTCGGGCGTGATCACGCGCTTGGTCATCGTCATGGTGAAGAGCTCGCGGCTGCGCCCTCACAGCGACACATCTGTTCTCAATCGTTCAGTCCGCGGCGCCTAATCCTAAAATAACATCATGTTTCATGAATTATGTCTCCAGCCAAATTAGAAGGCCATTAAAATGAAATATCGTCTGTTCACACAAAAATTAGAAAGTCGTTAACGTGTCTCCCATCGTGGACTCCCATCATTAACAACTCTCACTGGTTAAGGCCTCTTGGAGGAATAATACGGTTGTGTGTGGCACGACTCTCGGAACCGGGCGACACATCTCCTAGCTGTCCCACAAGGCCGGGCCCTGGTTTTCACTTTCTTTTATTTTCCCAAATATAGGCTATAATCAGAGATGGAAAACATATGATGCATGAGGCGCGAGAAAGGCAGTCTTTATGCTCCGTGCCAACACAAACAATGGCTCGCGCCAGAGCAGAGGGCAGGGCTGGGAGGTGCTCCTCCGGGCTCAATAGCCCCAGTGTGTATTTCCCGGGGCGCCACGGAGGCACGGCGGGCAGTGCCAGGGCCAGGACTGGGCAGCGGAGACCAGTGATGGGAGCCCAGGGCTGACGGGACAGAGAGCGCAGCCAACTCTGCTGGACTGATTGGACAGCTGTGTTTGGGGAGGTGGGTGAGGATGGAATCTGAGTGCCTAAAATGTGTAACGTTATTATTTTTTGGGGGACTGTGGATCCTTGTTGTTCAGGCGTCAGTGTTTACATCTGCTCGGGAAATACTTCACAGCAGGTCGTAAATGTGTTCTCGTGTTATTACGTTATGAATAATTGATACATTGTGCGCTACATGCTGCAATGATGCTAATGGCATACGTCCTTAAAGAGCACCTGTAAACAACCTGAGAAAGATCATCACCAGGGCTGAAAATCAACACCTGCCACCGGCAAAGTGCAGGTAAAATTTCCAATTGGCGACTAGATTTCGGAAGGATATCTGAAAAAAAAAAATACTTGGCCGGTAGATTTTTTCATCTACAGTCCCTTTGGCAGGTGACTCACCGTGAGCCAAAAAGTTCATTTTCACCAAGGATCATCACCATCAGTTTTAGCTGATCGCTGGTGCCAATGGCTAGGAGGACGCATCTTGATTTAAACTACAACAACAACATCTGCCTGTATTGAGATCCCCTCCAATCAGTGTGCTCGAATCAACAGCATCATGATGTTTCACTGTGCGCCTCATCCAAACACAGGCCAGTGTTTGTATTTATCAAGAGAGAAGGGGAAGTGGAGGTATCAGGTTTCAAACTATTTTTAGAACTCTCTGAGGCAGTATGTCCGTCAGATGGATGGAGGCCATTGCAGATCCATTTATGAGGGGGCGACTTGGGAGCATTTGGCCTCTGTGTCTTCTCTCGGCCGGATGACGGATCGGCCACCCCTAGTGCTGCTAGACCGGGAAGCAGATTGCCTTCTTCCGATTGTGTTCGCCTTCTGAGACCTTCGCTAGGTTTAAAGTGGATTGTTGTAGCTATTACATCACAAGGAAATACATTCGGTATATGGAGCTGTATAAAAATGGCTGCTTCATTTTCTGTCTATACGTTTTGATAGGATGATGATGATAATAATAATAATAATAATTATAATAATAATAACCTTTATTTATATAGCTCCTTTCATAAAACCCAAGGTCGCTTTACATAGGGCCAATAACAGACAAGAGACAAACATGGTAGACAGAGACGCACAACATTAAGTAACGGAAGCTAGAGGTCAAAGGCCATGTTGAAGAGGTGAGTTTTAAGGAGTTTCTTGAAGCAGTCCAGAGTTGGGGCGTTGCGGAGTTCTACAGGGAGGGAGTTCCAGAGGGTGGGAGCTGCCACGCTGAAAGCTCTGTCCCCAAAGATCCCCAGTCTGGTTCGGGGGACGGAGAGCTGACCGGTATCTGAGGATCACAGGGACCGCGACTGAGTGTGCTTGAGCTAAAAGTCGCAGTGCCCCATTCCTCTGCCACTGTAGCTATATGCAGGCGCATTCCTAGAAGCCACAGAGCCTTCTCTGTGTGACTTGAGACAGGTGTGGCCCTTGACCACCGACTCAAATAGACCGTTGCACGCACCAACCCTCCGCCCACACCCGTCGCGCCGGCAGAGAAAGCAGGTCATGTCTTTTTTCATCCTTACGCCTTTTGAATAGCTCAAGACCCCTGCAGTGGACTGCAGTGTCCTCTCTAGCCAGCAGGTGGCACCGTCACTCTGATGGCCAGTAGGGGCCGTGTGTGTGTGTGTGTGTGTGTCGGCTGGATAGCTGTGTCACATGCTCCTGCTGCCACCCAAGCTGTGTATTTAATACTCGCCATTATTAGCTAGCTAATATTAGCTAGCTATTCACAGCACCCACCCATGAGGAGGGTTACTACCCCACTATGAGACAGCCATCACATTTTCGGGGGTGTCAGGCCTGCTCTGCTGTCTCCACCCCCACTCCAACTACCTCACTGACCAGACCAAAGGAAGTCAGTAGCCTACTGTAGTCCACTGGACCGTAGAACCACAGTCTGCTGTGTAGAGTGTTCTGCCACTGCGTTGCCTAAGACAGCATTCCTCCTGACAGTGTGTTTTCCTAGAGTGTGTCGCCTCTCATCTCACATGGGTCTATTTTTAGACGTGCAGCACTGCACTTTATTGTGATTCTGCATGTGGGCGGGGCCTGGACGGGCTCAGTGAATGATGGGATGTGGTTGTCATGGGCTGTAGTATACTGCGGTGGGAACATCACAAAGGGATGTTTGGCTCCATTTGAATAGCAAAGGGCACAGTCCACTAGATATCGAGCTGTACCCTCTCTCCTGCTCCCCTCTGTATTGTATGATACTTCATCAAGGCAAGGCAAGGCAAGTTTATTTATATAGCACATTTCAGCCACAGGGCAATGCAAGGTGCTTAACATGAGACATTAAAAGCATTAAAACAAAAAGCAAGACATTATAGACATTTAAAACAAAAAGCAGGACAAATTAAAAGCATTAAAACAAAAAGCAAGACATTATAGACATTTAAAACAAAAAGCAGGACAAATAGAAGGAATAAAAGTATAGTCATCAAGTATACTGTGCACTGCACAGATTTGACTGCATGCACACTGTTGCAGCTGTGATCAGGAAGCAGTGAAGGGTTTGAGGCTGGAGTACGGGAGCCATTAGTCATGATTAAGAATAATTACAGCTGTGTGCAAAGTTTATCTCAGTGCTGCCGGCAACCAAGTAAGTATTAACTTGGATTAAATGGATGCAAAACCCTTGTTTTGAAGCAAGAGACAGGAAGAGGACAAACAAATAAAGTATATATTTAGCTTTGTGTCCCACAGTGTAGTCACATCTAGCCTTGGTTTGCACGTCATATTCCAAACGCGTCGTGACTGTTTTCAACTGGGACTCAGGCATTGCTAACTGACGTCGAGACACATTTAAGACAGGCCCTTCAGACATCACTAGTCGCTGATAATCTTTGATAATTCCCCGAGGATCCCAGAGGTAGCGACATCTGCTCCGGCTCCTCTGCCAGGATCTGATGAGCAAACGTTGCGTATCCTTCAATTACTGTAATTTCAGCCCTATTGATACATCTGCTTCCAGGTTCTAACGAGGCTCAGGAATTCTCCTCTGCGTCTCTCCGAGAGCTAACGGGAAAAATGTGTGAGTGTTTGCTTCTTTTTTCTTTTTTCTTTATTTTTTTACAAGTTCCTCTGAATTCAACACAATTTCCCGGGCCCCCCTACATCCCTATTCAAATTGTGCCATGTCAAACGATGACATCACCGGTCTAATTGGTTGCAGACGGAACCAGAGCGGATTTCTCATTTTATTTTCCATTTCCAGAGCGGCTCTCTCAACGTCTCGGCTTCCAGCAAAAGCAGATATGAGAGATGGCGCATGACATCATGTAGACAGAGCGTCCAGCGCCGTTCTTTTTTTTATATATACGCACAAAAGCCCCGGGACCCGGTTTTCCAGGAAGCCACCGCTTCAATGGAAAAAAAAACATTCTTTGGGAGGCTGCTGCTCTGTGCGGTGTAGGTGTCTCCCTGTCTGCCACCTCTCCATTCAGACCTGCTCCAGCTGAGGGTCCAAAACACATCAGCGCACCCTTCCCCACATTCCTCACTTGTTAGAACATGGCGGGGTGTGTGAGGTGAAGCAGCTCTGATAGTTCGGCCATGCCCAGGTCTGTGGGATCGGCCGTGTCCAGGGTAGGTGGTGGTGGTGGGGGGGTGGGGGGTAGGGGGGTGTTGAGGGGAGAGAGTTGGGGCTGGATGATGGAGTAGGAGGTGAAAAGCATGGAGGCCGTGCGTATTGGGGGCCGAGGGGAGGTTTTTATGGGCGCGTAGAGGGCCTCCGGTTGGAATTCCCATCGATGACATCATCCCAGACCGGAGCAGACTTAGAAGGCGTGCAGACGCTGGGAAGAGGGCAGCTGGGGAAAGACGGGGTCTCAACCAGACATGGGCTGGAAGGACGGAAGATAGATAGAGAGAAGTGGTACTTCAGAGAGTGAGGGGGAGAGGGAGAGAGGGGGGGAGAGGAGGGGGGGAGAAGCACATAGTTTACCCAAACCTCAGCTCGCCACAGTTAGGTGGTATCTGTCATCCAATCTTTCATCAGATTTCCGCGGAGCGCTCACATCAAAGGTTTCATTCAAGTTGATTTCAAGGCCCGTACTGAGATGACCGTGATCTGCTGACAGCTTGGATATGGAGATCATGAGCTGTTCCTCAGACAATGCAAATCATACAGAGTTAGCGTTATCAAAGACTCAGCTGGCTCGGGGCGTCGGGACCTCGCCGTTCAGAAATGTGATGAGAGAACATCTGAAACCCACACACTTTTAATCCCCTTTCATATCAGTTCATGTCCCCAAACAAATTCCAGCATGACTAATCTTTAGCTAATCATCTATTATGATCGAGCAACAGAATAAACCACTACCTTAGGTTGCTGCTTTACTGGACATTAAAACATGGATGAGATCTCTGTGGGTTTTGTAACGTACCAGAGTTTGATTTGAGGATCTCCAATGCTATTGTTTTATTTCCTTCTTCTTCGTAAAATATGCACAGAGCCTTCTCTGCCTCTCTCCTTCTTCCTCTCTCTCTTTCTCCCTCTCTCTCTCTTTCTCTCTCATTATTTTGTCAGTCTCAATCTATCGTTTGAAGTCTCCAGATGAAAAGGGGGCCAAAGGAAGCAATCATTTTCTCTGTGGGAAGGGAGAGGGGTCCAGACTCGTAATTAGAGGACATCACCACCTTCCTCCTCAGATGCGCGCGTCAGTGATTGGTGTCCCCCGTAAACCTGACCCATCTGGGAACTATTCTCCTCCATTTCCCGTGCCATGTTGTCATTATACAGCAACTAGACGAGGGGGGTGGGGTGGGGGGGGGGTCAGCAACACCCTCTCCTCCCCACTCAAAGGATTAACTATCCTTCGGTCAGTTAGGTCAGCTCCAAGCTCTACGAGCCCAGAGAGCATTGCACCGTCAGTAGATAATGGCCTCCGCTGTCTGGAACACTTGGTTCTAGTGTTGTCACGATACTGGAATTTCTAACTTCGATACGATACCTTGAAAAGTATCGATACTCGATACCATTTTCGATACCACGGGGAGAAATTGACAACATTGAGGGCATAACATTTTCGATTTTTTGACCTGCTGAAAGCAGACACCGTCTTCCTCAGCCTCGACAGCGCTCCAGACACATGGTCTATATCCAGGCCCTTGCTAATGGCTAGGTGTAGGTTGTGCCCAAAGCAGGGGACCCATGTGAAGTCCTGCTGAAATGCTTTCTTGTTATTTGAGGCATTATCAGTGGTGATGCCAGCCATATTTGACATGTCCAGCTCCCATGTTTCATGTACCATCTCCTCCAACGCCTCCCTCAAGCTGTCCCCTGTGTGCTCTGAGTGCAGCCCAACACAGCCCAAACACCAGCTCTGCATGTCCCAGGATTCTGTTATAAACTGCAGAGTTACTGCCATGAATGTGGATGTGGCCCTGCTGGTCCACAGGTCAGTGGTTCATGAAAAGAAGGGTTTTCCCCCAAGGCTCTCCATGATTTTATCTTTTGTTTCATTGTGTAGGGCGGGGATTTCAGTGTACATGAAATGATTCCGTGAAGGAAGGGCATACTTGTTATTTAACTGTCCAAGAAGTTGTCTGAACCCAGGTTTCTCAACAGTATACACGGGGACCTGATCCATGCATATGTACTCTGCTACAGCCCTGTTCAGTTTCTTGGTTTCATTTGATTTTGCATCATACTTTCTTTGTTGTTCAAATACAGCTAGTGGGGTAGGCTGTGTGTGTGTCGCTTTTGTTGCTGGTCGATTCTCCTCAGCTTCTCTCTGGTACTATAAGAGAAGATAAATATCACACTATTAAAAACCTTGGTTTCTCTTTAGATCCGACCTTTAAAAATAACTCTTATCTAATCTAATCTTAGAAATTAAGTAAAGTTAATAGTACTGTGTGTTAAGCATAACAGCATCTAAGTTGATTTACTGAACATTAACTCAAGATTCCTCAGGCTTGATAGCTGGTGTTGTCCTGTTAGCCCAACAGCCATTCTCGGAGCTAAGCTAACTAGCTCTAGTTTACATCCATGAGCTAGCTAGTAGCTAGCTAGCTAATTCCCCTCAGCTATTCAGACGCCACATTGACTGCTTTGGCCCATTGCTGGATAGCTTTGAGGGGGATTAGCTAGCTAGCCTATCTTAGCTTCACGTTAGCTATCTTATCTACCGCCCCCCCCCCACACGCAGTCAATGCGGCGTTTCGATAGCAAGCTCATGGATGTATTAAACTAGAGTTCATGTATTAAACTAAAGTTAATAGTTTACTGGGTCATTTTGTTTAATGTTTCAGTGATGTTGAAAGTGGAGCTGTCACCCTCTCTAAATTCTTTATAGAGATCCGCGTGTTGGTCCTTCAGGTGTTTTGCTAAATTTGTTGTGTTTGCACCTTTCGTTGGCACTACTCTGGAACAACGCTTGCAAATGGGCTTCGTGGCATCTTTAGCTTTTCCTTCGTCATTTGCTTCAAACCCGAAGTACTTCCAAACAGCACTTCTGCTGTTTTCTTTATCCACGAGTCGCGGAGGCTCTGCACTTGCCATCTTCGGAGCGAGTGAGAGGATTTGTTGACAAGACAGGTCCGTGAGGGGGAGGGGGCGGGGCAATGTGTGCAGAGCAGCAGCGTGTGTGCCTGTGTGTGTGTGTGTGTGCCAACAACTCGCTGTAGGAGAGAAGACAGAGCGAGAAAGCCAGCTGGTATCGATAGTGTGGAAAATATCGATATTGCGAGAAATTAGTATTGAAACTGTTTTAAATATTCAGAATCGATATGAATCGAAAAATCGATATTTTTGACAACACTACTTGGTTCACAATGATGTTACGGCGCAGTGGGGGCGAAATTCTATGTTTTAATCCACCTTCCGTGACACTACATGAGATAATGTAATACAGGCTGCTGTAGGGAGCGGAGAGGGGCGAAGAATGGAGATTAAAGATTGAGGGCGGAGTGGAGGAACTATTCTTTTACATTCAGGAGGTCTTTTGGGACGTTTTGGGATTGCGTGAGGGGAGGAGAGGGGAGAGAGCTAAAACTATAACGAGAGGAGCTCTCTTAGTCCTCCGTCGTCCTCTGCCCCTACGTCTGAAGAGTGGGTCCAACCCCCTGAAAGGCTCTATTAATAGGGCGGCTTCTGCCTCCGCGTCTCTCTCTGTCTCTGCCCTCTCTGTGTGTCTCTCTCTGTCTCTGCCCTCTTTCTACGTCTCTCTCTGTCTCTGCGCTCTCTCTGCGTCTCTCTGTCTCTGCCCTTTCTCTATGTCTCTCTCTGTCTCTGCCCTTTCTCTGTGTCTCTCTCTGTCTCTGCCCTCTCTCTGTGTCTCTCTCTGTCTCTGCCCTTTCTCTGTGTCTCTCTCTGTCTCTGCCCTTTCTCTGTGTCTCTCTCTGTCTCTGTCCTCTCTGCGTCTCTCTCTGTCTCTGCCCTTTCTCTGTGTCTCTCTCTGTCTCTGCCCTTTCTCTGTGTCTCTCTCTGTCTCTGTCCTCTCTGCGTCTCTCTCTGTCTCTGCCCTCTCTCTGTGTCTCTGTCTCTGCCATCTCTGTCTCTCTCTGTCTCTGCCCTCTCTATGTCTCTCTCTGTCTCTGCCCTTTCTCTGTGTCTCTCTCTGTCTCTGCCCTTTCTCTGCATCTATCTTTGTCTCTGCCCTCTCTCTACGTCTCTCTCTGTCTCGCCCGTCTCTCTCCTCTCTGCCGTTCCTCCGCTGTGCTGCATGAAAGACGGAACCAGCCCTCACTCCCTCCCAGCTCCATTCTCTCTCTCTCTCTCTCTCTCTCTCTCTCTCTCTCTCCCTCTCTCTCTCCCACTCTGTCCCACTCCTCCTGTCCCTGTCCCTATGCCCTCCCGCTGCCTCCCTCGCGTACGCCATCTCTCTCCCCCCCTCTCTCCTCCCTCTCTCTCTCCTCTCCCTTCCCTCTCCTCTCTCGTCCGGTCGAGCGACTGAAGCAGGTTTTGCCGTCCTCCTCCTGGGTTCAGGGGTCGTTTGTACACCTCCCTCACGTGACTGGCTCGGCGCTGGAGGAATTCAGAGAGCCCAGAGACGGAGCCAGAACACACGCACACGCACGCACACACACACATGCACACACACGCACACACACACGCACACACACACGCTCTCTCTCCCGGCAGCCCGCCCCCCCCCTCTACACCGCTAAAAACTTGGCGAAAGCCCACACTGCACCCCACCCCCCCCCCCCCCCCCCCTCCCCACACACACACACACACACACACACACACACACACACACACACACACACACACAGCAACACACACCTCCCACTTCCCATCTCCCTGCCTCCGCCCCCCTTACACTCCTGCCAGCCTGGAGAGGAGGAGAGAGAGAGGGAGAGAGAGAGAGAGGGAGGGGGGGAGAGAGAGAGAAAGAGAGGGGGAGAGACCTCCATTCGTCTGTCAAAGGCGACATACTGCCACTTAGCAGTCGCTGTGTTAGCCCCTCACACCGGTAGGGAGGCGGTCCTCAGACCGGCAAGACCATGGGAGTGTTCCCCCTGAGCTCGGAGCGACACCCGGAGACCTAGCAGAAGGACATGTGTTCCCCCCTCAGAGAGGCGCAGGCAGAGGCGGGGAGGGGTGCGAGGCACTCGTAATGCTAGGAGCCGTCTCGCCTTGCGACCGCCGGCCAGCATGTGGTGTTTGCAGTGTAACTCGGAGAAGACGCAGTCTCTGCTGGAGCTAGAGCTGGACAGCTGGTACGTGGAGGAGCAGGGGGGGGGGGGGGGGGTTGGTGGTCTGTGTGTGTGCGCACGTGCGTGTAGTGTGTGTGTGTGTGTGGCGCCCGTGTGTGTGATAATAAGCCTCTGTTCAGTTTGTCATTGGGAAAGGTTAGACAAGGCTGGTAGGGCTCCTGAGAGGGGACATTGTTTACCAAACACCAGAGAAATGTGCACGCGCGCTTGTGTGCATGTGAGTGTGTGTCCGCGTGTGAGCCTGTTAATGGGTGTGTTCATGTTTACACTGATACGGGTATTGCATGACGCGGAAGCACCTCTGACCCCACGTGAGATAGGTGAGATGACCCAAGACTGGTGATGGAAAGGTCATGGCCAATGTACTGTATTTTCCCCATTTCAAAATGTATATAGGTATATCATTTGCATTATATATCAGTTAACTGTAAATTGATATAGTTATGGTTTATAATTTGCACTCTTTATTTAAACACTAGATTAGGAATAGATTTAATGATGTTCTTTTATGTTATTCTTTTATGTTACTGTTATAGTGTATTTACTATAAAACTGCTGTGTGTGTGTGTGTGTGTGTGTGTGTGTGTGTGTGTGTGTGTGTGTGTGTGTGTGTGTGTGAGTGCAGGCATGGGTGTGTGTGAAAGAGTGAGAGAGAGACAGAGAGTATTGTATTGGTTCCCATCTGTGTAAAGGTCAGTCTTGTGAGCCTCTCCAGCTCCCTGAGGGTGACGGTGCGTTTTCTAACGGCCGGCTCGTCAAGGCCAGGTGCCGAGCGCGGCGCGGCAGATAACAGGAACGACTAATTACTGGGAGAGACTGACAGGCTGGCTGTGATCTGGGGAGGGGACAGGAGGAGGGGGGTCAGGTGCTGCTTGACCCCTGGTTCTGCTGGTGAGGGAGGTGGTGAAGGGGGTCTAGTGGAAGATCGGGTGAGTGGTGTGTGATGTTAGACCTGCCAGGCCATCTTGGTTTTAATTCATCCTGAGGGACTGTTGTGTTTCTCTGCTACGCCGGCGTTGCGTTTGTGAATGAGGCCATTGTTTTGGTTGATTACAAACATGTCAGAATTATAGACAATCAAATCCATGAGCGGTTTTAATCATCAGTCATCAATCAGGAGACGCTTCATAAACCATTTAGGCTACTTCATTTAATCATTGGGAATTAATGACTACCAATAAGATGTGAGTCAGGGCCCCAACTGAATTATACACCTTTAGGCATGCAGTTTTCATCATTATATGATGTTAATCCTCCATGCTTAATTGCCGTAATTGGCTCGGTCGCTATTAACCCACTTCTGTTCCTGAGTGACGTGGATGAAAGGTTCCTGGAACCACATCTAACACCTCTCTCTCTCCCTCTCTCTCTCTCTTTCTGAACAGAATGGGATTATGATAACAGGCCCACTGGAGGCTATTCAAAAGCTTTGAATTTGCGGACGGCCACAGACTATATTAGAGCTGTCAGAACTGCATGAAGAGAGGTAGCTGTGCAGAAGCACACTAAAATACACACAAGGATGATGTCAGAGGGCCACTTTAATAACTTCAGCATATGAACATCATGTGCTTTCTAACTTAGCGAGTGTTGCAACAGTGATTTTCCGTCCAGACCGGCCAGACGGGAGAACAGGCTCGCGCTCCTGTTTGGTCTAGACGCCCACTCCAGAGAGAGAAGGCGCTAGCCGCCGTGAGGACCAACTGAAGTTTAAGTATAGACGGTTCAAATAGCGAACTCGGAATCACAGTAATCAAGCGAGACTTTTACGAGGCTGCGGACGACATAACGTCCGCTGGAAAGTCGCTTAACCGTCTCGTCAGTCCGACCAGCTTCGCTCGCCAGTCTCCGGCTGCGTTGCGCTGTAAATCCCATCTTGTTTTAGCGAGCGATTAGATTGATCCATTAATAGGGTTATTGTTCATGAGAGCAGCGATACATCAGAAGGTTTTCAGAGGGCGTTTCTCCCTCTACTGCACTCGCACTGCACTAACAAGTCACTGTGTGGTCTCTTCAACTTTGACCTTGAATACATTCCGCCAACATGTGGGCTTTCGTGGTACCAGTGTTTGCATTTGTATTTATGAGCTGAGCTGGGTGAGTCACTCTCCAATGAGAAGGGAGCAGTGCAGAGAGAAAACATCTGTTTTTGTTGTGCTAGGGGCCCATGTGCTGGCGGTCTACTGGGGGCCGTGTGGTGTGGGGAGCCTTTAAAAAAACAGACTGATTGATTCCTTGACAAATGAGGCGGTTACGGTTTTTGGGTCATACTGAAGCCGATACTATAGCAACATTTCCTTTCATCCACACTGCTGAGAGTTACCATAAACCGCTGTCGGATGATGGGAAAAACATCCATCCACGTACTAATACTGCCGCTTGGTTTTTGGGGGGTTTTCAGAGCAGCGCTGTGACTCAATGCCTCTGTCTGGTGTGTGTGTGTGTGGGGGGGGGGTTAGTATAGTACCCCCACCCCCCCAAAGCCCCAGGTCTAGCTCCAGCCTGCACCTCATTAGCCTGCCTCTTTTCCCAGAACCCCAGTGGATGTGACTCCTCTTTTCCGGGAGGTAGGAATGTTTCTCCCTCAGGTCCGTGTGATGGACTAGGACTAGACTGGGCCCTGGGCCTGTTGGTCAGGATGTGATGAGGGGGAGGAAAGAAAGAGGGAAAGATGACTGCCCCCCGTCCCACCCCCCCCGGAACCCCCAGCTGAAAATCACTGCCAGCTGAGCGTACCCCTTCAGCCAGCCCAGCGCAGGGCACAGGGATGAGGAACTGACCCCACTGCTGGTTGTAAGATGACCAAGCAACAAGACAGTGCCACAAGTTTGGGTTGCAGCCACCGTGTAACTAGCTGTATTGTGTGTTTTTGTGGATATGGAGTATGTATCCCAATCTGGCACTCCTCCCCATCCCATTGGTTGAAAAATAAGAAAGGCTCATGAAAAAACATTTCACTCTCCGTTATTATTTGTGGTAGCGGTTCTGCTGTGCGCCTGGGTTGTTTACACCAGCCTTTCCTCTGGAGTGATGTCATATGAGGCCCCACTGTGCCTTCCTCTCTCGGTTCCCTCCCTGTTCTCACCCTTCACTGCAAACTAAAACATCTGCCGTCTCAAATAGCATTTTCTGCTCCTTTCTCTCTCTCTTTCTCTTTCTCTCTCTTTCTCTCTTTCTCTCTCTCTCTCTCTCTCTCTCCTTTCCCGCCATCGTGAACAACTGACCTGACAGAGTAGCCCGAGGGTGACCTCACGACCTCAGGAAAGGAACAGCAGCGGCATATCAACTCTTTCTCTCTCTCTCTCTCTCTGTTTCTCTCTTACACACTATTTTCTTGTATGGGGAGGAAAACGCTGAGCTGACGGAGATAAAGGACCATGGGGTTAGGTGCAGACAGTAGCTGGCAGTGTTCAGTAGGCCCTAGGCCATGGGGAGGGTTAGGTTACAGGGTTCAGGGCCACTGGAGTTCACGTCGATGTGGAGAGTAGAGAAACCTACTATCTTGAACAGCTGATTAGGGCTCAGAAGGTGATAAAGCTGTAGCTAAAGGAAACTAGTCCCACATCCTCGGTTGTAAAGCTCTTTTTACACAGACTGTAACACGTAGGCCGGAGTGTCCAGGGTTTCACCTTCACCTCTAGGATATTATCCAATAACCTCCAGTGAAGAACCCACTCAGTGTTGAGAAAGACTTTTTCTCCTGTGGCTGCGCGAGCAGCATGCTAGCTAGCAAGCGACTGTAGGCGCATCTCTTACTCCGGGGACAGTTTGCCATGACAGATGGCCGGGGGAGCGACGTCCCCTTATGCAAGAAGTGTGATTTTCTCCCTGTCACACTGTTTCTGCCGTAAATAGGCCTCCGTGTAAAGCGTCTCTCCGGCTGTCCGTTCGCTGGACCAGATATGCGGTAGGCTACACCGTGTTGGGCTGTCATGCTCCAGGGAGCCAGTTAGCGCTCTATAACTGTCAAGGTATCCTCTTCTCACTGTGGCCTTACGCGACCCTTACCAACGGGATTAATGTGATCCACTTCACCTGCCATAAGAATTTACTACACTAAACTTCCCTTAGAGAAATGGTGGCAGATAGTGACCTATTTCAACTTCAAGTACACTTTCAGCTTTACGGAAAGGAAATATATTCAAAATAATTATATTTTTTGGCCGCAATGCATTTCAAATACATTTGGAATACCTGGGATCTTAAGAATAGGCCTACATGTTGAGGATACTGTACATTGAAGCCATGCAGAAATGTATTTCTGTCTTTAAAATGTATTCCATACATTGTGAAATATATCAAATTGCCAAAATGCCAAAAGATATTCGAAATGCATTCCAAATTAATTGATAATAGTCCACATGTAAAATATATTTATTGAAATATATTTTAGCGGCCAATTTTTACTTATTTCGAATGCATTTTGAAATATATTTTTTTAAATGTCAAATATATTTTGTCATGTCAAATATATTTTCTTTCCGTATATTGTGCCCAACGGGAACATTTTGGTGCAGCAGGAAAACAGCACACACTGACAGCATTTTTATGCAGGACATAAAGACACCTGTCAAGATTCTCTTAGAATAGACAGTGTCTCGCTGTGTCTAACTAGTGGTGCCACTTACCAGGTGGCAGCCTGGCGGGTGACCAGCCTGGTGGGAGATGTTTACATATCTCACACTGAAGGGTGGGTCGAGAGCCAAGTGTCTGGAGGGAGTAGCCTACATAGCACAATGTCTCTTTCACATTGGTTTTCAGAACAGAACATCTATTTAAACTGGAGTGTCATTCACATATCCCCTCAATCCTTTTAACTCTCATTTGCTTTTCACGGGTAAACACAGACAGCCAGAGTGAACGAATCTGTATCTCCATTTAATAGTTAGCTCGTAAAATCTTAATCAGACTGTTGGACATTGAATTGAATGTTGTCTGATTATACTATGGTGAGGATTTTTCACAGTCTTGAAGAGAAAACATGCCACCATTGACACAGTCACACTCATAGGCCCTCTGTCAAGGAAGTGATTTATATGGTAGATACTGTAAGTTACAATAAAAAGTGAGTTTTATACAGGTATATAACTCAGGTGTGGTCACTAGTCAAACATGGTTCAGGTGAGAAGTGAAAGTACTTTCTCACCGACTGCCGGATGTCCGCGTTAGTTCATTCCAAGTGATTGTTAATGTATTTACCCCTTCAATGGGAACCAAACTGGACTTTGGCAGTGAGACTCCTATTCGCCAAACATGATGTAACTATCACTGGTCACTGATTGGCTCTCTATGCGATGTTGACTTTGCTTTTCTGAGGAATCTGTGTGCACTCTGGACTGCAGTCAGTCAGCCAGACAGTCAGGCAGGCAAGCAGAATGGTGGATAATGTATGGAGGATCGGTTGGCAGTTTATAGAAAACCGAAGGTCTTTGTGTCTCAAGCAGTCTTCTCCTAGTACTGCAGCATGGGAGAAGAGTGAGTGAGTACCCTCTAATCATTTCTATTACCTGTGTTTAATTGAAGGTATGCTCTGCTGGGTTATATCGACTGCCATTCTCATAGCTACTGTTTGAACGGCCTCCAAGAAAATATGTAGTCCTTCAGAATTTGTGCCTAGTTCATTCATACAGGCTGGTTTTGCGGATAGCTTTTTTCTTAGGTTGTGAAAGAGTATGAATTAAAGTCAGATTTCCAATAGTAATCTAGGCACAATGGACATGAGAACTTTAATCAGCAGTGTTGAGTGGCTGGTAATGGAGGTTGTATATCTCAATGTGGTAAGGTCAGCACTTCTCAGAATACACTGTAGTATTTACCCAGTCCTGCTTTTCCTTTTGGTTCTGTAAGGCTGTTTCTGAGTCACGCACAGAAACATGGACTTTAGTTGGTGTTCCTTTTAGAATGTCTTACACAGTCAAATCAAATCCACTCATGGTGAGTCCTTGAGTACTGAGAGTCTCTTGGAACTGCGTCTTTTAACCCTGAAGAATTAATCCACTTGGGGTTAATCTGTAACGGTGTCTCTGTGTGTGCTGTAGGGGGATGCCAGCTCTTCGTAACTTTGTCCCCTCTGTCTCCTTGCAGTGTGGAGGGGGATGCCAGGCCCAATGAGAGTGGTCCGGACGGAGGAGCCAGCTACGGGAGGGGTCCAGTGACCCACGGCTCGGCCATCAGCCCCGACCGCTTCGACCCGCCGCTCTACGGCCACGGGGTCCAACCGGGCCCCCAGAGGCCCCGAAGGCCAAAGCTCCAGCACTCCCAGTCCATCCTCCGCAAGCAGGCCGAGGAGGAGGCCATCAAACGCTCCCGATCGCTCTCCGAGAGCTACGAGCTCTCCGCTGACCTCCAGGACAAACAGGTACTGGAGAAAACAGGGGCTCTGCTGCCATGTTGTCTCTGTCTTCTTCGCACTGCCCTCCCTTCTCTGATTCGGTTTAAATCTATAATCCCGGGTTACGTCAGAAGGGATGTCTGTCAGACACGTGTGTCCGACACCAACGGGCGGTGGTGTGTTCTTCTCTCTGACCCACAGGTGGAGATGCTGGAGCGAAAATATGGCGGACGCTTCATAACCAGGCATGCGGCCCGCACCATCCAGACAGCCTTCCGCCAGTACCAGATGAACAAGAACTTTGAGCGTCTCAGGAGCTCCATGTCGGAGAACCGTATGTCCAGGCGCATCGTCCTCTCCAACATGAGGATGCAGTTCTCCTTCGAGGGCCCCGAGAAAGTCCACAGCTCCTACTTCGAGGGGAAGCAGGTGTCTCTGACGGACGACGGCACCCCCCTGGGCTTGGTACAGTCCGAGTGCGGAGACATGGAGGTCCACCGGCAGGCCAACATCGCCGCTCACCCCGCCTCTCAGAACGACCTGACGGACGCCATCACTGAGTTGGAGGACGCCTTCTCCAGGCAGGTCAAGTCCCTGGCGGAGTCCATAGACGACGCCCTGAACTGTCGCAGCCTGCAGGGGGACGAGGACGACCCCGAGGCCGATGGCCGCCCCGATGCGGAGAGGGAGCCGGCGTACCAGGCCAAGCCCCGGCGCGGGGGGGCGGCCGCGGGGCGCGTGCGCGACGAGATGATGGCGTCGTACAGCGACGTCACCCTGTTCATCGACGAGGAGGATCTGTCTCCCTCCGCCGCGGTCCCGCGGTCCGGCGACCAGGCGTCCGGCGCCGGGGGCTCGGACCCGCGGCTGCGCTCCGCCGACTCCTCCCAGGAGTACTGGCCCGCGGACCCCAAGGACGAGGGGCACGACACGGACACCAGCTGCCGGAGCACGCCGTCCCTGGAGTGCCAGGACCAGAGGCTGCGGGTGGACCACCTGCCCCTGCTCACCATCGAGCCCCCTAGTGACAGCTCGGCCGAGCTGAGCGACCGCTCCGACCGCGGCCCGGCCAAGCGGCCGCCGGCGTACGAGCCGCACGGCCGCGTCGTCCCCTCCTCCCAGGCCAGCCCCAAGCACATCTCCCACGGCCCCCCGCCGCCGCGCCCCGCCCCCTCCTCCTCCTCCGCCGCCCGCGACGACGACGCCCCTCTCCGCCACCGCCACCGCCAGCTGGAGAGCCACCTGGCTATCAACGGCTCGGCCAACCGGCAGAGCAAGTCCGAGTCGGACTTCTCCGACGGCGACAATGACAGCGTCAACAGCACGTCCAACTCCAACGACACCATCAACTGCAGCTCGGAGTCGTCATCCCGGGACAGCCTGCGCGAGCAGACGCTGAGCAAGCAGACGTACCACAAGGAGACGCGCAACAGCTGGGACTCGCCTGTCTTCAGCAACGACGTCATCCGCAAGAGGCACTACCGCATCGGCCTCAACCTCTTCAACAAGTAGGTGCTCGGCTCCCAGGGGCCCCAGTTGGCTGTCCGGTCACTTTCAGTACTCCGATTGGTTATATTACACAATTAAATTACAATCGGCCTGAATTCAAACCAATTACAGAGGTCGCCGACCTCGGAGAGAGCTCCGGAATTAGAAACCTCGGAAGTACGAGGTGTTTGATTGCAGAAAGGGCGGGCGGAAATTTGCGTGCTTGTTTGTGCTTGTTTACGACCCGTGCTCGTGGACTCGTTAGACTGACGTAACGGAGACAGAGACCGCGTCTGTTTATCCGTTATCCTCACTCGCCTCGTCTCCGGACGGTCAGAGTTGCCCCCGGGTTCCTTCCTGCGGTGAATGATTAACCGCGGCCGTCCGGCGGAGGCCGCGCCCTGTCGGCGCCGCGTGAGTGAGGCTCGGTCTGACGGTTTGATGCGAGGGTAGGTGGCACAAGGACATGTCCGCTTTTTGAGAACGGGGACATTTTAATCAGTCACTTCAGGCCTGGAATATAATTTTTCCTCATCTGAGAATTATATGTTGTCGCCTCTGAGAGAGAGAGAGAGAGAGAGAGAGTGAGAGAGAGAGAGAAGAGAGGGAGAGAAGGAGAGAGAGAAGAGAGGGAGAGAGGGAGAGAGAGAGAGAGAAGAGAGGGAGAGAAGGAGAGAGAGAGAGAAGAGAGGGAGAGAAGGAGAGAGAGAGAAGAGAAGGAGAGAGAGAGAGAAGAGAGGGAGAGAAGGAGAGAGAGAGAGTTGTGTGCGTCTGTATTAATGTTAAACATCTCAGTCGTCAGCTGTGAAGTTCATCTTCAGCACGGTACATCGGCAGTGTGTTGGGGATAACGAGGCCTCATCCGCTTGTCTGCGTCTTTCTTCAGGAAGCCAGAGAAGGGCGTCCAGTACCTGACAGAGAGGGGATTCGTCCCTGACACGCCCGTGGGCGTAGCTCACTTCCTGCTGCAGAGGAAGGGGCTGAGCCGGCAGATGATTGGAGAGTTCCTGGGCAACCGGCAGAAACAGTTCAACAGAGACGTCCTGGAGTAAGTACGAGCAAGTAACATCACAAATCATCTAATTTCCCAAGTGTAATGCTGTTCACAGACAGGCGCACAAGCTGAGAATAGCCAGAGAGAGAGAGAGAGAGGAAACATTTCCTTTCTCAAAAACATTCTTAGTCACTGCTCCCCTTAGCTGTGAGTGTCATAACTGCTGGACACAGGAGGACAGTGTATTGTTTATCTGCCAAAGTGTTTATAGGTTGTGTCTTCTGTATATTCTAACTGTGTAGTGGACTTCCATCTCATGTCTCACGTCTCATGTCCTCTGTGTGTGTGTGTGTGTGTGTGCTTGTGTGTGTGTGTGTGTTGCAGCTGTGTGGTGGATGAGATGGACTTCTCTAAGATGGAACTGGATGAGGCCCTAAGGAAGTTTCAGAACCACATCCGCGTGCAGGGGGAAGCCCAGAAAGTGGAACGGCTCATTGAGGCCTACAGGTGAGTGAAAACACACACACACACACACACGTGCACACACACGCGTGTTTTCATTGTTTCATTGTTTTCATACACTGCATTGGCCGTATGACTTATTACTGCATAGAGCGAATATGTCACTTTTGCATGAGTAAACAGAACAGTTTCTCACACTGTGCAGAGACTGATGATGACATAGCACACACACACTACCAGCCTGCGCTAACGCATCAATCATCCAATGGTTCGTTCGGTAACATCTCGCCATTCATCCCCACGGTAAACATAATCGTCGAAACTCCTTCGTTCTCTTGGTGCGCCGACTAACCCCTCCCCCTCCGGTTGTCTAGCCAACGCTACTGCATCTGCAACCCCACCGTGGTGCGACAGTTCCGGAACCCCGACACCATCTTCATCCTGGCCTTCGCCATCATCCTCCTCAACACTGACATGTACAGCCCCAACGTCAAACCCGAGAGGAAGATGAAGCTGGAGGACTTCGTCAAAAACCTCAGAGGTGAGGCGTTAGCTGGTAAAACATGCGTCGGCTGAACTAAGTGTGCGTGCGTTTAACCGGTGGTCGTGCGTCCCTCAGGGGTGGACGACGGCGAGGACATCCCCCGGGAGACTCTGGTCGGCATCTACGAGAGGATCCGTAAGCGTGAGCTGAAGACCAACGAGGACCACGTGTCCCAGGTGCAGAAGGTGGAGAAGCTCATCGTTGGCAAGAAGCCGGTGAGACGCCTTCAGGCTCCGTCCTTCGATAGGCTCGCCGCGGGGGCTCGCTCCCGGAACGCCCCGGCGAGGACGCGCGTTCTGTCCTCTCTCTGAATGTCATCGTCACATTTGAATTTCTCTTGTATTTCGAGCACAAAGCTCTTCTTCCGTTGCACTCGGCTGGAGCGCGAGGGCGCTGCTTTGTTGGGTGCGCTGCTGCGGTGGATCGGGGTGCTGTGAGCCTGTGGAGAGTCACGTCTGGGCTGGGACCTTCACGCTGCTGCCTCTAATGCCTGCAGAGCCCTTGAGAAACCTCTGCACAGACATCCCATAATACTCCATCAGAGAGAGAGAGAGAGAGAGAGAGAGAGAGAGAGACAGACAGAGAGAGAGACAGAGAGAGAGAGAGAGAGAGAGACAGACAGAAAGAGAGAGAGAGAGCGAGAGAGAGAGGGAGAGAGAGAGAGAGGAGGCAGAGAGAGAGAGTTTTTTGTCTGCCAATTCCCTCTTTAGTCTTCCTCCTTCCATCCCATAATTACCATCTCTGTGCTCCAGGAGCTTGTGAGAATCCTCTGTTTAAGCTCCGGTCTGTGATTACTAAGCACTGCAAGAGGCCCAGAGTGGAGATGTGCTACATATACAGTAATGGCTCATACATAAACATGCAGCCCATAAAGGAGCGATGCCATTATCGGAGCTCATAGCTGAGATACAAACAGGGATGAGATCAGATGAGTTTATGGGACTTTTACGGTGTCATGGACCTGAACTCTGAACACGGGACCAGTAATGAGAACCTCCCTCTCATCTTCTCCCTCTCCTCTTCTTTGCAGATTGGATCTCTCCACCATGGTCTGGGATGTGTAAGTACAGAGGGTTTAATCACTGTCCTATTCATAGGCAGAATGCTAGATATGTATACTGTATATATGAACTATAGATGACTAACACAGTCCATGTCTTGTAGATACTTGTGGTATTGGATTGCTTGAACTGAAAAACCCACAGAGAGGTCAACAGGATCCCCTCACTTTCTCCTGTAGGCAGTCAACAGATGCGTTGCTCGCTGGGTGGCAGTGAACTGCACTGTTTACCGAGTGTGGGTAGTCCATCACTGCCAGGGAACAGACCACACGAATGTCTCTGACACACACACACACACACACACACACACACACGCACACACACATACACAGAGGGTAGCTTTTAGAATGATTGGATCATGAGTCATGACGGTCTCAGGGGTGCTGAATAAATCGCAGAATAACAACCTCTATGACAAACCGCACAGTACGTTCACACATGTAGTATATATTTTCACATGGATCTGCGATGTTACGCATCATGTCCGCTGGCCATACGATCTCCACTCCCTCCAATTGATGAATATTGTTCTTGCTGTAGAAACGAGTCCTCTTCAAAATGGAGGTGTACCCGATGGTCTGGAGTAGTCCAGGCTGTAGGCCTATTAACAGCTCTTTTCACTCAGAGCAATTTGGCCTCTACACCCCCAGTAGATCCTAGTTAAAGGGAAGATCGCAGCTCCCTCTGGACTGGGGGTCAAGGTGTGACCTTTAGCCGTCGGTGGGCGTGCTGTTGTTGATGTTGTTGTTGTGCTGCCCTCTAGGTGCTGTCCCTTCCCCATCGCCGGCTGGTGTGCTACTGTCGGCTGTTTGAAGTGCCAGACCCCAATAAGATGCAGAAGCTGGGTCTGCATCAGCGTGAGATCTTCCTGTTCAACGACCTCCTGGTGGTACGTGTCTCTCCTCTCCTGGTCTACAGCCTGGCCTGGCTTTGCTAGCTCTGTTGCGCTCCTGGCTTTGCTGTTACCCCCATAAATCAGCTCGTTAACAAGACTAGAACAGATCAAAGGAATCTGGGGAGTGGAGAAGTAGCGACTAGATTGACATCAGCTCAATCTGTCCTCACACCTTTATCTGTGAATGTCACAGGTTACACTTTTTCAAATTGTTTGCTTCTCGGAATAATTGCTCTTCTGTGCGTCTGTGTGGGTGCAGGTAACAAAGATTTTCCAGAAGAAGAAGAACTCAGTGACCTACAGCTTTAGGCAGTCCTTCTCTCTGTACGGGATGCAGGTTCTACTGTTTGAGAACCAATGTAAGTAATGCAGAGCGCGTTTCTCAGTTCCTCAGTGCTAGCTCTGCATGAAGGGTCCATGTTTGAGAACTGTAGCGTGGAACTCTTCTCTCTGTTCCTCAGTGCTAGCCCTGCATGAAGGGTCTCTTAGAACTGTAGCGTGGAACTCTTCTCTCTGTTCCTCAGTGCTAGACCTTCATGTTTACACAGCACTCCAACGGGGATTACTTGGCTCAATAACACTTCTCACTAAAGTGGGAAGTGAAACGGATGGACTCTGACAATGTTTACACTCTCAGAACTTCAGACTTTCCAAACTCTTTTCAACTTGACTTTGATCAATGAGCCGAAGCGAATGTAAAGTTCTCCCTGTGTTTCCGATTGGCCCAGATTACCCGAATGGCATCAGGCTTACATCAGCCATACCAGGTGCGGACATCAAAGTCCTCATCAACTTTAATGCCCCCAACCCCCAAGACCGCAAGAAGTTCACCGACGACCTGCGGGAGTCCATCGCCGAGGTCCAGGAAATGGAGAAATACAGGATAGAGTGTGAGCAGACTTTTTTTCTCGTTCTCCCTCCTCTTTAAGCCACCTTGGGCTAGTTAAGCCAGTAAAGTCAAACAGGGCATGGTCCTCATAACTCACTCCCCATTCATGAGGAGGAATGTTTACAGAGTTCACAGAATCCCTATCAGTGGGAATCCCTATCAGTGGGAGATCTGTTTGTAGAAAGAGTTTTAGCTGAGAATTGCACCCGACATCAAACATCGAGAAGAACTCTCTAGGTAGCAGTGAGAGAATATGCAAAATGTTGTTCATTGACGATTCAGACATAAACATGAATTGATTTTGTGCCGTTTTGGTACTTGGAGTCATAAGCGTTATGACACGCACACACACGCACACACACACACACACACACACACACACACACACACACACACACCAGGGCTCTTGGCCTTACTCTCTGGGTGTGTGTGTGTGTGTGTGTGTGTTAATCCACAGCTGAGCTGGAGAAGCAGAAGGGCGTGGTGAGGCCCAGCATGTCCCAGAGCTCCGGGTTGAAGAAGGAGGCGGGCAACGGCCCTAACCGCGCCAGCCTGGACGACACCTTCGCCATGGGGGAGGGGCTGAAGAGGAGTGCCCTCAGCAGCTCGCTGCGCGACCTCTCCGAAGCAGGTAAACACCATCACAAGAGCTCCAGCCCCCCTCTGGGTCTGTCTCCCGCCTTCACCGAGGATAAGGGATCCGGCCATCACCAGGTTGCTTCATAACACCATACAACTATCTTAGATCTCTCCCCGTAAACTCAGATTTTTTTTTTTTTTTTACAGAATGATGTTTCAGTTTGTTAGGAGTACATTTGGATCACTTCCAGTGTAAAATACAGTCATGTTGAAATCTACAGGACCAAAGGGCCCTCTTTTAGAGATGTACGGTTTGCCTGAAATGGTGGCCCAGGAAAGATTCAATTTGTGTAAACAGATGGACTGAAGTATGGAAGACTTGACAGAGTGTTCTATGTAGCTGTCTCTTCACTTCTGAAGGGACCTGAAGGATGGCGCTCACCCCTTCACAGCGTACTTGAATCAAACTTGGTTTCTCTATCAACACATTGTTGTTTTAAACTTTTAATTGTCTCATTTTAATTCATATAATATCCCCAGCTAATATTCCTCAAAGCGTTTCATAATGAGCCTTGCTTATTACATGTTCAGTTATTCAGTCATAATCATTCACCTCAGACATTTTCTGTACTTCTGTGAAGCAACCCAATTGAATTTAATAAGAATGTACTGTATTCTCATATTTTGTGCAAATGCCAAGATTTGGTTCCAATTTCTATGTGAACAAACATTTCATCGTCATGAATAACAATGCCTATTGTCTAAGCATATTGGCTCCAACTAACATATTAGCTCCAACACTTGAACATCATTCATTCTGAGTCACAGTTCTGTTAAGTTATCATGATAACGTAATGAAATCCATTCAGGGACTCTTTCTGAGATTGGTGGATACAATTGCTCTATTCTAAATATGATTTTGTTTATCTCAATGGAGTACTTTCCAGGCTTAGTCAGTGTTGGAACAGGCTAGAGCCCAACAAGATGCTTCTGCCCTCCTGTTCCATGTTTTTGCATACTATGTTGAAACCCTAACTTTCTCAACGCAGGATGTGGCATGATAGCGGGCCCATTCCTGTGTATACAGTGTTTTGTTTTTGTTTTCTTGTTTGTTTCTTGTCATACTTCATCTCATGTGTACTTCCTGTTGTTCTCATGCTCATTGGGATTTCTCCTGCTCATGTGTGATAACTATATCCATCGGCTGAGTGTACCTAACATCGGCAAACTGCTCTGTTTGCCTCTCAGCCTCTCTATCTGCCTGTACATCCCATGTTACGGCCATTGTTACTGCTTTTGATGTTTCTCCTCCTGTCACTGGCCTCAGAGAGAGTCCCGTATGACAATCTACATCTTGTGACAACGTTTAACCCCTATTGTCACATCAGAACATGTTGGAAAACGTGTGTAGAGAGATAGCCTTTTCAGCTCTCAATAGTTGACCAATTAGTCCTCAAATTAAATTGCACTGTAAACATTCTCCATAGTCAAGAATTTAGTTAAGCATTTGAGAAAACCTACAATTAATACAGAAACATTTGACTTAGAATATTGATAGCCATTATGATGCAATCTAGAAGAAGCATTTACCCTTATGTAATTGGTTGGACCAACTTTTTCGCAGTAACTCCTGTCATAAGTCTGAGTCAAGCAGGAGCTAGAAAATAAATAACCCTACTACGCCACCCACAATACCCACCCAGCCGTCCCCTACACTCTACCTTGACCCTCTGCCCACAGTAGGACCATACTCACAACCCCTACACTGCCCCCTAGGGGATTGGAGGGCTGCCTAAACCTCTGTAGTTGATCCACGATTGCTGTCCATCTCTAATCTGTGGTATTGCATGTCTCGGGCAGGCAAGCGTGGGCGCCGCAGCAGTGCAGGATCACTAGACAGCAATATGGAAGTAAGTTGGAAGCAGCTGGTATCCAAGCTACTCTCTATGTGATGATGTGCACTGTCAAAACACACCGTTTATTTTTTGGTCTTGCTCCCTCTCTGCTTCATAGTACTCTCAGTTCATTTTATTTATTTATTTATTTATCATTTACTCTCCTCGGATGCCTTAACAACCTGCCTGCCTGGGTCAGTGTGCATGCGTGGGCTGCCTGCCTCTGATGCTGCCCCCTGTCTGGAAGAAAGAGAACTACCGTTTTGGTCATGTGGCCAGTTTGCCCCTTTTTTCTTGGGGGAGAAAAAAAAGCATGACTACTAACCACCCCTCTGTCCCCTCAAGCCCTCTGTCTCTACCACAGTTTACTATTCTTCTTCATCCAGCCATGTCCAGCACTTTGACTTTGCTTTGGGTTCCCTTAGGCAGGGCTGCCCGCGAGCTCTTCTGTACCGTACCTCCCAGTCTCCCACAGTTTGTTGTGGTAACCCTGTACTGTCCGGCCCATGCTACGAAGGTTAGCTTCAGGGAAACCGAGGCACTTCCGCGTGGCACCGACGGGAGCGTCCTCACACACGGGTTTAATAAGATGTGGATTTCATTCATCTTCATTCACCCCATTCCATTTTGTCCACGTGTTTGGTTGAAGTCTGGGACCCTGAACGATTTTACTCCACTTCCAAAGGTCTCTTTCCAGCTTTTAGATGAAGCATGTGCCAAAGAGAGAGCGTACGATTCCTTCAGGTTTGCGATAAGTCATGCCTTGGCTTGGACTTGGAACCAGAGCAGGGTGTGTGCGGGACTCTTGTGAAACGTGCCCTCCAGAGCTTCAGCACTGCTGCCTATTAGCGCTAACCTGCCGCGGTCAGTGGAATGCTATCCCGATGTGGATGGAGAGGTTGCCTGTCACTTCCTCTGCATGTGGACTCTCTGGCTCTGTTGATTTTAACAAGTTGCATGTGTGACTCTTGGCAGGTTTTGGAAGGTGTTCAACATTGACAGTGATTTAATATGAAAATTGTGTCATTTTTACACATGTCAATGTGTTAGCTACATTTCTATTCTCTTTTATACAGCTTAGGCCTACATACATTAAGACTGATATTTCATTTGTTCTGCAGACACAGACTCAAATTGATACAATTAAGACATCCTCCTCGTGGCAGTTGACCATTTAGAGTTGGAAATGCTGGTCTCTTCACTTCTTAGCTGATTTTGTCATTCATA
The DNA here is from genome assembly GCF_949987555.1 of Borostomias antarcticus. Taxonomy (NCBI): domain Eukaryota; kingdom Metazoa; phylum Chordata; class Actinopteri; order Stomiiformes; family Stomiidae; genus Borostomias; species Borostomias antarcticus. Next base: position 22,627,599 of record NC_140244.1, on the reverse strand, counting down.
GTCTGTGTATCTGTCCACCATCCTAAGATCAACTTGTTTTTTTGTTGTTGTTTTTTTGCATGCACTGTGACATTTTGCTTCTTGCCGTTTACCTTGACTATCCAGGTTATGAGAACCGCCTCCTTGAGTGGTCCAGTGTGTTAGGCCAAACACCCATAGTGCAGTAGGGGGGTTTTAGCGCAGTGTGTGGGGTGTTCCATCACAGGCACTGACAGAGCCACTGTCATGTCCCTCTCTCCCGCAGGGGTCCATCATTAGCAGCCCTCACACCCGGCGAAGAGCCACGGCGCCTCGCGAGGGCCCGCCCCGCGGCCACCCCGCCGCTGCCCCCAACCCGTCCATCATCGGGTCCCTCTTCAGCGGCAAGCGGGGCAAGCCGTCGTCACAGAGCCACCCTCCCCTCCCCGCGCCCGGCCACCCCACCCTCATCTCCCACAAGCCCCACCCGGCCAACCTGCACCACACGGCGCAGGCCGTCCACTCGGCGCCACCGCCGCCGCTCCACGGCGTCCACTCCCCGTACTGCCAGCAGGTCCAGCAGAACCCGCCCCCCTACCACCACCACCACCACTACCACCCTCCGCCTCACACGCAGTACCACCAGCACCCGGGCTACGCCGCGCACGCGCCTCACGGCCACCACGCCCAGCACTCCCACCACGCCACGCACTCCCAGCATGCACCTCACCACCACGGTCAGCAGCAGGGCTCGGCGCCCGGCGGGCCCAAACCCAAACACAGCGGCATCAGCACGGTGGTGTGACCTCTCCCTCACAGACAGAAAGAAGAGAGAGAGAGAGAGGAAAGGAGACTTGAGGGAGGGACAGTTGCTTACACCAAAGGGACAGACGGTAAGAGTCTGTGGCCTGTCCACTGTGTTCTACTGCTGCTGTGCTGGGGGCGGACCCCCCCCTGCACCCACCCATTATACCTGTTGGAAACAAGACTGCAATCTTCCACACTGGGCCTAGGCTCGCCGCTCGGAGCACAGCCCCCCCCTCCGTCAGGGCCTCAGGGGAGCGCTTCGAACAGGAAGACGCTCTCCACAAACTCCCACACGCACACGCACGCAACACGGCAGCGGGGGATGAGGGGGAGTCCTCTCGGACCGCCCTCCGCCTCCGCCTCCACCCTTCCGACAGCCCGTCTTCCTTCGCGTAACCAGGAGGAGAGACCAACCGGGCGAGGCCTGAGAGAGGAGACCAGCCGGTCTTTCTGTCAGCGCGGCATCTTATATTACACACCGTCTATCTGATGAGGCTTACTTTCAACACCCGCTTTCTTAGGTTTGCGAACCCCACCCTCGTTTTTAAGAATGCTATTTGTTGTTGGCTTTTGAGGAATCCATGTAGTGAACATGCTAGGCGTAACCATTCCACACTAACTAGACCGAAGGACAGGCTGACAGAGTAGCCAGTCTCAATCGTAGTAGTTCTAGTGCTCTATTTACCATAGTAACAGCTTTATGTGTTGTCTCCTTGCTCTCATAAATAAATGTGCCAATTACTAATGCATAACCTATTTAGTCAAGACTTCATGTACAGTATACGGTGCGTTAAGTACTTTGTAAGATTATACTTACAACCATTATTATTATCATTGAAAATGAATTTTATCAGTATTATACTGACTCTATGGTAACAGGAGGATAAATCTGAAAGGGAGAGAACCCACCTTCAGTCTGGCCAATAATAATCTATTCCAGAGTTTGTTGCTTTTTAAAAGGCGTATGGTGAGACTCTGGAATGCAGCTGGGGCATATGGATCTGCTAGCACCAGAGCAGGGCTGACATGGAGGAAACCCCTGAATGGTTGTTTCCTGTCATGACAGTCCACTTGCATGTTGCTTGATATGCTGGCTGGGTGAATGGATCTCTCTGTGACTGCTGAAGCTTGTATGAAGGGAGGGGGAGGTGCTGTAGTCTGCGGTCACTTCACAGTGAGGAAGGGTTCAATTGTAGTGTTTTGTTGAACTCTTGACCCGTTTCTGAGTTGCATCCTTTCTAGACTTACAGCTGGTCCTCACAGTGCTCTGTATTTTCAGGTCTGGTTTAAAGACCTTCTGCAGTACACACATCTATGTGCCATCCATATATGCAACAGCTGCATTCTTGACTCTACCAAATCAAACAGTAGGCTAATACGTTTAGTAGGCTAAAACTTTACTTTTGAGTCATTTATTATAAATCTTTGTTTTATTTTACAGAACCTGACCAGGTGTGTGACTTACAGTCAGCTCTTAAGTAAATAGAGAAGTATATTTGTTTTTCATCTTTTTATCACGTGCAATATCTCCGTACTGATTTTGTACATCCGGAGCAAGCAATGGGTCCCTCCCGTTTTTTTCTTTGTTTTCATGTTGTGTCATTATTTATTTATTCGTTTTTGACCCCTGTCGTTCTTTTCAGTGGCTTAATGTGTGACTGTACTCATGAGAAGAACAGCCCCAGAGTTCAGTGGAATGTCTAAGAAGTGATTTTGCATGTGATGTTATTGATGTGAGGCTATCCTCGGCACATTGTATAACAAATCAGTGTTACCATAGCGAGTCAAAGTGCAATCATATTCAGAAATGCAGACTTGTACTGCAAATGTGGTTCTGTTATCATGTTGTCCAGGAAGAGATTCAGGGGAAAAATATCTTTTTCTTCATTTCAGAATATATAAATACTTACACAGTTCACAGTGGATAAAAGGAATGTGTGTATATATTTTAATAAAGGAATATGCTTCCCTCTGGGCAGAACAGAAATATTTTGCTGGATAAGCACATAAAAGAACGTTTCACTTTTCAGGAAATGCAGATATAATATACAGCATAGAAATGCAAACAGAACAAAGGAAATGGGTATATGTAAAGAATAATAACTTTCTACATTCTACAAATAAGAGTCTATTATAGCGTGAAAATTAGTGAAAGTCAATTGTTTGTCCCAATATCAGGGTGTAAATGTATTTTAACATTCACTAAGAAAACCATAAGTCAGACTTACACTAATTTCTGCTCATGTTAGACAAATGCTATTATAACAAATAAGGACATTCTGACAGATGAATATATCTAATCTGGAACATCGAATGTGTCTTTCTATTGATTTCATATTTCTTTTATAACTGATTTTTTTTCGGCCAATGTAAAGATGAAGTGTATAGGTTTATGTTGAAATACAGTATGTTGTTGTGCTTCAAATGTCCACCGTCATCTACGTAGTGTGAGAAGATACCCCCACAATGCACTGCATGGGTCCGACGCATCCTGTCTCCTTTTCACTGTGAGCTGACCTGGAAAATCAGCCTGTAAAGTTTTGACCTCCTTTTGGCTTAGATTGATTTTGATGATCTTCTGATGTTGACCTTCTCTTGCTGTTTCATGTTAAGCTGATTGTTGTTGGAGCTGAGCAGCATGCATCTCATCTACGTAGCCATTTGTATGAAGAACAGGCATAAACATGGCTGCGCCCCCGGCAGTTAGCGGAGGGCTGTCGTGTAAATAGGAGACTGGGTTTCTTGGAAGGAGGGTTTATCTCTACGAAGACAAGAAGGGACCAAGAGAGAGAGTAAAGAAACTGTACATAGTGTTTATATGATCGTTTCTCTATACTGGTATCAGCCGTCTGGATCAGGGTGTACGCCCATGAGGAGTCCTGATTATGAACATATCGCTTGTCTCTCTGCCTCCAACTGTAGTGAACTGTCATACAAGGTGGATTTCAAAAGACAGACTGTTATAACGTTCACTGCCTCTTACATCCACTCACTCAAACATAGACACACACACATATTCATCCCATGCTGCAAGCTGTTCTGTTAGGCGCGAGACACAAGAAAAGGGAATAACAAGAGTGGCCTCATTTCAATGTGCATTCTGTTTGTACAGTGAGTAGTGAGTCAGTAAGTTTATTGTAAAACTTCAACTGTGACAATGTTGAGAACGCAAAATAAACAAATATATGACTTATGGTATTCACCTGGTTGTCTTAATTTGATTTACCATAATGTGCACGTTTGTGTTTTAGCTTCATATAATGGTCTTGATTGAGGACAAGGCCTATAGGATCTGACGGCCATCTTGGCTAATACCTTTGAGTCTATAACATCTCCACTAGAGCAGGGGTTCCCAAACTATCCAGAGCCCCCCTAATTTACACCTGATGGAATTTGGGCCCCTTTGCTCTAGAGGTAGGCTATGCACAGAATCATTGACGTCGCTATGAAATTGTATTATTACACCCCCTTGTGGCGAAGTGGCATTCTGTATACTGCAAATGTGTGTTAAGGCCATTGTTGGTGATGGCTACAATATTAGGTCGGTCGCTGTGAAAACATAAAAATCACCTACAATGGCCCTGATTGAAGGCCCTAATATGCCGATGTAGAATCCTACATGTAGATAGGTACATAAGAGGATATCATACATGGTCATATGTAGGCTACACGATAGCAGTGCCACACAGTAGTGTAATCTTGACTGAAGACATGAGTAGACCTACTATAACAGAAAATATTCTGAAACTTCAGTTTTGACATCAGTGGCGGATAATAAATAGGTACACTGTGTGTCTGCAGATGAAGAAGTGGTTATACTCCGTACTCTCCTTGGCTACACTACTGGTGCCACGTAAAAACTCATCCATAGGCCTCTACCACAACCTTCGGTAGATAACTGCTTATCTTCTCCTAACAGGGGTGGTTTTCTGAGGTCACATGACCACAAACCTTGCTAGTTTGGCGGTTCCTGTATACTACCTAACATTGGTGTTATGTAAGGGCTGTAAGGACCGTACGTCTGGAAGTACCCTGCTGAAGACCTGTGGATGATGACGGAGACCCTGCTGAAGACCTGTGGATGATGACGGAGACCCTGCTGAAGACCTGTGGATGATGACGGAGACCCTGCTGAAGACCTGTGGATGATGATGGATTGACAGAGCCAATGTAAGGCAAGGATGAGTGGAACTACATGCGTTACTTTCCATGTTGGCTTGATACTGAGAGGTGGGTGTTAACACTGGCTTAACACTAAGAGGTAAGCCTCGAATACGCCGTGTTAGGCTTACCAATTTCCCAAGGAAACACATAAAGGAAGCATAAACCATTAGCCTAAGTATGGTTACACTGTTCTTGGGCTGTATACCTGTGTAACAGCAATTACAACACATTTTCTTGAAATGTAAACACTAGTGTTCAGGTTGTCTTTTTGTTTTTAATGCTTATTAGTGTAACTCTCATTGTGATACATACTGAACACCAGTGGTATTTGGTATACAAAAGTGTTCAGGATTGTGATACATCTTCCTTCAGGATGCTCTCTGGTTCAGGGCTAGCCATCCTCTTCCTCCTGCTGGCTACGTCCAATGAACAGCCTGCCCCCGAGGCCTGCCACTGTTCAGCAATCCAGTCTGCAGGGCTCCAGGTCAACTGCGGCTCCCTCGGCCTCAAGGAGGTGCCTCCTCTACCCGCAGACACGACTGAGCTCCACCTCCAGAACAACCAGCTCACCACGGTGCCCCCGGGGCACTTTGACAGTCTGGGTGGCCTGAGGAGGGTCACCCTGTCTGGGAACCCCTTCCACTGTGACTGCGGGATCCAGTACCTGAGGGCGTGGCTGCGGAAGAACAAAGACATCGTGTCCGGGGTGCCCACCTGCGCCAGCCCCAGCGCCGTGGCGGACACGGCCATCGCTGCTCTCAGCGACGCCCACTTCTCCTCATGCGGCCAGCGCATGTGTGCCGAAGGACCGTACAACAGCCTGGTGGGGCTGATGGTCTGTGGCCTCATCAGCCTGCTTCTGTGGGGGCTGAGACTGGCCAAACGCTCCGCCTTCATTCTGGACATTAGTGAAAGACACACAGGCGTGGAGGCAGAGTCCCCGCGCTCGCTCAGACTCAAAACCAGGAAGACGCTCTAGTGAAGCAGGTCAGAGGGAACACTGAGAACCTTACAACCTGGACATTTTAACTGGAGATCCCTGATCAACATGGAGTTTCTGCCGCAGGTACTGGACACCTTGCCAAGGTGTGGTTAGGGATTACAGCCTGGCATGGCTGGTGAAGGAGTATGTTCATTTCAAAGAACTAGTATATGTCGCTGTTTCTGGAATTTTAACAGTTTAGTGGACCACTATGGGGTCATCCATGCTTTGGAACAGTTAACATGATTCTTAGTTGTTATTTTGTTGTTGCCTAGATTATTGTTTCTCAGTTTTGTTGTCTCTAATAAAATGGTAAAAGATGGTATACGTAATAAGAAAATACCACAAACAGTTCACACCCAGGCTTTATTTTGCAATGTAATTATTTGTGTGGATGTAAAGGATTATGCTCATTCTAAGCAATATTGACTTCTCCAAAAACATGACATATTAACTGAAATACATAGTAATCAACCAATGAAAAAATAGCTTTTGCCTTTCATATAAATATAAATGGCTAGTTACAGTCTTTACTTATGCACTCAAAATGTATGCATACAACAAGAATGAAACATTAACAGCTAGGGTTTACAAACCCGGCAAGATATGGTAACATTAAATGACAATGAATAATTTTGTTCTGTGCAAATGCAGGTTCAATGGTTACATACATAGATAGACATAATGTATACAGCACTTTGGAAGGACCATACCACACCCTAAATAAGAAATGGGTGTTCTCTCAGTGCAATATTCAATCTAATGAAATTCATGCATAGAAGTAACAAGTAAAATACATAATGATCAAAAGGAAAACAAATATGGTCACCTTTAGAACTTAATGTAAACCATACAGTATGAATAAGATGGACCAGTAACTTATATTTGTAATAAATATAGATGACTGCACAATCTGTACTAACCGTTTAAAACATTGTAACACTCCTAACAAAATAAGGCATTCATTAAAAGCAATCTGCCATGGCTTAAAAGCAGGTAGTTGTGCTAAACTTGAATTGATAAAGAACCTTTATACTGTAAAACAACATAACTGTTCAGTCTCAGCCGTCGAGAGGTTTACAATGTTATGATAAAAAACAAAAAAAAGAACTCAATGAAGTTCCTTCAATGCCCTGACATGTTGGAAAACCACACTGGCCACAGTAACTCAATGAAAGTGGTCTTTCCCTGTGAGGAACTCCCCCCACTAATACTACTCTTCTTGCCGCCCCCCTCTCCCAACACGCCTCATCTGGGGCTACTGAGGCATGAGCCCCTCCTGCTCAAAGATGAGCTCCACGGCGTCGGCCACGTCCTGCACGATGTGGCTGGGCTCCACCAGCCCCGGGTCGAAGCGGAAGTCGCGATGCCCGTGGAACACGGTCTCCTTAATGCACTGGCTGGCGCCGGCGAGCGCCTCTGTGTGGGGGTTGTACACCCCCGTGCACACCAGGACGGACTTGCAGGAGGTGGCGGACGGGGGCGCCAGCTCGCTCTCCCAGGCGTTGTACGCCGCCTCCTCCTCGGGCAGGGCTGCGCTGGAGCCCGTGGCGGCCGCCATCTTGGCTACGGCTTTAGACTTCTTCCTGGCCGTCCGCTCCTCCAGGTAGCGATTGTAGAGGTTGGCGCCGTAGATGTCGGTCATGAGGTTGTCTCTGTGGACCGGAGAGGATGATGGAGGGAGGAGTAGGAGGAAAAGGAAACAGTCACGCCAATACATACATCACAGCATTATCGTTCTCATTATGCATTAATCCATTCATTAGCTTTGAAAACGTTCTTCACTAACAGGCTAGCTGTTAAACCCACCCTCTCAATACCATCATGCTGCTTGGGAATGGCCTCAACTCATGTAACGCAACGTCCAACCTACCCAATAGCGTAGAGGGAGGTGATGGGTAGTCTCCACTGGCTCTCCTCAGCCTGGCGTCTGATCAGGTACTCTGCAAAGTGGTAGGTCAGTTCACTGGGCTTCCCCATCAGGGCCTCGTACTTCACCTCTTTACCTGTGATCTTCTTATAGATGTTCTCTAAGCACACCATGAACGTCCCATGACCAAACCTGCATTCAAGACAACAGAGACACAAAAAAAGAACCCTGACATGAGTAAGCAGGACCATTCATCCAACAGCCAAGTCAGTCAAACTGTATTAGACGGACGTTTGGTTTGACGGTATGAATGAATCCGACGGTGAAAGGAAACGTCCTCTCGCTTCGATTGTTCCTTTCAAACGATTTCTATGACGGCGTTGAGCCCATTGTTTGGTTACCGTGGAGACTGGGCCTCGGCCATCCACATGAGGTCCATGTTGCAGGCCAGCACGGGGATGTGGTGCAGGTTCTGGGACCGATGGGCGCTGCTCAGGTTCCCGTCGGTCAGCAGGACGTCGATGATCAGCTGCAGGTGAGTCTCCCATCGAATGGGCTCGCCGAAAAGAATCACAGCTGTAGCAGGAAAGGAATTAAAGGATAAATCCTGATTAACCAGCATATCTCTGAATTAAAAAAGATATATATATATACTTAATCACAACCAAGCAGACAGGTGTCGACTGACGTGCTTACCTTCTACTTTTGGAAGGTTGGCAATTGGAGTGGACTAAAAGGAATAGAGTAGTGTTTTGTATTGTTGTATTACAATAAATGTTCACCTGTTCCATTTTTTAATTTAATTTAAGGTAAATTCAATGTGCTACTCCTCCTCTGAAACTCACCGGCAGTTTAGGCCGCCTGTTGTGGTCCACCATGTCCAGCAGAGGGAAGGCCTCTCTCAGCATGTCAATCCCAACCACTTTCTGAAAGCCCAGGCTTAGTGGTTCATGTTAAGGATATTCAAGTCATGTGATAATGTCAGTCATTACAGTCATCATGAAGTTCATCATAAGAGATATCACAGCGTAAAGGGATACTTTTTGGCGATGTCAAGGACCGGCCCTTGTCCCGACACGAGAACACACTTCTCTTGGTACTTCTTGAACATCCTCAGTGGACTGTGGGACATCATGACCTGGTCCTGGGTGATCTGACAACACACAGAATCAAACTCATCAGTCATGTAGTTTAAGGCTCAACACTGTAGATGAGATCTGTGTGATCACATGAGAGAAACCTACAGGCACTCCCAGGATGTGAGAGAGCTGGTCCGCTTTAGTTTGTCGGAGACAGTTCCCTGCGTTCGTGACGAACACAACCGGTACCACAAATTGTCCCTGAGAGTTCACCAGTTTTTGGAACGCTTTTTTTGCGGCAGGGATGGGCGTTTTTCCTCGAACGAGCACACCATCGATGTCGAACAGCAGGCCAAAGCCTGGCTGTGGCTGTGGACAAGAAAGAAGTGACCAGTGACAATCAAAAAGAGAAACTTTCATGTTATTTTCTGCATATGCTGTTACAATTTATTAAGAGCAATGACAAATAATTATACTAAAATGATAATTAGTTATTAGGATTAACATTGGGAAATGTATGGTAACTAGCCTATACAACAAACAATGTATAATAATCAACCATCCCCAAGTCTATTCATGGCAAAAAGGGATTACCCTGTGAGTCACGCTTATAAGATGTATTCACCAATTCAAAGGGCACGTTTCCACATTATTAAGGTAGATGGTGATGCAGCAAAAAGGTCTGCAATATTGATGACTAGGTGGCAGCTACCTGATGAGCATCATTGGGGCAACAAGCATCTGGACTTGAAATAAACATGGTGGATAACTTGATTTGGGGCCACTGCTTGTATGCACAATGATCTGAAAGCCATACTTTATTCAACTCAGAACCGATCGGTGAAAATTTGCTCCCTAAAGATTTGTTGTCCTCGTTTGACGGTGGTCAAATGTGATATAGCAACATTTCTGAAGATCACCGATTAATGAAATGTTCATTTCCTAATACGGAAATCTTCCATTAACAGTGTATCGGTTCAATTGACACAAGGTAAGGCAACAATGTATCAACTGACAGAGGAATCCACAGCTGTAGTTCGAATCGTACCTTGCTATCTGACACGGTTCCGCAAAACCCGCACTGAGAACCGGCAAATCCAGCCTTTTGTCTGGCTAGTCGGTTACTCAGGGTAAAAAGACCCCGGTAAAAAGGCAGGAGTCCCTTCATCTCCTTTTTTGCTATACCGGGGTATCGGAAAAATACAAAATAAACTTTAAAACAAAGAGCCCCAGATAAAGGAGCCGGCTGTGCCTGAGCCGTTTGGTCGGACTTGTTTTTCGTCCTTTTTTTTCCACCCCATCAATTTTCTCTCTGGGAAAGGCTAGATGACGACATATGAGCAGTGGGAGGTTCTTCTCAGAAGGGGGTGGGAGATCGTGACTGCACTGCAGCTGCTGCGCCCGCTGCCATTTTGAACATCAGGTGGACACTGCAATACCGCGCGAGGACATATCTTGCCTAGCCTACTTAACATGCATGCTTGTCTGTTGTATCGGTTATATTTTTGGATGTTCTGTATATCCAAGTAATTAATTAATATAAAGTCAAATGGAGTCATGGACGGATGCAGTATGGATCCTATCATTTTATCCCTGCAATCTTTAGAAAAGACAGGCGTACGTTGACCACCAGAGCTGAAGCACAAGACGAGTATCTTTACACAATCGAGCTAAATTTACCCTCCAAGTGCCACCAGAGGGGAATCTGAACCAATAGGTTAGAGGTGATGTTTGGCACAACTTGCTGATTTTTAGGATACAACTAATTGGACGAAAAGCACACCAACTCGTTCTTTCATTGATTGTTCGAGGAACAGTGAATGTGAACTTCAGACACAGAAACACAGGAGGCTAGAGGACGTTAAGACCAATCAGGACAATGTTGGTAGCTATATCGAGAGATTCAAAGACATGACAAGCTCCACCCCGTGCTCCTCCAGCTTTATTGACAGTTTAAAATTACATTTCTATGAACTATGTTGCATTTTCCTTCCGACTTATAAACTGAGTACAAGCAAATGGTATTTTTACAGTAGTCTAAGTGATATTGTACAAAAATAACATTTGATTTCTGAAAACATTCTCCATTCCCAAATGACTGCTAATTCTGCTGATCCGATGCCATTTCTTGATGCTAATTTCCTCCAAGGCAGAAGTTAACAAATTGTTTTCAGTTAACATCTACCTTGGACTAATTACAGATACTCCTTTAAATTGTAAACAGATTACCTTTTTTTTTTTTTTTTTTCAAATAAAAGAACTTAAGATTCTTTTAATTCCTCCAAAATTGTACTTCTTTATCAATATAACATGTAGCTTATGTTATCGCCCACTTAGCTGCTTGTAGGGCCCAGATGCATCATGGTGTGAACTGCTCTCTTGGCCAACTCTATGTAATCCCACTAAAACAAACCAAAATAGCCATACATGGAAGTTCAGGTTTCCATTTACTCCCTTCTTACTGCTCATTTTACTGAGACTCGCTTCCACAAGCCCAGAGGTCTGATAGATCCCATAGATTTAGTCCCATTAATTCATCTCTGATCACCAGTGGCTTGGAAAGGGGGTTCTTTAACAAAGCATTATACATTAACACCACTACCAAACTAAACAAACATTTTTGTATTGAATGCATAAAGATTTTTCACCCCTTTCCTCATATAACGTGTCGAGAGGCTCACTGGCCTGGGACTAGCCTCTGTCTGCCAACCTTTGGCCAGTGAAGAGGATTCAGAGAAAATAATACAACCAACCATCAATCCGAAAAAAGGAGGGGCAACAAAGGGCACTGATTATGCGGTGGCTTCAATGGGGCATTCTTTTGCCAGGTGGCCGGTCTTGCCACAGTTGTAGCAGTTGATATCATTGGATTTGCTGCAGTGCACAGCAACATGACCAGTCTCTCCACACCTGGGGGGGAGCGAGAAGAGAGAGAACTTGTTTAGATGTCTGTCCGTCAGACCAAGCGACAGCTAGTCTCGGAGCCAGACTCTACGGGAGAGTCTGGACTTCAGGCGCTTAGAATTTGTAAAAGGAAGTTCTTAAAATAAATAATAATAATAATAAAATAATAAAAACTCATCACTTCTGGTCCGGACTGTCTACTACTCTCTACGGAATTTTGACAGGATATGCGCCCCCTTTATTTTTTTTTATTTTTTTACAAACTTCGTTCAACAATTTCTGCATCTGAATACCAGACGTAGTTGACAGTCTGGGCCGGAAGTCGACTCATCTGGCTCGCGAGACTAAGCAACAGCTGACCCCAGGGCACAAGAACAGCTGAGGATACTTCTTTTTTTTTTTTTTTTTTACCAGCAGTTCTTACAAAAGTTCATCAGACCGACACACAATTTATTTTATTTTTTTACTTAACATTTCCATGCATGCAAAGGTTACCATCATGTCTGTTAAATAACCTGGAGGTAATGGGCCATTAAAGCTTACCTGTAACATTTGACTTTATCACAGACTTTCTGGATGTGGCCAAAGCCACCGCAAGAGTAGCACTTCTGCTCGTTGGCATGGTCACAGTCGCGGGCCACGTGGCCGGACTTGCCACAGGTGTAGCACGCCTGGTCCCTCTCCTTCTTAGGCTCCTTACAGTCCCGAGAGATGTGGCCCGTCCTATGGCAGTTGTAGCACGCTAAAGGGCAGGAGAATTAAAGGCATAATCTTAAAACTCTAAACATCCGTATTCATCATGTCTGTATTTTCAGGTTTGTGCATGACCACGGTCTTGTGAAGACAGACCCTTGGCATGTGCTTAGCCCTACCACGTTCGTGTCACTGAGGGTAATGAGATGGCTGTTACATTGTAGTTGTTGGCATTAAACCAATTGCATGTTTCACTGTCTGAATGTCTTGCATGTCACATTCTCACCATCTTCGCTCTGTTCACAGTCCCGAGCCATGTGGCCTTGCTCTCCACACCGGTAGCAGATCTGGTCTGTTAAAACATTAATGGGAAAATAGATTTCACAGTCTAGTTGCCATTCAATTAAGATTGAAATTGTGACATATGTATTTGACCCAACAGAAAAGGTATGGCACTGTGTAATATCTTGCAACTCCTTGGACCTACACACCCTTACTTGATATACGTTTTACAGTTTAGTGTTCATAAGGAAGGGGTAGGGCCCCGAAAAAACATCTAGTACCCTTTCCACGCCCGCGGCCCCTGCCACGCCCACGTCCAGCATTAGGACAGTTCTTGAACCAATGTCCAGAACGGCCACATCCAAAGCAGTCCCCGGCGCCACTGTTGTTCATGTCCATTATCTATGGACAAATGGGGAAGAATTAAAGTGATCTTTAACAGGGAAGAAGCATTGTGTTCAGAGTTAAATATCATGGGCGAGACACAGTTGGGCTGATCTAATCAAAAAAGCATTACCCAATCAGTAGTTTTAGACACCAATTGAATGTTAACTGACACTTAACTGACAACTATGGAGTGTCAATCTTAAAGAAGGAACTAGTCCATCAAGTCAAAATCAACTAATGAGTTACCAGCACGAGTAATCGGATGTACACTATGGGAGTATAAAGCTACTCATCTACAAAGGATCGAACTACTCAAGCTACAATTCACTTTACTGGCTACGGCTAGGCAAGTTAATTTTCTATTCTACATTGCCTTTGTAAATAGCCCGACAAACACTAGCTACTTCTAACTTACACAAACTTCCCAGTGAAATCATCATGGCGCTTCTCCTCTGTCCAAACTTCCCAAAAGTGTTTGCTGACGGTGCCAAAGACAGCAAGTCAGGTAAACATGTTGCCAGATTAATAAATAACCAAGCAGCTAACGTTAGCCATCTACGCTAACGTTACCTAATGATGGTTGCAAGCTAGCATGCTAAGTGAATGGCACACCGCAACATATTGAGCTACCAGGCTAGCAGCAATCATAGCAATTCAGTAAGTTAGCTGCCGTAAGCGGGCCAACTTTGTCTCAACCCTTATTGTATTTAAATGGACTTAAGTTAGCTAGTCAAGCTACCTCTGCAAACCGAGACTCGAGAAAGACGAGATAACAGCTGGCAAGTTAGGCTACTAAAAATATCACCAGCTAACGTTAGTTAACCAAGATCGCAACTAAGACACGGTCGCATGTGGGCTAAACAAGGCCCGTCTCTAGCGTGGCTAGTAAGCTAGCGGTGCAACACATGTGTCATGTCTAGACACAAGTTCCTCCTCGTCGTGGACCGCCGTCCTTCTCTTTACGTAACGCAGGTGAGACGACCCGGGCTATACTTCCTGAATTCCGTTCCATTCATAAAAATGAAAATAATTGGTTGCTATTTCGAAAAGACAAAATGTTCGCGCAGGCTTTTTGGCCCGGTCACGTTGAGGCAGCGGTACAGCTGCTCTACCAACCCAACAGTTAGGTTAGCTAGCAAGCTACGGGCTAGCAAGCTACGGGCTAGCAAGCTACGGGCTAGCAGGCTACGGGCTAGCAAGCTACGGGCTAGCTCACAGTGGAAGTACCTACAGGCCGCGTGGACGGCCATTCAAAGTCTGCAATTTAGTTATGTCATCAACCTCTTTTACACTTAACATTCGTAAGTAGTGTATTATATGACTTATTTGTGGACATCATTTTCACCGGTTTCTTTTCAAATACATATGAATATGGGATGTTCCCGAATCCCGCGCAGATAACGTTAGCTAGCTACAAGGCCACAAACCAGACCCGTTCACTGGCATCAGCGAAATCCTAAAAACATTGAAGCCACAAGTTTCGGGTGGCTTTTACACGCTAGGAAATGACTTTAATAATAGCTCTGTGCAATCTTCAGCAGTTTTAACACAGTCATCGCTTACCTTAGTTAGCTACCTAGCTACCGTTAAGTGATTCTTTGCTGTTTACGCCTCCTCTCTCCGCAGCACATGCGGTGTGAACACGAGTTTCAGAATCAGGAGGAGTGTCGTTCACATTCACTCTACCCAGTAAAAGCCAACGCACCATTTGCGCACGCCCTGTTTCTACGGCCTATGCTACTCGAGAGAATCCGGACACCGCCTCCGTGTCTGGGCGAATCGGTGAACAAGAATGCAAACATATCCCGCCTCACTCAACCACTACAACAGTAGACTCGAGCACAGCACTTTGTGGATTTTCAGAACCAGAATCAGAACCAGATTTATTGCCAAATAGGTTGCGCATGTTTATACATAAGGTCTGTTGGTGCATAACAGTAAACAAAGGACAAAACAGGACAGTGCAGAAATAACGAAATAGCAATAAGTAGGCTACTATACAATGCAATGTACAATAATGTAAAAAATAAAACAGTGTCAATGGGGTTTTGGCTGGAGTTTGTGACGAGGGTGGGAGGGATCAGCCACAATCTTTCCTGCCCACTCAGGGCCTGGAGACAAGCAGGTCCTGGAGGGATGGCAAGAGTCAGCCAATCACCTTCTCCGCAGAGCGGATGATATACTGCAGTCTGTTCATGTCAATGGCAGTGGCAGCAGCGTACCAGATGGTGATGGAGGACTCCAGGAGGAGGTGAGGATGGACTCGATGACGGCGGCCAGGTTGAACTTCTTCAACTGCGTCAGGAACTGCTGTGCCTTCTTGGTGAGGGAGCTGATGTTTGGCTTCCACTTGAGGTCCTGGGTGATGATGGAGCCCAGGAAGCGGAAGGACCCCACAGTGTCGACTGGGGAGTCCCCCAAGCTGATGAGGCTAGGGTGGGGCTGAGTCCACAACCATCTCCACTGTCTCTAGAGCGTTGAGCTCCAGATTATTTTGGCCGCAGCAGGAGGACCTCAGTTGGTCAATCTCCCACTTGTAGGTGGACTCATCCTCACCAGAGATGAGCCCAATGAAGATGGTGTCATCAGCAAACTCCAGCAGCTTGACTGACTGATGACTGGAGGTGCAGCTGTTTGTATGCAGGGAGAAGAGTAGAGAGGAATGGACACAGCCTCGAAGGGAACCAGGACTGATGGTCCAGGAGTCAGAGACGTGTTTCCTCAGCTCCACGTGCTGCTTCCTGTCAGACAGGAAGTCGGTGATCCACTTGCAGGTGGAGTCAGGCACGTGCAGCTGAGAGAGCTTTTCCTGCAGCAGAGCCAGGAGGATGGTATTAAAGTAGGAGCTGAAGTCCTGGTGTAGGTTCCTGCAGAATCAAGGTGCTGGAGGATGAAGTAGAGGGCCATGTTCACTGCATCATCCACAGACCTGTTGGCTCTATAGGTGAACTGTAGGGTGTCAGGAGTGGGTCAGTGATGGTTTTGAGGCGGAAGAGTACAAGGCGCTCAAAAGACTTCATTACCACAGAGGTCAGGGCGACGTGTGTGTAGTCAGTAAGACCTACGATCCTTGTTTTTTGGAGGACGGGGGATGATGGTAGAGGTCTTGAAGCAAGCTGGAACACGGCATGTCTCCAGTGAGGTGTTACATTTGTGAACATTGGAGACAGCTGATCGGCACGGTGCTTCAGGATGGTGGGAGGGACTGGTCCAGCTACATTGCGGGGATTTTATTAACGTCCCTCTCCAGGATGAGAAGAGTTGTCATTATTTCAAATTTCAAATTTTATTCACACACACAAGTCATATCATCATCATAATCATTCACATCATCGTCATCATCAATTGTAGCAATCAGCAGCAGCAGCGATTGTCATTAGTAATAAGTCTATGATTGTGTGTGTGCCAGGTCTCCCAGGAAGCTATTTAAAGCTTGTGAAGGGAGCCTGAGCATGGAAGATGTGCAGCGTAATGGTAGAGGGGGAGGGGCCTGGGAGGTGGGCAGTTGTGGAGAGGCCCGGGCGCGAGATTACTTTTCGGGTTTAGGGTTAAGGTTAGGGTTAGGGTTAGGGTTAGGTGTAGGGTGAGGGGTTAGGGTTAGGGTTAGGGGTTAGGGTTAGGGTTAGGTTCTTCCTTAACCCTAAACTCAATGGTGTTATCGCTAAACTGGGTTGCGAAACTTGTAGACGCGGCCCGGGCCCCTGCTGAAGTGGGGGAGGAGACTGGGGGTCCGGAGCTGTTGGATGGAGTCACAGGTGATGGTGTCAGGACTATCCCATGATGTCTTTCAGATCGACACTTGAACTCATTCAGGTCACTGACCAGGCACACGTCGTTAGTGGGGTGGGGGGGGCTTTAGGTTTATAGCTGGTGATCTGTCTGAGGCCCTTCCAGAGGCCAGGAGTTGTTTTCTGAGAACCGCTGTTGAAGTTTCTCAATGCCGTCGTTAAGCCTCTCTCACCGCCTCGCTAAACTTGTATTTGGCCTCTTTAAACCGGTCCCTGTCCCCACAAGCTTCCTCTTTTTCCATCCTTAGTTGTCTGAGTTTGGCTGTGAACCAGGGTTTGTCATTGTATTAGCTAACCTTGATGCGTATGGGTATTCTCACAGAAGCTCACAGAAGCTGATGTATGTCATCACAGTAGCAGTGTACTCATACAGGCGGTTGGAATAAAAATAATCATCTGCTCCAATAAAAATTAAAAACAAACAGTGCAATGCATTTTGATGTTCAATCAGCACTTGTCTTCTGTCAGCCTGGATGTCATCCTCACAAATTAGATGAGTCTGTCTTCCGTGATTAAAAAAAGTCAGATTAGGTAAATCCACAAAGCACCAACTGTCTCTATCATCTACTGGTCACACTTTTCAAACCCCTGAGCTAACTAAAACAAAATGGAAGGGCCTGTATAAATATGTTGCCTTTTAAAAATGCATATTCATTAGTTTATCCCATAGGATTGAAAATCACATTTAATCATGAATTCAGTTTCATTAATACACATCTATTGCTGTGTTTTTGTCAGCACATTGTTGACTGACAAGTCCTTTCAATGTAGTCATTAAAATAGTCCTCACTTCATAAGAACAGAAATTCTGACTAGGTCTAAGATGGTGATCCAAAGTAACCCCTTTCTCCCCACACATAGAGATTGCATCATATTTGGACACCAGATCAGTGTGATTCGGAAGCATAGAGGACACCAGATCAGACCATAACCATCTCAGCTAACTGCCCTGAGTGCTCGCGCTCAGATCAATAAGTGGGAAAGATGCAATCATCCTGGTCTTAAGGTGGTTTGTAAAGCAAAGGGGAATAGGCCTACAATTTCTGAGTCTGATTATTGGTCACTGAGACATTCTATTGAATTGATGACAGCATCAATTTGCTAATTTGCATCAAATTAGTTTGATGCAGACCAATATGAATACTTGATACAATATAGTACTTCTAGACAGATTCTACAGTGTGATGGGGAGACAGCAAGCCTCGTGAAATACCTTAAGACTCCAGTGACAAAGCCCTGCCCTCTTCTGCTCTATACTGTGCAGGCACAGGGTTCGCATGTATATATGTATGTGTTTCCTGGCATCTGCATTAATGAAGATTTCTACAAGCAGTTGCTGTCATTGAGATTTCAATTGGGAAGTAACATTAGGGTAGAACAATTGAGAGGGTTTGACAGGAGCATGATAGCTATTGTATAATGCCCAGGGCATCTGGATAAGGATGTCTTCCACTTTATATCATCAGCAAAGGCTCGCACCATCCAGAAGAGGGGCCTGTGATGTTGGTGAGGAGCACAAGCTGTCTGGCTCTCGTCCCTCCACTCCAGCCTGTCTCAGTGGTAGGACCTCTGAGTTTCCACCGTCATCATCTTTGGGCTCCTAAAAAAAATCTACGCCTGGGATACTCCGGACATGATGGACACATGGTAAGTGACAGGTTCAAGAAGGGTTCAAATATTGCTCCTTTAGGGCCCTCAAAGTAGCCTATTTGGATTCTGTGCGACATGAACTTATGAGGGGGTGATGCAGTGATGTTCATTTGCCGTGTGAAATCCAGTGGCATTTGTGTAGATATTCTTATCCTAGGTCTCACGGAGATTCCTCAATTGACAATTACAGTCTTAACTTAACAATGACATTACACAGAGAAGCAAAAACGAAACCACACATAGGCTAGCACTGCACACTTTCACCAGATGATGGTGCACGTGTGATTCTTGTGATCCTGCCTATTCTAGAGTGAGATAATATAGCCTAATTGTTTTTGGAAACTCTATCCACAGGCTATATACGTCATCATATTGGGCCATAGCCTACAATTTATAGAAATCATAGCCTAGCATCAGTGAATAATTGTTAGGTTAGGCCACATGCAGTCTGCTAATATTACGTGAATCGCAGTCACCTTCTCTTGCGTTAGCCTGTAGTTTTTTATTATGAACTGTTTTTTTGTTTGGTTTTTAACAGTCACGAGCATTAGGCCTATTCAACGACAAAATATAAAAGTGAAGTGGGTGGGCTCAGTTGCGTTCTCCTGCGCAGTGTGTAGCCTATGGTTGCAATTCGTATTATGACCGAGGTCCTGTTTCAATCACTGGCGTCAGACAGGCGCAAGGCAAGAACTCAAGCCCTTTCACCTTCTCTGCATATCGTAAATATCGGTTGGAATGCGAACAGAACTTTACAACTTTGAAGAGTTTTGATGTTCGATCATCCCAACATCTGAGTGTTGCCTACTTCATAGCCTGGGACTTTGGGAAGGTCCACCGCTATGCCTGTATTCTTTTTTTCATAATAGCTCAAATTGAACTGACTTTTTTGTATACACCATTGATCTTCATGACATAGGCCACATTGTTGCATAGAAATGCTTAGATAGGCCTACACGTGTTGATACATTGTTGCATTTCCACATTTTACTTTGATCATTGGCTTTTTTTCTGAATGCGTTGCAAATATGATGATGTCATCGACTCTACTTTTCCTCAAGTTATGGCGGAGCTGAAGTTTTCTAACTTGTCTTGGTAAGTCCTCTAATAGTGCAACCTATTAAATTAACGTTTGTCAATTGTATATATCGGACCAACAGATGACTGCTTATGCTATCATCATAGTTTGTTGGACCTGTTTTTGAATGATAAGGGAAAACGTCGTGACGTTCTATTGATGTTGGAATTCGGATCGTAAGGAAAGGGCCTGAATAGCAACTGTAAGATTCCACACAGCGTGGCATTGTTTACAGTAACTTTCTAATCTCGAAATGAAAGAACTGTAGTGTTGGAAATAGAGATTCATCAGCAGAAATCATCCATTTTCAAATGCACGTTTGTGTCGGATATTTCATAGCCTAAGCCCATATCGAAAGGTGAATGGCCTTTCGGTGCTGCTTCAATAGGCTATTGATCATGTTTTGATCTTTGAGTCATTTTGTGGATGATCAGATCGAGTTAGGATTGGTAGGATTTGCCCAATTACAGATTCAAGCAAACGTTGCCTATTGTATTCAAATCAGGCCCAGGCGTTTAGAAGGCAGGTGTCTTCCCCTAAACAAACCTGAGTAGGCTATCTACATCCAGTAGATCTTTTTTGCTGAAGACAAGCATTTGCCCTCTTCTCCTCTAGTCGGAATGAACATTATAACTGTTACAAATCCTTCATAGTGTCGTCTGGGTATTGCTTTTCAGCGAACTATGCTGATAAGTTAATAGTAGATGCAAAAGTATACTTATGTACAATATTATGTTGAACATGGTTGCTCTTGGATGGATCTCAGCCAACCAATTTATTTTGAACACAACTTCTTGTCTCTGGGCATGGTGGCCACAGCACTTAAGAACAGAACACGTACATCATTACTGAGAATGCTTTGCTTTTGTTGTGCCATATGGGTTTAAAGTTAACCACTAACTTCAGTAAATGATCTCAGCTACTTTAACTGTTTGTTTGTGTAAAACATATCTGCTGTTTCAGAGAGAGAGAGACAGAGAAAGAGAAAGGGAAAGGGAGAGACAGAAGGAGAGTGCCAGACTTGTATGGGTTCTTGTGCATTGTGTTTGTATTAGAAACTAAACCAAAATGGGAGTAAACTCTAGGCCCAGACGTCTGTGAGAGGGCTTGCACACTTTAATGAGTTTTATGACTGAGATATTCTGTTCTGAATATCAGGTTGAAAATCTGGACAGAATTGTGCTTCACAATGCATTGCTTGACAAAGGACCGTTCCTGTTTTGAATGCCGATTCATTTAAATTCATTTGCTTTCAAGGGAATGTGGATGGTGCTTAGTGCTCATCTTTACGCACATCCCAGTTAAACTGAAATGTCCCTAAGTCTTTGAAGAACCCCCCAGGACAGGACTGTCCATCAGTACAGACAAATGGGTGTGTAGAAAACCCACACCAGCCTTCTGTGGCCTGAGAGATTCGTGGTCTGGCCGGATAAGGTTGTTGCCCTCACTCCTCGTCTTGCCTGGGTTCCTACCCCCCTGCTACACTGAGTGGGCTTGTTATGAACATCTTTTTTTTTTTGCTTTAGATAGTTATGGGTGAGGTAAAACATGCACAAGGTTCAGCTAGGCTTCTCTCTGACCGCACAGGCTCAGACCGTTAAATTGGATTGGTCAAGAGAGAGAGCAGGTTGGGTTTTGTAACCATTGAGTTGTACACACACACACACACACACACACACACACACACACACACACACACACACACACACACACACACACACACACACACACACACACACACACACACACAGCATTTTCATCAGTGATGATGATAGAGGTGGGTGTCAGCATTATGTACAGAGTGATGTTCCACCCCCCCCTCTCTCTCTCTCTCTCTCTCTTGCAGACCATTGAGAGCACTCTTGCCTACCCACCCCTGCTAAATGGAGCACCTCCAGGGAGCGTGGAAGAGCCTGAACAACGGCCTGGGGATGAAGGACTCGGTGTTCGAGGGGCCGTGCCTCTCGCCCACCATGGTCCAGGGCTTCCCGTACCAGCGCCGCTCCTCGGACGACGGCAAGGCGCCCGACCCCAAGGCGAGCAGCACCATCCGCGTCTACCTCCCCAACCAGCAGCGCACCGTGGTGAGTCCGCCGGGCCGGCCGTAGAACCGGCTTAGCTAGCCGCCGCCACGGCTCGAAGGCGGCCTCAAATAGCGCGAGAGTTATGACATGGCTTTGGGTCTTCTGATATCCCCCCCCCCCACCCCCCCCTCCCCGCGCCCCGCCCCACCCCAGGTGAACGTGAGGCCAGGTATGACCCTGCACAGCTGCCTGATCAAAGCCCTGATAGTCCGGGGGCTGCAGCCAGAGTGCTGCGCCGTCTTCAGGCTGCACCCGGGACAGAGGAGGTGAGGGCCGGCTTCACGCACAGGCTCATGGGAATTCTGCTGCCCAGCAGGTCCACCTAACGTACCTGCCTGGGTTATGTGCTCTAATGGATTGTGCTTGTCCTCACGACAGTAAGAAGTCCCGCATGGACTGGAATACCGACTCTACCTCGCTCATCGGGGAAGAACTGCTGGTGGAAGTTTTAGATCACGTACCCTTGACGACGCACAACTTTGTGAGTACACCGAGTTATTCTACAGCATTTTATTCAACAACAATCGAATGCAAGTGGCTCTGCCTGGAAATTAAACGAATGCTCCATTACCTCTTAGGTCCGGAAAACTTTTCTGAAGTTGGCGTTTTGCGACATTTGCCAGAAGTTCCTTTTGAACGGTTTCCGTTGCCAAACATGCGGCTACAAATTCCATGAGCATTGCAGCACCAAAGTACCTACCATGTGTGTAGACTGGAGCAACATCCGACAACTCCTGTAAGGCTTTTCTACTGTGCACCAAAAGTATCTACTGTATGGAGACCCAACTGTCTTCATTGTTCAGTAATAACTTTTACAGTACAGCATTCACATCATGTTATAGTATAGTTGTGTAACTTATTTGTAGTTGCATAGTAGTGCCAGTGAATGGATTGACTGAATACTGCATTGGAGTAATATTAGATGTTATTTATATAACATGACATGGTGGACCCACTCCATTGTGCTTCACAGACGATCATGTTATGATTTATTATGTGATGTCAGTCTCTGTGGATCTGTGATTCCTGTGCTTGAGGACTTCCCATCTCTCTCACCCGTAGCTTTGCATACCTGCATGCGAGATCTGACGTTTTATAGTCTTTACCCTGTTATTCTTTTAAGGCAAATGGCTGTTCACACACACACACACACACACACACACACACAAACACACACACACACACACACACACACACACACACACACAAATACTGCTGGTTTGTCTCTCTTTAGGCTGTTCCCAACCCCAGGTGAAAGTGGCGGCCCGTCTCTTCCCCCCCTGACGTCTAGGAGAATGAGAGAGTCCCTGTCCCGCCCCCCCAGCAGCAGGTAAGGCCCCGCCCCCTCCTCTTCACCTGAACGCCGACCGCCGACACTGACCTCTGTTCAGACGCCTCCCACTGAACACTCCGAGCAACAGCGGGCAGAGAGTCACGGACACACAGCTGGGTCCCTCAGCCCCTCATGTACAGAATGGGGAGCGGTAGAGGTTTCAGTACTGTTGTAGTAGAACGGGATGAAGTGGGGCGGAGTTAGGAGGGCATACTTTGGCTTGCGGGATGAGGGCGGGATGAAGTGGGGGCGGAGTTAGGAGGGCATAATTTGGCTTGCTGAGGTAACAGTGACCAGTGTTACGTGAGGTCACGTTGATTGGCCGCAGTAGCCGAACGTGGAAAAGCACCTTAACCCTTCACCTTGAATTGAATTAGTTCCTGTTTTTGGTTACGTTTTCAGATTTCTTGGAGGCTTACCAGGCCGAGGGACTGATGTAACTATAGGGGTGAAAAGAGCCTGTTGTTTCAGGAGCACTTAAAGTAGTTAAAAAGCTCTCTGATAGCTGCCAAATTAGCTCTCACACACAGTATCAAATTGTTCCGTGCAGAGCAATCTCAATTGCTCTTTGGAAACTTGGTTCTGTACTGCCAAAAAAGGGATTTGTATTCATGAAGTGCAATACTTGGTTCAGAGTGTGGTGTAATGTGAGCTCTGTGACCTTACGTCACTCAAATGCTTTTATGCTATTGGATTCAGACATGTCCATCTTATAGGACAAATAATACATTTATGCTGTTTATTAGATTGGATTATTCTGATATGACAACAATTCTGTGTGGACTGTTTGGTTTTTGCAAACTTTGGCTGGTGAGCTTGGCTAAAACTGAGAGTGAGATAGTTCTCCACCCAACCAAGGGAGGGTCAGTGACAGAGTTGAAAACATAACACAAAAATAAACAAGCAACTATTATGGTATAAAACTCCCATGCTGGTTGGGATTTGTGTGTATGGTTATGAATAGAAAATCATATATGAATGCTATACAAAATGCTCATTAAATGTGAGTCAAAATCAAAAGTTGTAGTGACCTGAAAAGACCATTATTCAGTTGACTGTCACTTCCTCTTTACACAGTTAGTTCAAGAAATAAGAGGTGTCAAGCTGACACTGCCTGAAGCAGCTTAACTGTTTCACACCAAGGCTGTGTTTGGGTGGATACAATGATACAAAATGGCAGAAATGAAAGTGAAAAGCTACTACCCACCCCGCCCCTGTGAGACTGATTTGAAGAACTTAGAACTGGCTTTGTACGTGTGCAGCGTTGGGTGTTGCTCTGCTGTGTTCCTGGTTTTCCCCTTATCAACTTGTCCTCCCCTCCCCAGCACCCTCCATCGTTACTCCATACCTCACGCCTTCAACTACACCACCGCCTACTCGCCCGCAGGGGGCGCTCTGTCCCAGAGGCAGCGCTCCACCTCCACGCCCAACGTCCACATGGTCAGCACCACCCTGCCCGTCGACAGCAGCACGATCGAGGTAACGACACACCGGGCGGGCCCCCCCCCCGGGCGCTCCCGGAGGTCCGGGCGGCCTGTCTTTAAATAACCCTTCTCTGAGAGCGATCTGGCCTCCCCTCCTCCCCACCGAGCATTCCAGCCATGCTCCGCTTGCACTCCCCTGTAGCGTCTATCCTCTCGGTATTAAGTAATGCACCTGGAATGGGTTCAGCTGGGTTTAGCGTGTCTCCCCCGCGTTTTCTTTCTGTGTTCTTTTGTATGACGTCCACCCATCTGCTCCTGCTTTCCTCCTGTTTTTTTCTCGTACGTCTCCGTACGCAGGTGGGAATATAACCGAGCAGGGTTAGAAACGGCATGCTGTGTGAGGTATTCCCACCTGAAGGTAGCTCTTCGCACGAAAACTCCCCACTGTAGCTCTAGTCTCTCCTCTCTTACCTTCCTTCCTCCTCTCTTTCTCCCCCTCCCTCCCCCTCCTCCTCCTCCTCCTCCGGTCTTCCCTGCCCTGCGCTCTCCTGGTGGGGAGTAGCTAGACTGCCTGAACGCCTCACCTAGCTCCTGGTGCAGGAGGTTCTGGCTGAAGAGGAAAGTAGGTATTGTCCACTTCCCCCACGCGTTTGAGGCGCCGCCAGAGAGCCCAGACAAGGTCAGGAAGTCCGAGTGCTGTGTTCAAACCAACATGGAATGACCCGGAAGCACCTATCAACATACTCTCACAGTTGCTCCTCCCACTGGACCCTATCAATCTATTGAATAGATAATTGATATCTGACAAAATCTGACAGCACTTATTTTGTGTGTTTTTTTCTTCCCAGGATGCAATGCGTGGTCAAGACTCAGGTACGTTTTTTTTTTTTCTTTTTTTTTACATTATTGGATCCGGCAGCCTGAATCCTGCATTTACCACGACCACAGCACATTCTGACCGCTGCGCCCAGCTGGTGAAAGTGACGTTCCGCTCTGTTCCCTCGTTAGCGGGGAGCTCCCCCAGCCAGAGCCCGACCGGCTGGTCCCAGTCCAAACCCCCCGCGCCCGCCCAGCGAGAGAGGGCCCCGTCCTTCAACACTCAGGAGAAAAACAAAATCGTAAGTGGTACGACTGTAGGGTGAGGGCCACCAGGGTTCTCTATTTATCAAGATGAAGCTCGGGGCCCTGTCAATATCGTTGTTTGTGCTTGAATGCTGGACGCTCTCTCTTCTAAAGACCTGAGGTGACCGGGCCTTTGCGGCGGCTGCCCCTAGGCTCTGGAACAACTTGCCCCTCCACATCAGATCCGCCCAGACCCTCAATGTTTATAAATCCTTATTGAAGACCCACTTTTTTCGCCTGGCCTTCAATTCTAGTTGAGCATGACTCCCAGGCTAGTGTGTGTATTGTTGTATTTGTGTGTATTGTTGTGTATGCGTGTATGGTTGTGTCTTTGTTATTTATTTCTCACTTACCTGTACAGCACTTTGGTCGATTTAAGTCGTTTTAAATGTGCTTTATAAATAAAGTTTGAGTTGAGTTCTGCGTGTGCGGTCCGTGATGCTGACCGTGATGCTGACCCCTCCAGAGACCAAGGGACAAGCGGGACTCCAGCTACTACTGGGAGATTGAGGCCAGTGAGGTCGTCCTACACTCCCGGATCGGCTCTGGTTCCTTCGGGACTGTACACAAAGGGAAATGGCACGGTGAGCATGGAGACTCATATAATACTGTACACACACAATCCTTACATAATCGGAAGTGTATCTGTAGTCTTTAGGCCGCTTCTCCGCTATCGAAGCACAAAGAACTGAGCTGTTGACTCGGGTGTGCTGCTGCACAGGTAAGATTGGGAAGTTGCAAAGGTTGTTGCGTAACGTGACCGGTTTGTTTTGTCTGTTACAGGCGATGTGGCTGTGAAGATTCTAAAGGTGGTTGACCCCACGCCAGAGCAGTTCCAGGCCTTCAGGAACGAGGTGGCGGTCCTGAGGTAAGACCGGAGTTCAGCGGCCTCTCCCTCCGCGTCTCCACCGCAGATGAATTCTCGGTGGAACCCGTTCGTATCAAAGCCGTTATCTCATCTTCGCTGGTTTCCTCTCCCGCTGGCCTCGTCGGCTACAGGAAGACGCGACACGTCAACATCCTGTTGTTCATGGGCTACATGACGAAGGACAACCTGGCCATCGTGACCCAGTGGTGCGACGGCAGCAGCCTGTACAAGCACCTGCATGTCCAGGAGACCAACCTGCAGATGTTCCAGCTCATCGACATCGCCAGGCAGACCGCTCAGGGCATGGAGTGAGTCCACCGTCGTTCACGTTCAAACGGTCAACAGGAACGCTAGCGCCTACACTACTATAATCAATGTAGACTGAAACATGGAGATAATTCTGAACATGTGTCCTTTTTCAGCTATTTGCACGCCAAGAACATCATCCACCGTGACATGAAGTCAAACAGTATCCTTCATGACCCATAGAGCAATATATACTTTGTCATGCGAGAAATTGAGTACTGCTTAGACAGACATACCTACTGTACGTGAGGCCAGATATGGGAGCGGTCCATTGTTAGCCCAGCTCTGCTTCCGTGACGGCAGCACAGATATCTTCCTGCACGAGGGCCTGACGGTGAAGATCGGGGACTTTGGTCTGGCCACGGTCAAGGCCAGGTGGAGCGGCTCTCACCAGGTGGAGCAGCCGTCAGGGTCCATCCTGTGGATGGTCAGTACTGGTCATACTAAAACTAAACTTAACTGGTCATACTAAAGTCCTCGGCATGTACCGTGTTTCGTGTTCGCTCCAGGAATTGCCATTCCACTTGTTTTGAGTTGAATTGTTTCCTGTCCCATTCCCCTTCCTGTCCGGGGCTCCAGGCGCCTGAGGTGGTCAGGATGCAGGACAACAACCCGTACAGTTTCCAGTCCGACGTCTACTCCTACGGCATCGTCCTGTACGAGCTGATGACCGGAGAGTTGCCCTACTCCCAGATAACCAATAGAGACCAGGTAAACTGCAGCGTTTTGTCGTCTCCCAGCAGGACCTATCGCCACGTCGTGTCCCTCCGTGTCCCTCCGTGTCCCTCCGTGTCCAACTTCAGCTAGAGCTTTGGGAGGGGAACCAGACTCAGACACCTGACCTGTGTTTCCCGGTTCTGAGTGTGTGAGCGCTTTGTGCAGTGGCCAGAGAGGGGCAGAGGGGTTCTGGGTTATTGGGTTGGTGGGGGGTTTGGTTCGGGGGGCTTTGTGCTGGTGGTGGGTCCAGTTCTGGCCCGGCAACGGTCACCCTGGAGCCACTGGTCTAAGTTTAGCCCTAGTAATTCAATTCTTGTGTGTGTGGCTTTGATTGTGCGTGCGTGCGTGCGTGCTGTGGGTGTGGTTGGGTGTGTGTGTGGCTTTGATTGTGCGTGTGTGTGTTTACTTCCAGACCAGACCATGTCTCCTTGTTTAGTTAGTGTTCAGGCATCGCTCCGACCACCATCCATCATCGTGTCTGGGTGCCGAGGTGTGATCTATGCAGATGCGCTGGTCACTACTACGACCACTGGCAGCTTTCACTAGGATTGACCACCCCCCCCCCCTGGCCTGATGAAGTGCCTGTCTGAGCTGGACGGTGATGGACGGTGCTCCCGGCAGTGCCGGCCGGCGGGAAGGTGGCCAGGGGGGTCAGGGTGGCTGCCTCTGTCTGTCTGTAGGGGGCCTCGATCCACCGGCGGTCTGTCACGCCCTTGTCTCTCTGTGTCCCCTCCCAGATCATCTTCATGGTGGGCCGGGGCTACCTGTCTCCAGACCTGAGTAAGCTGTATAAGAGCTGCCCCAAGGCCATGAAGAGGCTGGTGGCCGACTGCATCAAGAAGACCAAGGAGGAGCGGCCTCTGTTCCCCCAGGTGAAGCGCCGCACCGGGGCGAGTAGATCCACACGGACGCACAGGGATCGGGCTAAGCTAATAACTGTCCCCTCTCTCTCTCTCTCTCTCTCTCTCTCTCACTCCCCATCTCACCCCTCTCTCTTCCTCTCTCTCTCTCTCTCTCTCGCCCCTCTCTCTTCCTCTCTCTCTCCCCATCTCTCCCCTCTCTCTCTTTCTCTCTCTCCCCTCTCCCTCTCTCTCTCCCTCTCTCTCTCTCTCCCTCTCTCTCTCTCTCTCTCTCTCTCTACCTCCGTTTTCGACCAGATCCTGTCGTCCATCGAGCTGCTGCAGCACTCGCTCCCCAAAATCAACCGTAGTGCCTCGGAGCCCTCCCTGCACAGAGCCTCTCACACGGAGGACATCAACGCTTGCACTCTGACCTCCAGCCGGCTGCCCGTGTTCTAGCTCCGCCTCTCCCGCCCCTGGACGCCCGCGCGGCCGCAGTGTGGCGGAGCGAGCCCTCTGACTGTGACCGGACGAGAGGGGCCGGGCAGCGTGGGACTTTTAATCGCCAACTGATCTCCACCCGTGGAGGATATGATGTAAAACACGAGTTCTAGAGTCTCCGTGGGGTCGGTGTGAAGCCCGTGGTCAGCGGTGCAGGAATGAATGGCCGTGACGGCGTCCGCCGCAGGCCATGAGGTCTCCGTGGGGGTTGATGGGTAATAATGCAGGTAGTGAAATATGTAAATAGCGAGGAAGTCAACATGCCTAGAGAGACGTTGAAGGAAACTTTTTCAGAGAGGAGTGAGAAGTACTGTATCTCTTCCCTCCTGAGATGTGAGGCACACCCTTCTCTCTTGCTCCCCCCTCCCCCCCCCCCCCCCCCCTCTCTCTCTCTCTTTCTCTCTCGCGCTCTTGACTGCCCTGGTTCCTGATGAAGAGGACCCCCAAAGCGTAACCCTGCCTGCCCGAAACAAGCCTAAACCATGACCCTGCACAAGCCTCACCCCCCAGGATTATCAACAAACAAGGCGGTGCGATGCCGTTCACTCGTTGCACAGCAGTGTTTGATTGTACGTTGTCTTCATCAGATCGACGTAGAGATATGAAATGATTATCATCGTCTTCATTTTCATGTGATGCCTTTTTTCTTTTATTTTTCTCCATTCTAGAAAAAATATAGCCGTCAGCCATCAGCATGAGTGATTGAGGAAAAAATGTTTTAATTTGCACATTTTAACAAAAGCGATGGCTATGTTACTTACTAAGATTGGTTCATGGCTTTGAGTGCTGTGATCAGTAGCCTAACAACCCATACAGCCTGAGCAGTCTTTGTGGTCGGCTAGCCATGGTGAGCTGGATATCAGGCAGTTGTCTTTAATATTTAAGAATGATTTGAAATCAAGTTAGTATTCGTCTGCCATATCTCTTTCAGGAGGTTAAAACATTTTATTGAAAACCTGTCGAGAATGTTGTTTCCTCCATGTTGTTTTAATACAATTAAGTTAAACTCCATAACTGACAAGATTGTGGCGCTTCCCTCTGTGCTTTCCATCAGGTGAGATCTCGAGAATGTGCGAGACTTGGTGGCTCGGTGTGATGTTAGCTGTGGGGTAGCAGTGTGGTGCAACCATTGCAACAGTTGACCTGCACCAGCCTTGCTACAGGGCCTATCCCAGAATTGGGCAATGTCAGTACGTATGCCACGGCCAATAGCACGTCCACTGGAACAACTGCCAACCAACCAGTGAAGGACACACGGCAGAGTATTATATTAAGATATTGCGATGGCTACGCTGTTTTTGTTCTTGGGTCATTTGACCCAACATCAAGGATGATGATGTGAGGTAGACCTAAGCGTTTTGTAATGCCCCCCCCCCATCTCGCCCTCCGGTAATTTCATCGAATCACGCAGGTCTCAAAAAACCCACACTGCAGAGGGAAAAATAACACTGGCGTCATCGAAAGTGGAGAAACACAAAACCAGAACCATCTGCTGATCGCTTGCCTACTATTTCTGAGTGCATTTTCTATCTTTGTGGTTTAATTCTGTTCTCTGGCTGCCAGTAAAGACACCTCAGAATGAGTAACCAGCATCAATACAACACAGAGGTAGATCCCTGACAGACGAAGGGCGCCACCTGGTGGATCTACAGTAGTGTGACCGTGTTGAGTTCAGCCTGCTTGGACATCACTGTCACTGTGCATCATACACTCACGCTCAGAACATCATAATCTCATCCATCGTATACCCGTACATGCACAACCTCCTCCACACATGGCATGGTATTGTAGACGTGACTTGCAGGGACATGTTTGCAGGGAGACAGGAACAGCAGTGGCCATGGTGAGGGACAGTAGCTCGCGGGTATGAACAGAGACGGTGGTGGCCGGGGGACGGGCAGATCCCTGGAGCTGATGTCCTTCCTCAGGATGATCTCTTTGGATGTCTCCCTCAGCACAGATGGCCTACAGGTCAAGGGTCAGCTAGCTCTATACTGGCTGTGTGGTTCAATCCAATTGTGCCTGGGATCACAGTGCCTGAACAAACCAACAAACACACTCTTGAAGGAACGATGCATGCCTTTGGGATCCAATCATTCTCAGGTGCAAAATCGAACGGGGTAATGACACTGTGCCATGTCAGGGACAAATCATGTAGAATGTGTTGTCGCCTACAGAAGTGTGGAAAACATACAGGGGGGGGTATTGCGTAACAGAGGGAAGTTGTCGTGTTGCATAACCTCCACCAGATGGAAACAGTGAACTGCAAGGAGGATACTGGCATCATTGCATTGATCCTGAACCAGAAATGTGTTTTGCCATGTTGAAGCAGATGATAATAGATGGCACAAGAAAGTATTTGTCTAGAACGTGACGTATTTTTAGTACATGCAAGATGGGTAAGAGATGCAGGCATGAACTATACTGAGTACAGCTGACGGAAAAGCAATGCGTGCATGTACATATTCTATCCATTATAAAGACAATATCAAAATGTTCGCACTCATCCCCTCTTGGTCACAACAGTTTCCCCTTGGGGATTAATAAAGTACATATCTATCTATCTATATCCATCCACCCACCCACTCCCCTCCCTCCCTCCCTCCCTCCCTTGGGGATTAATAAAGTTATCTATTTCTCTCTCTCTCTTTCTCTCTCTCTCTCTCTGTCTCTCTCTCTCTCTCTAGTGGAGAAGCTCCCATTCTGAGCGTTGCTGGTGGCGACGTCTAGTACAGGTCGCTCATGATCTCCTTCAGCAGGGGGTGCAGACACATCTCCTGCTCCGTCTTCTTCAGGAGGTGGATGAGGCGCACGTGGTCGGCCACCAGCGGCCGCAGGTCCGTCACCCTCTGCAGGAGCTTGGCGAAGAGCTGCGGGCAGTCAGGGTGCAGGGTCTTCAGCTGCAGCTCCAGCGCCTGCAGCAGCGTGTCCTGGAGGTCCTCGATGGGCCTCACGTCCACCAGGCCCGGACGGTCTTCACACCCACAGAGGGAGGGAGGGGGGGGGGGAGTTGTCACGTTATCAAGGTTTTTGCACTTTTACTTTAGCACTGGTTAAGCTCTTAGGTGCTTAGAAAGGAGATGCATTCATCTTTTCTAGCAAATGGTAGTTACCTTGACTACCTACGTTGAAAGCACTTATTGTAAATCACTTTGGATAAAAGTGTCTGCTAAATGGCTAATGTAACAATGTCAAGGCCAAAGGAAGCCTTGACGTATAACAATGGTTCACCAATGCCTTATCATATCACCATGAGAATTCAAGACATGTAAGCAATATCTTTTGAGTATATTCATAATTAGACAAGTATCTAACATATTCTAATCTACCAGAGAAACTGATGGGAATATTGACCTCCACAGAGAAGGATTACAGCGAGGAAGAGTGCAATGTCATTTTCATCCAGCTCCAGCATGTTGAACTTCACAGCAAACTCAAACTTGGGCTCCATCATCTGGCAGAAGGGCCTGCGCAGGCTCTTGAAGAACTCGCGGGTGAGGAAGATCTGCCCGTAGGCGAACAGCGTGCCATCTTTGTTCATGAGCGGCGCCAGCATAATCATCATGACCTCGATCGCCCCGTACTTCAGCAGGGTCACCTGGTCGTTCATGTCCAGCTCGGTGAAGCCCGGGATGCTCTTGGCGAACTCGGTGAGCTCGCGCACAGCCTCGGCCGAGCGGAACTGCACCCTGCGGAAGAAGGAGAGCTCCAGCTCCCTGGGCGGCTCCCGGGAGCAGAGGGCAGGGGGCGGGGCTGCGCTGGTCTGCTCGGGCCCCTGCTGATCCACCACCAGCAGCTGTTTGCAGGTGAGATAGTCCTGGCCCGCCATCAGGGTCTTCATGTCATGGATGACAAAAGGCTGAAATGAAAGGGGTTTGATTACACTTTCTGGAAATGGTGCACAGAGAGCACAGACCTCCGCCCCTGAATGCATTCTGTGGCCATGTGCCAAAATGTAATGGGTTTTAATTTGAGCCATGCTCCACCCCTCCACCGAGTTTCACGAAAAGCGGTCTAGTAGTTTTAGCATAAACCTGGTGTAAATAATGAATGGGGGTGAATGGCCGGCCGTGTTTGGGTGGCTTGTGAACCCGGCTCATGATTCGGATCTGCTCCAAAATGTAATGGGTTCTAACTTGGCCCCTCCACCGAGTTTCATGAAAATCAAAATCCAAAAACATCCTCTCGCTCTGCTCTGATGGAAATCAAAATGGAATACAAAATTTCCGACTTTTGGATCACTTTCCTGAGAGTGTGTATCGCACTCTGATTTGGGAACAGACAATATGTCTAAAATAAAAATGTCTGTCTATTGAATATTTTCTCTTTGAGTTGTCTCACAACCACAAAACTGTAGTTTCCTGCTGTACTAGTTCCTACTGTATACGTCTGATGCTTGACAGCGTGTGAACAAGGGACTGTAATGGGGTCATAGTAACAAAAACCTCGAGGACAGTCGTGCATGGAGACCGGTGAGGATGCGGTCCTTACTGTGTAGCCGTGGGCTTTCCCAGAGAGGATGGCCCGGGCCTTGCTCTTGGTCAAGGGGAAGTGTTTGTGGTAGGAGGTGAGCAGGAGCTTGGCCAGGGCCCTCAAGTCTGCTGACTCAGGGCTGCTGGGCTCCACCTCCAGGTGCTCCGCCAGCAGCTTCTGCTTCTGCCCCTGGGGCATACGGCCAAACCGGATGGCTGGGGGATGAAACGGAGAGGCCGGAGTGGTTGGAGCAACAAACACATTAGTAACCTTTGACTGTATGAGTGAGCATTCCTGCTGTGATTGCGTAATGAATACAGTAGCCCTACAACATGGACCTTTTATTTCTCCTTGTTGAATCTCAGACTGGAATTACAAGCCATGTGATCTGTACTAATTAATTTCTCATTTAACTATTCAAATTATCAAATGATTGTAGCCCATTACAAAAGAGCAGCATTCCACCACAACAGATGTTGAGCCACAAGGTCACATTTACTTGTACCATCTTACTGTATGGCTGTTTGCTATTCCTCTAAAAAAGAAGTTTCAAGCCCGAGTTCTAACCTTACATACAGTAACCTGTAAGGAAATTGTTCTGACTAAATATTGATTCGTGTTGGACATGCTCCCCCCAAAAAATGCCACTTACCATCATGTGACATGCCCACTAGTAAACATTTCTGAAAGCGACAGTACTGGCACTTATTGCGAGTCTTCCTGTGAATGCGACAGTGCAGGTCACATGGTTCATACATCAGTTTCAACCGTACGGTTCTACTGAAGAACCCCTGAAGGGTAGACAGAGAACACATTTAACAACAATCTCATTTATTAGAGGCCTTTAGTAAGCTCTTTGATCATCTTTGTTTGTAATTGTACCCCTTCTATAACAAAAGACTCAATTCTGAAGTCAAGGACATGTTTCATAATTGCATCCATTTTGGAAACTTTAAAATATACAGGGAACGGCTTAGTACCACTCAACGATATGTTGATAGTCCTACCTTGCAGCCCTCACAGGCATGGACACCGTAGTGGAAGCCAGAGGCCTTGTCCCCACACACCCTGCAGGCGAGGGCCCGCTGGTGGCTGGATGTGTGTGTGGCAGCGGGGGGCTTGGAGTGAGCTGGGGGTCTCCTCTGGCCCAGGCTGAGGTCCTGATACTGAGACGGGGGGGACTCGGCTTTCACTGAAGCTGAACAAAGAGACAGATACAGAGATTTCTAGCAGGAGGGAAGACTTTTCCACTGCTTTCGCGAGTCATAGAACAACATCTTGGATAGGGAAATGGTAGCAGCGCTGCGCCGTGGTCTTACTGTGGTACTGGTTGAGTGTGTCGTGGTGCGGGTGGCTGTGTGAGTGCGCTCTGTCCATGCTGGGCTGGGGACTGTAGTCTGGATAGGGAGCGTAAGGGTACTCGATGGTAAACGGAGATGTCATGTCAAAGGGGCTCACTCTGGTGTCCATCTCTGCCATCTTCCGGGGTCGTGGCCCAAACATCATGGCATAAGCATGCCTCTGTGAAACCAGGGAACAGAGGAACTGTGGAAGAAATTAATAATCCAATCTTGAAAATGACGGCAATGTTTCTCTCTGACCAGGACAGTCAGATAACACAGTTAGACGAAATCAGAAATGCTGATTCATTATTGGTACAGAAGAGATCAAAAAGTCAGGAGATGAGCTTGTCTTGTTTTGGTTCCATCAGAAGACAAAACAGAATCAAGAAGTCCTTCATACAGGTCACAGCAGTACTCTGGTCAAGGGCAGGAGAGAGAAGCTAGAACACAGACATAACTCATCCCTGACTGCTACAACATTATAGGCAAAAGCAATATACTTTAAAAGCAAGCAAGAACAATGGCCTACAGTATGTAATCTTGAATAAGGCAAGCAAAATCAATAACATTTCCACAGAAATAACTTCCACAGAACACATGAACAGGACAGTAAAATACAGAACAAAACAGATATATTTCATAGTTCAATATATTGCATAGCTTTCATGATAGACCCAATAGTAGTTGAAGGTTAACTACATTAAGAAGTATTATGACTCCGGCCAAATAGGTCAAATGAATAATTGGCAAGAGTTAATAACTGCAACTAGACAATTCCAAAATAACCTGAATGCCAGAATATGCATTATGTCTATTTCTATTTGTTATTTCTATTTGTCTGTTATTTATATTTGAAAATACAGACAAGCCCTTGTAAGACCGATCATTCATTAAGCTCACCAAGGGGTTAAAAGGTTAGAGATTACAACAGAAAAGAAAGTGAAGATTAACTGTGCTCATCTACAGGAAGTCCCATTGGTCTATATGTTCACATTACCTTCTAAAAGATCTCAGGATGATTGTCTATTAAAAACAGCAGACTCAATTATTTCATTTCAGTCCACAGATGTGAATGCACTGTATATGAACTATCACATTTCCATATGACACCATTCTCTCATAAACCTTCACACACAGTAAACTGGCTCACATTAAAACAGACAATATTCTTGTGATGAGAATGAGATTACCAACCTGCCTAAAGATCTGTAGCGCAACTCTTAATCAAATTGTTCTTTGTTTTCCTACAAATCATCAGGGAATTCCAGACTTCCAACAGATATCATGACAGACAGCTTTTTGCCAGTGTAGTCCAAGTTCCCCTCCTCCTCCTAACTCCTTCCCACTCCTACTCACACGCTGGACTTTGCAGTCAGAAGATCAAACACACTATACTGTAATTGTAGGGATCTTTCAAGTAGACTACTGGCCTACAGAACATTAAAATAGGCCTACAATGGAAGATCAATGTTCAAAATGGCAAGTATTTGATATGAATCCCTTCCCAGTAAGGTGAATAAACATTTTGTAAAAAATAAAAAAAAGGCTTCACGATAGAATTCAGATTAAAAAGGAAACTATTATTATTATTATTATTATTATTATTATTAGTAGTAGTATTAACTATGTAATATCTGTCTGTTCTCACTTTGAAACAATACATTTACATGTAGTTTCAATGTAGTTCCATGTTCCATATGTGATTACCTGCAGCTTGGACATTTCATTGTACACTACATGGTACCTGCATCTTCTACACATGAGAAACATCTCTTTCAAGCCTTTCAAAAAGTAAGAACACTCACAGGCCATGATTTGTATTCACAAGCGCTGCCAACAAAGACTCTCTGCCATCTGCAAACCCAGAGCACTTTCCGTTGCCCCACATCTGCTCTGCAAGGGATCAATCAGATAGACACCCTCGATGGTGAAGCACGATCTAAAATGTCTCCTCTTCCCACAGCTCTTCCCAGGTGACCTTTCTCTTCTCCGCTCTTTCCCGTCTCATCCACTGCCCTTGCCTGAGCGATGGCGTGCAGCGTACGGCCTTCTCCAGCTGGCGTATCTCCTGTGCTGCAAGCCTGCGTCTCTGAGGCAGAGTAGCGTTGTTCCAGGCAGGTGCGCTGACCCCAAGGTCAAGACCACCCCTCCCTCGCTGCACACGGCTCACGATGTCCCGCTGCTTGAGCGCTGCCTTTGCCTGCTCAGTTGCTTCTGCTGGTGTTCACTTCCTCCCATTACATTACATTACAGTTATCAGCTGACACTTTTATCCCAAGCGATTTACAATAATTGCATTTTTGAAAAAGCCAATTTACTACTACTTGCCAGAACTCACAAGTGCATCTCCTTTCTAAAACAAGTGACTAAGAGCATCTAGTGCTGAAGGCAAAGTGCAAGAATAACAATCTAAAATTGCAGTAAGTGCTTAAGAGGGAGGATTGTGGTAGTACCTCTTGAAGAGATAAGTTTTGAGCCTGCGGCGAAAAATAGGCAGTGACTCTACTGTCCTGACGTCGGTGGGCAGTTAACTCCACCACTGCGGCGCCAGGACAGAGAAGAGCCATGACCGCGTCGATCGACCGCAGGGGCCTCCCATTAGCCAGGATGGGGGCAGCTTGAGCTACAAGTGGATCCCTCAACCCTGTTAGCATCATCTCCAGCCTTGCTTTGGCGCACTTGTTCTCCTCTGAGGGATGCGTTGTACCACCTACCTAGTTTCTTCACAGGCTTCTCGGAGACGGTTGGAATCGTCTCATCACCGATGTAAAAGCATTGGTCTGACAGCTTCCCATTGACGATGGAGAGGCTTCTGGACTTGCTCGGCTTGATCTAGCCAGCTCGATGTTCTCTTGCAGCTTCCATCAGTACCCCCGCAACCCTCTCTCCACTCTGCTTCCATCAGTACACAAATACACATCCCTGGCCTGGAAACCTACATGCTTTAGCAGGAGCTCTGCCAGAGCATCACCTAACAAAGCGCTCCGATAATTATCGTGTCATTATATGTTGTGTACTGTAGGTATGTGTGCTTAAAGGTGGATGGTGCTGGGATATACGGTATCTGTATGGGGTGGGGGTAGGGTGATAAGTGTATAAATTATATTTGTGTATATTGTATCTATGTTGTGTTCATGTGAGGAGACGTATTGACGTGGAAACATAAGGACAATAAAGTAATCTATCTATCTATCTATCTATCTATCTATCTAGTGTATCTATCTATCTATCTATCTATCTATCTATCTATCTATCTATCTATCTATCTATCTATCTATCTATCTATCTATCTATCTATCTATCTATCTATCTATCTATCTATCTATCTATCTATCTATCCATCCATCCTTAAATCCTTAAGAATCTTTAAATTGTTGATGACCTCTGAATAAGTTAACATTGTGCACATTGACACGTCAACTTTATTAAAGTTTACAATAAGACTACAGAAACATAAATGGAAACAACCATGCAAACCACAGACTTGAAGAGAAGCAACAATATTTTCACAAACATATCAGGTAGGAAGCATGATTTCACATAATATACATTCAATGTAAATGACCTGGCATTAATTATGTGGTAATTATGGTTATGTTTCCTGCTTCTGATAAAACATGCTGTTAAGTGAATTGAGATGTAAGTATGGCAGACGTTGTTCAATACATTTACAATAAGGCTTCACCATGAAAAGGCATAAGACATGAAAGATGTTACACTTGCTATGCATCTCTGCCGGAGTACAGGGCACCTGTCTTGCTGATTATGCTGTACCTCTGAGCCCATTAGTGACTACATCACTGTATGGTTGACCTTTGTGCACACTCAATATCAATGAAATAGCATAATCTACTGTACTGAAAGTAAGTTATGTACCACGCAGGACTGTCAAAGCACAATGACGACACAGGTGAGAAACCGTTTTGATGCATGACTTTTGACTCCTCTGGGGATCTGATTGGTCAGCTGGTGTCTAGTCAGAGAACAGGCTGGCAAAAGACTTCCTCAGGTTGCGGATGGTCTCAGCCTTGGCCACGTCTTCGCTGGCTGTGCGGAAGAAGGATGTTTCCTTCAGACCGAAGGCACTCGACAGGGAATGCGATTTACTGGGAAGCAAAACAAAGAGTTGTGTTAAGTGGAAAGACTGACACGATAGTCTCTTGGAGAAACGGCATCCTAGACATATCGAGTGGAGATAATGTATCTTGGCTCTGCTATAGAGTTTAGTACTGACCGAATGAAGTTTACAGCATGACTGTTCATATTCACATTAACAGTCTATTCAAATTCTGCTCTTACTTCAGTTGTGGATGTGCCTGTCTCTTCTCCTCTGCAACTGTCTGCTCCAGCGGCAGTCGGCTCTCCTCGGAGCTCGAGGCCTTCCCCGGCGCCTGAGACGGCGGTTTACTTTGCTCTGGCTGGGCCCGAGGAGCAGCCTCAGACTCGGGTTGGACCTGCGGCTGGGAATCGCTGCGTCCCGGGGGGACGGGGCCGGCAGGCTGCGGGGGGGCCTCCGGGCCCCCTGCTGTGGCCTTGCCCTGATTGGCCGACTGGGGCTGGGATGGCTGTGTGGTTGAGGTGGGCGGTGGGCCTGGCTGGTCCTTAGCCAAGGCTTTATGGGCGGACTTTGTAGGCCTCTGACTTTGCGATAGGGACCCCTGGGGATCCACTTGGCCCCCTGGTTTCAGTACAAGAAACACTTCATGATACAGTACATGAGCATCTTTGCTGTGAGAGAGAGGATACTCAATCATGTCCCTCTGGTTTGAATTTGTTTTTAGTCTACTCTTTGCTCCCAAATTCACAATGAAACGTGACAGTCTTGAATTCACAGTGTTAACAGGGAGGTAAAAGCCACAGGGAAGGCACATGAAGCAGAGGGCGAACAGTATCACAGTACCGCAACTGTCCAGCTCTCCATGCATTAGAAGCGCACATGCTTCGCGGTTAGACAATACGAGGCATCAGAGGCTTAAGATGGAAGGTTGACGAAGCAATAACTTTGTTCATTCACTCGGCTCTCCCCACTTTTGATGTTATCATATGATTGATTAAGACTTAAGAGCGATCTTACATACTACTGATTAATTTTGCCTTATTTTGTTAGTGGGGTATAATAGACTAGGTAGTATACACTGACTGTCATTGTGTACTGACAGGGTTGTATGTCTCAGTATCTCCCACGGGACTATTAAATTGAACATATAAAGTTGTGCTACAATGTGACATTGACAACCATAACAAATATGGCAACAAAGATACCATACATACTGTATATTGCAAAGGAAACTTTATTGCCAGTGACATGAGGGAAATATCCATGAGGGGCATTTTCCACAATGATATTGTAATCCTCTGTACTGGATTTTAAAACAGTCCAACACCAGTTCCAAGAGTACACACAGTTAGTGGGCTACCCATGGTCCCAAATAGCTGCAATCCAGCAGTTTGGAAAAATTAGGATGGCTGACCTGACTTTATAAATATTGTACCGATACCTTTGATAAAGAGTCACACGACAAAAACCTCAACATGCAAACTATTAAGGACCGTGGTGTGTCTGCTCTACCCTCCCCGGTGTAGAAATATCATGGCATATTTCCTACAGATCAGAACAACATCCAGAAAGCCACAGGCAAGGCTTTTACAAGGTTAGTCTCCAGGTTACTCTCACAGACACAATGGCAGTTAATACACCTTAGAAAAGAATTGCACACCGAGCTTGCTGAACATATTGTACAATAGTAACAAACAAATATATTGCTGATGAGACACAAATCTATAGTTATTGGTTGGGGTGTCTATTAAGTTGTGTGACCATAGAAGGGAATAGGAAAGGTGTACAGCCTCTACAATAGTCACCCAACAACTATAAAGTGATCTGGTGTTATTTTAATGTAACAGTGTTCGCTGGGCCAAATGTGGATACATTTGTAGATATAGCTGTGAGAACCATGGAGGAAGATCCATGCTGTATATTGCACTTCTCTATCAACTTAAAGAAGTAGCATGATAAGGCAAATGAGTCACATCACGCTAGGGCAGTATTATAAGCATAACTGTAAAAAGCAAGGCAGACCAAAGCATGGTTGTCATGACAACAATAGATCATGGTCCGCACGAACAGCATTGTGGTTAGATCTAAATTCATATCCATTATTTATACAACCCCTCAGAGCGCTCAGCACAATCACGTCTTCTGCTTGACAATATAACTGAAAGCAATCGGTCTTATGAGGCCGTTGACTACTCACTGAAACCTTACAATTTGGTGCAATGTTATTGTCACATATTTGTTAACATTGAAACATTTCTTTCTCGCCGTACTCTAACAATATAACATATAGTCTCCCAGTCCAACTACAGCTGCCTTCACTCACTCCCTACTATTTACACTGGGGGACTGTGCAAAAGTGTGACCAAGTGCTGAGTTATAATAAGTGAAGTATTTATTCTTTGGCTCAAAATGATAAACGGTAATGGTCTCGTGGAATCTTATAAATCTCGTATCTAACCTAATATGTTGGTCTTCATATGGTGTACAGTACATGTGCATAGGGACAGTTTGTCAGTCTAACTATGGGTGTTTTGATTCACTATGGTAACACTACCGATAGATTCATTATTGACTTTAAGAAGCAACAACTACTGTATGACGTGGCAGAATGCCTTTAAATAACTTCCTTTGAAACTATAAAAAGAAAGGATTTCTATGAATTGTCTGTATACAGGCGTGTACTCAACACCAGCTCTTAGCGCTAAGGAATGATTGTTTATGGACACGTCTACTCTGTATAACTTATACAATATGCATTTATCACACATTCACAATGCATAAACCACAGGGACCATAGATATCAGGGATAAAATAACAGTGTTACTGTTAACATCCCATTTATCTGACATTGAAAACATACTGTCATCTGCCTTTGTATCAATCATGCAAAACAAAAATAAATATCTATTTAGTATAGCTATATGTATGAAAATAATCACCACTACAGTCATACGAACCCACATGTACATATTGACATATACACAAACGCCAAACTGCACGACAAACCACAGTTTGAACAATATCTAAAAGTACACACCAAAATGGAGGACGAAAGTGAGGGGGAGGGTGCGTGTGTATGTGTGTGTGTGTGTGGGGAGAGGGGTGGGGGTGGATGGGCAAAGAATGATAAATGGCTGAATCAAACACGTGGCACACAGCAGCGCTGAACTCAGTGTAGGCACAATCTGCTTATTACATCGTCAACAACAGCCCCAAAGTAAAACCACACTTACGGTAAAAACAAGGCGCGACTGTTACAAGCACACAAATCAGAAGGGGGAGACGGGTGGACAGTACATATTGACACTGCATAGAGGAAAAACCCCGCCCAGGCCTGGCACCGCCACAGTGCCAAACTAGCATCACCAAGATCGCAGTCCTCCTCCCAAAACCCCCTCTCCACCTCCTCTGCCTTTTACGCTCAGCTAACGTCCATCTCTGTCAGACCCACGTCTAGATCTCCCCCCCCCCCCCCCCCCCCCCGCTTCCCAATTTCGGGTCACTCAGTTGGCCTGGACTGGTTTTGGTCCTACTGCAACGCCATTACAGTCGAGAATGTACTGCAGACAACCTTGAGGAGGGCGTCCGGCACCTGGCTTGGTGGTCAGCTCTGCCACCATCTCCTTCGGCACTCCGTTCTGGAAGGAAAAACGTCAACAATGATAGTCCGAGTTTACGGTTTAAAGGTGTGCGTGCGTGTGTGTGAGTGCGTGTGTGCGAGTGTGTGTTTGCTGCTACGTACCTGAGATGGCTGTATGGTGGTGGGTCTTGGTGGGGAGTTTGCCGGGGCCTTCCGCGCCTCCTGGTTCATCTTAGCCAGCACCATGTCAGCAATGAGCTGCCTGTCCTCTGCCTGATACTCTCCTACCAGAGGCATGGACGAGCCCACCACCTGACACACACACACACACACACACACACACACACACACACACACACACACACACACACACACACACACCCCTGTTCAGTACCACATCATCCTTTATTTTCCTTCCCTGACCGATCGTTAGTCCTCTCTACTCAGACTGAATGGATGTCATACCTCGGTGATGTAATCTTTCCCATCTTTCCCGTGGATGGCCTTGACCGCACAGATATCCAGTCCCCCAAAGATCTCACA
Source organism: Borostomias antarcticus (assembly GCF_949987555.1). Classification (NCBI taxonomy): domain Eukaryota; kingdom Metazoa; phylum Chordata; class Actinopteri; order Stomiiformes; family Stomiidae; genus Borostomias; species Borostomias antarcticus. The sequence continues at coordinate 22,584,767 of NC_140244.1, read as the reverse complement.
GCACGTGTCCACCCACAGCTTGTACCTGAACACAGAGATGGAGAGGACCGTCAGTCACTAATACTAATGGTCTTCAAAGAATGTGCATGAATAGTTGCCTGTACAGGAACTTGAATTCATCAATACTCCTCAAAATGAAAGGATAACTATTGTCACTGTCAGACAAAAGCCATGAATAAAAGCCAACTCCATTTTAGAATTTCTTTTTTTTTTTTTTTTACTTTACAACCTCTGAACACCTCCCAGCCCTGGGACCAATTAAATCTATTACCAAACAGCTCATCATATGTGATTTTATGTTCAAAAGGAATGTTCTTTTCAACATTCTGAAAACTATCAGCCATTTTACAGATAAGTGTTTTTCATCCGACTGCGATGCTATGCTATCCTCTATTTCTTTGTTCTGTTCATAATGAACACAGTCACAGAAGCGCTGTTCAGCACTGACCTGTCAGTCATAGCCACCTGCTCCAGCATGGCTGAGCCTGTGTTGGTCTTCCAGTTCCCAGAGATTGAGGTCCTCCTGGGGAGGAGACAGTGGTTTATAGACTTAACATTTTTCTAATAATGTTCAGTTCATCCTCCAACCGAACCATAATCAACCGCGGTGATACATACATGTAAACTTTGTAGTCGTTGCCAATCTTCTGGATGCGGATGTCGTACTTGGAGTCGATGAGGGGCTCTGTGGTGGTGTAGGTTTGCGTGAGTGCCACCACGCTGGCGATGTCCTGGAACTTACTGTGGTTGTCCACCTTCACCTGGGCACAACAGAGGAACAGAGCCGTAGAAGCACACAGAAAAAGGCAAGTATAGGACAAGGATGTAGAATCTTATTCAGCCTCTCATTCTGTTTAAGCTGTACCGAAAGGAATACTATCAGGTCGTCACCAAACAGAAACGACGACACCAGACATCAAATATACGGTGAAATATTCCTACCTTTCCAATACCGGAGTGGGCATGTCCAATTTTCACCACGACAGGGAACGTTGGCATGGTCACCTGGGATAAAGATATTTATCTGAGGTAAAGTTATTGTTTTACATTTAGTTTCATGCTACAACAAAGCAAAAAAAAAAGAATGAGGAAATTCTCCTAGAAGGAGTTTCACTGCAGAGTCTGCCTACGTTCTACTGCTGTAATTCCAAAGACGTCACCCTTTTCAAAGTGCGGGAGGCTGTTCGATGGTCCCTAGGGTTCTTACCATCTCCTTGTAGTTGGGATAAAAGGTCTGCTCAATCAGAGGGAACTTCTCCGCACCCAGCTTCCTGTACGTGCTGATCAGCTGGGCAAACTGGGGACACAGAGACACGAGTCATTCAGCCGGTGCTCTTATTAACCAACACCGGCAAGACTCTGGGGACATTGTTATCATGAACCTCAGTCAGGCTCCTCAAATTCTTATCTAATCCCATTCACGGTTGTACTTCGGTGCATGCCACCTAGCCGGTTTGGCGGTGTGCCTACCGCCCAGGGCTTGTCGCACAGGTTGTAGATGGAGTCCAGGGAGTTGATGCTGGGGACGCCTCCGTACTGAAGGCCGATGATCAGGTTGCGGAAGTCCTCGTTCTGGGTCATACTGAAGGCATGCTGGCGGACCAGGACAAAGTCAGGCTTGAACGACCTGTAAACAACAGCATGTGTTAGAGAGATTTGTACAGTAGGCAAGGAGAAACACACAGGAACTGTGTGTGTGTGTGTGTGTGTGTGTGTGTGTGTGTCTCTCACCTGACCACCTTGGTTCCGTTCCTCAGGACTTGCATGTCCACGTTGCAGGTCCCATTGGCATGTGCCACGATATTGATGTCATTGAATTGAGCCTGAGGGTGTAATAGAAATTGTAATAGATACATTCAAATTAGTGTATTCTCTGTATCAAGACATTGTGTAAAGCAAGAAGCTGCCCTTTGTTTATTGCCCTGACCCCCTATATCCAGGCCTTTTAATCAACTTTATGGCAGGAGACCTCCCCAGGGGTCCCCTCCTCCCAACTATCTTTGATCCCTGTCTTTGTTCACTTGAGCTGTGGCCTAGCCTACTCACTATAATTGGCTAGTGAGGTATTTGCATATGCAGGTATGGTCACACCCACACTGTTTATAATACCCTGTTCTCAAGATAATCTTTGCTCTTGGTGGATGTTCCTTCCTCTTTGAGCCCGACTTTGCAAACTCGTAACTTATCTGGAATAAAGGTAACCAACTTGGACTTTTCAAAGATGAACCTTGGCATTCTCGACTACTCTTTTCTTAATTATTAGAAGAAATCTATAACAAGGGGCAGACAGACACATCCATCATTCCCAAGACTAGCTACGGATATTACAGACTAGCTACGGACTGCACACAATGTAACCATTCCCAGCAGAGATTCCCAACAGAGATTCCCAGCGGAGATTCCCAGCGTGTTGCAGGAGGCTGACGGCCCAGAAGGAAATCAATAATGCTTATCCTAATGAGACGTACCTGTTCCACCTTGATGTCATAATCCCCATCCACCTTCTTCCCCCTGAACAGCTTCGCCCTGAGCAACAGAGAAACACAATTAACCTTTTCAGTCCACTAAGAGACAGCAAAATATCTACTGATTAAGGACGGTTGTGCCCCCCAACCTTCAAATGAAGGTTGAGGTGCACAAATGACGTGTCAATATTTTAATAAAAATACACACGGTTGACTTTTATAGGCCTGAGAAAAAGAGTACAGTTGGCACACCGGAGCATATAGAAAATGGACTGGTCCCAAAAGTTTATTAAATTAACGTTTCGATCACATGAAGATCTAATGAAGATCACAATGATCCAAACGTTAATTTCATAAACTATTGGGAAGAGAATGGGAAGAGTTTTCTATATGCTCCAGGCTGCTCAGCATAGTGGATGTGCCACCCGGGATCTCCTGCAGCAATGCAGAGATCTCAACATCAGCGAGGCAGGATGGGCGGACCACACCTGGCGTGCGGAGTGGGATGCAAACACCTCCAGACTCCGTGATTTCATCCCGGCCGCCGGTCCTTCCCCTTCCGGGATGGACTTACCCAGACCGCCGTGGGTGAGGCTTAACCACCTCCGGACCGATGCACAGATGGAGCTTGGTATGGGATATATCGGACACCCAATGGAATGCATGGCCTGACGGTTGTGGATGATGAAACGGTGACATGGGTCCTAGAGGTGTGCCCAGATATATAGCCCGGGTGACCCCTCACCCAGGCTCTGGGTGGTAAAAGGATAGCCCCTCGGCCCCGAGCCAGGGGGTGAGTGAAACATCGACACCCAGAAGAAGAAGTGGATGTGAAGGCTCCTTTTTCTTGTCAATTAATTTTAACAGGCAGCCTTTGTGGAATTTATGGAGCAGACAGATGCATCTGGATACTTTCATTTCACCCTAGTCTCACATAGCCAGACTTATCTCCACACTTCGTTTACCCAGTGCCAGCGCTGGAGAAAGGACTGGCTGGATTCATTACCATTTGGGGATAGGGTGAACAAAACGCTGTATTTCCAATCACGATTGTCTTGGGTGGAGCGGTTGCTACAGTAGGTTGTTTCACATAGTCTGGATCGAATCTGATGGGCGACAAACAGATTTGGCCACCACTGATTGGGCAGTAATAAACTAATGACAAGGCTTATCCTCAAAACCTACATTTGCTGAATCAGACCAATTTCACCCAACAAATTCTGCCAGCTATACAGATGGGCATGAAGTGTCAATGGCCGTAATGAAGTCATCATTGTGGTATATTCCCTCTAGCATAAAAACCATTGTGGGTGGATAATGGACTCAATAATGTAGCGCAGTGAGTCACTTGTCCTCTGTGCAACAATATTAACAATTTCATAAAATAGCCGAACATTTCTCTTGACAGATGTAGGCAGCGAGCCCTTTTAATGCTCATTTGGGTGTATTTGCGTCGGCTGCTGGCCGTCAGTGTAACGTCAGATCAACTTTGGGCTCTGTTTACTGGTACTGGCCTCCTCGCTCCCTCCTGACAGACAGGCTGCAGAGAACTGAGCGACGGAAAACGAGAGAGGCCGTCTGTTCAGCTCTCCTGATATAATCGACGTACAGACACGAGCCACAGCCTTGATCAATCGTGACGCCTAATGAACTCCCCTGGCGTGGCGTCAGGGGGTCTAATACTGATTCAGCATTGGTTCTGCTTTTCTGTCTTGTGTTACCATGGTACTGCCCTTAGCTAATGAAGCTATCAAGCTCTCAATGGCCCTAGACTTCTAAGAGCTCTACAAATTTAATTGGCAATCCCCCACTGAGTTGCAAATGGCCTTAAATGGTATTGCACAGAACTCTATAAAACTTCCAAGCACCCAAAAACAGAGGTTTCAGTGGTCAGCTTGCTCAATTGAAACGGCCCTGAGAATGGTCCACTAACAGGGAAAACTACTGTTACCCACAGCTTGAGGAATTCTTGCTTGTTTCACACTGCGCCAAACCCATCACGCCCTGTCTAGTATCGATGGGCGGCTGAATAATTCATGGCTGATCTAATTTGAGAGTAGGTTTTTTGTTGGTTTTCTCTTGTTCCTGGTAGGTTTTAAGAGTTTTGAGTTGAAGATGAGGCTGGATGAAGGCCTGGTGTCCGATGGCTTAATGGTGGCTGTGGCCCTCCATATTCTTTCTTAAAAACGGCAACTTTATTGGTTAAAAGTATAAAAAGTGCCACACACTCAAACTTCACAACTGAAAACACCAATCAAAACGATAAAGGAAAGTGAAATCGCTATGCGATGGGCAGACCTGACGTTTCGCTAGCTTCATCAGAGGTCACAAGAGGAGTGGAAGAGAGGCCCTGAATTTGAGAGTAGCATTGATCTGACTGTGAGATCAAATTAACGTATATTAATCTTGACGATATGAATCTGAGGGAAGGAGAACCCTGCAGCTCTCTGTGAATAGATCCAGACGGGAACTCCACAGACATGACTCACAGAGCCACAGTGACAACACATGAAACACAAAACAGATCAGGGTAGCTTTGGGAAATGGCTTCATGCCGTCTATGGAGGCTGCACTACACAACCCACCACACTAATAAGGAAGGAACCCACCACACTAATAAGGAAGGAACCCACCACACTAATAAGGAAGGAACCCACCACACTAATAAGGAAGGAACCCACCACACTAATAAGGAAGGAACCCACCACACGAATAAGGAAGGAACCCACCACACTAATAAGGAAGGAACCCACCACACTAATAAGGAAGAAACCCACCACACTAATAAGGAAGGAACCCACCACACTAATAAGGAAGGAACCGACCACACTAATAAGGAAGGAACCCACTACACTAATAAGGAAGGAACCCACTACGCTAATAAGGAAGGAACCCACTACGCTAATAAGGAAGGAACCCACTACACTAATAAGGAAGTAACCCACCACACTAATAAGGAAGGAACCCAACACACTAATAAGGAAGGAACCCACCACACTAATAAGGAAGGAACCCACCACACTAATAAGGAAGGAACCCACCACACTAATAAGGAAGGAACCCACTACACTAATAAGGAAGGAACCCACTACACTAATAAGGAAGGAACCCACCACACTAATAGGGAAGGCACCCACTACGCTAATAAGGAAGGAACCCACCACACTAATAAGGAAGGAACCGACCAAACTAATAAGGAAGGAACCCACTACACTAATAAGGAAGTAACCCACCACACTAATAAGGAAGGAACCCAACACACTAATAAGGAAGGAACCCACCACACTAATAAGGAAGGAACCCACTACACTAATAAGGAAGGAACCCACCACACTAATAAGGAAGGAACCCACTACACTAATAAGGAAGGAACCCACTACACTAATAAGGAACGCACCCACTACACTAATAAGGAAGGAACCCACTACACTAATAAGGAAGGAACCCACTACACTAATAAGGAACGCACCCACTACACTAATAAGGAAGGAACCCACTACACTAATAAGGAAGGCTAATGAAACAGTCTTGGATCTGCGCAGACCATGCTGATTACTGCTGATCGTAAGCCTTACCGTGTTCAATGACTTAATTCCTCTCCAAGTCCAAGACGAGTATGATAGTATTTGCGGTGTATTTCAAAACAGAATGATCAGGTACCAAATCCCTCAGGCTGCCAACAACAGATGCTGTACTTTGATCTTTTTAAATCTGTACGGTTCTCGTGGTGATGACGGGCCCAGTTGGAATTAGCAGTGACTGGTGCAACTGTGATGAAGGTTGAGGCGTGTCCTCTAAAGACAGGCCTGACGCCCTGATGAGTAAGTGCCACTCCAGCCAGATGAACCCAGTTCCCCCAATGATGCATTAGGACTGGGATGGCTTTTATTGACGTCCTCCATTACACTAAATCAACAGGCCACACTTTAAATAACGAGGATTATGACATGTGAATCAGTCTACAGATGATTAATGGTGCATATGGATGTGATTTCACTGCCTTATATAAATTATTATCACTAACCCATATACTCAGAGAGAGAGAGAGAGAGAGAGAGAGAGGAGAAAGAAAGTGTGTGTGTGTATGTGTGTGTGTGAGAGAGAGAGAGAGAGAGAGAGAGAGAGAGAGAGAGAAAGAGAGAGAGAGAGGAGAAAGAAAGTGTGTGTGTGTGTGTGTGTGTGAGAGAGAGAGAGAGAGAGAGAGAGAGAGAGAGAGAGAGAGAGAGAGAACGATGGCAAATAAGAGGACGCCGATCATTCATTTTTCTAAATCAACATGGACCTTGGGAAAACAAATTAAAAACGAGATGAGAAATTGGAGCTGGAGCTGCAGACATCTGTTGATGTCAACATGAACACGCCGGCCTGAACACCGCGGATCGCTGGTGCTTGAGGAGGCTCAGCTGGAGAGACGTGGAGAGACGTGCCACTTCTATAGCCTACTGTGTGAATATCTGGAGATGCAGATGTAGCCTACTAAGTCCGAGTGGGAGATGTGTCTGAGAGTGACGGGTGATTCGAGGACAAGCTAGGCAGACTGGGGTACAATGGTGGTGTTATGCACCAAACTGAACACTGAATAATGCATTGTTGCTCACTTCACACTCGCTGTTTTCCCGAGACATGTAAGGAAAGCAAAGATCATATTCCCATTAATTGCAATGTGTTTTTTTCCAATCCCTTTGCTATACAAATCAAACTACTACTTCCTATCATAACTGTTTGTTTCGTTTACTATTCAGTGATTTGATGAGTGACCTCCTCGGTGCAGTGACACAGCAGTAATAGTAGTGTCAATGACACATTGATAGTGAGTGAGGGATGGTTATCTCTGCGTCTCTTACACTTGTACAGCAGGAAGGAAAGAGGCGAGAACAGCCCTCAACACTTGTCAGATGGGAGTTGCTTCCTCCCTGACAGCTCAACGATTTATACACATTTATACTCCTGTCCTTGGCCACAGGCCAGCGGGTGATAGAGTTTCTCCAACAAATCAAATCAGGAGACAGACCGAAATGAGAGATGACGGGTAGGTGCTGCAAACTCCTTCGTGTTACGGGAAATACGTAGCAACAGGGAATGTTGCCGACGTCCCAGACGGCAGTATAAATCTCTGTCAAGGGGCTACAAACTACACCAGAGTTTATGAGGATCTCAAATATGGCTGAAATAACGCTAGAGCTCTAGCAGCCTGTCAGAAAGTGGCAACCAAGGTAAACCTTGAGGACTGAGAGGCACTCCACGGACAAAACAGGAGCCCCCTCCCACTCACATCCTCTCAACCTGCGTGATTTCTCAAGAGACTTACTTATAATAGTTTAGGCACTTCCGGTACAATAGTGATTGTATCAGGCCCACAATGCCCAATGCTGTATTCTACACCCTCTACAGATCCACCAGAGGAAGTGTAAAGCTATAAAGAGTCTGACAGCCGAAGGGAAATAGCTCCTCTAGACAGGTAGCTATAGCTGATAAAGAACAGGAAGGCGGGAAACGAGAGGAGCTTCTTCTGATATTGCCCTTCAGGAGACGATGACTGATTGCAGCAGGAACGAGCTGTCTGTCTCCGGGGGACTGTGGTTACTTGGACTGTGCCCCATAGCAGTTCTCTCACTATGGCTCTGAATCTGTGATTTCCCGTAACACAAATATTTTTTATTCATGCTTCGTGTATATCACACTGGACTGGTAGGCCTATGCACTGTCGCCCTGATCAAATAAACTCAATAAAGTAAAATAGTTCAGCTGAAAACCAGCTCTGACATGAACGAGCTGCCTCTCAGCACGATACACCATCCTCTTACTATCTGGAGATAGTACAAGAGGATTTTATCTTGGAATAAACGTGAAATGTCATCACGTCTGGTCTGCGTAGTAGGGGCAGCAGTGTCAACATGGACGTCAGACCTGCTGCCAGGTCTACTGCCAAGACGACAGCCTGATAAATGCGCTGCGCTGAGAGCAGCAGGCGGCGTCATCACGGTGTGCCCTCCCATAGGCATACGCAAACACTGCGATACAACCACCATCAGCATCATTTTCATGGTAAACAATTGCCGGTGAGATGTTTCTGCCATTCTGCTGGTGGAGTGTCGGCTTGCTTGTTAAATTAGCTACAGATAGGCCTATGCAACGTCCCAAATGGAGAAATGGAGGGATGATATGGCATAGTCTCCATCCTGACTGCAAGATCGTGAGATTGCAAGATTTACTAAATGGACTGCACTTATATAGCGCTTTTCCACCTTAGCGGCGCTCAAAGCGCTTTACAATGGCCTCTCATTCACCCATTCACACACACATTCACGGTAGCTGCCATGCAAGGTGCTAACCTGCTCATTGGGAGCAATTTGGGGTTAGGTGTCTTGCTCAAGGACACTTCGACATGTGGACAGTCGGAGCTGGGATTCGAACCACTGACCCTTCAATCACTGAACGACCCGCTCTACCAACTGAGCTGCAGCCGCCCCACTGCAATTCACCTCTGCGATGTTGCCCAGGCTATTACAGACGAGCGACATTAGCTTTCACTACTATTCTGCTCCTGGCACTGCTTTTGCTTGCAAGTGCTTTTTGTTCTGAGTAATCACTAATCCAGACTCTCCAATTAAGATACCGCAAGGGTCTGTAGCAGGGTCTGTAAAAGGGACCCTTAATGCATTTTAAGCGCCAGATGATCAAAAACAGTTACTACTAGCAAAAACCACAAGTGATAGGCTACTTTGCTGCCACCCGTTGCCCAGGCAACAGGGGCAGGGTGCAAGCAAGGCATTACAGCTTTGTTTCAGAGTATCGAAGGAAAGGCCAATGTCTACGCTTGGGTGAATGAACCAATCTTAAACTGTGTCCTTAAGACTATAAACTGCAGTGTAACCAGACCATGAATAACGACAAATTATAAAATCAATGAGGCAATCAGAAGCCAACCCTCTTGCCCTCTCTCTGTCTAACAGAGTGTTTTTGGCCACTGATCCCATAGTGAGTAGAAAGGTGGATGGGGACTTATAACTTAATCACTCATAGGACTAGTAGAGGCATAAACCAATAATGCACTGTGAACCTGTTGACCGCTAGCCTCGTGAGACCATCCTGATCTCGCAAGTTAGAGCTATGTGAGCTCGCTAGATCAGGATGGTCTCACAAGGCTAGTCGACCCCCACCCATGTCCATGACCCCCACCCATGATGCACGTCGTCAGCATGTAGGCTACCGTACAGTTGTTGAATGTGTAAGTGCACTGGGCTTTTCTAGTTTCGATGTATCTCGGCATATAGGCCCATCATATTTTTGGTTTGGTCTAAGCATTTATTTGAAAATAGGTAGTGAATTGAAATATCAGTGATTAAAATAGTTCATATGAAAAGAGCTGATTGAAAACAGGCCATGCAAATAACATGGTGTGATAATTTACTGTTTATTTGGTCTCTGCCTCCCTCTATTGTGTTACTGCGCCATAGTGGATCTGCTCAAAGCATTCTACAGAAGAGCCATCAAAATAGTTACTAAACACCTCAAGCTCTGAACTCTGTGGATTTATAAAGCAGGCGGCATCCTGTGTAGAATAGACTACACTTATGCCGAGACACAAAGGATAGTTTTTTTTAATGTACTGTACAAAGAAAAATGTACTTGGCAATGTGCAAAGCCCCCCCTTCGGTGTTGAGAGGTTGTAGACAAAAATAGAGAGCTCTGCTAGAGGCAGGGTTTTTCTACACCGGAGCAGCCGTTCTTTCCCGTGTCTGGGTACTGAAAACATACAGTAAGAAAGGGAAACAGCTACCGGCGGCAGCTGGCGCCCTGACCTCACTAATGAGACCCTGCAGCCTGGGCCTGTGGCGTTCAGGAACGACTTCAGAGCAAGACACCACTCTGAAGGGGTAGTGTGTGCTATTTCGGATATTCAGCCCCATTTGTGGTCTGTCTACCATGAATCTGAAAGGTAGAGACCATCATTTTACTGATCGTTCCAGTATTGAGCTAGCTGCCGTTTTTCTGCAGGCTCTCGCTGGGATACAAGTATGTAAATGCGGGAAAACTATGATATATGTGCTTTTCCGAGACGGGAAGCACAGGGTGTAATCTTACCGGTCTCAGTATGATCTCCTGTGAAATGTATCGCAATCCAAATATTTTTTGGTGTTTGGCATGACTTGCACAGTCCTCCATGGGAGCAGTGAAAAGAAGCGCCAGGGGAATGCTTATGTCCAAGCCATACCAAACATGAAGCAATCTGTTCTTCTGCATGTTTTTCAAATTGGGTTCTTTATGGGGGAAATCCTTGCGAACACGGGTAGAACATGCAGACTCTGCACAGAAAGGCCCGGGGGCCTTCTTCCTGTGAGGAGACTCATATGCCACTGTCAACCTGTCATCCAGGGACAGCTATGTCACTCAGGCTGAGGCCCTGTCTCTCCCTCTGTCTGCCATCTTCACTCTTTAAAATATCTAAAGGCATGTCTGCAGGATCTTCTTTTATTCCAAGACAATAATAATCAGCACTGAATGTGTTTTGGGTCATATGCTCATGCACCACCCTGAATAACCTTGAAAACAAAAAACATGTAATGATAAAGCCATCCTATCTAGCCTTCAGTCCTGGTGCTCGGCTAAGGCACTTTGATTTTTGTAACATGTACAGCATGAACATGGTTCGCTCTGGTTAACAATACAGAGATTTATCATTCAGTGAAGGCTGGCTTTAAATCCTGTGAAGACAGCTTACTGCATGAGGTTGTTGCAAAAATCTAAGTCTACCTTTGGCAGAACTCTACAGTTCTGCTTACTAATCATCAATCAGTTTCATCTCCACCTATCAAAGTAAACACTCAATTTGCGACAGTAGCCTAAAATCTACTTGCCAATAAAGAAAAGATCAAACTGCATGCTGTACGCTGCTGTACCTCTCAGTGAGTTCCGTGCTGCTGGGTAAATAACATAATATATGCTTACATGTATTACTCAGCATTCATGCCATGATCTCCGCGCCTCCCACAGAGAGACAACATTCACTGAAGATGCACTGGCATTGGCATGCAAGGCACACTGAATACCATCCTCTCTCCTGCAACATGCTGCATTATTCGTGTGATCTACTCATGCAGCACAGTGGTGCCATGTGCTGCAGTGTTGCATTAACTGCGGGGGTGGTAGTAGGGTGGTAATGTGACCCTCAGCCTATCACAGACCTTGATGAGGGAAACCTCATGGCGGACTGGGAGGCACTGCAGTCTTTGCTTCATGGAGAAAACAGGAGCATTCCCCTCAGACTGCCTGTTGATTGAATATGTATAGCTTTCCTTTTCTTGAATGATCTATATGCCAAAAGTGCATCCTGGTCCATTTGCTTGCATGTGGGTGTTATAAAGTGATATATATGATATAAAAATGCAGTCACTTCAGTGAGATCAAATACACATGAATACAGTTGCGGGAAAAAGATTTGTTTCATGGCTTAATGTGCTGGGGTAAAGGATACCCATCTATCACTGCAGAGTCCACATTAAACTCTATTCCAAAATGGGATTGTAATATCATTACTGCAGAGATTCGATTGTCCTGAGCTCCCCTCCTGTTGTGCTCTGTCTCTGGGTTGTGTCATTGCTCTGATGTGCAGCAACATCAGGGCACACCAGCAGTAACCTGATCAAATCTGCCCAGCCCCCAGACAAATGGAAGACCTGTTGCCTGAGATTTTAACCTTCACTTTACCACAAGGTCTAACTGAAACATCTTGGACGGAGCTCGACCAGAAGATCATTTTCTTTTGACATTTTCTTTCAGGAATGACTTGGTCAAGAGGGCAGATGAGTTTCAACTGATAACAAGCAACACGTATCAATTATTCAAGCCATCCTCTATAGGCCGTGCACAGCAAGAGACTCTTCACTCACCATTCCTGCTGCGGCTCGTCGATGACCAGAAGTGTCTTGAACTTCTTGGTAGTCGTGGTTGGAGTCTGCTCCACCAGTCCTGCTGAGGCCGCCGTCTGCTTCACCACGTTGGTGATGGAGCTGAAGAAGCCTGCCCCAGTGGACTGGACTGGCTGGGCTTTCCTCTCCGGGTTAGGGGAGGTGGCGGGGGGCGTAGGCCCAGCTGTAGGAGACTTGGCCGGGGCTGGTGGAGGAGGCTGGGGGGGGTCAGACCTCTGGAGGTCTGTCATGTAGCCATTGGGCAGGTTGGAGATGAAGCTGCTGTCAGAGAGACGCCGGCGTAGGTAGTTCATGGCTGCAGCCTGGAGGGCAGACGAATCACAGAGGGCCGGATCTGAAGAATCTTGAGGATGTCACCCCGCGGACGGACGAATTTGCAAGTTTGAGGTTGCCAGTTCCCAGTGTGCAGCTGGTGAAAGCTCAGTTCTCTATGCATATGTGAGTGTGCTTCTCCCCAGCTCGGCGTAGCGTCCACAGAGCTCCCTCTCTGTGCCGGTGACGTTCTCCTCTCCCTCAGCCAATCACACGCCTCCACTGGCCTGGACGACTGCAAGAGATGCTCACGCTCTGCCTCTCCTCCCCCTCCCCTCCCCACTCCTACTCACTGGTGTGGTATACGTGTGTGTCTCCTCCACCCCTCCCCCATTCTTTACTGCCTCACGGCCATCACCGCTTTTTCATACCACTGCAAAAAAAAAAGAGAGGTGTTTCCATTGTAAATATATACGTTGGGTAATCCTCTACCGCTCCCCCCCCCCCACTACCTCTCTGTTGCGTGCTCTCGCTCTTTCCCCCTGCCCTTGCCTCTGTGGCTGTGTTGAATACAGCCGTGGAAAGAGCAAACAGAAAATGGCTGTTAGTGCTTGTGACAAGGTGCCTGGCAGAAGGAGAGGCAGGCGTCAGCAGCAATCTCCCGGGACACTGATGTGTGCCGTTAACCCCCTCCTGCACCTCACTGGTTTATCGAGCCCTGTAAATCTACTGATTTTGCTGAGGAGAGCCCCTGAGGTCAGTTTGATGCATTTGAGAGGATATCCCTACAATAGCTATTGGCTAAATACTGCAACCCTATTTGTACTTACTATGGCACAAGGCCAACATGATCTGTAAGTGTAATATATAGAGGTCTTATAGAGGTTTTTAAACGTGCGTAAGGCATGATGGAGAGGCCTGGCGCCTTGCGCATCCTGATGAATGACATCATCCTGACACATAATTGGATTTCCGATCACACAAGCACACTTTGCATGCCTTCAGTTTTTTTCATCAATGATGATATGGTGAAATATAGAACCATAATGCAATTGTTTATTTACTGCTGGAAATTAAGTGCATATTGTTTACCTTTCCTTATCTAACATCGCACACTATATATGATTTCACACTATATTGGTGTGTGCTTTAATTTTGCTAGAGAACAACAGTATGCATTTGTCTCGCTTGAATATACTCATATAACATAATTCTGCCAGGTGTGATCTTGTCTGTGAATGTGTTACTACATTCTATGCCTGCCTCTGCAGGAGCATGAGTCATTTGTTCACGCTTTGCCCCCAAAGGTGTTCATTAAATGTCAGAGTGCTATCCCCTCACCCTTGTGTAGTTTACATTGTAAGTTGTCGCAGAGAATGTAAGCCTATCTCCATGGAAACTGGAGTGTGCTTCTCTCACTCTCACTGGTGTGTTGGGATAAGTGGATGACAGCTAGAATATTCTAAGGCTAAAAGAAGGTCCAGCCTTGGAAGAAAGAGGGGTAGATGGGAGGGGGATCCTCCCAGTCCTTATCGACCCACCTGGCCATGTCCCAGGGATCCACCCAGCATGCATCCTGGCAACTGTCCCAGTGGTCCTGCCGTCCTTTCTGGCTGCTCTTTTTTATATATATGTTCGGTCGCGTGTGTGGGCGTGATTCTGTTTGTTTGTCCGGAGTGACCGAACCTACTGGCTAGTGGCTAGTGAATCTCATTGCCTTGTCTCTTGCAGTGGTGGTCGCCAGTAGCTTCAGTGTGCCCAGAGCGCATGCGCAGTCGATGATTCACTTCCAGCTTGCTAGCTAGCCAGAGTTTGCTGTGTTTTCTTCTGTTTGGCTGAGATGTGGCGCAACGTCCCTTTGTCTTAGCCAGGATTTGCGAAACATTTCGAGTATAAATGGAGTGAACGAATTGATTTTTGTGAACTAGCTAGCTAAATGATACACATTTCTGGTCGTTCATTTGGATATTCTGACTATACTTCAACCTAGAACGAACTGTAGCTAGCCGAAGTAAGTTCGAAGTTGTCATTTTCGGTAGCTTGCTAACGTTAGACTAGCTCTTATACTAGCTGACGTTAGCTAGTTAGCCTAGCTGTGCATAGCTTTGAAAAGTTTGCTTCCCAGTTAACTAGATATCTAGTGCTAATGACCTTATGTGTTCACGTTAACTAGCAAGCGACCTAGCTATCTGTTTCGTGTTTGTAAAGTTATACGTAATCGTGTGAAATGAACTTTGAGCTAACTCGAGTTAGCTTAGCTAGCAAAGTTTGTTATGAGTTATTAGCTAGCTAGCTGGGTTTCCTAACGTTACTAACGTGAAGCTAGCCCTAGCTAACCCGAGGTAGCTAGAAAGACACTAGCTAGGTTAACATTACCTTTAGTTGTGGCCTGTTCTAGTAGTTCATCTAACGTTAGCTAGCACTGTCTAGTTAGCTCAATGTTTATATCATCTCTCCCATCTCTCCCTCAATAGGACCGAAACTAGAAGCTAGCTGACACGTTGCTAACTCCATGTTAGCAATCAGCCAGTAAGCTTAAATGCTTTTCACGAGAATGGACCTGTTGAACTCTCAGTTCCTGGACAAGATGAACAACAACATCGGGAGACTACACTACGAAGGTGAGGTTCATATTAATAATGAGGTTAATATGAAGTTTGCATGCCGCCTCGGCCGACCACATCGTAGTAATGACTTTGGTGGTAAACAAGTGTAGCTACTAGTCTATATATTTGACCCACCTCGCGAGATATTACAATTATGATCAGTGTTTTGGACTTTGCGACAAAAACATAACGTTATAGCTATGTTCCCATTAAGCATCCATATAAACAGGTACATTACCTTGCTAATCTCCTCGTCAATTTGTGCCAGAGGAGATCAGCTTGTAAACTTGGTAGATATCACAGCCTGCAGTAAATGAGTAATCCCTATAACATCTTAAGATGAATCTCATCCTGCAGGTGAGTCCAGGATGCCTTCCATGCCCACTTCAGTGACTGGCATGAGGACTGGACCTCCGGCCATCTGCCCCAGCAAAAGGAAGTATGGGGAGGAACCAGTGGAGGAGCGGATTGACTGTGACAACGACCATATGACCAAAATGAGCCGATTGTTTGCAGCACAACTGTAAGTGCCTGATGAAAAACAAGATGCCACCAGCCAGCTGGCTGAGATTGTCATTGTTTTGAGGTTGCTTGTACACAATATGCTTGTGAGTTGAATGATTGTTTTAATGACGTGTGATGTTTTTTTAAATTCTTATTATTTATTTATTTTTTAAAGGGAATAGATTAGCTATTATAATAATTGCATTGGTGGGGGCGGTGCAGGGGCGGTGCTTTGATGAATATGGTTAAATGGGCTGTAGGGACGCTGTCTCACAAGTAAACATAATGTCCACAGCTCTGATTAATCCATGTGCTGAACCCCTGTCCCCTCATTAATCAACACTCCGCACAGCCGATCTCCTGACATCAAAGCGGGCAGATTTAAGTGGCCTATGAATAGACAGAGCAGTTGGTGGTCTGTGTGTCAGGCCTCCGGGATAATTTCCCACTTGTCCTCCTTTTTTTATACGAGGGGTCGACCGGCCGGCGGAGACCACCGCAACGACCCCTGGGGTCTCGGCCACAGCCCAGCGGAGCGCCATATTTCTTCCTCCAACGGTCTCCATGGCAACCACCTGTACGCCTCCGTGCCCAGCTACGGTATGGAGCAGCCCCTGGCCCTGACCAAGGGCACCCATGAGAGAGCTGCCATGTCTGGCTCTGTGGAGCGCCAACAGGTTAGTCACCCAGGGCAACACCCGGCATGTCCTCTGCCTGAGTAACACGGCACTACAGTGACAAGGAAGGTGTGAAGCTTTAGAGGGGAAGACGTGATTCTCAACGAGGATTTTGTTTTTGAGGCCTCTTGTCTTCTACATTACAGTAGTCTGTACGTATCAACTCGGCATATTTGTTAATGTGTGATCTTCTAGAATCGTCCTTCAGTCATCACCTGTGCTCCTGCAAGCAATCGCAACTGCAACCTGTCTCACTGTCACAAGAATGACTGCTCACCCAGCCCACCCACCGACCAGAGAAAAGCCAATGGTAAGTGCTTTGGTTATTACGCCACGGTCAACATTTAGCAGCGGTTCGGTCAGACTCTGTCCATATTCCATGTCATGTATCTCATATATCAGCATTTGAACAAAGGTAATTTGGCAGGTTTCCATCAGCATACTCATGATTAAAAGGGATGGACATGGTTATTTGAATAAATGGTTTACTGAAAGTAGCTTGGTATTTGGCTTGTGAGCCCCATGAGTATTCACATTTCCTGGGGGCCTTTTTTGATCGTAGTCAATTTAATCTAAATCAAAACACAGCTACTCGTTAACTTTCCATTAGACTCTTCGTCTTCAATAAACGCCCGTCTCTTAAAATAGATGGAAGCTAAAATGTCATTTTGCGGCCAATAACTGACACCACTGCTCTCCAGTGCTAGACAGTCTCTACAGAGTAATCCCTCTTTTTAAAGGGAGAAAACCACATTCTATTATCAAACAATTGTTTGTTCACGATGAAGTGATTAGAAGTTCATTATCTTGTGAATGAAAGAAGTGCCAGCATGACAGTCTGGCATCGCCTCCTTTGAGCTCCAAGCGACATGCATCACAACAAAGACAACCACAGGCATGCTTCCCCTTAACTTGGTGAGGGAGAGTGTTTCCTGGGCTTTCCAGCCTGACCAAGGTAGGCTTGCCATCGCATTATTAGTTAGCCCACAGCAAGGTTTGGAAGAGGTGTAATTAGTTTTGACACTGCTGATATATTGCAACACAATTACCCCAAAATTGCCTCCTATTCCATTTAACCGAAAATCCTGAAAAGTTGTGTTAAGATAGGATGTTCGAATAGTTATTTAATTCTGAATGCCTATCCCTAAAGAATAATGGTTTGGTTGAATGGTGGAACTCGCCCTCTCTCCTCTCCAACCCCAGCTAACACAGCTTGTGACCCAGTGATCGAGGAGCACTTCCGTCGCAGCCTGGGGAAGAACTACAAGGAGCCGGACCCCGTTTCCAACTCCGTCTCCATCACAGGCTCTGTGGATGACCACTTTGCCAAGGCCCTGGGGGAGACCTGGCTCCAGATCAAGGCCAAGGGAGGAGGCCCCCCCAGCCCAGACGCCAACTCCTGATATGGGTAGGAGGCAGAGGTGGCGTCCCTCGGTGTTGGATGGTGAACCACCACACTCTCTTCCCCTGAGTGCATCAACCACCTTATCCTTCCTCACCTAGCACAACTTCCCCCGAGCTGAGAACAATGCAAGACAAATTATGTATTATTGTGAATATAGTGCTCACTGGGTGTTCAGTAATGGACCTTGAGGTTTTCTGCCAGTCCCTTTTAGATCACCAGTACTCTGATCTAAGCTCTCCTCTCACATATAAGGTCACATCAAAAAATGGTAAAAAAAAGATTATATTTTTGAAGAAAAACAAACTCAGCTGAGCACCCATCTAGGACTAGTGTTTGATGTTTGGTGTTTAGCAGTCTTGATGTAATTTAGCGTCAATAAGCTGTGCCACCTTGTAGAGATTGGGATTTCAAAAACGATCAGTTGATAGAGGCCTCTCTTGAAGGTATGCCGTTCTGTCCCAAACCCCCTGTTTGCCTTACTTATTAACCAAAGAAAACACTAGCCTTTTACAACAAAAAGCCATAGGTTTGCTTTGCCCTGTCTATGCTTGATCCTCCTTAATTCGCCTAACTTGAAGAAGGCATCAGGTCTAATGCACTTGATGTGTATGCCTGTTTTGGTAACAGCTTTCCTTTTTCAATTGGAGCTAACATGTTCAAGAGTGATAGTGTGTGTTGTTATTATCCGGACTCTGGCCTCCCCCTCTGGTCCTGTTCTCCCATTCTTTTTCTCAGTTTTGCGGTGGCGCTCGCTGAACTGGACCTACAATTTGTTAGCTGACTTAAAATGTTAGTGTTTTTGTTTTTAATTCTGCTCACTGTGGTTCACTTGGTAGATTTACATTAGCACTAGCTAACGTTATCTGCTTTTGTGTTGGCATAAAGCATGTTGATTTTACACACGTTTAATATGTAAAATAGGCTTGGTTGTTAGAAGCTTTCTAATAGCCAGACAACTAAATAAAACAACGCTTTCAAGCAGAGTACATAGTTAACGTTAATAAAACAAACAAATGTAGCCTACTTGCTGTGGCCCGAGTCGAGACCTACCTCCCATTGCTCGCCGGTCTATAGCCATATATAGCGTCCATCTGGTCGAACCACTTCCAACTCTTTCTGTTCGAACCACTCCAGCCATTATGGTCCTTGATAGACCTGTAGTCACTTTTCCGTTGTTTTCTTTTTCTTTTTTCTTTTCCCTACTCTGTCGGAATGTCCTTTGGTAGCCATGTGCGACCACAGTTCTTTGAACCAACAGTTCAAAGCCTTCTTGGTGGGCCTTCTTGTTACACAGAGCCCCAAAATGGCTGGTTTGTGCAGGATGTGCCATTTCTTTTCTTTTTTTTGTCAAGAAAAATATTCTAGTTTTATTAACGCAGAACTTAGAACATGGGGTTAACACAGCACACCAGTAGACAACAATGCCCCATGTTGCGCAACGATTTGGTGATAATTCTAGTGATCATTCTCTGACCAATCTGTAGTCTGCAGTGTTTTCATGTCACCTTTTGGTATCGACTCAGCTTGCTTGGAACCTCGACGAGGTGAGACCAAAAAAAGTACCAGATGCCAGGTACTATACACCACTTTTGCCCGATGGAAAACCAATAAAAGGCAAGGCAAGTCGTGTCAAGTTGAGCCGTACCATGCGGTGGAAAAGCAGCTTAGTAATATGGATTGTACTCTTCTCACATGGACGCATGTTTTCAAATAGCTGGTATCTATTACGAACCTTAGTATTCTATACTATTTACCCTCAGATTTTATTTTTTATCCATAACAGTTTTAGAAATACTCACTGCTGGTACAGTTGTACTCAATATGTTTTCTATCTGGTTTTCATTAGTATCTATTTGAGCATCCATCTACAAAGCACAGCCTCTGGCAAGGTTGTCTGAACGCAGTTTAACAGGCTAGATTGCATGGTTATTCTGTGGTACGGGATGCTATAGCTTTATGCATGACTGAATACATTTATCATCAGTAGACCAGGCCTATCTATCTAAGAGTTGACTATCTCTGATAATTTCCGTCGTCAGTAATGGCTTTATTTATTCCAAACTGTATTGCTTCACTTTCAGCATAACATGATTTCTGTCCCATTTTAACTAACCTTCCTTTGTCAGATTGACTACTGTTCTAAAGATGCTGAGTGTCTGCCTACATTCCTCAGTCATGAAAGTGTGATGGTTTATTTCTTCTTGGCATGTAAACATGGAGTTTCTCTCATGTACCATGCCCTGGCCTTAAACGAAAGCCTGGCTTAAGATCGTCTTGAGTAGGCATGAACACTGAACATTCCATCAATGGCACCCATCTTAGTCAGTCACCTCTGTTGTTCAAGAAACATGTCTATTATGAGTGAGCAGAAGTGTATTCTCTCAAAATATGGGTCATCTTTGGATGCAAACTTCTTTGATGTTTGTGGAAGGTGAAGAAATCTGGGCGAGTACTATCAAGTCCTACAGTCTTCATGTGGCTGTTAATAATGATGAATACATTTGTATTAACCCTCTTATATGACTTATTTTCTTTAGTAAACATATCCTATGTGTCAACACTGACATAAAATGGTATTGTACATTGAGATTGATTTATTCACTTCTGAACTGGTTGAGAAAATTATGTATATGTACTTTCATTCAATATTCTCTACACTGTCTAAAAATTACTATATTAACTATCCTGTTTTTTTTATTATCTTATATTTTACTTGGATATCTTAAGACTATCATTGCGCCGCGCGTGATGACCATAGAGATTTTTTCGTTTTTAAGAACAACATACTCATGTAGCCTGGATATTCGTTATCCTCTAACCATGCATTTTGTCTTTATAAGAAAAGTTGATCTTTTTCCAGGATCGTCGGAGGTGTTGTAAGTGCAGGAACACATCAGTCATTTTATGAAAAGGCTCTCTCAGTACCATGTCAGGTAGACCATAGTGCTGCAGGTTTAACAGCCTGTGTATTTGTGTCTGTACCGCAGTATGTAACTAAGGGCTTCTCTCTGGATCTGCCTGTTTGACACAGGTTGATTCCCAGCAGTGTGTTTGGGTTTGATATTCCAACATTATTTAATTGCTTGTAGACTGCTTGTGCCTCTTAAGACAAGTTGCAGAAACTAATTCTTCCAAGTGTCTTTCACGTGGGATAATGCATTTAAATATCCATGACTGTTTGTTCATCTGTATTTTGTTCACTTTTAGCCTTCTAAAGAACAAAATGCCACTGTTTTTGTACTTGATTTCATCTAAATAAACAAAAAGCTCTCACAGACCAAGCCTCTATTGTTAATGTCAACCAGATTTATGACAGATTGTTTACAAATGTACATATCCCTCAGCCTCCTGGCCCACTGAGGCTCGCTGGGCTGTGATTTACTCCCAGATGGAGTGGTGAATGGCTTCTGTTGGGCGTGGCAACCTGACGTGTTCCAGCTGTGCTCTGGTTTGGTTGTTTATCTGCGCTGGAAACTTGAGTACAGTTTGTCTCCTTGCTTTGTGTGTGTGTGTTTTAATTATGTGTGTGTGTGTGTCCACACACAGACACAATTAAAAAAAGGACACTAACATTGTGTCCTTATTCAAGACCAACCAGTGCTGTGGGTGTTCTGAGCGTGCCTGTTCCCCGTTCAACTCCTTATGAAGACACTTAGATGTCTTATTACATTTTTCTTAAATGCACTGAATACAATGTATTTACTCATACAATAGGCAACTTGAAACTACTTCCTTGAACAAATAAACTCAGAAAATATTTTCGGCAGAGGGTAACAGTGGTGTCAGTTGACAGCATGGGACTATGGATTCCTTCAATTATTTTGAATAGTTTGCCAGTAGAAGACGGGTTTGTCTCTAACCCTTAGCAATGGGATGAGGTGCAAGTATAAAATAATTCTCAGGTGCTAGTGTTATAGAGTACATGAAAATGCATTTTTGATGGCACACCTACTGTCTTGTTTTAAATGCAAATATTGAACACAGTACAATAACATTGTTGCACATTTTTCCTATTCAGCTTCCCATACATGAAAATGCATTTTTCTTGGCATGGCCCCTTTAAGAGACTTGAGCCAGACAGACATGAACACTTCTAATTGCTAGTGCCACAATGTATTTTAGCCTACAGTCAACTAAACCAAACTGTACATCGTTAATTCATGAAGGCCCCTGCTATTACACACAGTTCTAAGGAAGTGGTATACTAATTTGTCTTCATAGGGCTATGCTCCACTGTTAGCAATGCTATCTTCAAGCTAGAAAGCTAGCCCCTGGTAGCATTGTAAGGGCCACCTTGGTTTATATTGGATTGACCATGGCACTGGACCGGAGCATATCCTTCCCCGCGGAACTACTTTTTACTGGCACAGCACCCTCAATTCAAGAACCGCTCATCCAAACAACTCCACATGGGACATTGCACTTCCTTCGTCCTGAGCAATACACCTGCTGCATATTAACTTCATACAGGGCGGGGTTGTCGACATAATAGTGAGACGGACAGACAGACAGAGGTCCCTTGCCTTTATGGAGAGATGGAAAGAAGAGAGTTTTGGATTTCCAGACAGTAAATATAAAAAACACAACAACTCTAAGATACGCCCACTCACCAGACCAATGATAATGAGTAGAATTTGCCTGTAGACACAACGAGGAGGCTGCCTCAGACCCAGGCCCATCCAACCCTATGTGGCCATCACTGTGATGGCAAACGAAAGCACCTAACTGGAGAGGTCATATAAGGTACTGTATTCATTTGGGGCCTTGTAGACGGTCCATGGAAACAGGCAGACATATGTTTAAACTGAAAATACCTGCATATCTGTAATGTACAATTTACTTTGTCCTCTTCCCCATACCATGGAGTAAATGTTGTAAGTTCACAATTATTGTCATGGCCTACTTTGACTATTGAACCCAAAGAAGTGTGACACAAAACCAACACATCTGGTTTGGGTTATTTTCTTACTTTGGCTAGAGTTACACCCACTTTAATGTTTCCTCTTTGCAATTGTTTGGAGGTACTAGTCATGGTTGTTTTCCAGTCAAAGGGAACATTGGGATTAGATGTCCGTGGGATGGCTGACTCAGGGTGGTAGACTGAAGTTGTGACAAAGTGATCTTGTATCTCAACATCATATAACTTTGTAGGCTACTTCACCCTAGTGAACATTTTGATATGCATACAAATCCAAGATGACAAAAATCAGGACAATTGCTTTTGATATGTTTGCACAACAAAGCATTAACCAACACTCAATAGAGAACTCTCAGTTGAGGCCAAACGGATTTCTTGGTGTTAGCCAGCAGATGGCAGTGTTGAATCACTTTCCATGCTCCACCCCCAAAAAAACCGACTTCCTTTCCTCTAGAGAGCGAACAAAGAAATGAGCATCATCCCTCTGGGAAGACTGATTTCATTGAAACCTGTTTATAAATATCTGTTTTTCTCACACACTAAATATTCTCTGAAATAGATACGTGACAAACAACCAGTATGATGTAAGCTGTAAATAGTTGGTGTCCATCAGGATTCTATATCACTTTCCTGCTTTGTAATTAATCAGTGGTTTTGTTATATTGAGGTCTTTGAAAGCAGATGCATTTGGCAAACAAAGGACTGTCACAGAAACATGTTGGATAACACATTTATTGTTCGATTTTTGCATTTAAAATCCTCTGGATGGCCTCATTATCAATGGGCTTATAAATGTAACACAGTCTATAAACTAGCGCCCCACTCAGTTTGAATTGGCTCCACACCCCTTCTAACCCAAATCTTGAAACTGGAAGAACGAGATCGCTTTGTTTTTGTAGCTCTCTCCCCTCAGGCTCCAAGCTGCCGTAAAGCCCCTCCAATAGACCCCTGCCTCCAGCAGATTAGACCCCACCATTCAGCCTCCACGGTGCCAGCGCTCCCCCTGCGCCAAGCCTTCCCAGGAAGCCTCCTCTTCTGGGTTTACCGGGAGAGGAGATCCATATTACCTCTCTTCTGCAGAACCAATGGCGGGGGAGCAGACCCAGCATCGGGACGTCAGGCCGCGGCAGACGCGGGGAGTAGGGTCTAAATCGGGACGACACTTCAGTGTCAAGCCATGAAACCTGGGTTGGGCTCTTTCGGAGCACCGAGGCCAACGGGGGGGGGGGGCAATGGCGCGCGCTGGCGATGGAGGACGTCCCTCTCTGCCGATGGCGGCGCGGCCTCCGCTCCCGGACACGGTCGAGACCGATGTCTGTCGACGGCGTCTGCTCCGTTCTCCTCACGCTCGCGGTGGGAGAGACGAATCCGTCAGTGGAGTGCAGCCGGTTGCACATTTCAGCAAGAGTCAGGGCCATCGCTTTGCTGGACCCCATAGGATCAACGAGTCACTCTAGAGGGTAAAGTTAGAGTGGCCCTCTCTTGCCCTGTCACACAAGTTGGCATACGTGTAGCCTGCCTGTCGGCTTGAGCATGCTGCTGATAGAGATCTCATTCCCTCATTTGCCTAATTCCAAATTGTGCTGTGCCTGATGAGGACGCCAGCCTGCTCTGCCATCTACAACGTCCCCGAGTGCTTCCACGTCCAGGGAATTTGCATGATTGCCTGTAGATTATTTCAACATCATCTATCGCCCCCCCCCCCTCCTCCCCAACTCTTCTGTTCCATGGCACTCTGCTGCGAGGAATGCGCACACATCCGTGGGCTAAGGGAATCTAAAATAGATCATACAGGCAACTGGGGTAGATGCACAAGCGCAAGGAAGCAGGCTCGAGTCACGCCGGCAAGATCATGCACCCTGAGCTGACAGCCCAGCACACCCGATTACAAAGGATGTCACTTCCACGCAGCCATGGCCCCGACAGCGGGCCGCGAACTGAGGGGGAAAAGTCGAGAGGCCGGGGACACTGACTTGCCCACCCCCCCCCCCCCCCCCGCACACACACACCCATGTGACCATGGGCCGCGGCGTGCGCCCAGCAGAGGCGGTGAGTTACCTATGGAGGACTTACCCGATGAGGCTCTCTCCGGGGCCCGGGCGGCGGCGGAGCCTCATCCGCGGCGTCGTGCGGGGACCGCCGGCAGTCGTACGTAAACCCCGGCGGAGGGAAAGGGAGGACAAAACGCGGTCACTCCGGATCACGTCCACCCCCCACCCCCCCTTCCCCGTGAACAGAAACAGAACCTGTCAGTCCTCCTCAGTGTCGCCGGGGCCTTCGCCGCCTCCTTCATCACGTTCTGCCGACCCCCTCCTCTCCTCCCTCCCGTCGTCTCTCTCCCCCTGCTCGTCCAGGAGCCTTTGTATCGCGTGACGGCGAAGTTGGACCCGTTGATTTGGACTCTTATCGACGGCGTTATCGTTTCGATCAGAGAGAAGCACCGCGTTGATCCCGCTGCCTCAGTCTTGTTCAGCCGCTGCTGTAGCTCTGCGCCTTGGAGCCCCATGTCCTCCACGTTAGAGAAGCTTATTAGCTGGGTGTATCAAGAGAGGCCTGTGGACCGTATGGTGTTTGATGAAGGCCATTCGGTTGCGATACGTTTGATATAATTTCCCTTCAAATTTGAAATATGAATTTGTGGTTGAATGGTTGAATATGGAACCCATCTGCTGTGCAATAGCATGGGTTTGGCCCTACATATAGGCTACAGTATTATCCCCCTAAAGTTATTGAATAGCTCCTAGTAAGGATAAACAAACGATCAGTCAATACTTATTAGCCAGCAACCATATTTAAATGTCTTACAAGATCAGCACCCCATGTCATTATACAAGGATTTGTCTGGCGACAGTAAGACTGGGGCAGGGAGCAGCAGATGAACGCTGAACGATCACTAAGGGGCATTCTCATGTCTCATTATCAGGCTCGTTAGGGCCCACGTTACAGCTGCTTGACTGAGCAGCCTTAATAAGGAAAGTGACCCAACGCCAGTATGCGCAGCAATGGTTCTCCTCTCACGTCTTCCATATTTCTGCCTCTCCGTCTCTCCCTCCCCCCGTCCGTCTCCCTCTCTCCCTCCCTCCCTCTCTCTCTCTGGCAGTCACACACTCAGCCATGTGTGCGCTGAAGACGTTACATAATGGCCTCCTTTCACCGCGCTCCAGATCAAAGAGAACAATCCACCACAGAAAATCGCTCCCCTCCTCTCTTCTTCTCCTCGGCGCTGTTTTATCAGACTGCCGTATCCTGGAGACTGTACGCCAGCACACGTTCCACCATTACCCTTCATGTCGGAAGAACCAAACAGAAGCAAAGGGGAGTGATCAGAGGGTTTGCCGTTGCAAACAGTCAGCCAGGTTGGATGTGGCAGTAGAGATGCCTCAGTGGCTAAGATCTTGGACCGGCTCATGTGACACTCTTTCATTGATTACAGTACAGTACCGGTATGTGCGCCTACTACCCGAGCCTGACCGGTCCAATGTTGTCTCAGCCGCGAAATGGGGGCATTGCTGAAGTAATATATGCGTAACATTTTGTGACTCAGCATGCGAACACGACACCTCACACGAGTAAACATCCTGTTTTCTTCTAAAATATGAGCCGAAACAGACCGGCGTTTAATATGTTCATTTTTTGCCAAGTG
Organism: Borostomias antarcticus; assembly: GCF_949987555.1. Taxonomy (NCBI): domain Eukaryota; kingdom Metazoa; phylum Chordata; class Actinopteri; order Stomiiformes; family Stomiidae; genus Borostomias; species Borostomias antarcticus. Next base: position 22,558,368 of record NC_140244.1, on the reverse strand, counting down.
CTGCTGCCTGCTGCCTTTTGGTTTCCAGCAGTTCTATCACCTGAGAGAAGGAGAGAGTGAGAGAAAGAGGGACACACACACACACACAGAAAAAGAGAAGCAGAGAGAGAGAATCAGCCCCAAACATTGTCAGAGAGTCTGTGCCTGGCCGCGGGCTCATGAGGATTGAAATAATGAGCGCGCGCCGGGGAAATATCCCCCCCCCCCCATGCCAAACGTAGGCAGCAGATTTTGGGACCAAGGGGCACGGAGGACGCCAGAGGACAAAAGAAACAGCAAAGGGACAGATTGAGGGGGAGAGAGGCTTCCAATCCCGTCTGTGATTCGGGGGGAGTGGGTTCTGTGGAGGAAAGGAAGACTAAAATTGGAAACCCACTGGGGTGTCAGCGACGGCGAATACTAGCGTAGCTAGCTACCGCTAATCCAGTGGTGGCAGACACGCTGCGCGACAGGAAATCACCCTGTTCATTCAGTTTCAAGTTGGGTAGAACTTCAACTATCGCCATAATTAACCTTGTGCAATAGGGGAGCGTTTGATACCCTCCACAGAGCTGTGCTGCAGTATCCCACCTTATCTCTTTTCACGGCCCCATAGGGTAGACCAACCCCCCCCCCCCCCACGGTCCTTATGCAAGGAGGCGAATCAGCATGGTTATCTCTGGCTCTCAGGTTCCGGGGTGGTGGGGGGGGTTGGGCAGGTGAACCAGGAGAGGAAGCATCTTCAGGATACGCCTTACTCACAGTTCACTCCCTGCCAGCAAGTGCATTATGGGGCTGTGTTCTCTGCGCGGATGGGAGAGGGCGGGGCTTCGGAGCGGGCTGCGCTGAACGAACCGTTATCGCACCTGACGGCGTCTGTCTCCGGGCCCCTGGCAGCACGCCGCGCACACCTACGCGGCCGGTCGACTGCGAAGCGCCGGAGCGATAGGCCGCCATGCTTTGCACGTCATGTCACGCCCTGCCGGGTGAGGTGTTTGAAAGTCCACGGGAGACTTCAGTTAAAGACATATTACCAAAAAGGCCTACCGGGCCCAGAGGTCCCACGAGCTGCATTTCCTCTCACATAGTCAAAGGGCTTAGTCGTCGTCAATAACAGAGCCCCAAAAGTCCTGCTGAAAAACTGAAGGAATAGCCTAAACATTCACTTTGAAGATGTCAGAAGAAAGAAACCATCATCCTTTTAAGTTAATGTTTATCCCCTCAGTCTTATCCAAAGCTGCTTTTATTGCGCTCCCAGAGCATGGAATGGGGTGTTTGACGTGTCCGTGCCCAGGGGCCCATCATCTCATAATCTTAAAACTTCAGTCAAAGACGCCTCGCCTCTTCATCAACTGGGGAACGCACACAAACTGTCAGCCCTGATTGAGGGTAATATTGACCTCCGTGCCTTATCTTCTGTAGTCATACTCTTACCGAATCCGTTATTTGTCACAGGAAATGTGCACAGTCTGATTCATATCTTGTATTATTATATTGTATGTTCAGGTTATAAATCTACCTTGGATACCGATTCCCATTTAGATACATAACCTACTTTACCGAGTGGTGGCCTTGGTTCCCACTTCCCATCTCTCTCCTCAAACATGGTCCCCTTCACTGCATGGGCCCAGACTGTTTGCCCTCAGCCCCGAGGGTCCGTGGTGTTCCTGACCGAGCATGTTGGCCCCTGGTTAGCTCCAGGCGATGGGCAGGCTGCAGGAGCTGCCTTGCCCTAGGTGTCTGGGCCCTGGCTGGCTGCCATGACCCTTCTTGGTCCAGCCACTCACCCATCAGTGAGTACGGCCCCAGAGCCTCTCTGATAGATGGGAGCAGAAAGCATGGGCCACATCAGAGCTCTGATTCACTGCTGCCCCCAGTCCAAGCCTGTCCTGGAGGCCCTGTGAACTCTCAGTCATGTGTGCACGCTCAAGGGAGGGGGAGCCAGTTCGAGTGCTCATATGAGAGGAGTATCTCTTTTTGTGTGTGTACATGCTGTGTGTGTGTACATGCTGTGTGTGTGTGGCCTACCGTGTGTGCTTTGGTGTGAAATCGAGTGAACGAGAGAGGATGAGACATTCTTCCAGTAAGTTTGGATCTTAGATGTTTAAAAAAAAAAAATGGATTGAAAATGGGTGTGTCTATGTTTGTCTGTGGGTTCTTGTATAGGAGAGGGAAGGCATGGTGAGTGCTCCAATATATGTATCATCATGCACAGACATCCTTGTGTGCAATCATGAATGTAATCACACGAGTAAAACTTAACGCAACAGTATAAGCTGTACGAGCAAAGCATGAGTAGAGGTCACACATTTCTTTGTGTGCGGTAAAGATCAAATCAACACACACACACACACTGTTTGTAGTTTTAGGGGGTGAAGCTCTTTTGTTGCCTGCTCCTAGTCCCCCACCTGACTGGTAGTCCCTCCACCTGTCTCCTAGTCCCCCATTTGACTCCTAGTCCTCCACCTGACTCCTAGTCCCCCATTTGACTCCTAGTCCTCCACCTGACTCCTAGTCCCCCACCTGACTCCTAGTCCTCCACCTGACTCCTAGTCCCCCATTTGACTCCTAGTCCTCCACCTGACTCCTAGTCCCCCATTTGACTCCTAGTCCTCCACCTGACTCCTAGTCCCCCATTTGACTCCTAGTCCTTCACCTGACTCCTAGTCCCCCATTTGAGTCCTAGTCCTCCACCTAACTCCTATAGTCCTCCACCTGACTCCTAGTCCCCCACCTGACTCCTAGTCCTCCACCTGACTCCTAGTCGCCCACCTGACTCCTAGTCCCACATATGACTCCTAGTCCCCCACCTGACTCCTAGTCCCCCATATGACTCTTAGTCCCCCATATGACTCCTAGTCCCCCACCTGACTCTTAGTCCCCCATATGACTCCTAGGTTCCCTTATGACTCCTAGTCCCCCATATGACTCCTAGTCCCCCACCTGACTCTTAGTCCCCCATATGACTCCTAGCCCCCCACCTGACTCCTTGCCATATTTAGAGAAATTAGTTGTTGTGTGTATAAGCTAGCAACAAAGATGGTTAATGAGGATAATCAGGCATTTCAAAGGTTGGTTTATAGATTAATCAGTCAAATACGAAAATTAAACACTGGTTATAACAACATATAAACATATTTGTTATTAACAACCCATGGTATATTGGCCATATACCACAACCTTCGAGTGAGTTTATCACTTTTATAACGGTTACCTCATCGGGAACCATTTATGGGATAAGTACCTACTATTTCAGTGTCGTAATATTGATTTTAGTGAACTCCGCCAAGAAAGGTAGTTCCTTAAACTATCACGTTGCTATGGAGTCTCAAAATGACAAACAATGAGCCCTAGCAACCAAAACTACAGTAATACTCCTGACCAACCTAGCTAGCCATGAACGAAGTGCATACTACCTTTGCTGTGCAACTAACTGTGAGTTGCAAAAGTGGTGATGATAAACCAGAGCGGTAGGCTACAGGACGGATAGAACAACTCAAAATTGACATTGAATGTTTCAATTTTTCTTAAGGAGAAACCGTAATGTAACCAACAGACGGTTACGCAATGGAACTAAAGTTTTTACAGGCTGTAATAATTGGCGCAGTAATATTTCACATAGAATGGTAAATATCTTTTGCCTGTGGTATATCGTGAATATACAACAGCTCTTAACCAGAGATTCAGATTGCAGGAGGACCACCATCTCTGTAGCACTCCACCAATCAGGACTTTATGGTAGAGTGGCCAGACGGAAGCCTCTCTTCGGTAAAAGTCACATGACAGCCTGCTTGGAGTTTGCCAAAAGGCACCTAAAGGACTCCCAGACCATGAGAAACAAGACACTCTCCTTTGATTAAACCAAGATTGAACTTTGGCCTAATTGCCAAGCGTCACATCTGGAGAAAACCAGGCACCGCTCATCACCTGGCTAATACCATCCCTACGGTGAAGCATGGTGGTGGCAGCGTCATGCTGTGGAGATGTTTTTCAGCGGCAGGAACTGGGAGACTAGTCAAGATCGAGGGAAAGATAAATGGAGCAAAGTGCGGAGATATCCTTGATGAAAACCTGCTCCAGAGTGGTTCAGCCGGAGCCCGGACTTGAACCCAATTGAACATCTCTGGAAAGACCTGAACATAGCTGTGCAGCGACACTCCCCATCTAACCTGACAGAGCTTGAGAGGATCTACAGAGAACAATGGGACAAATACCCCAAACACAAGTGTGCCAAGCTTGTAGCGTCATACCCAAGAAGACTTTGAGGCTGTAATCGCTGCCAAAGGTGCCCCAACAATACTGGGTAAAGGGTGTGAATATCTATGTACATGTGATATTTCAGTTTTTTTTTAAAGTTTTTTTTTTAATACATTTGCAAATATTTCTAAAAACACTTTCACTTTGTCATTATGGGGCATTATGGGTAAGTGAAAAGTGAAGGGGTGTGAGTACTTTCTGGATGCACCGTATAGAACCTCTCACAAGAAACCAGTTGTCTGTGTCGGTGTGCGACCTGTCATATCACAGACCACCTGACAGGTAAACAATACTTCAACTGTTTGCTTAACCACCACAATATCACACAAGAAGGTCATGGAAAAGGGGCTGGACTTACTGTACAGTAGTATAATTTTTTACAGAATATCTTTTTCATTGATGACATTTTTGACAACCTTTTTGACAGGTTGTGATTACTATACTCTCTCCACCCAGTGGATTTCTCCACCAGGCCTCTGTATTCCTCCCGCCGTCCTCTTCGTAACACGTCCATAGCAGAGTTGTCCGAGAACTTCTTCGGGTGGCGCGTCTCGAGATAGGGCAGATCATTTGTGGTGATGTGCAGGGAGAATGACATGTCTTTCTTACCATGTGGAACTTTACACCTTGTGAGTTGGCACGAGCTATTCCTCCCTGTATGTCAGAGGCACCCCATAATAGTTGGTTTGTGATGCTCCACAGAGGTTTAGATAGGGTGGTAGAGGTCTCGCATAGCCAGACCTATCTCCACATTTCGTTTATGCTGTGCCAGCGCTGGAGAAAGGTCAGGCTGGACTCATTACTATTCGGGGATAGGGGGAGAAACGTATTTCTTTAAACCAGTCACCGCTGTTTTGGGTGGAATGCTTGGAATATGAAACTTTTTTCATAACCGGTGTCCAAACATGCAAGGACGTCCCTATTAAACAGCAAAACATATTCTTTGTATATCTTTACAGTAATCCACCGAAAGAACCAAGCAGGCCTGCCTTATTGCATGATCCAAATCTCAGCCAAAAGCCATTTTCAGCATGTAGGTTGCTAGCTCCCCTTGGAGGATGTTGCTTCACGTAGTGAAGGGGAAGTTGAACACGCAGATATGGGAGGAGTCTGGATTGAATCTGATTGTTGCCACTGATTGGGTCAGGGGTGTAATCCGTAGCCACTGATTAGGCAGTAATAAACGAATGACCAGGCTTATCCCCAAAACCTACATCCGTTGAGTCAGACTTCCTTCCAGACAGTATTTCCTAACAAAACAAATGCAAATCTCAACTGATATTCCATCTGATTTCTGTTTGCCTGTATTTTTTTTTTAAAATTGGAAATCAAGAAATACAATATGAACAAATGAAAACCCAGACAGAAACAAAACCAACTCAGAACAGGCAGGAGTGCGCTGTGATGCTTCGGCAGCTCTTTGCTCGCAGGAGGTAGCTGGCAGGCTTCCTGCTTCTCTCTGTGCTTCTCTGTGCCTGTTTCCCCAGCTGATTTGCATGCGGCGTTTGACCCAAGCCGTAATCTACAGTGACTCTTCAATAAGCCTCTGGCACATTGGGGAGATGTTATAAGCTCTGACAAAAGACAAGACGAGCTAGAACAAGCTGAAGGTCACTGGGGACAGCCTCCTGATTAACTGAAATTGCTTATTTTTCCCTGTGTTTAAATTCCCTCTCTCAGATGGATTCTAATTATTAAGCACACGTGCAGAGGACCTGATGCATACCAAGTATCCTCAAGGGCCCACGCTGCACTTCACTCAGATTATTCACTGAGTAAATATGCTATCCAAACTTCCATAATCTGGGAATACAACAAAATTATTTTCCATTACAGCCAGATTGTAATTCAAACAGTATAGCAACATTTATGCAGAGAGAGTCGTCAGTCCTATGGCCCCGGCAACCAATCGCTGGAGAGGGTGGGGGGATGGGCAGCCTAATGTTATTTCAGCCCTCCGTTTTGAAGGATCTGTATAATTTTCCGAAGAGGGATTTGTTCGCTTCATATTCTTATGGTGAGTGAGAGAACCCACTCTGAGGCCTGACTGGGTAGCCTGTTTGGTATGTATGGGCTGGTAGAAGCTGCTGCCTGTGTGATGAAGCCAACGTCTGTCTGTCTCTCAGCTTGCCTTCCCTGAAGTAAAGACAGTACATTGGATCTGCTGTGTCACCAAAACCGCTTATTAAGCAGGCATATCAGGATGGAAAGATGATTTCACACATCCCTATAGCTAGCCCATGTAGTCTCCTTTAGACAGCCGCTGACTAAATACTGTATGTGACTGAGGCTCATGCTCTATTAGCATATTGTAGGTTCTGTGTAAAATCAGTACAAATAATAAAAAAAAATGTGCATCTGAATAATGAATTGTGAAACAAGTTCATTTCAGCAGGGTTCATATTCAAACTGGAAACGAAGTATGATTAGCATATATGCAGAGAGGCTTTGCACGGTTGACATCCTCCCAGCCCCTGCTGGTAATAGCCATGCACACAACATCCTCTGATTACATTGATATGTAGATTCATGCATCTGCAAAGATTAGTTATTCATTAATGTATCTGCTTTGAGTCCTCGGGTGAGGGGAACGTACCTTAGACAGACGTCTGAGGCAAACTGAACGCATCAGAGGAAATATGTCACAAATGAACGCGTAAAACAAAAAGGTGGGGAAAGTGGTGCTTCACAATAACACATACAAAACAGGAAAGACATTGTTACTTTACTTTACGTTACGTTACTTCTTCTGCTCTCACTATATGGGGCACTTCTCATTCTTTTGGTTCTAAAAGCAGAACAAGTCTTCTCCTCACTGGGCTAAGAAGATTAATCACTACGGCCTGTGTGAGTTTAGAAGCCGGAGCGCTCTGTCATCCTTTCATAAAAGCATCATGGATCACTAGTCTGCTCCCCAGTGTCCTCCCCCACAGACATACTCCAGGCACCTTTTCACTTCAAAAATAGGCTCTCCACCGCACTGACTGAGCCAAGAATTGCACCAAACAATGGCGCTCGCTCAGCTCTCCAAACAGGTCCACTACATGTCCCAAGTTAATCAAATAGTAGGAGAAGTGGGTTATGAACCTTCCAAATCAGATCAGAGCAAACAGTTCATCGTGAATATGCAGCAAAATCCTCCGTTTTTAATACTTGATGAGAAAATATTTTTCCGTTGAATGCCAATGTCTTAGTTAAATGGTTTGCTCTATTCATGCAGCAAGAGTAATTGTGTTTTGGTAGATTTCCCCCAACTAATCAAGAGCTTCCCTCTCCTGTCCTCCCCAGCAGAAAAATGATGATCCATCGCTTTTGTATGCATACGATATCAGCGGAAGTTGGCTCAGTGGTGACCGGTTTTCATAGGTAATGATGCTAAATGACACATGTGGGAATAGCGAGCCTATAGTAAGCCATCCATCAATGGCTCGTTTTTTATGAGCTGCCATTAGGGACATTATTCAAACCCCAATATGCTCACAGACATATCTTGCAGTCCTTCACACACACACACACACACACGCACACACACACACACACACACAGACAGAGTCTGCCACAAGCTACAAGAGGGGACATCTCATTCTTTCACCATGTGCGAGTCATTGTTGTGGTGTCAGCTGGTGCCGTCTCTTTTATCACACTGGAAGCTAATGGAAGCAGCAACTGCAGGAGAGGGGGGACGAGACACAGGCAGGCACGCACGCACGCACACACACACACACACACACACACACACACACACACACACACACACAGACGTAAGAGGCTGGGGAGATGGGGTGGGTGGGCACGTCAGGCCTTGGGGCCAGAGCTGTTTTGTGGTGATGTTTTTCTAGCCTGCTGAGGCCTCAATATCACTGCACCACGAAGGAGGCTTTCAGACATGTTTATATCATCATCTTTTGATGAAATTCACATCAATTTCCTTTTTTGATTGATGTATTTAGCTAATATTTTACTGAGGCCTGTGGTAGATGAGCTCAATATGGATTCATGGAAGTCATTTCTCAACAATACTGATCAGAGGGTTCCTTATATTTAATATCTTCCACCTGGCTCCATTCAAGTCAGTTCCATGAAAATGGCGTTCATATGCCTCAATGGCCTCCTCTACTCTTTCTGCTTTGATCCTGTTCTGCCGTTTTCTGGGCGGCACATTTTCTTACATGTGCTCACGTCTATGCATTACTAATATCCAGAGAACAACAAGGGGTTGATTTCCCCCCCCCCCTCAAGATGAGAATTGCCAATTATGGCATGAAGAATCTATGCAGAATGCATTTTGTTTCATTAGGACTCTGACCTCATTTCCTGACAACAAATTCTAGAGGAAACATGAGGCTGTAAACGGCTTGTGTGCAGTAAAAAACACCCAGACAGTATTTTCTATAATTCTTTATTTTTTCAACTTTTTTCCTTTTTGTATTACATGACAATCGTGCTTTATCATGTGACACCATTTAGATACATATCATGTTTATATTATGTTGTACATTAGGCAGTGAGACAGTTAAAAATATACAAAACAATATTTTCTACTAGACATAGTTTCTATTTTTAATATAATCATCAATATCTTCATTATCATCATCATTTCGTATACTTCTGTAAGATATGTGCTTTAGTTTCTGTGATCAAAATATTATTGCAGAAAACAGCAACTCCTTTAGATTTTTTTCAACATTTAGACAATAACTTCCAATGTATTACAGACATTCACAGTTACATGTTTTACACAGTACAGTCTTACAACAAAGTTCCAGAGAAAACTGTGGTAGAGTAACTTTATACAAAATTCACACAACATGAACTGTAGCCATTTCACATTTTCACTCAGTTGTTTTGCTTTTCAAAGTAAACGTGGTTCTCTCAACCGCTTTCACTGTAGCTGCCATAGAAGCAAACTAGCATTGTCCTAACACGCCATGGCAGTCTGTGGAAATTAAAGCTTTGTGCTTTTCACTAGTAAAGCAAAGACAACGTAAAGAAAAAGAGAAGCAGACTACTTTTCGACTGGCCTGCACCTATACGTCTAGATATGTATTGCTGAATACATACTGATCAAAGTATAATTGATCATTACACATAAGGTACAATGAATGTCTTTAAATACAGAGTTGGTTCAAATTTGTTTGCTAGCGAAGTGATATTGTGGGAATACACCCAGTTATGTAAACAGACCATTGCTTTGTAGAAATTGGTTGTTAACTGGCTTAAGGCCTTCTCTGTTCTTGTTGTTTTAGTGTCAGGAGACATTTTAGAAATTTTCACTGATGTTCCTGAGGAAAGCATGCAAAAAGGTAAACAGGATTGACTCAGCATTAGGGGATAGTCAATGTCAGTAAATCACTTTTCTAACCCTGTGCTCATATATTTTTTGTAACCTTTGTACCCTGTGCTTCACAAACAGAACACAACATGGCATAGATAGTTTTTGCTTTTGTCTGCCTACGATTTTGGTCCTCGGTCACAACACTTATAGTAGAAAACATCCTAAAAATAATTCTAAAAATGTTTCAATGACATAAAAGTTCTTCTTTTTTTTTTTTTACTCAAAAAAGGAAGGTAAAATAACAGTCTCTCTCACACACAAAATCTTTTGCAACAGATGCTGGATTGCTCCAGGGCTCATAGACTTCAAATTCTTATTGGCATTGTGCTTCGTCATGCTCCTCTCCGCCATGTCCCCCTCCGTAGCAGTGGGGCCTGTAGTGAGCCTCATAGAGTGCAACATTTGGAATGGAAACAACCGGGGTGAGGCCTGGTAAACAACCACATAAAGACTGGATCCGCTCCCTTGCACTCTCCCATGGTGACGACAATTACTTCATCTCTACTATACTCGCACTGTATTTACGCGGTTCATGAATAAATATATTCAACAAATTGCTATTCTATTTTCGATATTTGTTCTTTTCTCACAGTATTACACAGTATGTTTACATTTTTATTTAGATTCACGGTAGTTTTGAGAACACTAACAGTCTTGATTTTTGTATTTGTAATGCATACCAATAATAAGACGGGGTTGGTTGTACAAATGCAGAAAAATGAAATTCTTAAATCTGGTTTGATCACATATTTCCCCTGGAGGTAGGTGAATCAATTAAAATCTTGTAAGTCCTGTAATGTTCTCCTTTGACTCCATGAGGGTTATTTCCATGTCTAGACGTTGGCCTCTGCGTTGGTCAGGTTGGTGGGGCCTGCTGTGGTGGGGGTTTTGATTGGCTCTGTTGGGCTTATCGGATTGGGTGGGCTGGTGGTGCCGGTCGGGTTGGCTGGACCGGTCAGGTTCACGGGGCTGGTTGCTGTGGCCGGGTCGGCAGGTGGGGCCGCGTCGGCAGGGCCGGCGGGTGCGGCCGGCCCGGTGGGTCCGTCCGGGTTGGTGGGGCTGGCGGCGGCGGCGGCCGGGGCTGCTGGGACGGCGGCGTTGGCCGGGTGGGCGGGGCTGGCTGGATTGGCCGTGTTGGTCTCCACCTGTTGCTCGGGTCCGTTCTCCTGGGGCCGTCGCCTCACTGCCGGGGGCTGGAGCATTATCCTCAGGCGCTGGGAAAGAAACGCGACATTTAACTGTCAAGTCACCGTGTTGACAAACAGCACAAGGCGGACATGTTCCGCCCGCTAGTAAAATGACACAGAACAGGAACGGACAAACAAGCGTGATCCCTGCTCGTCCTGAGGGGAATCACGCAGACGCCGACACAGTCTGGTACCTCTTTATAAGTGCCCTTGAGGCCCAAGAACATGTAAACCATGTATCCTGGGATGAGCACCATGGAGGAGAGAGCCATGAGCCAGCCCACTCCCTGGCCCCAGCCGGGGAACACGTAGTCGCCCATGGTGAGCGGGACCATTTGAAAGGCACTGAACAGGAACACCCCCTGCGGGAGACACGAGGAGCTCATTATGCATCTTGACACCCCGGCTCCCGGAGCTGGCTGGGTCTCAGACTGGCTAGCCCCGGGACGCTGATATCGATGGGACATTTTTCACTGTCATGACTTTGGACGTGCCGTTGGATGGGCGCGGTGTACTCACGCCAACGATGAGGGGGGTGAACACCACCCAGCACATCTTCCACCATATGCAGGGTCTGTAGCCAATCATCTCCTGGATGTTGTCGTAGAACTTGTTCACACCTGCGAGACAAATGGATGTATGATCAAAATATTCATATCCAATTTATTTCAATTTACCGCCGGGCTGTCATGCATCCTGATGAGCAAGACGGGGCTACAGCGGTTGAACACTGAAGGCAGACTGCAATATTGTCTCTGGACAGATGTCAGGTCATTCTCTCATTTCACATTCACAATTACCAACGCCTTATTTACCTCCTTTCCATTTGGTATCAGTGAAAGACTTATACTTGTGTGGACGTCAATTCTTAACACGCTACATTTAATTTGGTCTGACCCAGGTGTCTGGGTCTACTGTGTGCTGTGGTAGGGGTGGAAGTATGAGGTCTTCAGTGGCGATACCCACCATAACACCAGGATATGGAGATGCACTCAAAGAAAACCAGGAACAGCAGACACATTCCACTGGCTGAGTAATAGTCAAACAGCTTGAACACGTAGATGCCACCCTGGTGACAGTTAAATAGACAAGAGGTGTCACACAATGAGCCAGGACGCACACGTCATCGTCTTTACCAATATATTTCCCGTCTATCTACTCCCCCTATCCTCTCATATGAGAAACGTAGACAGCGTAGTCTAAACATGGTGTTGTTTATGGGCACACAGTATATCCAGTCTTTTTTTTTCTTCCCATTTTCGTCCCATTCGTCTTACTGGAGGCTATTCGTGCTTGATATATTTATATATATATTTCTGTGTACCTGCGTGATGTTGGACAGGCCGATGAGGTAGGACACGAAGCAGACGGCTGCGATGAAGATCTCTCTCCTCCCCCTCAGGGCCTGAGGAAACTCATCCACCAGAGCAGTGATGAAGCCCTCCACCGTGCAGAACTGAAGAGAGTGGGGAACGAGATGTTGGCACAAGGCTGCTGTTAATGCTGTCATTTGTAGGGCTGTGAGTCAGGATAGGCTGCTGCTTGTGAGTTTAGGTAAGGTTATCTTTCCGGAAATGACTGGATATGTTCATTTTTCCAATCCCCTTCACTTTTTTTTCCCTTTCTTTAACAATTTTTTTGTATTTTTTTTAACAATATACTTAAACAGAAACGTAAAAAGACGATATTACATACTGCATAGACCATTGCAAGGTAGCGCATAGCTAATGACCATTGACAGTGATGGATTATATTCTATTTCAGAAGAATATAATACTATGTTGCAGAATAAACGACTTCTGAGTGACCAAGTAACCCCGTTGTAAAAGGCCATCTTGGGAATAACTTCACCATGCCCAGAAAAAAAGAAGAGAAAAAAGGCCATTGTGTTGACAGTTGATATATTATGTTTTAGCAATTCTGATTTATGTTGTGTCCCAGGGGCTGGATTGAGGATGGTGATTGGGGGGGCAGCTGTAGCTAACATCGTTGTTCTACGACTCAGTGGCTTCACGGTAACCCAGATACCACGCACAGGCTGAGAGGAGGGGAGGAGTGGAGCCTGGGGCTGGATGGAGGTGATATGGTTGCATTAAAACCTCCTGACAGAAGAAGTCAAAGCTCAGCTAGAACTGTCCACCCAGAGGATATTGCATGCTTATCATGCAGAGAGGGAGAGATGGAGGGGGGGGGGGGGGGGGGGGTTGTAGTGTGATGTCTACCTGCGCTTACATACTATCTAGGTCAGACCATCTCAGATGCCCCTTACTTACCTGGCTGTCAATGCCCAGCATGAGCAGCATGGAGAAGAACAAGATGGCCCACAGTGGAGAGACGGGCAGCTGGGTCACGGCCTCTGGGTAGGCCAGGAAAGCCAAGCCAGGGCCTGTGGGAGAGGACACAAGGACCAGGTGTGATGTGCTGTACCCTTCATTCACGGATGCCTTGTGAGGACCTACTGTAGGACTGGCAGTCTTATAGTAGGACTAGCTGTAGATTAGTGCTGTGAGCTGTAGTTCCCCCTCCCCTGTGCTGCGGTGACGTGGAGAAATAACAGGGTCTATATTTACCTGAAGCTGCAACATCAGCAATGGGCCTCTTCGTCACATTTGCCATGAAGCCAACAATAGAGAAGATGACAAAGCCAGCAAACATGCTGGTGAAGGAGTTGATGCAGCACACAATGATTGAGTCTCTGGGGAGAGGAAATATGAAACAGTCCTGTTGTCAGCTTTGTGATTCGTCATTTCACCTGTATCATGCATTCCTGAAAAGGGCTCTCTCTCTTTCTCTCTCTCTCTCTCTCTCTCTCTCTTTCTTTTTCTCTCTCTCTCTCTCTCTCTGCCTCTGCCTCTGAGGGCTTATTTCCTGTTGCTGAGTAGTGAACACATAACAGCTGCTACTGTTTGTATCGACCACCACGTGCAGTGAAAGCCAATACATGTTCAACGTTCCTCATCTGAGATATACGATGCTCAATTCAGTGAATAGAAAGTCTCTATTTACAGGGTGAATTTGCTTTTCACACAGCTGAACATAGTTTGATTAAAAGGCAGGGCCCTTAGTTGAGGAATGGTGATTATGCATCTGATGAGCAATTGTTGTGACCCAGAACCATGGAGATTATTTTGGGGAAAGGGCTCTGCTGTTGTTGTCTTATTCTTATATGCTATGCAGCTCCCTAATAATTCTCATAATATTCATAATACTCCCTTGAATTTTATAGCCAGACTATACAGTGTTCCTCCTGGCATCTCACAGCACATTCGGTCTTTAAGGCCCCCCGGTAGCGGCAGTGTAAAGTCAATCTAATAGCCCAACCCTCAATCTTACCTGTAGATATTGTTATTGAACGTATTATAGCTGCCAAGAGCGATGAGTGACCCGAGGCCCAATCCATACGAGAAGAATATCTGGGTGGCTGCATCCAGCCACACCTGACAAGAGGAGACACATCCATTTAGCTGGGTGACAGATGAGCCTGTCCACAATGACTTGGACATACTCCAGAATGTTCTATCTTAGGAAGAACAGCATCCAGTACCTCAGACTCTTTGAGCTTCTGAAAGTCAGGGGTGATGTAGAACAGAATTCCCTCTCTAGCTCCAGGTAGAGTCACTCCACGGATGAACAAAATGAACAGCATGAAATAGGGGTATGTGGCTGAGAAGTACACCACCTAGGAATTATAATGAAGAGTCATTATCAGCAAGGAGGCAGCTGAGATACTGTAGGTCACTGGATTAACAAAACTGTAATTCAGTCACTCGTTAAACAAAAGGCATTTTCAGTAGAGAATAAAGACCCCTGTGCATTTCCTGCTCTTGAATCTCTCACAGAGAAAAGAGAAGACAGAAAAAAACGGATATCCAGGCGCAAAATTCATTGAAGCTTCGATTTGATTCGACGCCATTTCACTTTCCTTTTTATGACACTATGTAGAAGATTTGTGAGAAGGAAAAATAGAAGGAAGAAGAAAAAGGCAGAGGGTGGGGGTGTAATGCGACCACAACAAATTGTATTTGCCATGGTCACGTGACATGCTAGATGTTGCCAGTGTAGCTCCACCAGTGAAGAGGACAGAGGGGAGAGGCGCAAACCCCAGTCTAGGGGGTCTCTTTGCTCCTCCTACCATCATGAATCCAAACCCAGGCTGTATATAAACTGTATCAGGAGAAATTAAATTAGCGAAGGCATCATGAGTGTGAATGAGATTACTGAGCATAAGTGTCTCATGTCTCTCTAATTCTAAAATCAATCCAGACAATACTTATTGCCACCTGAATGATTGATGAGGTGATATGAGAATGATTAATATTGCATAACTGCCACACATCGGTCAACCCTATTTGAAATCGACGCAAGAGGGGTTCCTAAAACCAATATCTGGCAAAGGAGCGCCAACTCTTACCTTTCCCGTCCAGCTAACTCCTTTCCAGATACAGAAGTACACCAGGACCCAAGCGATGGCCAGTGTTATAGCCAGTGGCGCTCGGATCTGGCCTGGTTTTTCCAAGCCATCGGTCATTTGATGCATGTTGCGCCTATGAGATCAGAGGGAGCAACAATAAGACTATTGTACACATGGTGAGGATGCTGTGCAGCTAGGGGGCTACTCTATTATCTATCTCAAGGAAGCATGCAGGATACTGTGATGTCATGCTGTTTGAGGCGAGAGAAAGCAAGTCAATCAATGTCTTACTCCCAAAACTCCACCACTGCACTGGTAAGATTGGTGGTATCTACAATGCTGTAGTTTGTGTAACAGTTTTCTGTGTTCCATGGATTGTTACATGAACTCCATGGAAGTTCCTGGAAAATAGAGGCATAATGTTGTTTTTTTTCCTTTTGGCAGACTCAAGGATATCACATGACACCAACACAAGCGTTCTCCACAGTCAGAAGCAAAGTGTGCTGATTACATCCAAATGTGAATGAATGAGTTAACCTTAGATACTTACAGTGGTAAAGGAGTTGTACAGGTAGTAAATGGCCCAGGAAATGATGACAACATAGTAAATATTTAGCCAGAAGGACAGGACAGCTGCTGCAAGGCCAACACCTACAGTAGCATATGGGAATTGAGCAGATTTTGGAATACTTGTGGAATATATGAAGTATCGAATAAAGTATTGAATTAAACGTGACAAATGTCATGCTTTGAATCATGCTCCAGAGGATCATCGTCGCCACAAGGACCAGACAATAATGTTAGTCACCATATGGGCAAGCAGATACTGACAACTGAAATCAATCTGAAGATCTCTGATAAACTACAGACAAGCCCACAAACACAGAGCGTTTTGAGAGTGAGGGGTGTATTATACCTTTGAACATGGGGGCCAGTTTCCACACACCAAGCCCACCAATAGACGTGTACTGGCCAAGGGAGCATTCCAGCAGAAACAAGGGGACCCCAGCGAATATGAGGGTCAAAAAATAGGGGATCAAGAAGGCTCCTGGATTGACAAAAGTTCAGCAAATTAGATATAACAAAATTAAATCCAATCAAATTAGAATGGTGTTTGCATGTCTCCACTATCAAGCAAGGGATATTCAAACTGTTCATTTTCCATAATAATTAGGCATTGATGAAGCAATGACTTATACCTTCTATGGTTTATTAAAATTGAAGCAAATAGGCCCTATACCTCCTATTGCTTTTTAAAAACGTGTTTACCTCCACCGTTTTTTCCACAGAGATAAGGAAATCTCCATACGTTGCCCAGTCCAATTGCATAACCTACACACGACAGAAGGAAATCAAATCTTCCACCCCATGTTTCTCTCTCAGGGATCTGCTTTTTCTTTTCATCTTTCACATCCAGTGACTTTGGTTTGTCATTGGTGGCCACTTCGTTGAGTTCTGTCACTTGTCCATCCGTTTTGGTGCCGTTCGTCGCCATGTCTCTGGATTTGGCAGAGGTCCTGGCAGTCGAACGGAAGGCTTCAGCACCAGTCCACGTAGACAGCAGCTTCGCGGTTTTTCACCAAACCTTTGGACCAAATGTTTGGGGGAGGTGAAGGCTACGGAGACACGGCTCGTGTGCTGCCGTTAACCTGGAATCGGTGAATAGAATCATGGTCGGTTTTTGAGTGAGCACTCAATAAGGGAGATTGATGAGACAACATAATGGCATTTATATTCAGCATAATACAACTGTCACGCAAATTAATTAGATAGGCTATACGCCGCAGAACATCAGGCTATACGCAATTACTTGAATTAACAGCAAGAAGAAAATGCATGAACCGCAGTCAATAAAATACTCATCTGCTCTCTAGAATGAATGCTCTTGAGGCAAGCTATCCACAATAACGAAGGCAAAGTCATGCTCGACTTTTTCACCAATAAATGCGATGAGATGTGCGTAGATAGAATTTCGATAGCCTACTCAGTCAGAACATAAATTATGTGCATCTGATAATGAATCCAGGCAAGAAAATACAGCTAATCTAACCATGCAATATCGTCTGTTAAAAAACCCAACAACTTCCAGACACTGTTTAGAATCCAGGACATGCACCTTTCGAGACGCATCATCCAATATACAATTAGATGCAAATCGCTTCTGCACCAATTGACACCTGCAGAATCTCTTATTAATTACCCGTGCACTAATTTCAGTCGACACGAAAACAGAGAGCAATCTCTCATACAAACTGGAAAACATTTGCATCGTGGAGACAAAGGACTGTCCACTGTTTACGCTTAAGCGTAAAGCATTACGCATAACACTACACAAGGCTCTCCCAATTCCATTCGATGAAAATGCATAGTAAAATGCATGAAATGTGTATGCAATGTGCACCATTTAAAATGTCAGGGAGCATTGCACATTTAATTGGCTATAACACGGTCTGAAGCTCTCATGTAAAGTCATTACAGAGACCACAGTAACATGGACTACTGACAGATTAAATCCCGAGTTTAAGCACCGTCATTATTACTGACAGTAAAAGATTCATAAATGTGTGTCTCGTTTAGATTGCGGGACACATTTCTAAGGAATTCACACACATACGACGATGAGAAGCCAGTTTACTCACAATAAATCTGTGCTCTCTGCCACCGAGGATGTGCTGCCCGCCACAAATCTTGAAACGAGGTATCCGTAGATTCCTCCTGAAGTTGTAAACTTCCAGTTTTACTTGGAACATAAATGTATTTTCTTTCCATTAAAAGACTTTGAACAAGCGCCAAAGGTGTCCTAGTGGAGAGCGCGCACGTCTCCCGCTGCAGGGAACTGTCCAGCAGCGCGGTGCTGATCGAGGTGGCTGAATCAACACGAGAAGCAGCCGCTTCGCCCTGTGCGACTGTCTAACATCAACAACCAGAAACGTTGAGGGGAGCGCAATTCTCAACCCCCATCTACATAGCGTCAATGTCATCTGAAAGTCGCCCCCCCTCCTCCTCCGTGTTCAACATTGACATGGCACTACAACCTATTTTCTCAATATTTCATGATTTCAAATTAGTTTCCCTGTTTTACAACAAAGAGCACAATTTTGGTGAATTCCAGAGGCGATGTGCAGACTTGGTTGGCCCTATACCAAACAAACAAGTTTCTTTCAATAATGAACTGCGGGAATGGAGAACTACGTAAAATGGTATTTTACACAATTTAGTTGATTTTCACAAACTTGGCCACACTCATTTTGTATTGGGTATTTACCCCCGACCTTTCACGGTTTTCAATTTGATAAAATTCTCAATCTCTGCCCCCCTGTGTGTTAGCCTCCACCTTAAATACTGCCGCCCCAGCCTTTCTCAAATTAAACATGATGCCTGGCTGCCAAGTGTAGCCTACGCAAGATTAACAATTCCAAACAGGCATATTTGGAAGGTTAGCCCAGCCAGAGGTTGTCTGCTTTCTGGCAAATGTGATAAGAGTCCGTCAATAAAGGGAGGGGGCACTCGCTGATTGTCTAACTCTGACTGTAATCGTCTTAGCCTCGTCTCCAGAAATGAAGGGATGATGTGAGCGGAATAAACTCACCCAGTGGAGAATAGCCTAATTGAACTCACAAATTCAAATAAACGCATGGCTTCAAGCCGGAGAATTCAAGCGGCAAAATATACGTTCTGACGGGTTTGTCTCAAAAGTGAAGACTGTAAACCAAACGGAGGGTGGGTTCAGGAATTTGGATGTGTTGTCTTTTTCTTCAAGACCAGACCAGTGAAAAGAAAACAACTTTATCTTATTTGGACTTCTTCATGAATGAGGTGTGACTTTATTGGTAAGTATTACATTAGTCATTAGATGCAAAGTAGACTAGTAAACAAAGTAATACGAAATAAGAAAGTTTGTAAAAGCATGTTGTTTAGCCTACTTCATACAGTATGTCTTGTGGATGATATAGTTGTTGAAAGTCACAGTATTGTGAAGCATGACATAGGCTATTTTACTTATGCCCAGTTTATTATCACAATGGAAGTATGTTATCACAAGCATCAGTTCCCTTCACTTATTTCATGTTATACTGTAAATAGCTCTGAATACGTCTGACGCAGACAGGTGGACACTTTCTTGTCCCCCTTTACTCAGTTCAGTCAGGCAGACTCAAGTACTGATCAGTTCACCAACTTGTGGTTATGTGTGATTCATGTGGCGGTAGTTCCTGGAAGTTATCACCCATGTGATCTGGGATATTATATCATGGCAGCAGAGGAGAGTGTGAATGTTCCTATACACACAGACAGAGCTAGTGGCTCAGAGGACACCAGATGGCGACCCAATGAGGGGTGAACTAACCCACTAAACGATACCACATGAAATGTAACATTTAAAATCCCATCTGGGCTGCTCTCCCCGCGGACATGGAGTGTGAATTGTGACACGTTTATACACCTGCTGATGGAACACGCGCATGCTAGTGGTTGGTGGCTGGTGTGTCAGCTGACCCCTGAACTCTGGCTCTCGTGGTTCTGAACCCTGTAGTCCCCCCAGAGCCTTGTATACGCACTCTTCCACAGCCCGTGAATTCACTGTGCTCCATTGGGGTAATATGCATTGCCCCATGTGTAGTGGCGTGTGTGAGACTTGGTGCATGGTGGTTAAATGCCACCAGACTCCTAGAGCTTTATCATAATCACCAGTGTTCTAGCAAGGTTTATCAAAACACAAACGTGAGATTTTACACCGACTGAACTGTAAAAATGATATTATCTCAACAGGGGTCTTACATCTATTGAGCAGCTGAAATGTAGGGAAATCAACTAACATAGCCTATTACCTGTCGTAAATGTGGTTTGGTTTTACCAAATGTTTCATATTCTGGGCTTAGTGCTGTATATCTACAGTTCATTTTACTGTAGGTGACAATTAACTGCAGTAGCCTACATGTATGAGAAAACCTTTTAATTTTACTGTCATACTACCCTCCTTTTTTAATGTGAACAGCCCAGCATTACGGTATGTTAACTGTAATTCAAATAGTTAAAGGCTATACCACAGCAAGAATGAAGGACCACTAGACCCCACGACTAAAGCTGCCTAAAACACAATTTACAATAATTAGTGGTGATAAATTTAGTGCATTGCAAATATTATTTCTCTTCGAATAAAACAAAAACAAATTATTTATCAATTGATCTTGTAAAGATCCTTGGTTATGTACAGTTATAATATAAAGGTCTAATATATATGCATATTTCAACACATAAATATACATAATCATGTACATTAGCCTACCTGTGAAAATTCCTTTTCAACGTCAATATTTTCAGATTATTTCAATAGAATCAGAGCATCTCACAGGTTTGAGCTGAATTTTCTTGGCCTCATATTTCCTTCCAACAAGGTCAGGTCATAAATGAACTGATTAGCATGACGATTAGTCATTAGTATGCTAATCATACGAAATACACATATTTTATTCATATTGTTCCAGACTTGTTTTTTTCTCTGTTCTGCAAAAATGAACATATTTCAGTTTGTTATATTTTATTGTAGAAAAATGGATACTGCTCAGGGGCCTCCATGAAAATGGTTTCAACATACAGAGCAATATGCTACCTTTCAACAGATTGTTTTCTACACACATTTAACAGAATACTTTATGTTTGAATGTCGTCACAAACAGAGATTAGTTGAATATCTTCTCAGACTAGAGATATGCTCTGTTGATACAGCATATAGCTTCCAAAAAAATTGTATCACCTAAAGGAGACTCTCCTACTTGTCTGTTTTTCCTCATGACCTAAATTGCTGTGAAGTGGATGCCTCAGCAGCTCTGTCTCATATCTCTCTTTCTCTCTCTCTCTCTCTCTCTCACACACACACACACACACACACACACACACACACACACACACACACACACACACACACACACACACTACACAGATATTTAGCCTACAAACAAATGCAGAACTGCAGAGGATATGATTTCTTTTGTTACATTGATCTTTTGCATGATAGCTTTTATTAGCTTATAGTGGTGAACTTCTAGACACAATGGATATGTGAGTTGACAAATCACATTCCAGGACTGTTGAGTGGAGCGTCAGATTTGTGGACTGAGCTCTCATTCTCTTCAGCATTTGGCTCAGATTTCACCACCACAAAAGCCCCTCTTCTCTGACGACGAGCGTTTCATACAAGATGTCATTCAAAGGAAACGCCATGCAAACTTGACATACCCAAGATGTTTGACTGAAACAGCTATGATAAAACGGTGCATCTTTCACATAGTTTGCACCAACGTATCAATGTGCGCAGAACAGCTTTGAGATGCACCCTTGAGTTCAGAAAAACCCAGGGCCCTATCTGACAGCCAGCACACGTTTATGTGGGTTTAGTGAACATATGACCTCCATGATAGACCAGTATGGGGGCACTAAATCGCTTCAAATTTGGTACAAGTGTTGCTAGGCAACAGCATATCGGGGCTCTGTCTCTCTCTCTGTGACTGGCTCTCTGTAGTGGGATCGCTGTGCTGTTACAATTGAACATGTTTAATTAAGTTCTACAGAAACTCCATTAATGGCGAAGATTAAGGATCTGAGGGTTATAAAACACATATTTATTGCATGCAGGCTATGGGAATCCTTGTGAAGTATGTGTTGAGGATGAAAGAGACCTTCATTAACACTTAACTCTTCAGTATTCATACTAGAGCTGCATTTCCTGCTAAAGCCAGTTAAATTAGTTCAAAACACACCCACATCTGCTGTAATTACTTCTACATCATGAGCAGTAGGCTACTAGCTCTTTCGCTAGAGCAACAGTATAACATTTGTTTCGATTTCCTCCATTCACAATCCTTTTACTGATGTCACTAGAATATACGTAAGTTGGCAACGCCACCCTGAAGTAAAACGACAATTTCTCAGCCCATCCCATTTTTTAATTTTGGTAGTGTCACTTTCACAGAAACCCAGGTGACAGCCACCGCAGCCCTGAAAACCCCAGCTCAGATTGTGAGGCAGGATGGTCAGGAGAGGAGAGTAGAGGGGAGGGGGGGGGGGGGGGAGAGGGAGGGGGCGGTCATCATCCTCTCCAAATAGGAGCTCCATGGAGCAAGAGACGCGGAGCTGTCTGAATGGAAGCTCTGACTGAAGCCTGCAATCTCTCCACACCACACTGCCCCTACTAATCTCCCTGATTCACCCACATCACTATGGAAACTGACTGGCTGGCTGGCCCTGGTCGCCTGACTTGTGCCATGCAGGCAGTCATGTCTGGGACTGACGTGGAGGCTGTGCAGCAGAGACTGAGCAACGCCTCACCAAGCACGCTCAGAGGCCATGTTGGATTTTTGCAGGCTGCCATCTTGGACGCTTCTGTCTTATACTACCCAGAACACTATAGTCCGTCCCAACGGTGAGAGAGGTGCCATCAGGAGTGACCAGCGAGAGAGATCAGAGAGAGTCAAAATGGACGGACATATACTTATTGAATCAGTAACTATGAGTGTAATAAGTGTAATATTTTACTGACAAATATTGTCAAAATATAGTCAAATTATATGTAGAACAGAAATTGTATCCTTCAGATTGTAATGAAACAAAACATAAAATATGTGGCTGTTTTATATGATTCTATGAACATGTTGCCGTGGTGGACAGTGGAGCATATTTGAATATTTGTTTTACAATTGGCACCTTTTCCGTTCCCCCCTTTCCTCTGGGCAGAAAAATGTGGTCATGGTTTTAAAAGGTTTATCAGCTTCAAAGCCAAGCGAGTTGGTCTTCCTCTCCATCAGTGAGACCACGCAATCCTCCCAGCGCTCACAAGAACAGGCCGGAGCATGCCGACCGATTCCCCAGCTAAGCTCCCAATTCAGGGCTTCAACAGAAAGCTTGGAGAAGCACATTTAGATGGGGTGTTGACGTCAATCCTAATCCATCCAAAACCAGTCATATGAACCCCTGCATGTCCCCATCGGAGAAAACAGATACAGCAATTAGTCACCACTGGTGCCAAAGTGTACTGTAAGAATCAGATGAGTCTGGTCAGCGCTAACATCAATAGTGTGAGATTAGCCGGGTTAAACTGGGGAAGATACTGTATCCTTGACCGGAGGACAGACAGTGGAGTGTTTCTCCAGGTACATTGAACATACAGAACCATAGTCAGCCATAGTCACTATGTTACTGTTACATAGCTGATGGGACACACAGTCCCGATTTACGCCTTTGTAAAGAGATTAGGAAAGCAGGCCAAGCATTCAACAAAAAAATAACTCTCTCTGTAGCTGTCACCTTAGATCTTTTCTTAAGAGTGCCATGAGCGTGCTTGGCGTTTGAATCATCTGGCTGGTTGAGATCTCTGCCCACAGTGGGGCCTCTGGTGCTTCTCCACATCC
This sequence comes from Borostomias antarcticus, assembly GCF_949987555.1. Classification (NCBI taxonomy): domain Eukaryota; kingdom Metazoa; phylum Chordata; class Actinopteri; order Stomiiformes; family Stomiidae; genus Borostomias; species Borostomias antarcticus. The sequence goes on along the minus strand of NC_140244.1, from coordinate 22,534,797 downwards.
CATGATGCTTAATTAAGGATCCTTCTGCAATTAGCTTGTTGGAGTCATGCCAGCTGTCTATCAGTGGCAGTGTCAGTTGATTGACTAATCATCAGCTGACCCACTGAGCTCTGCCTCTCCTGCTGGGTGGATGTTTTTCCCTGCCCTGCTCCCTGACCGGGTTCAGAACCTCTGCAGGCTGCACCCGTACCAACACTAAAGGCCAATTTATACTTCGTCGTACACTTTTGAAAGTGTCGACAGACAGAAATTACGTCACGGTCGACACTTTTTTGTGTCCGACAGGGGTGTCTTGCACCTACCAAACTTTCTAATGTCGCAGACGCTGTTATTTTCGTTGCACAGCTGTGATTGGACAGCTAGATAGAAAGCACAGCTGTCATTGGACAGCTAGATAGAAAGCACAGCTGTGATTGGACAGCTAGATAGAAGGCACGTTCGTTGCCATGGATCAATCAGCCACGCGTCTGCAAGTTACCATGGAGGTGATCAGACACTTCGCTGAAGTATAAATGCTAAATGTCGGTCGACATTTTTTTCTTCTGTCGACAGACATAAAAAGTGTCGTACAACACTTGTCGCCTGAGTATAAATTAGGCTTCACCTAACACACCACTTGGGCTGAATCCCATGCCTGTCATGTTACAGTATTTGCTTAAGGCTTTCAAACACGCTGGGTTGATGAGCCTGTTTGAGGGGACCATCTCCCTTGGATTTCATTCAACATGAAAATAAAACATTTGTTCAAGTGATCTAAAGAACTCTTTGCAAAGAGGACTCATCGGACTCTGTTGAGTGCCGAGTCCTTGGACAAATTGTCCACACACAAATTGAGTAGAGTGGAATGTATTTGAGTTGTGTGCGAACGGCCACTCAAGGTCATCGCCTCTCCTATGCTGTAACGTGCCTTCCTTTCACCCAGCATGTGCACACAGTCTTGGAAGTTCTGGCCTCAATCTTTCAGTTTTAATGTTTTTTTAATGAAAATAAACACTTCTGACTGATCAAATCACTTCTGACTGATCTATAGTTTCCTATTGATCCAACAGGATCAATATTCACTGGGTGGAATAAAATATTACCATGGGAACCAGCTTGCCCATGCCATCACAAAGAGCCAAAATGATATTATCAGGCCTTGATGATCGATACCAAACTGTGGTCATCTGTAGGTGAGTTAGACTCTCAGACACTAATGAGAAAAACACTAACGTTTTCACCAGTCAGACTGCTAGTGCGTCACGGGGGAGATAAGTCGATGGGGGTTTGTCTCAAACAGGTCACATTATTGACCTCTAATATCTAACAGAACGCAGCCCACTTATGTTAGACACAGGGATCTACTGAACATCCCATATGGTATTGATGTGCTCCTGCTTCTCCCATGTAGATGTGCATGCCCCCCCGCTGTGAGCTAGACCCAGGTCGAAATGCTACAGTATTTGAAATCACGTATATTACTGATTGTTCTTGTTAGGCACAATGGAACCACAGTTACCCAGAATGCACTCTGGGAAGACTCAAGCAACCGCCAGAGTAATTCAAAAGGATCTCAATTAGTATTTCAAGCCAGGGAGCATTCGTTAGATAAGGGAATGGAGATGCTAAGCTAGGCTGGCTTGGATACTTGAAAATGACAGCCCTAAAGAGGGTTCTTAGTGGGGCCACTGGGGGGGGGGGGGGGGGGTATCCTAATCCTTTCCCTAAAATGTCAGTTTTTATTAGACTTGTTTTTTTTCTGCTGCACATTGGCAGCCCACGCTAAGCGATGCCAGTTACCCAGCATCCTGTGTGTGTGGAGATAGTGAATACTAATCACAATCTCCTTCATATGAGACATGGAGACACGTGTGTTCAGACACTGTTGTCATGGTCAGACGTGAAGTGTATGATGACATGCCCCCAGAAGCTGTGAGAGAATGTACTGTACTGTGTAGTCGAGTGTGTGTGTGTGTGGCCAGTAGTACTGGTAGTAGACCTACATATCCTGTGGAAAGCAGAATGGGTAGTGTAGTTTGTAAGCTGCGAGTGATGCAACCCCTCCATTGAACAACTCAATGTATCCATCTCCCAAAACGGGACAAATCTGTGAGCGAGGGAATGAAGTCACTTAATTCAGTTGCTGGCGATGGCATCAGGAAACACTGACCTTTTGTTGATTCCTTCAGGCCAAACAATGATTCACATGAGGGCTGGATATTTACAGTGTCTCTCATCATAGCTTGGTCAAATCACAGCACACGCCACTGGAGACCGCAGGGCCTGGGGCTGCAGTCACACACACACACACACACACACACACACACACACACACACACACACACACACACACACACACACACACACACACATGCATAGGTGATTTCTTCCTCTTTTAGCTAGAACATGCTGCAACATCAGTTTGGTGCAGATACGGGAGTGAGTGTGTGTGTGTGTGTGTGTGTGTGTGTGTTTAGTCCATTTTATATTATAAATGACCTTCCCCAAATATGAATCCCCAATGTGTTTACGAACTGTACTGCAGATAGACATAACCTCTCTCAGAAGATAATGTTGGTATTACAGGTTAGACTGTCCTGAGTATTTGTCTATTGCTACTACAGGAAATTGAATTCTGTATTTGATTTCCCCTTTATGGAGCTAGAAATCCATGATAACAATCGGAAAACATTGTTCATAATATTCTGCAGCCTCCTATTCAATCTCTGCAGAGGTGGTAGATAGTGACCCTGAGCACACACACGCACACCACACACACACGCACACACCACACACACACACACACAGTATTGCTTAAGATCATTGAGCGCAGGGCCTCATTTGCAAGAAGACAGAGGATAATACAAGTACTGTACAGATAAAGTTAAAAATAATCTAATTAAAACAAGTATAAAACAATAAGATACAGGATACAAAATACTAAGTCAGTTAAAACTAAAACTAAAAGTGGTTACATCCCGAAATTAGTCTAGGAGTAATATAAAGTAATATAAAAGTATGAATGAACCAAGGTTTTAATAGTAATAAACAGATGAATGAACCAAGGTTTTAATAGTAATAAACAGATGAATGAACCAAGGTTTTAATAGTAATAAACAGATGAATGAACCAAGGTTTTAATAGTAATAAACAGATGAATGGCCAAATAAACATGGCCAGCCATTCACCTCCATTCATTTTTTGGAAAATTTCCCCCCCATTCATTGTCAATAAGGGGAATTGAAATGTCCATATGTCGATATGGAACGGTCACAGATACACAGGGTTTGGACTGGCACAAAGCTCTAGATCTAACGAATGCAGCAATACCAAACATGTTCGGCTCGCACATATGTGCGTGTGCACAGAACCACGAAATGCATTAATGGGCAGAGGTCTGTACCCTCTAAGCATAATTTCTAGTATTACTGTTTTTAAAATTACATTAAGCGTCATTGTTACTGTACAGGGCTTGACATAAGCACTGGCCCGGTGCTGTCTTGAACACCTCCGGGCCAGTAAATAATATATATATTAATTAAGTTTTGCCGATCTATGCCAGCGTATGCAGACAAGTGAGTGAAAACATTAGAAAGCTCTTAATTGAATTAGCTAGCTAAGTAGCTAATATGTTTGAAGGTTTAGTTCTTAGTAATTGCTGACCAGATCCCATCATCACAAACATTGACTTTACATGTACTTGTATCACGCCATTCTTCTGAGGCATGGTGATGATCAACGACTTGTAGAAGCGCTCTTCACTCAGTGACAAACCACTGATATCTTATTCTATAAAATGTTTGCCATGTATGTCCTGCGTTAGCAAAATTTGGCTTCCAGGCTAGTGATACAACATTGGGGCCAGTAACTTTGAAAATCCACTGCAAATTCAACTGTATGTCAAGCCCTGCTGTACATTATCATCTCTTACAAACCCACTGACCACGTCTGTCCTTCTGGGCTTCATCCTCCAGGTCTTCCTCACAGGTCACTCACACTCACACAGACGCCCCAGCTGCTAGGAGGGGGGAGCGGTGGTAGGCTGGGGAGTTTAACAGTTTGAAATCATGGATTTAAAATGACCAAGAGTTACCAAATCATTGATTTGTTTTGTAAGGAATTCCAAGTCAGAGCAAAGCATCTAAAAGCAGATCTACCAAGCTCAGTGTGAACTCAAAGGACCTGCAGCCAAAGCCAATCGTTAGACCTTGTGTGGTACGGACACACACACACACACACACACACACACACACATGCACGCACACACACAACCCAGGCATCATGGTAAATGTAGAGATATCAGCACATAAACATGGGTAGTAAGGATAAGGTTGTTTCCAATGGTTCTTGTTGCCGCTGAAGAAGCAACATTGCTTTCAGGTAGCCGATGCTCTGGAGGTTTTGGTGCTGCAAAATCCCCCCCAAAATATGCAGTTATATAAGTAACCCAAATTGCAAATGTGCATCCATATTTACGTTTTCTCTCAGGCTGATTAGCGATGGGGAGAATGAAGACCCTGACAGAGAGATAAGCTGACCAGTCATCAACAGGCTGAAATAGCTTCTCTTTGGTTTCTGCTTCTTCAATGTATTAAAAAAAAAAAACTTCAACCAGGTGTACCTACACATTTTTTTCTAAGCATTGAGATTTTGTGGGGAAACTGTAGAAGTGGAATTACATTATTGTATAATTACATACATACAGTGCTGATTATATTTTGTTATATTTTTTACAGCACCTGTGTGTTCAACGTAGATAGTCGAGAGAATAGTAGCTAGAAATCATAAATGTATCTTCTTTCTTAACAAGCATCTACTATATGAGTTTAAGCAGTGCTGCATGTAAAGTGCACAACTGAATACAAATACAATAAGTGCTAAGAGGAAGGGTCAGGGTACTTCCTGAAGAGCTGAGTTTTCACCCTGCAGCAGAAGATGGGCAGTGACTCCGCTGTCCTGCCGTCAGTCCTGACGGTCCACCACTGTGGGGCCCCGGGCAGAGAAGAGCCGTGACCGGGTTGATCGCTCCACCACTGTGGGGCCCCGACAGAGAAGAGCCGTGACCGGGTTGATCGCTCCACCACTGTGGGGCCCCGACAGAGAAGAGCCGTGACCGGGTTGATCGCTCCACCACTGTGGGGCCCCGGGCAGAGAAGAGCCGTGACCGGGTTGATCCCTCCACCACTGTGGGGCCCGGACAGAGAAGAGCCGTGACCGGGTTGATCGGCCACTGAGGCCTCGGAGCGACCAGTCGTCTTGAAGCAGCAAAAAAGGGTGACATACTGTAGTTCCTACTGAAGAGCATGAGAGAGAGAGAGAGAGAGAGAGAGAGAGAGAGAGAGAGGTTTGTGATGAGGATAGTGCCACTGCCCTCAGAGAGCCGGGTGGTGAAGGCGTTAAGTCTGTAACTGGGGGGGCCATGGTGTACTGAACCCACCATAATCTCTGACACACGACTATGAAGAGCACTGATTACTTAGTAAGAGTGCGTCATCTGTGTTCAGGAACGTCTTCAAAGATCGTTACTCATACATACATAGATACATACAAACATGCGCAGGCATGCATGAACACACACGCGAACAGGCGCACACAGACACGCACACACACGGACAGGCACACACACACACACACACGAACAGGCGCACACAGACACACGCACAGTACACATACATACAGTACATGAACGTATATACAGAACGCTCACACGCACATGCTGTCAAGCAAATTCAGTGTCGAGGCGAGCAGTAGTCTTCAACTGTATGAAGCTGTCAGAGCTCTGATGTCACAAGCAGCGCAGTGCTTTGAACATCTGTCAGACGCAGATAACATGGTTGCCCGGCAATGAAGGCAGGCTGGTTTGACAGGTGGGAAACGTCTCTTTAATACTGGCCAACACAGCGCAGACTCCAATTATTACATTACTGCTCTTTAAATGTGTATCATTCAAGCAAATGATGCATTGACATTTTAGAACGGAATCACTTCATTTGACAGGCGCCGAGAGGGGAGGGGCTTATTCCTGCCACGGTGGAAAGCGTCATATTTACAGATACAGTATAAAAACACTCGACCAAGGCCCCATTTTGCTCCTGCCCAATAGAGGAGACGTATCCTCTTGCATGAGGGGATGTGTATATCTGAGAGGAGTTCTTTCCTGGGTGTCTCACTCTCCCCACCAACAAAGGGAGTGTGTGGGGGGGGGGGGGGGGGGGGGGGGTGTTAGAGATGCAGTGTTCCGCTGGACTGGAAAGCCTTGCCCCCCGGCGCGGAGACACTCAGTGGCTTTATCAGGCTGGAGGTAATGTGTCCTCTGGCTCATTAGAGCTCCAATGTGAAGACTGCATGACAGTAAGGCGCTCCATGCAAAATACTACAGTGCTCTGCTTTCATGAGCCACCGCACACAGCGCAGCAGAACAGACACGGTTCTATCCTCTCCTCTTTTCCTCTCCTCTCCTAGCTCTTTTCCTCTCCTCTCTCTTTCTAAATCCCTCACTCTTGGCCTGAGGCTAGAGCGCCAAGAGAGAGTATAGAGTATAGACTCCCTTCAGAGAGAGAGAGCGAGTATAGACTCCCTTCAGAGACAGAGAGCGAGTATAGAGTATAGACTCCCTTCAGAGAGAGTATAGACTCCCTTCAGAGAGAGAGAGAGCGAGTATAGAGTATAGACTCCCTTCAGAGAGAGTATAGACTCCCTTCAGAGACAGAGAGCGAGTATAGAGTATAGACTCCCTTCAGAGAGTATAGACTCCCTTCAGAGACAGAGAGCGAGTACAGAGTATAGACTCCCTTCAGAGAGAGAGAGCGAGTATAGAGTATAGACTCCCCTCAGAGATAGTATAGAGTATTAGACTCCCTTCAGAGAGAGAGAGCGAGTATAGAGTATAGACTCCCCTCAGAGATAGTATAGAGTATTAGACTCCCTTCAGAGAGAGAGAGAGAGTATAGACCCCCCTCAGAGAGATAGAGAGTATAGAGTATAGATCCCCCTCAGAGAGAGAGAGAGTATAGAGTATAGACCCCCCTCAGAGAGAGAGAGAGAGTATACTGTAGACTCCCGTCAGAGAGAGTATAGACTCCCTTTATAGAGAGAGTTTAGTAGGCTATAGAGCCCTCAGAGTGGTAAGTGCTCACTGGTGGAGCCCTGCTGTACAGAGACACAAAAGACCCCAGCCACTCGACTTTTGGTCTTCCTCTATGAACACTAGAGAGAGAGAGAGAGAGAGAGAGAGAGGTGGGGAGGACAGTAAGAAAAACAGACATAAAGGAAGAAGACTAATAAACGACCCTGTTGCAGCCTTCTAGAAATATGGCGGTTCGTATTTTCAGCTCCAGAGCGAATAATCAAAAAGCAATCCTTTTCTACAAACAGGGTTTCAATTTTACTGAAAAAGTGAACCTTTCCTATTCGTTTTGAGGTGTTTTTGGACCGTTACGTTCACAAGCTGTTCAAGATGGAGAAGAGTCCGCTCGTTCACCAGTTCATCTTCACAGATGAAACGTAATCGCTCGGACACATGCATGATTAAGTCAACCATAACGTTTGCATAAATGGTTCTCATTAAAGGTTACGAGGGAATGAATAATCGCTCTTCAACCTCCTGTGTGTGTGTGTTCACGTGTGTAAAAGGCACAGGAGAGCACAGAATACAAAAGGCTGTGTGTGTGTGGGGGGGGGGGAGCAGCCCCCGCTCATCTCCGCTCATTTTCAGCCGGCTACCCAGCAGAGTTTCTATGGCAACCTCTCAAAAAGCGCTGTGCGGTGAATTGTGGATTTGAGATGCGCCGTCTGATTGCGGTGTGTGTGGAGGAGATGGCGGCCTCCTTTTCCTCACAGCCCCCCCCCCCCCCAGTCAGAGGAAATTGGTGGCGGGCTGCTTCAGTGATACAGAACTCTGTTCGCTGGCTTTTGATGTGGGCTTGCTTCTCCCGGGCTCTGTGGAAGTGCCAAGCCAGTCGGACACTTCTTCCTCTTATTATTCTTCTTCAGTGCTACTATGTTCCACCCCCCACAGAGATGCTCCTTAAGAATGCCCCCCCCCAGATGGATCTGAGAGGGAGAGATACTGTACTGTGGACTTATCAGCCTGCTCTCAGAGCTAACAGGACCTCCTTCTGTGAGGATGCTCTGCTGGCTAACCAGACAGGCAGGGAGGCAGACAGACAGACAAGCAGGCAGACAAGCAGGCAGGCAGACAGACAGACAGACAGGCAGGCACACAGACAGACAAGTAGGCAGACAGGCAGGCAGGCAGGCAGACAGACAGGCACGCAGACAGACAGGCAGACAGGCATGCAGACAGACAGGCACACAGACAGGCATGCAGACAGACAGACAGGCATGCAGACAGGCAGACAGACAGACAGGCAGACAGACAAGCAGACAGACAGACAGACAGACAGGCAGGCAGACAGACAGACAGACAGACAGACAGACAGACAGACAGACAGACAGACAGACAGGCACGCAGACAGGCAGGCAGGCATGCAGACAAGCAGGCATGCAGACAGACAAGCATGCAGATAGACAGGCAGACAGACAGACAGACAGACAGACAGACAGACAGGCTAGACTAGCTGGACTGGCTGGGGACATTTCCCAGGAGACCACCCTCACAGCATGATGGCGTGTTTAGATACAGAGTCGGGAAAAATGACTGGAGGATGATAACAATCAAGGACATTCATCGTGAAACCTTTCACTCTTGCCCATTCCATCTCTCTCTCTTTCTCTCTCTCTCTGTTTGTGTGTGTGTGTGTGTGTGTGTGTGTGCGAGATCAGCTGGTGAATGACGGTTGTTTGTGGGCTCTGTCTGTGAGTAATGTTGAGCAGGGTCACCTCTCTGAGAAGACTACCTGGGAGGGTCTGTCTGTCTGTCAGGGCTGTGCTTGGGACTGACATGTTGTTCACTGGGAGAGCCCCCCCCCCCCCCCCCCCCCCCCCCCCCCCGACCACTAACATCATCACCACCACTCTCTCTCTCTCTCTTTGTCTCTCTCTCTCTCTGTCTTTCTCTCTCTCTGTCTCTCTCTCTCTCTCAATTTCAATTCAATTGGCTTTATTGGCATGACGCAACGTTGTACATATTGCCAAAGCAGCGTTTGGACATTAAAAACTCTCTCTCTCTCTCTCTGTGGTTGCAAGCTGTGCCACCACCACCACTCTCTGTCTCTCTCTCTCTGTGGTTGCAAGCTGTGCCACCACCATCATCACCACCACCACCACTGTCTCTCTGTGTCTCTCTCTCTCTCTCTCTGTGTGGTTGTGAGCTGTGCCAGTCCTCATTAGCATCCTATTATAACTCAGCATGATCACCAATCACCAAGATGGCACAGCACACTGCATTGTTGTGTGTGTTCCTATCCTACTAATAGTAAGTGTGTGTCTCTCTCTCCTGGCTGGTAAATTGGCACTATGATAATGTGCTATAGCAGGAGGGTAGTGAAGATTTTTGTTTTCCAAAATAATTACAAAGATGTGACATGTACTCAGTCGGAACACACAGGGATCATTTTAATGATGCAATACTTCAAGCCTGATTTCATGCAAGCCTTTTTCCATGTTTATATGATTTGATTGTGCACCTACCTACAAAACCTACTTTCTAAATTATAGGCAAGTTGCTTCCATTTTCAAATTCTCAATCCTGGTTCTCTAGAAATGACCCAGATCTCCTCCCTCGGCCGACTGATTAACTGGATATTCTATGGCGTAACGACTCAACTCCAACAACAGGCAGTGAACAGCGCCCTCTGCTGTTTGAGAGGGTGCTGTTGCAGCCCATGAAGACCGCATGAACGCATTACTGTAAATTCATCGTCAAGCTATATACTGGTATTTAGTACCTGTACAGTATTATATACTGTGTGTAATATATTGAATTCATTGTGTCTATCCCTTCACACAGGTGTAAATATGGTGAGCATGAATGTATGTGGCATCTACCGTCATTAAATGACGTAAATCAGATGTTTGAGACAAATCAAGATTTGACAAATCAAGAAAAATGCAAGCATTCATCATTAAAATATGTTGCATACAGTACACTCAAAGGTCACACACACACACACGCACACACGCACACGCACATGCAGACACACACACACCCACCTCCATGTGATTGTATTTTACTGGTAGGCTTAACCCCTCTGTTCTGTCCTCTCTTCACACCCCCACCTTTATAGAGCTGCTCCCCCCCGTGCTCTGTCTGTCCCTGTCCCCCCCCCACACCCCCGCCCCGCTGTCCCTCTGCTCCAGGTCTGCAGGAATGTTGAGTGTCTCTCGCCCCCCTCCCCGGAGATTAGGCTCCGCAATGCCAGCCCCCTCACTTCATTCCATTCCAAAGTGTGTGCGCCCCCCTAAGAGCAGCCACATTTTTATCTGAGCCTGGTGATTGTGACAGATCGGCTCTATGGCACACACACACGCACGCACGCACACACACACACAAAGAGAGAGAGAGAGCCAGGAGGTTGGACAGGGAGGGACCAGGCTGTGCCAGGCTCTGGCTATAAAGCCGTTCCAGGATGGGGCCAGTGTCCTGCTCTGCTCTGCTCTCTACCTGCCTCCTCCCTCCAGCACCCGCCCCGGACGAGCAGCGGCCCGACCTCCACCATGAACGACATCTACAAGGCTGCGGTAGGTCTCCCCCGCCACCTCCACGCTGCTATTCTGCTTCCTCTATGAAGGAATGACGTGGTCAATTTGATTGACAGACGCAAAAGGTTATGTGGTGGGTCATTTGGAAGAGAGGAGGTGGATGGCTTTTTAGGTGGTTGGTTTTTAGGCGGTCTGTGCCAGTCATGGGCAAAGGGGTTAGGGTTAGGATTAATATTTAGTCATCAAATAGTTTGTTTCATCTCTGTTGAGGCAGGTATGCATGACCGATCAGTTCACAACTAAATGTGTCAGGGCTGGATCTGAGTTACTTCACAAACACAACTAAGCAGAACCAAAAGTCACCTTAAACTTTACAAGGTCTTTGAAACTTCTTTCAACGATTTCAAAGATCCGACACGGTAGACTTTAAAACGACAACATCCGCATCAAGTCTTCGAACGTGTAGTCATTTGTCGGTCCTACATTGCCAAGATGGTTTACAAATCCCAAATGATTTGACTGACATTCTGCACTGTCTCTGCCCTGTCTGGCACGCGTATACAACAGCGGCTCCTGACGAGTGAGACTGGAGACTGTGGATGTCTCTAGATGCTCTGCTACTTGAGTGCTATCAGGGCCCGATAGGACCCACGCAGGGGGTCACTGGCAGGACAAGTCCCTGGTCCACAATGCTGGTCCATTCATGACTACAAATGGACTAGTCCCACTTCACTTCATGGCTAATTTTGGCCAGTTGCTCAGGCGCTCCTGCATGTGTGTTTGTGTGGTGCCAGAGAAGGGCCTCAGGTTTAGATAACCCCCCCCCCCACCCCCTCTCTCTCTCTCACACACACACACACACACACACACACACACACACACACTCACACACACACCCCTCGCCACGATCACCACCACCCCCCACCCAAGGCTGAATTCCGGCATTATCTGTGAGCCGCGAGAGCTGTATGTTTATCTGTCTATCTCTGCCTGCCTCTGCTGGGCACTACCAGCCCAAAACAAACACAGTAAAAACCACACAGGAATGTGTGTGTGTGTGTGTGTCCGTGTGTGTGAACGTGCACCGCAACGTTGAGACGGACGCTGCCTCTTTTCATATATCATCACCAGTGGCGTGTGCGTCTAATTTGTGACGGACAACGGATGATAACTCTTACATAAGCAGCTGTCTCCCTCCCTCAATCGCGCTAGCTTTTCCAGGATTACTGTGCCATTGTTGAGCCAGATCCGCTGCTAATTTAAAGCACTGCGCATTGTGTCCTTTATCTGTGGTTTCTGATCCTCCTGTCAATTTATTTATAACTACTCCGCTCTCTGCCCGCCCCCACCCTCCCTCCACACATGATATATAGGTTTAGTGTTTAGCGAGGGATAGCCAAGTGTGAAGCACCAAAATAAAATAAAGCCTGAATAAGGGCTTTATGAAAGTCAACAAGGGAGGCGATCTGTTTCACAGGAAGGGTTAAGGACCTTCTCCACTTGTTGACTTAATCCACATGAAATGTTTTTCCAGCTACTATTATGCGGGCCCAGGACTGGGTGTCTGGTAAAGGTTTAATAACAGTTGTCCATTCTTTAGCTGAAAGAAAGCAGATTGAAAATGTGAATAATTCTTGTGGCGATCCCAGTGTTAACCATTTTTATTAAAAATCTTACAGGTTTGGAGATAGAATCAATGACAGGTACTACTATATCCCTTGACAGCTAACAATGATGTTGGTTCTCAAAACCTTCCATCTGTTTTATAGGTAGAGCAGCTGACCGATGAGCAGAAAAACGGTAAGTAGTACAAAAATGCTAACCTCCTCCATAAGATGTGTACATGTCCATGGGAAGAAATTAATTGCAGGCCGGCGACACATTTAAGGACAACATACAGTAGAATACAACGTATTTAATACAAATGTACCCACCTCACAGACTGATCAAGGCGGCTGTAGCTCAGGAGGTAGAGCGGGTCGTCCAATGATCATAGGGTTGGTGGTTCGAATCCCGGTGCCTTCTGACGACATGTCGAAGTGTCCTGGGCAAGACACTGAACCCCCAAATTGCTCCCAATGAGCAGGCTAGCACCTTGCATGGCAGCTGCCGCCATTGGTGTTGTGTGTGTGTGTGTGGATGGGTGAACGAGAGGCCTTCATCGTAAAGCGCTTCGAATAAAAAGCGCTATATAAGTTTAGTCTGTTTACCATTTTTACCAAGGCCTTTGTGTTCATCCTGTTCCAGAGTTCAAGGCAGCGTTCGACATCTTCGTGCAGGATGCTGAGGACGGCTGCATCAGCACCAAGGAGCTGGGCAAGGTGATGAGGATGCTGGGACAGAACCCCACCCCGGAGGAGCTGCAGGAGATGATCGACGAGGTGGACGAAGACGGTAAAGCGCCGCCGCGTAGAGAACGGTTACGCCGGGTTAACGCAGCCTGCATCCAGGACTGGGTTTAGCCTGAACGTCCAGAGGTCCAATGATACCCAGATAGCAAGCGGATCTGGGCCATATATGGGCCGGAACTATTGCACAAGGGCCAGATCTGGCCTGTATATGGCCCAGATCCGCTTGCTATCTGGGTATCCTGTATGTCTGCGGTGTGTTGGGTATTGTCATCCTGAATCTGTGTGTGTGTGTGTAGGGAGTGGTACGGTGGACTTTGATGAGTTCCTGGTCATGATGGTGAGGTGCATGAAGGATGACAGCAAGGGGAAGACGGAGGAGGAGTTGGCAGAGCTGTTCCGCATGTTTGACAAGTGAGTAGATCCACAGGCGCAGAGGGCCGTGGTTCTAACATGCACTCTCGTCTCTGTCGGCTGCATCCAACAGGGCTTTTCTTCTGAGTGCTCTCCACTGCATGGGTGTTGCTCACCCACCAATGTTTCATCTTGTTAACATCTTTCTTATGAAGTCTTGTAGACAAGCCAACAACACCCACGCCATCCAACCATGACTCTCTGTGTGTGTGCCATCAAACGCTCATACTGAACACGCCAACTCTCAACACCCACACATATGTGGAGCCGTTCTCTAACCCACGCCAAGGCACATCTCCTTTATATATAACAGATAAAAAAGCAGTAAAAACAACAACAAAAACAACGACAGAGAATAAAAAGCATTGAGGAACAGAGCCAGTAGAGAACAGACAGTTGTTGTGACCGGGTGGTTTGTCTGGGCAGGAACGCAGATGGCTACATCGACCTGGAGGAGTTGAAAGTCATGCTGGAGGCCACAGGAGAGGCCATCACAGAGGACGACATTGAAGAACTGATGAAGGACGGAGACAAGAACAACGACGGGAAGATCGACTATGATGGTGAGAACATTAACACGGGTAGAAGCAGACAGACTGTAACACTGGTAGAACCAGATATTAACACTGGTAGAACCAGACATTAACACTGGCAGAACCTGACACTAACACTAGTAGAACCTGACATTTACACTGATAGAACCAGACATTAACACTGGTAGAACCTGACATTAACACTGGTAGAACCTGACATTAGCACTGGTAGAACCAGACATTAACACTGATAGAACCTGACATTAGCACTGGTAGAACCTAACATTAACACTGATAGAACCAGACATTAACACTGGTAGAACCAGACACTAACACTGGTAGAACCTGACATTAACACTGTTAGAATCAGACACTAACACTGGTAGAACCAGAACTATGTAGGATAATCACCTGCCATGTTGTCATGGGCTACATCATGTAGCATGTAGTCTTCCACTCCACAATATAATATTGATGTACAGACCTATACAGACCTGTACAGATCAAATGGATTCTTCTGGAGGACAATCTAGACATGTCCTTGTCTTTGGCATAGTCATGTTAGTGACCCCCCCTCTCCCCCCCCCCTCCTCCCTCCGTCGCTCTCGGTGCTCAGAGTTCTTGGAGTTCATGAAAGGAGTGGAGTAAAGCTCAGCATCAGAAGAAGGACTACCCTGACCCCCATAGTGTTATTTTTGTATTTCACTTGAGCTCCACGGACATCTGTGGAGATCTGGAGGCTGATTTTGGATGCCATTGACAGAAACTTTTAAACGACTTTGCAAGATTTAGTTGAATGATCTATCAGATTTCTCATGTATTTTTCTTAATTTCTACCATTTCTTGCATTGTTGTAAATATAGCTTGTATGTGTTACAAATCCAATAACTCTGCAGTTTGGCAACTTGAACTGTAATGTCAGATTTCATATTTTGCAGTGCCACGTACAGTTTACAAATATTTTTACTCAGTTGCTGTTTGGCCAGGCAGAATATTGTTTGGAGGTCTCGTTGCGCACACTGCATACTTCTGTAGGAGTTAAGAGTTATACCATACTTTTTGTTGGCTAAACATACTGTACATTTACAAGTAGTTCCTGTATCCACTGCGTACAAGGTGTATGCTCCCCAGTAAATATGAGAGGTACCCTCAGGGCCGACTGTTCCTCTGGAAAGATGCTGGTCTATACACCATGTGCCTGCAATAAACATGATGCATTTGTCAAAAGATCCGTTCTGCTCGCTCTTCTTATCATACACGGTTGAAAGGTTAACGTGCCGTTTGTCAAAATATCCCCCTTTCATCAAAAGAGTAAAACTCCGATGTTTCTAAACACACCAACCTCCGATCCCTTGAGACCTCTCTCTTCACAGTTGTGTTGCTGCTGATGTTCATGTGGACGGTGAGCTCTAGTCACCTCAGGGTTGTGGGCCGAACAGAGGGCTCATATCTAGTTACACAAGCTATTTATGTCTAATCACGTTAGTGCCCATGTTAGGGGATCAGTCTTGACCGACACCAGTTGACAATCAAATGCCTTTACCCTTACACAGGGACGAGCACTGGGTGTCAGAGGGGCCGGGGCGAAAGTTTAATAAAGGGCACCAAGGTTGTGCGGCGCGTGCAGCACATTTTTACCTTAATTAGCAAAATATGTAATGTAAATTCATAAACAAAGTAGGCTACTACTAGCCATAAATAGCTAGTAAACTACCCAGCTGCATATCTTAAGTTGTTGTGAGTGATATTAGTCTACATTACAGTCATTTAGCAGAACCTTTTATCCAAAGTTACTTTAATGTAGGTTAGTAGTTAGTAGGAGCTATAACAAAAGTTAGAAGCTTACAATTAAAATTGCACTGTCTGTTACTGTTTAAGTCCATTAGCCTGTATGCCCACTCATTATAGAACATTAACTGATGGTAACAAGTAGGCCTACTTAATACTTATATTAGATAGGCTGTTCATTTGTGATAACTGTAGGCCTACCTGTTATGCTTTCCTGTCACAGAGTCGTCACAGTAGAGTGTGGGGGGGAAGGGGGGGGGCTGTAGGTTGCCACTGTGATGAAGATGCATTACCTACAGCAATCCAGTAGAATGATGAATGGTTAAGTTAGAGGCATAGGCTACAATCAAAATGGCACCGTTACTGTTTAATGGTGATATTAGAGAACATAGCCTATTTTAATTTGACAGAGAGAGAGAGAGAGAGAGAGAGAGAGAGAGAGAGAGAGAGAGAGAGAGAGATCTGACGTTATAGCTAATATTAGCTACAGCTACCGACACAATACGACAACATTAAAACTAATGAGGGAGAAAACGAGACTGATTCTCGTGTTAGGGCTAGTAGCAAAAGTTAAAGCACATCAATATCACTATAAAACGAAAATGAACATGTTTACTAATGTTAGCCAGTGCCACATACCTGTAACATGCCTTTTCTGCCTCAAAAAGACATTTACTCTAATCGCCTGGGAGTAGCCTAACAAATTGTTTTCCAACCTGATATTAGGCTCTGCCTAACATTAATTTATTTATAAAATAAGTTTTAGCCTGCAGAAAAAAGGCACATCTCTATGGGAGGCGAAAGGGTCCCTCGCCCCCCTGTGAGTCCGTGTCTGCCCTTACAAGGGAGAGAGACCTGAGGTAGAGTGGGCTGAAGGCCCTAAAGTGTATCAGACCTTCCATACCATCCTGACCATCCATCTAGTACTAGCCTATGGTCAGTAGGCCATCTAGGATATTCAGGCGTTCTGCTGAAAACGTGATTAACAAGCCATAGCTTCACCAAAGACAAAAACAAAAACTAATTTTAAAGGGGTATCAGATCACCATAGCCATACTTATTCAACCTGATATTCATTTAGGTTTGTTTACATTTGCATCTCTATTTTGTGCCACTGGCGCAACATCGTCTTTGGTGAAAACGGGGCTTTTCGAATGTTCAAGGACCAAGAGATATGCAGTCACAACTCTGTCCACTAGGTGACAGTAGAAAACCTCTTTCTGAACTTGTCGTCTTTGCTGTACTTAGCCTACATCCATGTACTGGAGGAGGAGAATAGATTTCACTCAAGAGTACTGCGGCTAGTGAAGGGCAACAACATAGATCTCCACATCATAGTAGGCTATGAGACCCGTGCATGAGCTATGACCTCTTTGCTAAAAATGGAATTCGCTGTAAAATGTAACTGAAATGATATATGCCCACCTAACAGTAATAATAATGACAACTGTGTCAACCATGAACACAACCTGCTTTGCGATTCAAAAGGAAAGCAAAAATAGGGTCTGGTCCGACAGGAATGTCTGAGCTGGGGGTGCTGAATGAATGAGAGTGATGATGGACTGGTGAGTCAGACTGGGCTTAATAGAGTCATAAACACTCTTACAATAGGTCTAATGACTAAGCTCACACATTTCCAGGAGGGCTGGCTGGATGAAGGGCCCTGATTTGGACAAGAAATATCAGAATAGCACTGCACAGCAACCGGGTCCGCTGTGCTATTTAATGCCCTGCCGTTTCTGTATAATTCCTTGAGGTGAGTCAGATTGTGTGTGTGTGTGTGTGTTTGTGTTTGTGTGTGTGTGTGCGCGCGAGTGTAACTTGGAAGTATATGTGTAGGTCTACATGTGTGTTTGAGAGAGTGATGTTAGTGGATGGTGGCAGCTGGACTCTTACACTGTCGTTATGCAGAACAGTCCTCCTTAAGCTGCTGTAGGCAACATAGTTAGCTTGATTAAAAAGAAAAGCTATGCCACTTATACAAACACATGTATGTAATGTCATAAAGGGGATGGATCATCTGTAGTTAGCTTTAGAAATCTTTTATTGTTTAGCTTAGGCATTACTACAGAACTTCGGTCTCATTTGTGTGGAGCAGCCTTCGTCGGAATATTGTTCAAAGTCAATAAGAGGCAGGCAGAGACAGAGGCTGAGACAGGGACAGAGACAAAGCTAGGGCAGGGACAAAGGCAGAGTTAGAGACAGAGGTAGAGACAGAGTTAGAGCCAGAGACAGAGACTGAGACAGGGACAGAGACAGAGGTAGGGCAGGGACAGAGTTAGAGGCAGAGACAGAGTTAGAGGTAGAGACAGAGTTAGAGACAGGGACAGAGTTAGAGGTAGAGACAGAGTTAGAGGCAGGGACAGAGTTAGAGGCAGAGACAGAGTTAGAGGTAGAGACAGAGGCATAGTTAGAGGTAGGTACAGAGACAGCAGTAGAGTTAGAGACAGAGTTAGAGACAGAGGTTGAGGCAGGGACCGAGTCAGAGTTAGAGGTAGAGGCAGAGTTAGAGGCAGAGTTAGAGGCAGAGTTAGAGGCAGGGACAGAGGAAGAGTTAGAGGTAGAGTTAGAGGCAGAGTTAGAGGTAGAGTTAGAGGCAGAGTTAGAGGTAGAGACAGAGGTAGAGACAGAGGTAGAGGCAGGGACAGAGGCAGGGACAGAGACAGGGACAGAGACAGTAGTAGAGGCAGAGACAGTAGTAGAGGCAGAGACAGAGGTAGAGACAGAGGTAGAGGCAGAGTTAGAGGCAGGGACAGAGGCAGAGTTAGAGACAGAGGTAGCGGTAGAGACAGAGGTTGAGGCAGGGACAGAGACAGTAGTAGAGGCAGAGACAGAGTTAGAGACCGAGGTAGAGACAGAGGTTGAGGCAGGGACAGAGACAGTAGTAGAGGCAGAGACAGAGGTTGAGGCAGGGACAGAGGCAGACAGAAGCTGAGGCCAGTAGTGTAAATGGTGAATGAGTGTGGGGCGTGGTGGTGCGGAGACAGTGAACAGTCAGCCAGTTATACAAGCCAGGCTTGATGACTCATGCCTGCTCCTGTCATTAATACTGTACACGCTGCGGTTATGTGTCTTAAAGTACAGTGTTGGGTAATAGGTGTGTTTCAGGTACACACACACACACACACACACACACACACACACACACACACACACACACACACACACACACACACACAGGATGGCACACAACCTACTTCTTTATTGTGTGCATGACGCCCACACCCCTGTAACATTGACCTTGACCAGCCATTGAAAGAGGGTGGATTATGTAACCCTTTTCAGTCATTCATTCATTCAGTGTGGGTGTGCATGCGTGCGTGCTTGTGTACACGCGTGTGTGTGTGTGTGTGTGTGTGTGTGTGTACGTGAAATGCAGATATCATTGGCTGCCAGCCGTTGAGACTGACAAGCGGCAGTAGAGCACACACGCCATTGATTGATCCTCTATCAGTGACACACAACCCTAGATCACATGAGAGAGTGAACCTTGGTCTACCATGAAACAGCTACTGTAAGAACCACATAAGCCCCTAGATGTATATGAAGATTATCATTGCTATGGATGACAGTTAATTTCAAGATTGTGGATGTGGATCAGCACACTGGTGAGTTGTGTACTATACTTAAAGGGAAATATGGACTCATATCCCATTTCTGCCTCCCACACACAGACGCAAGATTGAGAGCAGCAGGCTTTGAGGCTTAGACGCTTCCTGTTCTACCCGTTCCACTTGTACTGAAGGACCCAAGTCCAAGAACAGATATCATTATTATCATCACCTTGGGTTTATTTCTAGATGTGCTTAATTGGCCATGGACACAAGCACGAGACCTAAAGAAAACTAGCCCTTATAACTCAAATTCCTTTTTAGGTCAAGGTAGAAGCTCATAGTGGCGGTAATGAGGGGATATCATTGATGTTTCCACCACACTGTTAATAAATCCCGGCAGCCCCCGGGGGGTGGGGAAGGGGGGGGGACAATCCCGCACAGCCGGTTCAATAGCAACATCCTCAAAGGATCAAGAGGCCCTGAGCACGGAATTATCCGGGATGATCTGGAGAAGATCACAGATGATGCTTCGCACCTCAAACTGGCAAACAGAGCAGATTGGCTTTTGTGCCCGTCGATACGCAGTGACGAGGGAGTGGGAATCCTACACAAAGACGGGAGTGAAATGATTGCAATCTTGTATGGTGACGCTCCATCCCACTTCTCCCCCCCGGAGAACAGTGGGGCACTGTTCAGCGCTGTCCTGGCCATAATGGCCCGTAGATGGTTGAGCCTTCAAGGAATATCAATCTCAAATTCCACCATTCTATTCATAGATTAATAGATGAATGACGGCAATTGTTTGGCTTTTGGTGCGTCACTCTCCATGAAATCCAAAGATTTATCTATTTTTATGCTTCTCAAAACATAGTGGAATATCCAAAATGCTAACAATAAGAAAGCGTCTCAGACTTCACACAGACATAGAACAGTGCTTCTCTATCCAGTACGTACAGTCATGTGTACAGTAACGGGAACAGAAAGCAGGAAATCCCTGACCTTGGTTGCATTCTCTGGTGACATCATTGTTATGGTACCCAGTGGACCAGGCCTAGGATTCCAAGTCTGGAGGTGCAGACAAATACTCCTGGCTCCCTCAGTGGTCCCATACTGTAATCAGCATATGGCCTTGCATGGATGGAATACCAGCCAGCAGGAGTTCCGCGTTCCCACTACTGACTCAGCTCTGCAGTTTGGGTACGTGTACACCCGCAGGAGAGATACAGTATTTGTTGTATTTTACGCTTGGTCTATCTATGCCTGAAGAATGTCCCCTAACTTTATACATTTGGAACTTTCACTATCAACCATTGGGGGGGTTTCCTAAAAGGACCGTTCCGCTGGAGTTTTCCATAAACCATTGGCGCAGATGAGTCAGTTTTGCTCTCTTGGTGAATGCGGGCTAGTGTGCAGCACCGGATGGTGAAATTGGCCATGGAAACAGAGGCTTCTGGTCTTAACAGATGGCATCCTCTCCCTGCCACTCATAGTCCATGTGGCTCCGCTTTACACATGACCCAGTATTCACAGTGCCAGAACTCGCACTCCTCTCCCTTCTCAGAAAACATTTCTCAGGAAATATTTTGTGTACATTTAGATATAGGAGGTTAGATTTGAGGTCTGTCTTGAAAAGCAGATGTCTTATCTTACTGGATTACCTGACAAGATAAAACGCTTCCTGGCTTACTAATAGCAAGAACTGCTAGATTGTACTGTATCAATAGAATGTTGTATGATATGTGTCTGATAGGCTACTAAGAAGTTGTAAGAGTCCAAAAAACATTACTGGCTGAAGATCTCAACCTAGAAAAGACTAGAGTTAGCTCTAATATAGTTAATTTTACAGAGCCCCAAAGCTTAAAACTCACTGTCTGCCATTCCTTCTTCCAACACTGTCTTCTATCTCTCTATATATAGGACGGTCCACACCATAAGCTACATTGTGAGCTTGGCTCAGTCCATTACAAACATAGGGGTGGATGAAGCTATGCTGAAGGCTTTAGATGTGATTCATGAAATTAAAATTGTAATCCCCCACAACAGGAAATGAAATCATAAGCACACCAACACATACCATTCCAATACTGTATGTAGCCAAGATTACAACACGTTGAGCCTAATCCTTGCTGACTGAAACAGGCAGTGGGCCGGCCGACATTGGCAAGATGTGTGCTATCTGGTTATGCCTATAGTTCTGTGATATCGTGGCTAAGGTACAACCATGTTGTTGTGCAGTCCTCTGAGGAAATATAGACTTTTTTCTGTTGTTAAAGAATCTACCAAAAAATCAATTACCCAGATAGCAAGCGGATCTGGGCCATACACAGGCCAGATCTGGCCCTTGTGGCTTACTTCCGGCCCATATATGGCCCAGATCCGCTTGCTATCTGGGTATGCACAAGGAGAGATAAATTAGTTTCTGTTGTTATGAGCACATAACCATCCTGACTGAGAACAACATTCCCAGCTGGTACAGCTGCCGTGACATAGCCTACAGTAGATCAATATTACCCCACAAATGTCAATATGATTCCATCCAGATCGTCAGCAGCCGTGAGACCTAATTAAGTCTCTACCCTGGTTAACTAGAATATACCCTGGCTAAACTCTACCCTGGCTA
This sequence comes from Borostomias antarcticus, assembly GCF_949987555.1. Taxonomy (NCBI): domain Eukaryota; kingdom Metazoa; phylum Chordata; class Actinopteri; order Stomiiformes; family Stomiidae; genus Borostomias; species Borostomias antarcticus. Next base: position 22,512,959 of record NC_140244.1, on the reverse strand, counting down.
ACTATAGTATAATTAAGTCTCTACCCTGGCTAACTAGAGCATAATTAAGACTCTACCCTGTCTAAGTCTCTACCCTGGCTACCTAGAATATAATTAAATCTCTACACTGTCTAAATCTCTACCCTGGCTAACTGTTTGCACAGAATATGGAAATCAGAGGAATAAAATACAATCCAATCCATGATGTCACTCACTAGTTTAGCCAAAATGATTAGGATTATTCTCCAGGCCTTGGGAACATATGCCTTACACAAACAAAGCATGACTACCCCCCCAAGAAGATGTAATTTACCCAGATGGGATATACTGTATCTTTACAATGGAACAGCTAAACCATCTTTAATGGCTGTGTATGACAGAGAACTGGGAGAAGACCAGGACGATCATCTGCATTAGTAAAAAAATAAATACAAATAAATAAATAAACAATGATTCATTCTCTTGACTTGATTTAGGTGAACCGTATGCAGAAAAGCATTTGGTTCAATGAGGAATAATCACATCAGTGAAGTACTCCAAACATGCCTGTGCTGTGGAGTCACTAACTTGCAGCTGTGGGATTCTCTGATCGTCATGCAATGTGCTGAATGTGAGAGCTGCGAATGAGCTTAACCACAGCAGGTGTGGAACAGCTCGAAGGGGCTTCTGCTTGCTGTTTCTCTCCTCAAAAACACCATAAAACACGCACGCACGCACGCACGCACGCACGCACACACGCGCACACACACACAAACACACACACACACACACACACACACACACACACACACACACACACACACACACTCTCTCTCTCTCTCTCTTTCAACCCTGTCAGTCTCAGACACATCTGCTTCCCCTGCCAGTGTTGCTGAGTAAGCAGTGCCTCAACCTCTGCTTCCCTTCACTTGCGGGACAAAAATACTCCTCTTATCTCTGGTGCAGCAAATTTAGCACAGCAGCAGAACAGGGCTAAGGCCTTCAACACAGAGACTACAGTCCTGTATAAGATGCCTTTCAGTGCAAGGGAATATCACCTTGAACAAGCAATATTTCCATTTTCTTTGACTGAGTTTAACAGTGAGACAACTACAATTTCTGATCTCATATTTAGCCTGATTTGTAAAAGTATGGAGTGAATTCCCCAAAGTCATATGGTTTCTATTTAGAGTATATATTTATGAGTATCTCTTGTCAATCACAATCAAATCTGTGGGTATGACATCCGAGTTAGTCTACTAATACAGCAGGCTCTTTTCAACCTGAGTGGGCTCCTCTTCTGAAGATATGGTGATTAATTCTGTTCCAAAACTTTCATGTAACAGCTGTCGGGGACTTTCCAGATAGGAAGTGCTATTTTATATCTGCCAATTACAGACAGGGTGCTGCAGGGGGTGGCGTCTGCGCTGTGATTATACCATGTGTGGATGTGGATGAGAGACAACAGAGAAATGCCTCTTCTAACCCCAGCCCCCCCCCTACCCCGATCATATTCTGCTGGACCTCTATCTCGATAAGCCTTCCCATATCACCGTGGAAGTGCCTCAGCAGCAGGTCTAAAGCTAATGGTGGACGGTTGTCCCCAGAGGAGATACCTCCCGACTTGGCCTGCAGGTAGCCTACCCCTGCCTGGCCTCTGTCAGGCCCTGCTTGTCTCTCAGACATAATTACAGGTCAGGCCTGCAGGTATGCCGCCAGCCGGGTTCAGCCATGCTGCGTGGAGCCAGCCACACGCCGCCTTTCACTGTCGCAACCGCAAGGCGCTGCTAGGCAAGTCCGCTCATGTGCTGCTCTAACTGTTAGCGTTAGCCAAGGGGAGGAGTTTGCCATTGGGTTCTAACACTTGGAATATTAAAAATGACTTTCCTAGAACTTCAGCGTAAACAAATTTGCCCTGGCCCCTGATGGACTCCTCCACCAAAAAACCCCACAAAAAAACATGGTGAATCTATCAAGGGTGCAGCAACATCAACCCCATGCGGGAGAGGTAGAGATGGGTGGACACTGGCTAACACTTTTTAGTTGATGAATGAACCCTGGGTATGAAAAGACATGAACTTAGTGATCTGTTAATTAGGAAGTAGACTCTACCCAATATCCCCTTTAGTGAGATATGGTACAATTTGTAAGGGGATGTTTTCAGCGCGAAGAGGGAGAGGACTGTGGACTCTCCGATAAACAGCGCTACGCACCGCCTGACCGCCGCTTCACCCTCCCTGAGTGGCAGCACGGATGTGAGGATGGAGCAGGAAGCTCACTTCCTCCTCTCAAACAAGACACTAAGAACAAGAGCTGTTGTCTAAGAGCGACTAAAAACAAAGGGATATCGGCCAGTAGCCAATGAACAGAGAAACAGAGTGAGACGCATTCTCAAAAACGTTCATATTTTAGGTGCTGTCCATGAGAGAAGCCAGTTACCATGGGCACAAATTACCACACAAAACATGTCACATTCTCTGGTACGGTATGCCGTTTCATCTTCCTCTATTCTCCCCCGCTGCGTGAGGTACCGGGAGAGGAAGTGGGTCTGTTGTGGTTCGAGGGGTCCGGCCCTGCCGCCCGTCTGTGTGTCTGACAGGCCGTGCGTGAGAGAGAGAGAGAGGAAGCCGGGTTCGGAGCAGACAGAGAGCGGATATCTCCCCACTCCTACAGCCTGGGGGGGCTGGGTCCAGGGAAGCAAACCGCCATCCAGGGTACAGGACTGCTCCCTCTGTTCACAAGACCTTCTGTTCAGTCATTCACATCACTGATTGACTAAACATTGTTTCCTTTGAATTTAAGCTGTGATCGATTAAGCTTTTGATGGAAATTCAACTTTGTTATATCCTACCTTACACAAAGAGGATAAAAAAACAGGTAACAAGTAAAAATATACAATTTAATTTGTTGTATAAATGTATACATACATGTATTATACACTTTGTTTTACATACACTCTATAATAGGGTCAGTCAAACATCCTTCATGATTTTGAGAAAAAGGTCCCCCATAACTGAATCTTATGTACATCTCTACATACAGATGCATGGTATAAAAATCCCTGAAAATGTCTCTCCATGAGGTAAGAACACATTAGTAGAGCGTTTTCTTTCATTCCCTCTCATAAGTTAACATTTCACTTCCAGCCCATTTGCTGTTACTGGCAATAGACAGCTGATAAAAACACCAAATATATTCCTTGATCTTATCATGCCATATTAGGACAGCTGCAGCTGAAGACTTTCTTGGGTTGCTGGTGAATACTGTCCATTCCTTTCTACATGGATTATTACGATACATTGTTCATTCAAGCATGGTAAAAGACAATCTTATACACGATACCCGAGTCCTTGGCAAAAGAAAGACAGTGGCATGTTAAGTCAGAAAGGTATGGTGAAGGCCAAAGGAACAACAGGTGAGAGGTAAACACAAAAATAGCCTTGATGGAACTCAACCACATGCAAAAGACGCATTTATAGAATCACAACGTCGCTTACAATAGTTTTTCTTTAAAAAACAAAACAACAAAAAACGGTTGAATCTCTGACATTTTGCAATAAAATTAATAGCAAATACTGTATGTCAAAGTAAAAAAAAAAAAAAAAGAAGGAAAAGGAATAATTTGTGAGCTGCCTACACCGTTTCCTGTCTTCCTTCCATTCTGTTGTAAAGATAGCTGCGAATGATGAGGAATAGAACAGCCATCAATAGGAATGTTATTCATGGCCACTTCACAGTAGGCCGTTTCCCTCTGTGTACCATCAAAGCATCATTTTGGTCTCAATACAACTATTCACATTCTGTATGGCCAACTGTTCATTCCAAATGGGAAGTAGCCATACATGTGACAAAAATACTAACATATCCACTTTACAGCTGGTGAATATGAAAAAAGTCAAACCACTGATAATCTTCCTGGAGTTAACATGGTAGTGATATAGCCTAATTTTCTGCAATTATGATTGCATACTTGTAATTTTCCCATTTACAAAAGTCCGCCATAAATCTTCAAGGCATCAGAGACTGGACTAACGGTGCATGTTTTATGCAGACGGTGCATATCATGTCCTTAAAAGGATTCTTACAGTCTACGCTTTCTGGTCCCTCTCAGTGTCTGGCAGTGAGACACATACTGTAGGTATCCAACAGTCTCAAAAATGTCTAGGAAATAGCGAGAACAAATTGGCTGCCGTTTCCCCATCTTCAGGTAGATTCCAGCGTGTCCAGCTGAAATACGTTGTGATTGGTCGGCGTGGTGAAGTAGAGCTGCTCGTTGTTGGCGCGGTTGTCGCAGGGGCTGTGTAGCCCCAGGGTCCTCTCAAAGTCGAGGAGCTGCCCCATGAAGTTGAAGTTTGGGGATATGTTGGACTTCTTCCTCTTCACAAAGTCGTAGGCGTCGTTGAGGGAGAGGTTGAGCCTCTGCATCAGGTAGGCCACGGTCACTGTGACGGAGCGGCTAATCCCAGCCAGGCAGTGCACCAGGATACCACACTGCTTTGACCGAGCCTCATCTAGCAGAGGATGAAACCACTCATCAGCACAGACAGACAGTACAATTGACAGTCAAATCACACGGATGGGCAGCTGTACAAACCCTTTAAATAGGGGTATTAGAGTAAGTGGGCTAACTGTTGGAAATCAATGATTTTCAATCAATGTGGGCATGAAAGCAAAACAAAGATTTAACGTGGAAGCCTACTTCTAACACTCACATGAAGTAAAAAAATGTTGTTTGCCAGGAAGTAAAGGGTCTAATCAAAAGCATATTCCTCCATCACAACGTATGTTTCCTTCCTTACTGACTTTGAAAATTTTAACGACAACTCATTGTGACGCACCAGAGCCTTTGCAGTCTCCCCAGCTATGTGCCAATGGCGGTTCTCACTTCCTCTGCTCTGTTAAGAGTTCAGACTGCTGATACCAGTTGGACTGCAGTCAGCACGGCGTCGTACGCCTTCAAAGTCTACTTCAAATATTAACATCCTCTCCAATTTAGATAAGAGAGGGTCTAATATCCTCATAGACGTAGCACAGTATCATATCAAATAACGCCCTGCATCAGGACGCGTTAGGTACGTCACGCCCTTAACCTGATAAAACAACACGGCCACAGAGTGGAAGCCAAGCTTCCTTCCTGTACCACTAACCAACCCCACTTGAAAACAAGTGCTAGCTACAGCCTGGAACTGTACTTGCTGTAAACCAAATATAAGGTCACATGCGTCACTGTGGGTTTCAATATTGCGCTAAAATTCAAAATGAAAGTGAAAAGTAAAATCGTTCAGGAATATTCCCTGAGGTCTCATCTGAAACAAAAGAAACTATACAACACTTATAGTACAACAAAGCGAACAATAAAGAACAATCGCGTATTCACCTTAGCTATGGTCGAGATAGCTATGTTATATAACAAACTCCATGAACCCTCAAATCTGTACAGTGAAATACCACAGGTAGTGAAACTACTCACCAATAAACGATATGGCCTCTGGGAAGAACTGGGACAGGTTCTGGCTCCAGTGGTCCGAGATGGGGATCTGCTTGTACCTGAAGTGGCCGTCATGTTCAAACATGTTGGGCAGGTTGGGCGTGACGTTGAGGATATACTTGATGTTGTGCTGCCCCAGCACGTCCAGGTTGGCTGAGTCTTTGGCACAGCCCAGGTACAGGTAGGGGAGGATCTGGACGGGGAAGCCCGGCTGGGTGCCGGGTATGGGGCTCTCCTCCGATTCGGTGGCGCTGCTCGGCTCGCGGTCGGACTCGCCGTCGGAACAGTCGGAGCTGATCCGCAGACTCCCCAGGCCCAGGACGGAGAGTGGGGGAGAGGAGCTGGGGCAGGGGCTGTCCAACAGGGTCTCGCAGTGCTCTGGGTACTCCGTCTGGAACTTCACAAACCCCCCTGGGGAAAAAAAAAGAGCAGTCAGTTAGGTTACTGGAAGAGGCTCAAGCTATTTTTAAAGAGTACATGAGTTTGTTTGCTATGAAATCGTTTTTTATTTATTTTTTCTCTCTTATTATTATTCCTTCAACTAATTTATCAGATTCCCACAGGGTGGAGTGGTGTATGCGGATTCTCCCATTCATGAAATAGGCTGGGGTCTACATGCTTTCCCTCTGCTGTAGCAAAACATGGCGTAGCCATTTTGGAATTCATAATTGAGAAATTCACTGACTCCCGAGTTCCAAAGTTTGAGAAACATAGGACATTAACTAAAACACTTTACATTTCTGGTAAAATAATGAATAGGTTATAGCATACAGGCTATAATGATGCTGATACGGAGACAAAAAAACTTTGTTTAGAAATTGAAGGAGTGAACACGGTCGGTATTGCATTAAGTCAAGTAGCTAAACTTGCCTTCCAAGTAATGTGCTTTACAGCCGTCGTCCCAGAGTTTCTGAAGAAGCAGTCCCAGAACCGAACCAGTGGATCCACTCTCCTGCCAATCCATAGTGCATTCATCGTACAGAATCACCGTATCCGTGTTACATCTCCTTACGAATTTCTCCTTGTCTTCGTGGTTCGGGATGATGGTCCGGATGGGTACGCTTCCCTTTCTGAACCTGCGGAGCATCAGGCCCGGTATGGCCAGGTTGATGGCCGTGTCTATATGGGATGATTCATAAAGCTCATGCGATCGACAGTCCAGCAGAAGCAGCGAATTCCCCCCGGATTCTAACTCGAGTTGCAGCCAGTCTACGCTCTTGCTTGGCGTCACATTAGTCATATCGAACTCAATATCATGTTACATTCAGTCATGTAATACACAAATATTATGCTACATTGTATTAAGAAAGCGCCAAACAAATTCACGAAAGAAACAGCGCTACGCTTCCGACCGACCTCATCAAAGCTCAAGCGTCACGATAAATGCCTTAGTTGAGCGGGAGCGTGGATTTGCCCCACACTTTTGTTGTCCATTGGATCTTAGCTTTGCTACTTCGCCTACCTAGTCTTGAAAACTTACCGCTAATAAAAATCAAATGGCATAACTCTAAAGTAACACCAGACAGCAATGCCATCGACAGAAAAATTGAACTACATTGAGAAAGCGCACTAACTTAAGTATAGGATACGGCACGTTCTCGCTTTGCCATTCCGATGCAGTAAAAAATTTTGACAGAGGAACACAGGAGGGAGGAGTTCAAGCTTCAGGATTTAAAGACACAGAGAGAACTTTTCATGCTTCGGGATTTAAAGACAGAGAGAGATAACTTTGTATCTTTAATAAATGCATCAGTCATGTATTCCCCATTGATCTTTTCTGATCTTATTTTAGTCTTCGCAGTTCTTTAATGTAGGCTATATCGCATAATACCACAGAAGTGACATAGAGGCAACAGGCATAAAGCCATGAACCATGTTGAACCATCTGCATTTGGATATCGGAAAATTAAGGTTGCCTTTCAGTTCTCACGTGGGTTGAAATGCCTGAAAACACCCACACACCCTCAGTCTCTTGGCTCTGAATGCTTGTCCTTGGTCAGGGTCAGGGCTACTGGCATGAAGGGTGATGGAACTGTCTCCAAACATGTAAACCTTTGCTCTGACATCCATCATCAGGTGGAGTCACACCCCCTTCTCCATGGCAATTTGACTCTATCCTGTCCATGGTATGATGGGATCCACATTCTGTATGTCTAGTCAAGTAAACAATGTTGATTCATATGACTAATGTGCCAATGTGCATGTTTTTGAGAATACAGGCAAGTTGCCACAGAGATTATCATGTCATCAGTCATGAGAGAGACAGTACAGAATGTCGTTACAGCTTATACGGCTGCATTCATATGATGCCTTGCTCGAAACATTGTGGCCACATGCAAGCCATGCCAGTGGAGATCACAGCACTTTCTAGAAAAAAAAAATGTGTGTGTGTGTGTGTGTGTGTGTGTGCACTGGGACGCTAGCCATGCGGCTCATCTGTCTGTGCACGTGAGTGGGAGAGACACAGATGTGCACAGCTCACAGGATTACCACAGCATGGAGGAGGAGCAGGAATGAACACACACACACACACACACACACACACACACACACACACACACACACACACACACACACACACACACACCCGCCCGTCCACCACCCACCCACCCACCGCCCACGCACACAGCTAATCACAATTCACTGAATCAGACATAGGCACACATCTCTCACGCATGCATAGAAGTCGCACCATCTAGAACACTTGATCGTAGGCTACAACACTACAACACGTCCCACACAGAACAAGGTACCAACACAACACAGTGCGGCGCTCACACACAGCCTGCTCACACCCACACACTCCAAACCTGCCACCTGTGCTACCCCCCCCCCCCCACACGCCCACAGTCATGCCTTTCCCCCGTGTTTCCCAGAGAGCAGAGGTGTCGGGTCTGCCCTGGTAACGAGCTGCACGGCATGTGCGCTACAGTATTATAAACAACGAGGAGAGGAAATGAGGTCACATACAATGGTTGGTACAGCGTTGTGAGCCATGCACGTGTGGTAAAATTGTCACACAGGAGAGATTATGAATGCCACTGTGTAGGAGGAAATGCATGAGTGGAATTGGGTTTGTGGTTATACTCAATTCAGTTGCGTTGTCAGGTGTAGCCTACAATAGACTGCAAGATTCTCCAGAATAAAATAGCATACTCTATGCAATGTATAGTATTAAAACATAAACATACAAAATCATCAAGCGTAGGCTTCACATATTAGTCTACTACACTTAATGGTATAAAAGCCTGGGCATTACACTGCGTCAGTGGCATTAAACCAAGGAGTTTCTGTTTGCATGAAAACCTTCACTGTGAGCCGCCTTACAGCCTTGCAGCAGAGTGGTCACCTGACTGCCCCACTTGGAGCTGTCCTCCAATTATATAATAACACTCAAAACGTGGTAATACTCTCCCAGGGAAGACAGGAAATGTCTTTGATTTGCTGAGCGCCGGCTCTGCATGTCGTCAGTGCTGCTGAGTGCTTTCATGCGTCGCTGAATGCAACACCCCTGTCATTTGCAGATGTGCGAAACCAAGATTTTTCCTCATTGATTCTATATGGGAACTGTGCTTCCCTGTGGTTGAAACAGGTCGAGTATATGCACATATAATCATAGATGGACTAGATAATGTGCTCACCGTAATTGCATGAAACAGAAGAAACAATATTATTCAATTAAAATAGCACACAATTCTAACATGCCATTGTGGAACTACTGAATAGTTCATATTGTAAATGATAGTATTTAATAGTAAATGATAACTTTTAAATGGTTAGTGTTAATTATAGTAGTAGGCCTGTAAATTATGTTTGGGAGATGTCTTCAAACCAATGTGTTCCTATCATAATCCTGTCACTGCGCTACATCATCGCCATCTAGTGGCTGAGTATGGTAGTTCTACATATGAGTCATGGCTGGATAGGGGGGCTTCACATCACACCCTTGATACCCCACAAACACAAGAAAGGTTAACTTCCCTTTCCTTTGGAGCGATGGAATATTGAATGCACCAATACAGACTGATTCATAAAATAAACACAGGTCCATTTGCTCTGATGTGCAATTTTCCTCTGGATGTCAAGAATCTGGGTGTGACCCTGGATGACCAACTGTCGTTCTCCGCACATATCACATCTGTCACACGCTCCTGCAGATTCCTACTCTACAACATCAGGATTCTCTCTGTCCTCACTGACAAAACGGCACAGGTGCTCATCCAGGCCCATGTCATCTCTTGCCTCAGCCATTAAACCCCTGGAACTTGTCCAGAAAGCTGCTGCTCGCCTGGTATTCAACCACCCCAAGTTCTCCCACACAACTTCCCTTTTCCATTCCCTACACTGGCTCCCTGTAGCAGCTGGCATCCAGTTTAAAACTCTGGTGCTAGCCTACAGGGCAATGAAAGGAACAGCTCCCTCCTACCTCCAGGCCATGGTCAAACCCTACACCCCCACGGCTGCTATGCTTTGCTACCTCGGGGTGACTGGTTGCCCCAACTCTCTGAGGCCCCTGCGGTCGATCGAGACGGTAACGGCTCTTCTCTGTCCTGGCCCTGCAGTGGTGGGATGAACTGCCCACTGAGGTCAGGACAGCAGAGTCGCTGCCTATCTTTTGCCTCAGGCTCAAAATTCATCTCTTCAAAAAGTACTACTACGATCCTCCCTCATAAGCACCTATTGTATTTTTAGTTTGCTATTCTTGCACTTTGCCTTCAGCACTAGATTAAGCTCTTATTAGAAAGGAGATACACTTGTGAGTTCTGGAAAGTAGTAGTATGTTGGCTTTTCCTATGTTAAATGCAATTATTGTAGGTCGCTTTGGATAAAAGTGTCAGCTAAATGACTGTAATCTAATATCTTCTGCTTCAATAATTACTTTGTATAAGGTGAGTTTAAAATGAGTTTGTTGAAGTAATCAGTGTTCACAGCCTTTCACAGTTCCCAGTGTGTGAGAAGTGTCGCTGATCCATTCCTTAACATGTTGTAACAGAGGACATTTTTACTACGTCTAAACTGGTTCTGACTGGTATGTATTAGCTTGGGGGGGGTGGGTGTGAAAAGGTAAGGATTTTCTCTAACCTGACATGCCACTGTACATCAGGGTAAGGGTCATATTGTACTGTGCTACTGTATATTAACACCAACTAGATATATATGGATGCAGTCTCTTCCAGGGACCTGAACGACCGTACAAACTGGTATAAAGAACTAGTCCTCAATGTTTGCTGAATCACTCTGACATGTGGAACAGTGTGCATGTTTATCAAGACCAACAGTCTGTTGAGACGTTACGTAATATAATTTACTTTGGTGGACACCAGTGATAAGATTGCTGGCCGGTTTCCCAGTAAACACTCCATTAGCTACTTATCCATTCATGCTCTATGCAGACTACTCAGCCATCTCTTTCAATGCAGCTTATTGTGGCCTGACTTAGTTTGCATTTTCCATAAAACGAGTTAACTGTGATTGAATACTGTATAAGGTGGCCCGGTGAAAACCAGATGCAATAACGAGAAGGAATCACTTTCCCCAAACATTTATTTGTAATACAGAATATTTCATAAATGTTGATACATCTGAAGTTATACATACATATGCCATTAAATATCTTTAATACCCTGTGGTTCGGGGGGCCGGATTTCTGTCTAGTGTTAAAAATCTTAGGCCCTGGCTGATATCATGTGACTGAGACCCGTGAAGAAGGACTTCTCCCTCTCGCTCATCAGTTCAAAGTGGAGGGGCTGCCGGCAGAAGTTGCACTCCCCTGACGAGTGGGGCTTCAGGCCCAGACCCACCTCTGTCCAGGCCTGCACCAGGCGCTCTGGAGGACGGAAAAAAAACAGGTCAGGAACAGCTGAGTACACAGAGGTCTAACCAACAGCTTACGCACGTAAAGAGGAAAACACGATTAACACGATTAACGATTTCACCGGATGACGGCCCAAACTACGTCATTAGCGCGTAACTGTTCTAACCCCCCCCAGATAAATACACAAGAGCTCTTTCACTGCGTACTTACTGACAAAGTAGTGCATCATCTGGGGTGTGTGGTGGGGCGTGACGGCGATGCGCAGGAGCTCCTCCCCCTTGGCCACCGTGGGGTAGTTGATGGCCTGGACGTAGATGCTGTGGCGCGCCATCATGATGTCACACACCTCTGTGTTCTTGGCCGCGTCCGCCACCTGAATGGAGGTAGAGGGTCCAGGTGTGAATTAAGCGGGAGGGGGGTTCGAGGTTTAGACTAACTCTGAACACCAGGGAGATAAAATATCTTCAGCCGGTGTCAGGGCTGAAAATGAACACCTGCCACCGGCCAAATGCAGGTAAAATGTCCAATTGGCGACTAGATTTCGGAAGGCTATCCGGAAAAAAAAAATACTTGGCCGGTAGAATTTGTCATCTACAGTCCCCTTGGCAGGTGACTCACCGTGAGCCAAAAAGGTAATTTTCACCCCTGGCCGGTGTGCATGTCTGTGGGAGGTGGTTTTTACCCTGATGGGGATGATGTGGCTGGGGCAGTGCACCACCGGCAGGCCCGAGTCCATCAGCATCTGGCGCAGCAGCTTGACGTTGCGCTGGTGCCTTCGGCGGAGGCCGCGCCCCTCCTCGCTCTTCAGCGTCCGCACGGACTCCCGGGCGCCGGCCAGCAGCATGGGCGGCAGGGAGGTGGTGAAGATGAAGCCCGCCGCGTAGGAGCGCACCGTGTCCACCAGGGCGGCGGTGCTGGCGATGTAGCCGCCCACGCAGCCGAACGCCTTACCTGCAACAACAGGGAGAGACGGGGGGCGGTGCGTGATGAGAGTGGCGGTGCTTGATGAGAGGACTGACCGGTGAGGCGTTCGTTTCTGTGTGGACGGCGCGCTGAGGTGACCCCTCTCGCCGCAGAATCAGAACAGGGCCTCTCGCGCCTCTCTACGGTTCTTACCGAGCGTGCCGGAGATTATGTCCATCTTGTGCATGACTCCGTCGCGGTCTCCGATCCCTCCGCCCCTGGGGCCGTACAGGCCCACGGCGTGCACCTCGTCCACGAACGTGATGGCCCCGAACTCGTGGGCGATGTCACACATCTCCTCCAGAGGACACACGGCACCTGCAGGGGCGCAACTTCCTTTAGCCTGACCCAGAGAAGACTGTGGTACCAGATGATTAAGGTAGGGGCAGTGAGACGCGACTAAGGATTCAGAACTAAGTCGATCTAAGACCTAAGACTGGGATCGGCAGTGAAGATAGACTATGAAAAAACAGCACGCTGCATGAAGTTAAGAACTTACCATCCATCGAATGCACAGTTTCAAAGGCAACTATCTTTGGGGTGGAGGGGTCGGATTTTTCCAGCAGCTCTCGCAGGTGATTGGTGTCGTTGTGACGAAAGATTAACTTCTTCACCCCACTGTTCCTTATACCCTGTATCATGGAGGCGTGGTTTCCTGCGTCTGAGTAGATCTCACAGCCTGTGAGAGACAAAACAAAAACAACAGACATGGAGGCGTTCAGCCGTTTTGAGCACTGAACATGGAACGATGCCTGGAGCTATAGGAGGGATGATTACCGACGACATCCAATACTTTCGAGTCAGACGTACCTGGAAGCATTTTGGCCAGAGTGAACAAGGTCGAGTCATTGGCCACGAAGCAGGAAGTGAAGAGAAGCGCTGCGTCTTTCCTGTGCAAGTCGGCCAGCTCGTTCTCCAGCTCGACGTGGAACTTGCTGGTCCCAGAGATGTTGCGCGTTCCTCCTGCTCCAGCACCGTGCTTCCGTAACGTGTCCCTAGGGGGAGAGGTGAAATATTCACTATACTGGAACACCACTGAACACTCCATCGGTCTTTAACACGTGATAACTGCTCAACATCAATATATGTCGTCATCCATTAATCACATATTCTCACCCCCTTGACCAGTCCACTCATGGTGTTGAACTAAACATGGTTGAACCTAGGGCTGGGTTTAAAAAAATCTATTCATCGATTCTGAATCAAATGATTCTGAATTGATTCATGAATCCCAAAATCGATCTTTTATTTAATGAATGAATTAATAAATGAAGGAATGAATAGTTCATTAATTCATTCAATGATTCATTCATTCATTCATTTTTGGAAATCAGTATCGATACCCAGCCCTAGTATTGATGTGTTGCTTAATTTGGCAGTCATGTAATTAAGGTAACAGCTAAAAAAAAACAGCTTTTAGTAACACTAACCGAATCGATATTGAATCGAATCGTGATAATCGATTCTGAACCTTGTGAATCGGAATCGAATCGATTCTTGAAATTCGAATCGATACCCAGCCAGGGTTGAACCGCGTCAAAATCTATGACTCTACTCACATGATGGCCTGTGTGACGCGGGGGTGTCGGCTCATGCCCAGGTAGTCGTTGCTGCACCACACGGACACGTCCTTCTTCAAGTGGAGGGACTCGGAATAGTCATCGGCCATGGGGAAGGACAGGGCGCGCCGGTTCACCGTCTTGAACACCCGGTAGCTGTGGTCTTTCCTCTTCAGCTCGATCTTCTTCTCGAAGAACTTGTCGTACTGGAAGGTGGTAGCAGCTGGAAATATAAGAGAGGTGGGGAAAATCAATTATGATGTGTGAGGTGCAACAAGAGTCGAAGGTTATTTGATGATACGGGTCACATTCCTTGGGAGTTTTGCTTTATTACTGGTTCTGACCTTTAGGCAGGTTGTCCTTGAGTAGGTGAGAGACCTTGGGAGGCTGCAGCCTCGGCGGGTTCTTCAGGGCTCCTGGGTCGGACTTGTCTTCCCCGATGAGGTCCACTACAGAGCCTTCCACCACAAACTGCTCTGCCTTGATCAGGTCCACCACAGACTCACATTTCTCTGTAACAAAACAAAAGGAGACTGTGATTAACTTGACCCATCTCACACACACATCCACCGAACCTGCCCTACGTTCTAAGTCTATGTCTTAAATTGGACAACTTTGGTTCATGGTATGGAATAAATTTGCCATGCATAGTATGAATAGTGAGGTAATTAAGTGTTGTTTACTCAAATCAAGCTTTTGCAACACATCAACTGACCTTTGGTTACCCAACTAAAAGTGTGTTTTTATTGTTATTTTATTTAACCAGGCAAGCCGTTAAGAGCAAATGAGTTCCTTACTGGAGCGGACTGTGTTCATCTCTTGCACATCCTCCTGCAGCTCCATGGACGCCTTCCTCACCACACTATTGTTGCTCTGCACCATCTCGGCAGCCAGGAACGGGCACTTGGAGCCCATCGCCTGGCCAGCAGGGGGCGCCGGGTGGCCCAGGGGCAGCTTGACTGCACGGTCAGGCTCTACAACACAGAACAGGGATGAGATTTACTACACGGACAGCTGATTTACTACGCAACGGGTGTGCGTTAAAAGGGATGATTACGATGTTACAACCCTGCATGCTTTGGGGCAGTCTTAAATAGGCGTACTAACTCACCGTCATTGGACATGGAGGCCGAGGAGGAGAGGGCTCTGGCCAGAGGTCGTGAGTTCAGAGGTCGTGAGGCCAGGTCCATCATCACAGGGCACCTCTGAGCATAGCCCAGCAGCGACGACTTCCCTGCCAGCTGCAGCAAGGCCCGAGGCACGATGGTCAGGAAAGGGCATCGGCGAATAACAGTGTCCATCTGAGATCCTTTTAATCTAGAGGGAGAGGGGGGGAACAGTTTACCATGCAGTCTAATGTTATTCTTCTCGGTCTGTGGAGAAGGCCGACAGTATGCATTTGATCTGGCAGTGAAACCTGATCGCTAGAGATCAGGGGTCTATTTATATGAGCAGGGGGTCAGTGTGGGCTAACTCACTAAGCTCTGTCTACTTTGGACCATCATCACAGGTACTTGATCCAGGACGATCAAAGAGTAACTAAATACAAGATGCAAGGCTTTTATTTTGAGTAGTGAACCTACTTCAAAATAAAAACTTGAATTTCTAGGAACAAGTAAGACAAAAAGAATAAAGGCTACCAAATGTTTTAGATATTCCCTGGTTTTAGGCTACAGCCTATAGGCTACCACAAAGCACAGGACAATGGAAAACCTTATATAACCAACATTATGATTATAGCACACCAAAGCTACCAATATATTGCAAAAACATAGACTAGCGTTTACCTGAATGCATCCCATTCCACTTTCACCACACGGAAGGAAAAGACCTTGCGAAACATAACTGACCAGACAGGCCTACTAACCAATACTAACCAATATTCAGAGCACTGATGGTGTTAAATGCTCATAGCCGGGGGAGCTGTTTTTCCATTTGCTGAGAAGTCAGCTGGCCCTGACAAGAGGAAAAAGGGAGGGCCACTCAAGAGCTTGTACTTAAATTAAAAAGACGAGTACAACCAAATCCGCTTAGAGGAGGCTTGCCAAAGGGACCATCTATTTCTTAAAATGAATGATCAAGTAATATATAGACTGCATATGGTTTTAGCCGACTCTCTCTTTTCAAACCAGAGGTTTTGGTCGCTGTTGCATCACAGCTCAAAGACAAAGACACTACACAGCCACTCCTTGTTGAATAAGGAGAGAAAAATGCAGGCAAAGGTGAGGGGGCCATCATGGACAATCTCCCTCCGTCTTCATGACACTCTGGTCAGGCAGAGAAGCACCTTCAGCAGTGAGACTGGTCCTGCCAAGGTGCTCTATGGCAGTGGTTCTCAACCTTTTTTGAGCTTTGCACTGGCATATTTCGAACAATCCTGAAGGACCACCTCATCTATATAATTTAGTATAACAAGCCATAACAGTAATTTCTATTGTATTCATATTTAACATTAATGATCTCAACATACGCCAGTGTCAAGCTTCCCGCCAGTGTCAAGCCCCCCCCCAGTGTCAAGCCCCCCCCCCCCCCCCCCCCATATATAGTATACTCTACACTCCTTATGTCAAGGACCACAGGTGGTCCATTGACCCCCTGCTGAGAAACACTGCTCTTCAGAGGCTTCAGTAGGTTCTTCCTACCAGCTGCCATCAGACTGTTCCTACCAGCTGCCATCAGACTGTTCAATGCATCCCCTGACTGGCTGGACATGGACCTGAGCCAGCTTGGAGGTAACTAAGTTTACCTTTTGGTTTGGTGCCCAGACGCTTCTTGGACAAGACTTAAGCAGCTCTCGGTTATTATGTTATACTATAATATTGATTTGCTCTAATATTATAGTGCTATTATATCTTAAACTGTACAGCGACTCTGGGACAGAGCATTGGTTGGTTGGCTGCAGGGGGTAGTGGCCCTGCTTGGGGGGGTAGGGGGCCTATTCTCTCCCCCTCTTGTGTCTATTTACTCACCTTGTGTGCATTCGAGCGTTGTGTGTTGCCTTTTTTAATAAACCCTTTTATTTGACTGCCGACTCGTTTTTCACGGTCGCCACAATATTATTATTGTATTATATACATAGGTCACTTCTGATTTACCTGAACAGACCCACAGACCGACTTGACTGTCGACTATATATATTGTAAATAGTGCCCTAGCCCTGTCCTCCATTCTAGGAATCCTACTGCTATGGTAGATGCCGGTCAGCTGAGCTGGGCGATTAGCTTGCAACAGTTTCGGTGCCGATTTAAGTTAGCTAGTGCTAGCTAACCCTAACCAGACATCTCAACAAAAACGAATAATAACGTTGATCCTAACCCAACGAGTCTATTGTTGGCAAGGCCATCACCTTTACTAACGTTAGCTGTTTCACCACGTACCTTCCGTAGTGCGAGCGAACGCGAAAGATATGCACGTTATACGCAACCAACTAGCTAAAGGTAGCTAGCTAGAGAGAGATAGCTAGCTAACCCACCATGGCATCAGCAACCAAGGTCAACCAACGCTAGCTAGCTAATGCTAGCGTTAGCCTCCCTTAACATCCAACCTTCACATCGCCAACGATAATCATGGTATTCTATTAACGAAAGACTACGCTTACCTGATTATAGACAATACCACGATATAACTACGACTTGATTCCGATGCCTCCGAAATAGCTAACGTCAGCTATCTAGGTTTTTCAAGTGTGGATCTTCTTGTTGAGTGCCTTTCCAGCGAGAAACAGATAATGTGGGCTTTGGTTTCGCAAGCACGACACGCACGTGATTGCTTCTCACGTTTGACCTCCACCCTCCCTTCACACGTCAGTCATTCAACCAGGTCACTCTGGGACAGCGAGCACTATGACAGTGAGTAACCAAAACAAACCTACACACTTATATTGTAATTTTATTGAATCAACAGATAAACCTATTTCCCTACAACATCATAAATAACCTTAAAATTATTAGTTTTGGTTAGGCCTAGAGTAGGTCTACTATTCCCTTCCACAAAATAGTTGACAAGAACATAGTTAACAAAAATGTACAGTAGCCTCTGTATCTGGAGGCTAAATAATTTCTTGTATCACATCACACAGCAAGAGGGCAGCACAGGCTCATATCCAGCCCCCATAGCGCAGCTTGTTGGGCAGGTAGACCTGGGTGAGGAAATCAGGGGCTATGGACGCCAGGGACTGAATCTCAGCTTTAACCTTATTCTGCTGCATCATCTCCATCTACAACATGAGTAAACAGGCAACGTCTCAGAAGATGGGCAAGAACAACAATAAACATGACAATCTCCCAGTGTATCCTCATCTAACAGCTACAGTATTTCACATCAGGGCAGGTATCTGGTTGTATAGCCTATCCCAAAGAACAGGAGGTGGAGCACCGACTGACACACATGGTGTTGTCTCACCTGCAAAATGTCTACACTGTAGTAAAACACACTTAGAAAGTCCGCCTCTGTCTCATGAATGAGCAATGGAGTCTTATGGACCTGCGGTTTCTGAAGTGGACGGACCTAGGTAGGCATGTTTATTCACCCCATGTGCTCAGCGGGCGCTGCATGTGCTACAGGCTCATTAACTAAGTAAGATGTACAGTATATTCGATTCAGATCACTTCATTTACCCCTCCACCCCCTCTTACCTCCCTCCGCCAGGCTGGTTGGCAGGTGAGGTAGGGTCTCTTGAGCAGGCTGCTCAGTTTGCTGTCATCTGTCTTGGTGAGGGGAATCAGAGCATCTTCATGCACTCTCAGTCTGAGGCGCAACGCAACCGAATGGAGAAAGACACTGGTTAGACGAGTCAATTTAAAGTAGTTGACAGAAACAGTATGTTGTGGCCATGGTTCATTTCTGACCAAGAAAATGCAGGAAATACTCTTGATGCCAAAAGCAACTGTTTCCCCTACGTCTGTTCACAATATAAGTCCGGGATGCTTTGATCATGTATGCGTACAGAGGGAGGCTCAGGGGTAAATTTGTGGACTAGAATTAAACTTGACGTATTGCAAAAACCCCTTTCAGGCTTAGATTTCCCTAGTGGACATCTATACTTAAAACTCAATATACCCTGGAAAACAGCTCCTTGGGGGAAAAAAAGGGGAAGGCAACAGCAACAGAAACCAAAACAAACAATCTAAAAGTCCCAAGAATATAATCCCAATTAGAGACGGGAGGAGGAAGTAGGAAGTAGCGCGTGGTGTGTCCAAACCTCTGGAGGTCAGAGGGGAGGAGGCCCAGCCACATAACGCTGGGGACGGTCAGACTGTGGGCCTCAAACGACATGGCCTGTGTATAAACGCACACACGCACGTGCGCGCACACACACACACACACACACACATACACACACGCACACATGCACACACACACGGCATAAGCACAAAGACGGACACTTAACAGTCAATATAATACGACAACAAAGGGATTGTATGTATGCCTGGCATATGTTCCTCATATTCAAGAAAAACACAGACACTATCATGTGCATAGGCAAACACACAACCGCACCACCCACAAATGAGAGTCCCCAATCTCCCCATGCAATCAAACAAACTTTTCCACTTCATACTATGTCACTTCAAATATTCAGACATGGTTGATGTTCCATTTCCCCCACTAAGAGAAAAAAACAAAGCATATTTCTTACAGCGAGACATGACCCAGGAGGACTCACCACTGATCCATACTTGTAGATGCACATGATCTCAATGCCTGGGAGAATCAGGAAGGGAGACAAACGTGCTGCAGTCACAGAGTCACCATACCAGAGCAATTACCCTCTGAGAAGTGTAGCGCTCAGAGAACAAAGTAAAGCATTACACATGCGTCTTGCCACGCGATGAAGAGGGGATATGTACGGAGCGGGACAGCGCCGGGGCGAGATAACGCCAACGCTAACAATCCCCAGCCTAAACACCATGACACATTCGTCAGGGCCCTGTCAGCTTAGCACGACACGCAAACCCACTGCGTGCGTGTGTAGATGAGCAGTAGCACTGTGTGAATGTATGTTCCTACAGAGCACGCAAGGAACTAGAAATGGTGCTCAGAGCGCACAAACCTCCACCCCTGAATGCATTTCGTGGCCCTGTGCCAAAATTGAACGGGTTCTAAATTGGCCCATGCTACACCCCTTCACCGAGTTTTATGAAAAGCAGTCTGATAGTTTTTGCATAATCCTAGTCCAAAAAATGAATGGAGGTGAATGGCCGTCCGGGTCGTGTTTGGGCGGCTCGTGGACTGGCCCCATGATTCTCTGACTACATGCTTTGATCCCATTATTTTAAAGCTAATAACTCCCAGCTATAGTCATCTGCAGGCAAACCAACCCCATGCATTTACTCCAAATGGTTCAAGAAGAGCTTTCAATTTACTTTTAATTTACTTTTGGGCAACATTATGCCAAAAATCCTGAAGTAGGCTACTTTAGGTTTCATTTATATATTGGTAGTATAAGGACATAAAACATATTTGCTATTTTGTGACAGTAGTTCAGCATCTCAAGTGTTTATCCTCAACCTTTTTCCCCCAAGTAGAAATAATTGGGCCGAATCCAGAAGTGCAGCGATCCATTTCACCACACACCATAAACGCTCACTTGCTTAGCTGTGGGCCATAAGGTCCTTACACACTTAGTACGATTTATTTGCACGATTAATTCTCAAATAATATAATTAACTCCCATGAATGAAGAATGAAGAACGTCAAATGTGAAGTTTCGCAGGGTGAAAAAGCGTGAGAAACGTAATCGAAACTGTTTCGATTTTTGCATTTATTCGCCTGTGACAAAATCAGTTTGACCAATGATATTGCTCATTGTACAAAACGCCAAATTAAAAACAACAATGGTGGAAGTCGTGACAAAAGAAATGACAATTATAAATACGACGATGCTTGGATATTGGTCCTCTGCCTACAGGTATATGTGAGGGGCTGTATCACCAACAATGCCTCAAACTGTGTGTTGGAGCCATAATGTCGTTTTTGTTTGTTTTATTTAATCCATCTGAAGCACTGTACAGGCTAAATGCAGTTCAACCTGAAATGGAGCATTATACTGTAACTAACATTAGCGAGGAGCAGGTGTGAATGAGAAGCAATGTTTTGTCGATGGCAATTTAGGATGACTGACTTGCTCGAGTTGGAATTGGAATTTGCTGAATGGAATATCGAAACTATCAGCACAAATAAATGTAGTCATTTGGTAAACGATTTAGTGAGTGCTACTTTCAAAAGTATTCCAGAAAGCATACAGTTCAACATTTCAAACTTGCTTCAATCGCTGAATTCAACTGGCCTATATGTGACATGTGTCTCTGTAACAGGCCAGTTCCTTTCGCACAAAACCTTTGCTCAGCAAAGATGGGAATATGGGAGTACCTGAAGGCTAATTTCAAATTGTTTAGGGCGGGCTACCTAAACCAGTATGAATATTACCCTATTTGTATAAAAATGTGGTTATCTAATATAGCATATTATTTATGATTACGAATCATTCAGTTGATCTGGCTCCAATGGACAGCGCAACTAGGCAGAATAAGGCCTATCAAAATACTGTTAGGCTTAAAAAAAAGTTATTTCAACCTTGATTTGCACTAATCTGAGAACGATTTTAACAACTCAGTTCTGCCTGTAAAAAATAAATCATCTAGACAACATTGTCTCTCTCTCACCGTCATAGTCTATAAACTGCATATTTTAAAAATATCCTGCAATAGGGAACTGATGCTGAACTGGTCGGTTACCCCGTTCACCTCCACCCTTAGGAGTCCCCGATTGAATAGCAGCTATCTGGCAATAGCTGACTCCTATGTGTCACATAGGAGTATAAATGACTTGCTCAAGCTGGACTTGGGAATTTGCTGAATGGAATACCGTTGGCATTGGAATTGAATATGTGCCTATGCTATCTACAGTACCTGTCCTAAGGTGAGCATATCTGTATGTACATAAATGGATCAGGGAATCCAAAAGCTGTGTAATTTCACTGGACGGTTTACTTAGCCTAGCATGCGTCCAAACAAGTGTACCCCTTTTTCCCCATTTATAGCCTGTCATTATAGCCTGGTGTCAGTCTGGGCATCCAACCCTTCTATCGGAATCTGCTCAAACAGAAATGTGTTCGTGCCAATCACAACCGTTTATCTAATATGGGGCGGGTTTAATAAGATGACGGAACAGAGGAGCGCCGTAGAGGCATTTTCGCTGATTGGTTGTAGGTCTATCCGACTGTGTCCAGAGGCTTTTTGATCTACGCCCGTTGGTAACGCCCCTTGGGAATCGGAAAGCAACTGTGAGTTTCCAGACCCATCGCATTTTTGCGAATTGGGTCTGGCGAAGCCAGGCTAGTGTAATTATTGTTTAAAATAAATACTACAGTGTGCCACAGAAATCCTGAAGTATAGGTCCTGATGCTGACCATAGTCGCAAATTCGCGTCGCCGCCAGTGTGAATAATTTTGATGCTAAATATTCTCAGGCGAGTATTTCACATTTTCCTGTTGTTTATTCGCGACGCCCCCAGTGTGTAAGGACCTTAACGGGGTGTTTGGGTCTGCAGAGCAGAACTGTACCATGGGGGTCTGCATCCACCAGGGCGAAGATGGGGATATGGAGGGTGTCCCAGAGCTTCCTCACCATCAGCCTGCTATTCACATCAGGGACTCCTTTACCCTGACAAGCAGCACGTGCACACGCACACGCACACACACACACACACACACACACACACAAACGCACACACACACACAGTGAATTGAAAAGTGATCAAGACAATCCAGGAAATGTATCAACTGTGCATAAGATAGCATATGTGGAATATGTTAGACACACCGTGATCATGATACAGGGAGACAGCTTTGTGCAAAAGTCATCATCAAGCAACCTTTGGAAGGTCGCGTCCTTCTCCACTATCAACACAAACTTTGCTGATGACACAATGTCTGGAGCACCAAGGATCAAGGTGAAAACAAACATGACCCCATGGCCATTTCCTCACGAGAAGATAACACTTGAAAGAGTTAAGAGACAATCTAGACACAAAGTCTCAACATATGCCAATTCCATGATGATGAAATACATTCAAATAAGTGAGGATACTCCTTATTCCACCAACATTAGATGAGACCGCAACAGCCTGAGAAAAAAAGGCACAATGTTTAGACATTATAGGTACCATGATAGACACAGACTGATGAATAATGAGTAGTGTAGCTGATAATTACATTTCAGTTAATTAATGAATGTAGACACATGAGAACCATTTGAGGTTGTTTTGCTCTCCTCAAATGGTTATGGGGAAACCAAATGATTTGTATGTGGGTTGAACCACAACAGAGAGCACACTCATAACGTACTCCCATAGGACTGACTGAGCTCGTGCATCTTTCCTGTCACTACGTTTATCTTATAGGCGTATAGGATAAGAGATCTCCAATAATTGCAGACATTCAACAGACCATTATGCCCCATTGTCATCCGAGGGAATACTATGTCAGAACTTTGACGTGTCTCATACAGTGGAGCTTGAGTGGCAGTCCACCCTGGTTCCATCCTCTTCCAGGTAACACAAGTCACCTGAGATGAATCCCTTGGACGTGGCCAGCTGGACATGGTTCAGACACACACACACACACACACACACACACACACACACACACACACACACACACACACACACACACACACACACACACACACACACACACACATTGCATGCACATCTCTGACATTGCCCATGCAAATCAAGTTCAATTTCTTTGCTGTTTGATCACAAGGAAAAATCATTTCCACAGGTGCTTCCTAAAATTGGAGGAGGACAAAATATGGACCTAGCTAACAGCTTTCATCTGTTAAAACTCAGCTAATCATAACACAGGCCCATATCAAAGACATTTCACAACTGGCTTGATATTGTTGTAAGTGTTACCTCCCCTTGCATGTGCTGGAACTCATATTCCCATGCACGCTCTCACACACACTCTGAAAAACATGCACGCACACACACACTCACCACATGTAGGCTCCTGCGTGGAACCTTTAGCATGCAGGAAATGTCATCCACTATGCAATCAACGCTCCTCTGTGAACCAAACAGCTGTGTGTCGTTGTAATAGATGTCCCTGTGGAAAATCAGACGACCTGTACTCTACCGGTGCAGTTTGTTGGGTTGGAGCAGAATAGTCAACAGTACTGGCTCAGGCTATACATCGGGAATAATCATGCACTGCATGTTAGACACTCACAGTATTAGTGAGAGTGGCTTTACTCTGTGAATGACATCTGAAATGTGCCCTGCTTTTGAATAGGAAATTACCTTTTTGTAGCATATGCGTTGCTCTGCACAAGTTTGTAGATGGTGGACAAAACTTTGAGAATGTGTGCTGCAAACAATAGCCAGAAATTGATTACATACTGACACAACAGATGTCTGAAACAATTTAATTGCAGCTAATGTGTATTATTTTAGGGCTTTCCAGAGGAAGGAGAGCTAAAGATCTGTTTTTAATTATGAAATACAGAGGGTAAATTAAATCCTGAACATAATGTTTCTGTCACTGTCAACGTGTAGTAAGGCTTCAGAGTGATTTAGTTGGATTTATTTTTTACCAATTCATTCATAAAAGCTCAAGAGTGGATGAAAATGAAAACCATGTGAAGCAGGGCTGATTAAATTCCTTAGAGTTGGCTAATTTGAGAAGTTTGTGAATGAAAAGAATGTGGGCTGTCCTGAGAACAGGAAAGGGGGAAGGCGGAAGCAGGGGAGAGGATAACATATTAACAGAGGTGTGTGTCTTTCTTCTCACCAAATTTAGTGACAGACGAGACACAGTCGATCCGGACTGTAGTGACAGAGCTTCCTGAGCTCATTTGAAGGCCAACAGCACTGTCAAAACTCAAGTAGGGAAATTATTAAAAACTCATGAAAGAATTCCTCACAGATCCTAAACATTAATTCTGAAATCTTTGATCTGCTTTGTAAAAGGAGCCTACCACCTGTGAAAGTAAAAAAATAAAAAATAAAAAAAAAATATCCCAGACCCTGAGGGCTACCTGTGAGAAGGCCTCGTCTGAACCTCACCAAGGAGTTTACTCTGTGAAAACTTTGGCTCCCAATCTGTGGGCTTCTCACATTTGAAAGGCCTGAGCCAGAATGTGCTTTAAGCTGCAAGGAGGTTTGATGTAAACTCAACCAGACAGTCTGCTTTGTTCTGAGCATGAGGTCTCTACAGCCTGTGCACATTAAAGACCTCCACAAACTGCCAGATTTGTGTGTGTGTGTGTGTGTGTGTCCCTGCTGCGTGTGAGGCAATGATTTTTATCTCATATCAGGGTGACACCTATTCAGGAGTCAAGAAGTTATTAAATAACTCTGCTTTCAATTGTGGATTTAAAAACAACCAAAATTGATTCTATCACACATTTTGTTCCTTCAAATCCTCATGCTCTGATCCAATTGAAAATATTCAGATAGAGAACAAAAGCATGATTTTCACTTCAATGCAGTGTAAATGTTTAATTTTTACACAACATGACTGCTTATCCTAAAAGCCTGGAGTGTAATCAGGCTACACAACATAAATAAAAGGTTAGCCTGTTGCATAGACATGTTTATCTTGCAGCGGTCAAACTTGAATATGGCAAGTGGACTACCACCCACAGAGTCTGGGCAAGAGCAGGCCAAAGCTTTGAAATAAAGACTGATTTATTGCAGAGCCTAATGTTACCTTACGTTGGCCCAACTAGATCTGTTTGGAAGGACCAAGGTGGGTACTTCATCTTTGGACAGGCTGGTCACTATTCCTAGAATGACCTTTTCAATGCGTGTTAAAATCTCCTGGCTGGAAATACAGAAGGACCAAAGTTAGCTACTTAAAATAATTTCTCACTATCAACAAGTAGGCTAGGCTAGCTCAGATTAGCAAGGGGGGCAGGCCTAGCCTTAGGCTACAGTTTATGGCTAACGTTCTTGACAGCAAGATGACTCCTCAGGTGGGAGACATATAGCCTCAAGTGAGCCTACCTGCTGACTTCCCCCTCGCCGTGTATCGACTCCACGTCCACATTTCCTAGCAAAAACACCCGAAGCTTGTCAACCTCGACGAACTGATATTCAGACATGCTTGGCTGCTCGGCTGGTGAGACTGTGGCTAAAACGTTAACGTTCTCTAGACACGCGCAAGTAGGTGACGTCGCGGGCACGCGCTTTTGCGTTTTAGCGCGAAAATCGGTGTGGCATGAAGCGCGCGCATCTTCACCACTAGCGCAATGCGCGTGCGCACACCTCACCTCAGATGGAAGCAAGCTGTGTAGCAGCCTGAAGGTGACAAAGAGAAAGTAAAAAAAAAAAAACCATCATTATACTCTGGCCTATAGGCGTTAAATGAGCTTAGCCTAGGCCCTACATTATTTCCTCTGGGGTAGCCTATTACAGTTTTTCATAAATGATAGTAGCCTAATTGATAGAATACAGTGTTGCAAGTGGACCATAGTAGGCTACTGTAAAAGCCTGCTCTACAGTAGCCTACGATAAGTATGATACAATTGGGAATTGTATTGCTACTTTGTCTAAACAGTTATCTATATTATTGTTACTGCCCAGTAGCCTATTCCTCTAGTGTTTCGAGTATTTGTATTGTATCTTTTGCAGGATTGAAAGATTAGCCTACCACAACCTGGTGGGAGAGGACGTGCATTGACAGCTGAGCAGGACAGACAGCTGACTGCAGTCAGAGTATAATGCATTTAACACTCAAACTAATACAAAGTAGAATTATTGCTGACCAAGCTATGGCAACATCCACGCTGGACTGTGTTCTTCAGCAAAATTCAATGAGGACGAAGCAAGTATACAGGGTTCCCTTTGACAGGAACACAGACAGAGTCAAAGAACTAGGCCTACCGCATGACTAGGTGCAAGTAAGACCTATAGGCCTACATTCAGCACTGACACATTGCTGTATTATACCTGTAATCCAATGCAGTTCTTTTTTCTTCTTTTTTTTTTAAATAAAATGTTTTACAATGTTTCACAGTAGCCTACTGTATTGACCACTCTAGGTCTATTATATATTGTCATGCGGTCTTTTTCAGAGTGTTCTGGAGCTAGCCGCAGCTGCAGAGGTGCATGAATTTATGTTCACCACCTGGCTGCTCTGGTCCGTAACTGGTTCCACAACTACCCACAATTTTCAGTTGTGTTTCTCTCACCATACTCTCCATTTCTCAATCCTATTGAGTTTTTCTCAGCCTGGAGATGGAAAGTCTATGACTGGAACCCGCAGGCATGGATCCCACTGCTCCAGGCTATGGAGGAGGCATGTGGTGACATTACCGCTGAGGCCTGTCAAGGCTTCTTGCGCCATTCAAGGTGATACTTCCCTCGTTGCTTGGCCAGGGAGAACATCGCCTTCGATGTCAATGAGGTCCTGTAGCCAGACAGGAACCAAAGACAGGATGCTGCCTAGTTCTTTTGTTTTGTACTGTGCAGGCCTATTTTCTGTTTTATATTTGACTATGAAAATATTATACTGTAATATTTTACATAAGGAGAAAAGTGTTACATGAACATGCAAAGGTCTAATTCTCCTGATAAGTCATTCATATTGTGTTTTCCATTCATACAGTAGTGTTTTCCATTCAGCACATCAGGGTTCAATTGGTGCTTAGATATGTCTACTCATATGATGGCTGTGTGTGTCATTTGAACACAAAGTTCAGTTTTGTGAAGAGTTCAAATTGTTTTGAAAGCCAAGTGTCATTTTGCAGATGTGCTGGGTTTTGCATTTTGTGTGTGTGTTTTGTGGCTTGTGCATAGAGTTTTGAGGAAATTAGGTTTTGTTTCAGAAAACGTGTGTTAACAATAGTGAAAAACTGTATTCACCTACAATTTTGTTCTTATAGCGCTGAACTGGTCTGAAACACCATGAAAATGTAAAATGAAATTGGCAGTTAAAAGGTATCTGATCATTAAGCTGATCAAGCAGAGACATTTTTAGCTACTGTAGGCGATAGAGTTTGGAGTCCATTTCTGTTAATAACTAGTTAAAAATTAGACTTTACAATAAAGGTTTCATAGTGGTGTGTGTGTGTGTGTGTGTGTGTGTGTGTGTGTGTGTGTGTGTGTGTGCGCGTGTGTGTGTGCGTGCGTGTGCGAGCGTGCGTGTGTTTGTTGCACTCAAATTAATTGCAGATTAGATAAGGATTTTAATTTGTAAGGCCTGCCCTACTAAAGTGCATTGCGTGCATGGTGAATAATGGCTAATTATCGAAGCAAACACCCACTCTTTCTGAACAGCTCTGATTTGATGAAAACAATGCTGCTGCCTGAGAAACAAAATAACCGGCGGCAAGATATCCACGTGAACAATTTACTGTCAGCTGTCATGGCTGCTTCTCATTAGGAGCGTGTGTTTGCAGTATGTGTGTTTTAGGAAGGTTGTGGTCCTGCTCTGTATTGTACCATACCGTTCCTCCACCTCCTCCAGCCTGCTTGTGCTCCACACCAAGACCCCGTACATCTAATTGGTAGGCCTAAGTCTTTGACCCCTAGAGCAAAACCACCTGAGCCTCAAATCCCAGCCTTCCCTACATCACCATAGGCTATTGCATGACAGAAGCATTCCTCCATTGCAAAAAAATAAAATACATGGACAAAACATTTTTGCCTACTTTCTTACTTTCCCTAACTCGCTCACTTTTGCGCTTTCTACCACTGGGTGAAAAAAAAATAAAGAAGCTAAAATTGGATAATGTTTGCCTCAGGCTATTACTTTCATCTTAAACCATGTCACTGTATTGTTATCTAACAGAGAAACCATTCTAGATGCTTGAACTATTAGGTCATCCGAGTCTCCACCTTAAAGAACTGCTTACAGGCATGCTGTGTGTGTTTGCTGAGGCACTGTGGTCTTTTGCAGTGTGCTGAAGGCCTGTTCCGAGTGTGTGGGAGCCAGGATCTGAAGGGACGAGGTCTGTGGCCCTGACCTGACCCTGAATATTTCCTAATGTGGTGCTTTAGCAGAGGTCTCCCTCTCCCCTGAGTGGCTGTGACAAGCTGCTTCCGCAGTAATGGCTCTTAATCGCTAAGTAATTGCTATCTCTCAGTGACGAGCAGCAACCCCTCACCCGCCCTGAAAAACTCATAATCCGTGAAAGGCCACAAGATGTGGGGGTCCTCTTTTTTCCTGCCTCAGAGAGGCTGAGACCCCTGCCGGTTCCTTGGCCTTGGGTTTATGTCGAGTGTGAGCCGCTAACCTGAGGAGACAGAGTGCAGCGAGTCATGTGCTTGTCTCGGGATGGGTGTTTGTGCTGGGCATGGGGGAGAAGAAAGGGTGGGGAGGGTGGGGGATGGGGGAGGGGGTTGTAGGGTCAGAGGAAAGGGAAGGGGGCGGGGGGGGGGGGACCCACTGCAGGTGAGGGGGATTAGCTGCAGCTAGAGGCCCAAAGAAACCAAATACAGATCTGTCAACCTAATCCTCACAAATAGAAAACAGAGCTGCCGCAATCCCTCCACCCAACACCCCCATCCCCCCCCCCCCCCCCCCACCTCCTTCTCCAGGCCCCGTTCCCCTGCTTCTCATCAGCGTTTGGCCCGAGCCAGTCTGGCCTGCCTCCTCAACGACGCCTCCTCGGCACCGCATCTCTAAAGGGCGGGAGACTGATCCCCCAGGGCTCTGATTGACAGCCCAGCACAGCCTCACAGAGTGATGAGAACAAGAGCCGAGGGGGTGACGCCTCTCGCCACAGAGACAAGGATCTAAATGGGGGCCTCCGCCGAGCTGGAG
Organism: Borostomias antarcticus; assembly: GCF_949987555.1. Classification (NCBI taxonomy): domain Eukaryota; kingdom Metazoa; phylum Chordata; class Actinopteri; order Stomiiformes; family Stomiidae; genus Borostomias; species Borostomias antarcticus. Next base: position 22,483,401 of record NC_140244.1, on the reverse strand, counting down.
GGGCCATTATTAACCCATCGCGGCCCAGTATGGCTGCCGGTGAGGAAGAGGTAGAATGGGGCGAGCGGCACGTTGTCAGGCCAATACTTTCTGCCGATGACACGAGTGACAGATGAAGTGGGTGATAACATTCTGCAGTGAAAGCCTTACCATGCCGTGCTTTATGGGAGGCTTAAACAAATGGTATCTCTGGCTGTCAGCAGCCCTAAACATAACTGATTAGGGTCTGCTGAGCTGGTGAGTGCTATGAATCAGAGCCAGACTGCTCTGGTGTTCCAGAGTGGCCTATCTCGCTACAGACGGACGGACGGGAAGACGCACGGACAGACAGACAGGGTGAGAGGAGATACAAGATGCAAGGGGAAAGTAGGTAGTGAATGACAAATGAGAAATACAGGTGCAGGACTCCAAGTGGAGATGATCTGCTTAGGGAACTAAGCGCACCACGCTGACATGTCGGTTGACGGCGAGCCTGCCCGTTTGCTGCGGTAACGCTAAGCACAGATTTATAGAATCCACAGAGAGGATGGAAAACACGAAGGGCACAAGCTTAAAGGCGCTCCTTGTTTTTATCCTCTCTCTCTCTCTCTCTCTCTCTCTCTCCTCCCTCACTCTGCCGGTCCCACAGCTGTGTCTCATATGTTCCTCGAGGCCCCTGGGAAGTGTCAGACACCAAAAGGGGAACATTTGCAATCGTTCAGCCCCACCTGGTCAGGCTGTTTTAACAGGCCGGTACGTCTTGCAGTGCACACAGTGGGGCTGTGCCGAAAATGTAGACAAGGGGCGGATCGGGCAGGCAGACATGGGGGAAGACAAAAATGTAGCCCCCCCCCACGCACACACACACTCTCCTAGATCCCAGAACCCCGACCCTGCGCTGTTTCATTTGAGGGTCGGTTTACCCCGAAAGAACGTTTTACTGAACTCTCTAGAGGGTGGCTGGACTAGGCCCCGCCCCCGCGCCCGCTACCTTCAAAGGAGCGCCGCCCGCCGCTCTCAGAGGCAACATGGGAAATAAATATTAATCTGACCTCTGACCTCTCCTCTGAGTTGTTGAAGAGAGAGAGAGAATGACATTGCCACAGAAAAAAGAGGAGAGGAAAAGGAGATCTGGTGAGGAGAGAGGGTGTGAATCCTTCCTCTGTGGTGTGTGTGTGGAGTGTGTTTCGCTGTGCTGCTGTGTGGTCTCCGGGAGGCTTGTGTCGTGCTCCAACCTGCAGGAGCCAGGAGGAGGTGTCTGTTTGTGCAGGCAGGCAAAGATCAGAGTGGGTGGTGTGTATGCCTGTGTGTGTGTGTATGTGTGTGTATGTGTGTGTGTGTGTCTGTGTGTGTGTGTGTGTGTGTGTGCGTGTGTGTGTGTGCGTGCGTGTGTGTGTGTTACATTTACATATGCTTCAGGACAAGGTCTTGAGCGAGAGCTAAAAAGCTTTGGGTAACAGGAGTAAAGCGATAGGTAGGCTACGGTAGGTAGGTAAGTAGGTAGGAACTTACTGAATCCCAGAGGGAAAATTTCAAAGTTACACCAGCTACATTGAAGGGACATATTTCACAGTTACACCAGCCACAATGAAGGGACATCAAAGGAGATAAAGAAACAAGGTACAATAGGTGCAAGTATACAGAAATGCAAATATACAGATGAACTGTACAATCGTACCAAGGAGTGCAATATACAATATACCAAAAATGCAAATACACAGATGAACTGTACAATCATGTTACAGGAATGACAAAGAGTTTAACACCGGGATAGATTCCTAGGGATGCGAAAGTTGTGCAGTCAAAGATGTGCAAGATTCAAGATGCATGTATCTGATTCAGACAGTCTGCCCTCCTGATGGAACTAATAGGGTACGATATAATATGACAATCTCACCAAGCACTATGAAAATGAGACATGCTACCAGAGTTGGATCAGAGAGATTAGGGTACATTGACAAGCCGGCCTATCAGCACATCGCTCTCCATCTCCATCCTTGACTCTGCTGGACCAGGAAGCCCTTGTAGATGTGTCTGCTCGTTCCCAACAACTACAGAGAGATCTACAGGCCCATAGCCTAAATAATGATTTAACATTTTCTATTTCACTTTCATACATATTTGGCTCAAACCTAAACTCCGCACATATGCTCTTATTAAAGAGAACTACAGTTCTGAACCATATGTTTATTTGAATCTCACAAGAGCTAAACGGTCAGTTTGTGCACAACTGAGATCTGGGACCCTCCCTCTAGCAATAGAAACAGGCAGATTCAATGGAGTTCCAGAAGAAGACCGGTTGTGCTTATTATGTGATCTTGGTGAAATAGAAAGTGAAATCCATTTTATGTTTTATTGTCCTTTGTATGATGATCTGAGAGAGGTATTGTTTGAAAAAATGTTCTGTGCTCATCCTGAAGCATTTTGGCTACAAGACGAATTTAGACTTGAATTATTTTTTAAAAAGGGAGTTTTTGTTGTTTCTCAATTCATTTGCAAAGCATGGGAGAGAAGACAAAATGCATTATTTGTGTAATGTTTGTGTTGTCTGGCTGTATGTTGAAATTGTCAATCTATTTGTTTTTTTTTGTTTTTTTTTCTTTATGGTCGTGTCTCGTAAGCCCATATGGGCTAGGCACCAAAAGTGGTGTGTGACACGGAAATAAAATAATCAATCAATCAATCAATCATACACTTATTTCATACTGCAAGTGTTGCCCTGTGAGAGTCATGGCTGCTGTTCAGTCTATCTTGGTGTGTGCATGACCAGTGTTTGAGGCTACCAGGCATGTATGACTTTGTGCAGTAGAATGCGTGTGTGTGTGTGTGTGTGTGCGCGCGCGTGTATGCGCTTACATATGTACACGTGTGTATATGTGGAAATGGGTAAACGGCAAGCTCGAACGTGACTTGTTCTGCTTTAGTTCCCCCGGTCAAAGACTCCTCAGTGCAGCTGACCCAGGCTGGCCTCCGCCAGTGCCCACTGTTTACTGTGACTGTCACCAGGGCCATGGAGGCCCAAACAAAGGGGAGTCTGTTCCTATTGTCCTGCCCCCGAGTGGCAGCCCTTCTCTGGGCACCGACTGAGGCCGAGGCTGGAGGGGTTTGGAGAGTAAGGGGGGGCACAGCTCTCACATCCAGTGGGGAGCAGCGTGGTTATAACTGAAACCAAGTCCCTTTCATGTCCTCTGTCGGAAAGTGCTGTAATGTAAACACCTGCGGCCATTAGCTGATCCTATCTGAGGGACCGGATAGCAGTGTTTATATGTTACAGGCCACCGCTGAAAGGCCATTTAATAGCAATGGAGTGACTGGCGGATATACCAAATGAGTGGTGGCAGGCAACGCGGGCTTTGAGGAAAACCGCATCGCATTGTCACTGGAAAAAAAGGGAAGCTGGGAATGTTTGGAAATAGCGAATAACCACATTAAATGGACGTGGAGGTGTGGCTGTCCTCTCTGCCCCAGGCTCATGTCCTTTCCCCTTTCTCTCGCCTGCCTGGCAGTTACAGCACCGGATCTTGAACTGTCTGCCCAGTTCCCTTGCTGCGCTATTGAAGTCTAATTTTACTGTCATAAAATTACCTGGCAAGCTGTGGTCCTAAAACATCTCTACGACCGACCTAGGGGAAGAAAAAAAAAGAGTCCCGCTCTGTGAAGCTAAAAGTTTACCATTCCACAACGAGGAGGAGCTCGCGCCGAATAAAGTGGTCATTAACGGAGGAAAGGCCATCCCAAATCCCTCTCCCGTGCCTGAGGAGAGCGGAGCGCACGAGAGGGTCAGGAACGTTCCATTAAAGTGTGGTGTTTAAGAGGTGCTGGAGCCGAGGGGGGGGGAGGGGTGGGGGACAGGGGGGCGAAACAGCTGCCAAACATCTGCACCCCTCCCTTCGAGCCTGCTCTCTGTCTGAACACCGGGGCTGTCGTTACCAACTTCCTGCCCTTGCATTAGGGTGACGGAGCAGGGCCTGCTAAGCACTCACATATACGGTATGGCATGAGGGTCCATGGCGTGTATGTTAGGGCATGTGTAGCTTCGGTTGTTGGGACAGATGGACTGTGTGTGTGTGTGTGTGTGTGTGTGTGTGTGTGTGTGTGTGTGTGTGCGTGTGCGTGCGGGGGTTGCCTGCTCCAACCTCACAATACCTTTTGACATTTAAGTTAAAAAGGCCACTGATAGATTCCACAAGCCTTTAATAATGCACCTGTTGCTATTACAAGCACACCCTCATCATCAAACTGACTATAGGGTAAATGTTACAGCCTCTACTGTATTTTGCACCATGGCATATAAGCTACCTTCAGGCTTTCAGGCATCGCCCACACAATTTCCTTATATGCAAATAATTGCCCCACTGCAAATTGGAGACAGTATTATGTGGCGCCTATTGTTCCCAACGGTGCGCACAGGGACTAAGACGCAAGCTGATATTTACACAGACTAGTCGCGACACGGTATCTGTCGCGACTACTCGCGAGGGATTCCACCGATCTTTGATTTACAAGACAGGTTAATTTTTCCCTCCCTCTCTCCCTCTCTCTCTCTCTCTCTCTCTCTCTCTCTCTCTCTCACACACACACACACACACACACACACACGCACACACACGATGGCCTACACACACGCACACACACGCACACACACACACACACACACACACACACACAAACACACACACACACACACACACACACACACACACACACACACAGACACACACACACACACACACACACACACTGTTGCGCTGCGCTGTGCTCCACAGCAGTTCTGTCCGCTCCTCCCAGCAATAGCGCCTCCTCATAACTTGTTCGTGGAGCTCAGGCATCGCACTCGCTGAAACACAGCGCTGTCAGTCTCGACGTTCACGCGTGACCCAGGTATAGCCTAGCTAGATGTGAGAACGACTTAGATTAGAAATTGCGCATATCGAATCTCAAGAGACAATAGAGTGGACAAGTTGATTTGATGTTCCAATCGAGAGCTCTACCCTCATCATGAGGGTCCGTCATTGATTTGGGTATTGAACAAACCTGCTGCTAAGTTCAATATCCTTGTTTTAAGTCTCAGTAAGAGAACTCGGCGTAATTACGCACGGCATCAACAATGGTATCAGTTTTGGATAGACGCGCTCCCGCTTTGTTGCTCGTATGGGGATATTGTGTCCTGGCGGACACAGTCTTTACGAACTTTACTCTGGACAACGAAGTCCACTCGAGTTTCATCCACCGTCGGCTGAAGAGTCAAGAGCGCCGGGAGATGCAGCGAGAGATCCTTTCGATCCTAGGGCTGCCGCACCGGCCGCGGCCCCATCTCCACGGGAAGCACAACGCGGCCCCGATGTTCATGCTGGACCTGTACAATGCCATGTCCACAGAAGGGGACGAGGACGGGTACTCTTATCCGTACAAGCCCGTCTTCACCACGCAGGGGCCGCCCATTGCCACCTTGCAAGATAACAACTTTCTAAACGACGCAGACATGGTTATGAGCTTTGTCAATTTAGGTGAGTCGCCTGTGCGCGCGCACATTGTTTTCTCCTATTTTATAAACCCGGCAACCTCGTGCGTTCTTCGTCATGTGCATGTTTGCCAGTAAACTATAGTTTTTACTTGAATGGTAATTGAGGGAGATGTTTACCATCTAACATTTGATTTGCTATCTAATTTACTTTTGTGTTTGTAGAAATGGAAATTGTGTTAGGCTACTATGTTTATCATGTTAGTGTACCTTTTGTTTCTTGCTTTTGTCCCCGTCGTGTAGACTACACTAGGCCTAATCATATAGCAGTTGAAATAATATATTGTTTATAGACACGTTGCAGAAAAGAAATATATCTTTAGAGAATCTTTGGAGAGTGGTATTAATCGAATGTCCCGGGTGGGAATCCAGCACTGTGCATCACATTCCTCTATGTGTGTGTGTGTGTGTGTGTGTGTGTGTGTGTGTGTGTGTGTGTGTGTGTGTGTGTGTGTGTGTGTGTGTGTGTGTGTGTGTGCGTCTTGTCCTCCTTAACAGCTGTGCAGAACGCTAATGTTCAGGTGCCCGGTCTGTGGGAGGACGGTTCCTGCGTTATCTTGAGAATGTCAACACAGGAACAGGTTCAAAGTGCATACTGGTCACCGCAGTTGTGTATATTCTCAGCCCGATCCACATTCCCAAGTATCTATGGCAACAGATAAGGATACCTTTTAGAGTTTGGCAGGGTCAGATGCTCTTGGAGAATAAGCTTCACATGGCTTAGGGCGATGTGTGTCCCCTCCCTTTCTATGCCCTTATGCGTTATTCCCCCTAGTCGTCTGGTGGATTCGTGCCTGCAGGCTTCACAACCACTTTTCTTATCTAATCAGTCTACTGTATGTTGTTCCATTGAAATAAACCATTGCAATGCTCTATCTTCTAATTATCATCACTGTCGGCAACGGCCAGGGCTTTAGTGCACATTAGTACAACATTAGCAAGCAATCTGGGATCGGTGGAAAGATAAACAGCATCATAATTCAAATTGGTCAACAAATTATGCAATGACAGCAATTGTGTGAGCTGTGGCCCAGTGGAGCAGTTGTGATTTATTTGAACAGATAAATGGTTCTTCAGTTTGGCACAAAAACACCCACTCTACACTTGGGCAATAGTAAATTTCCGGGTTTAAAGACACATTTTGGCTAACCAGCAGGATACAGCAGAAGTGATATGAGTTCATCCAGGGAGCCTCTGGGAGTTTTAGATTAATCCTGGAAAGATCATTGTTGGAGAGTCTTGGCAGGAGAAAGGGAGGTGACACTGGTTCCTCCCCTGCACCGTGCAATTACAGTGGGAGCTGCTGCATTGTGACTATTTTTGACAGGCTGTGACAGATGGATTTGACCACAGCGGCTTGCTAAGTCGAGGGCCTCTGCTCACTCTCCCACACCAAGGCCAAGGCTACAGCAGGCACGGGAGGGAGTCTGTGCTAAGTTGAGAGACAGAGAAGGAGAGAGCATTTTTAACTTTGTCTTCATTCTTTTGTAATTCTGTGATGCCTCAGGAACTATTCATAACAAAGATGGTTCTCATCAGCTAGAGAGAATATTTGGACTTTTGCGTTGAGACAAAAAAAACTTATTTCATAACTCAATCCATCTTGTGTAATGGAGACTTTTTGGCAGTTTCAGCGTTCTTTCTGTGACTTGCGGCTTGTGAATGAAGTCATAATGCAAGTCGTGTTGGCATTCTTGTCCAGAGTCACTTTCACTCAACCTCCAGTGAGCATAAGGAACTGGTGCCTGTTAATGGAGGCTGTTCCCCTCCCCACAGGTGGGGTTCCCCCTGTGGCACCCTGCGTATGTCCCTCCCTGTCACTCATTTGGATATAAAGTGGACTTGTCTTTGTGATGTCACTGCCGTCTGCTGTGTGTTCCGCCTATCAATGGGGTCTTTGTGAAGTCCTTCCTGAGTCTCATGTGATACCATCAGATTTGAACCAGGCTTGATTCAATCTACCAAATGATATGTTGATTCATTAACACACACGAAGACACGCACGCACGCACGCACGCACGCACATACACACACACACACACACACACACACACACACACACACACGCACGCACACATTTCATTCATTCAATGTGTGGGTTTCCTAAATCAAAATCACTTCAGGACGCATGCTTTTTAAATTTCCTCTCAGAAGCAAGGTACAACAAATGTCTGCCTTTGTCTGATGGATTACTTGATGATAGGGGCTTGGCTGACAGTCTTCTCTAAAGATTAAGTGGGCAGTATTTTAGTTTTATAATATTATGACAACAGCAGTGGATCTGATTTCACTGATAGTCTCTTCAAAGTGGAGAGACAGCAAGAGAGAGAGAGAGAGAGAGAGAGATAGAGAAAAACATTGAGGGGGAGTGTCAGAGAAATCCGCTGGTTCCTCATGACCTTGATTTCTGACAGACGTTCTGTGAACACTCCAAGCGTAGGCCTATAGGGTTTGGGAATCATTCATGGTTTCAGTTCCTGACTCCCTCCGCTGCGTCCTGCTCACCACCCAAGACTACACACCGAGTCTGTGTATTGTTTCCTGTGCGGGACAAAGCGAGTGTTCTTTGGTTTTTAAACGCTCGGTGTCGTTTTACCCTGTTTACTTTGTCGGTTGTCTTCTTCAAAATCACCAGCCTCAGAGAGACTCCGGCCTTCTCTTGCACAGTCTTCATACAGCGATATAGAATGTTCTAGAACACGCGCAAGAACATTCTTCATCTATACTTATCAGAAACTTATATTTAGTGCATGTGTGTGATAGGTAAGTAAGCTTTATTTATATAGCGCTCTTCACAGCACAGATTGAGTGCTTTACAGTAATAAATTAATGTTTGTGTGTAGCATGTGTGTGATAGGTCTGTCACTTTGGCGGGTGGGGGGGGGTGCTGTTAGGTTGTCAGTGTTTTTCTGTGCTGGCTCCGGCGGTCGGGCCTGCTGTGTTGTCAGCGTAGCTGGCTCTCCGGCCCGGTGGTGGGTGTGGTGCAGGGCTGGGGGACAGGCCCCTGGGCCAGGGACGTTCTCCGTCTGAGTCACCTCAGTTAAAAGCCCCAGCTGTGTAAATGGCTTACGGCATACATGCAGAATGTGCGTTCGTCTACGGGTCGCGTCGCCCCCGTCACGCTCTACCGCGGGCATATTGTTTCGCCGTCGATTCGGATCGCGTCCGACATAGTCAGAAGCGCGAGAGCGATGCGGTTCGCGCGGTCTGGTCGAGCCGTTTACGTCGTCTTCCGTCCCGGGCGCACGGGTTTTGCGACATTGCAGGCGTTTCTTCAGTGTGACAGAAATAGATATTGGAGCCGAGGGGTTGAGTGAGTGAAAGCTGTGGATAGATTGGATGGAGGGAAACGGTAATAGAGAGAACGTGCTTAAAGCTAGCCACCCATTGAGTAGGCCTCCTAATAGCCAGGGTGATTGACACCCGGCCATTCCTTCCATAAAGACCATGTCACACACACACACACACACACACACACACACACACACACACGCTCCCCTTTTTGGTAATTATTTGATATGGTCCCGGCGGTCCCTAGCGCATTAGCCTTCAGCCACAGTGAATTAAGGCATTTCCCCCTCAACAAACCACAGCTTCCAACTCTGGCGCGCTTGGCTGGGCTGAGCTGGGCTGGCGCGGAGAGGCCAAATGCTACACACACACACACACACACACACACACGCACACACACACACGCACACGCACACACACACACACACACACACACACACACACACACACACACACACACACACACAATGGCCTACACGCACACACACACACGCGCACACACACGCACACACACACACACACACCAACGCATAGTGCTATAATATGGGATGCCCACTTGATCTCATCACATCATCGCAGGACAGAATGGCGACTTGCGTGTGAACTATATTTGCCGCCGTCACGCCAGTAGTCGGAGGCTGGCCTCACCTGCGTGGGTGTGTTTTACGGCCTGTGCTGCACCTCCGGGTGGAAGGCTGGGCACTAATGTGCTATCATCAGATGTGTTAGTCATGGCTTCCTCCTCGGTCTCACTCGCATGCAACCCACGGGTGGATTAACCTAGCCTCAGGCACTTGAAAATGGTGTGTTTGTGTGTGTGTGTGTGTGTGAGAGAGAGAGAGATAAAGGGGGGGAGGGGAAGGAAAGAGAGAGAGAGAGTGAGAGAGACGGAGAAGGAGAGAGGGAAGGAGAGAAGAAGAGGATTGGAGAGAAACAGAGAAGGAGAGAGAGGGAGTGAGAGAGAGGGAGGGAGAGAGAAACAGAGAGGAGGGTGAGAAAGAGGGAGAGAGAGAGAGAGAGAGGGGAGGAGGGGGGGGCGGTAGAGACAGAGAGTAAAGACATATGAAACTGTGCTTGTTCTCTCTCTGGCATGTGAGTAACCAGACCCTGGCTGATGGGTCCCTGGGTGTGTAATAGTCCTGCTGTAAGTCAGCCGCTGTGACCGGAGAGACTTCGAGGGGGGTCGCCATAAAATCAAACCGCCAGTCCGGCGTGAACACGCACTCACATGTGGGCAAATGTCTGCATGTTTAAAAAAGAGGTACTGGCGGAGTGCATTTTAATTGTCCAATGTTCCGCTGCTATTAATCTGCTCCAGATGTGTGTGAAAAAGCTCACTAGATGGAGGTGAACATGACTAAACAAACAAAGCAAGGAGTCCTCTCTGGTTACTCTACTCACTCTGTGTCTGTATAGGAACAATGGACCCAGGCTCATCACGGCGAGGTGTACAGTACAAGTACAGTATACACTCTTTCGGTTTATAGGTGGACAGGAAACACGCCGTTCTCTCAAATAATGCACACGGACGCTATAGCGAGAGGGCATTCAAACAAGAGACGCACGCATCCATACCTTCCAGTAAACCCACAATATAACATGTGCTGAACACATTTCAAAAATTAAAATAAGGATGTAGCTGAGCTCTTGTTAGACCCCGGGGCCGTTGAGGGCAGGAACACAGACGACCTTAAGACGGATCTCTCTGCCTGGCAGACAACGGGCACGATGACTCATCAACAACAACAGGTAATTAAGACGGGGGTTTCCATGGTGACATGACAGGGCACCGCCTGCCCACCTGCCACCCCGTTCTCCACACCCATGGGAGGAGGCAGACGAATTCTCCCCGCTTTACGGCGTACGTTAAAAGTCATGTAATAAGAGGGCCGAAGGAAAAAAAAAAAACAGGCCTAATTGGTAAATTTGTTTGGATTTATTAGTGGGTTTGGCATTCAGACAATATTGTGTCACCCCCTCACACACACACACACACACACACACACACACACACACACACACACACACACACACACTCACGCCCGCATGCTCGGAAGCACTTGCGTCACGGTACAGTCACAGCAAAGTCACACTGTGGTCATGGCAAAGTCCTGTGTTCAATTTGATTTTATAGTTCTA
>NC_140244.1:22464971-22467471 GCF_949987555.1 Borostomias antarcticus | reverse complement strand
GTGAGCTGTGTGTTCCCTGTGGAACCTCCTCTGAACCACTGCGGTTCTCCGTCTCTGTGAGCTGTGTGTTCCCCGTGGAACCTCCTCTGAACGGCTGTGGTTCTCCGTCTCTGTGAGCTGTGTGATCCCCGTGGAACCTCTGAACGGCTGTGGTTCTCCGTCTCTGTGAGCTGTGTGATCCCTGTGGAACCTCCTCTGAACGGCTGCGGTTCTCCATCTCTGTGAGCTGTGTGATCCCTGTGGAACCTCCTCTGAAAGGCTGTGGTTCTCCATCTCTGTGAGCTGTGTGTTCCCCGTGGAACCTCCTCTGAACGGCTGCGGTTCTCCATCTCTGTGAGCTGTGTAATCCCCGTGGAACCTCCTCTGAACGGCTGCGGTTCTCCGTCTCTGTGAGCTGTGTGTTCCCCGTGGAACCTCCTCTGAACCACTGCGGTTCTCCGTCTCTGTGAGCTGTGTGTTCCCCGTGGAACCTCCTCTGAACCGCTGCGGTTCTCCGTCTCTGTGAGCTGTGTGTTCCCCGTGGAACCTCCTCTGAACCGCTGCGGTTCTCCGTCTCCGTGAGCTGTGTGATCCTCTGGCTGAGAGGAAGTACACATGGTTACGGTGGCATTAGTGGATGGATCCTGTTGCTGCGGCTCGGCCAGAGAACGGCACAGACTTGATCCTTCTCTCTCAACACGCCGTCTACGGTGGGACACCGCAGAGCTAGGATTTCTGAATCACATCTCGAAGCTCGGTTCATCTGTCAAACCTCACGTTCTCGTCCCCCGTCTGCCTAATAGGCTATCTGGACACTCAACGGATTGTGTATCCATCTACAGTAAGCTAGATCTTTGGCTTAACAAGACCGCAAGGAGCCTAAAGCGATCCCTACGGTCTTGGAGGTAGAAATAGTAGAGTAGTGAGAGTGAGAGAGAGAGAGAGAGAGAGAGAGAGGGAGAGAGAGAGAGAGAGAGAGGGAGAGAGAGAGGCTAGGGAAGGTCTAACCTGGGTCAGACACATTCCACTGAGCCCCTGTCTGTGGACGCTCGGTAAATCTGGGGTTCAGGGGGGAAGTGCACCTCCATAACAGCCAGTGGAGCGTGAGGCGGGATCCAGCTCTCGTGTTGACGGCCTCTCGGACGGCTGCACTGAAGAAGAAGAGAGGGGTCACCGCCATCGACCAAACGCACCGGGGAGTCTCTCTCTCTCTCTCTCTCTCTCTCTCTCTCTCTCTCTGCTCTCAGAAGTGTCATGTCTGACCGCAGCCACTGTAGCTGGACACACCTCCTTCTTGTTCAAGAGCTGGAAAAGGTGACACACACACACACATACAGTACGTCCTAGGGGTGGGAATCACAGGGGTCAACTCACGACGCGATAACCTCATGACATTTTGCCCCCCCCGATACTGATGGGGTCACCATACAGCGATTCTGCGATAATCGATGCATTGTAAGACAATTGATTCATCAGCAATACGTCACGATATCTGTGTAGAAAAAACTGAAGAAAAAAATATCACTTTAGATTCAAAAAGTGGGAATTATGTTTTTTATTCATTGACTGCTGCATTGTTGTCACTAGAGGTGCATTTCCCTGTTTTTCTTTGCGGTCCAACATTTCAGCCAATCATCTTGTCACCGTAGTTGGTTCACGCCCCCCCAAAAAAGATATTTGGCAACGTGTATTGATAATTGTATTGCAAGAGGCCACGATACGATAATCGCCATTCGACATCGATATTCTGTCCCACTCCAACGCGTACACATACAGTACAGCTGTGCTATTAAAATACTGTACACACACTTGAGCATGTATACACACACTCTCACGCACACACACACACACACACACGCGCACACACACACACACACACACACACACACACACATACACACACACACACATACTGTACACACGCACACTCTCCGGTGAGTTAATGGGTTTTAAGAGTGGGGTAAGTTATAGCATGGAACTCTGTTGACCCTTTCCCAGGGAGCAGCGCTGTCAGGCGTGGCAGCAGGATAAATACATCACAGGAGCATGATGTCATCAGTAGTCGCCAGCGGGCAGGATGTTTCCTAACGCGCTATTCACTCTGCTGCGGGCAGTCACCCGTTACCCGGGAGATCAAACCCTCTTTCCTCTTTACAGGATAAACATCTTGAGCAATCGTCCTTTCTCTCTCCCTCTCCTTCTCTCTCTCCCTCTCTCTTTCTATCACCCTCTCTTTCTCTTTCCCTCTCCTTCTCTTTCTCCCTCTCTCTTTCTCTCGCCCTCTCTTTCTCTCTTGCGCTCTCTCTCTCTCCCTCTGTCTTGCTCTCTCTGTCCTCCCCCCACCCTCTCTCTCTCTCTCTCTCTCTCTCTCACTCTCTCTCTCTCCCCTCTTTCACTCTGAGGCTGATGGAAAATGTGAAACACTTATTCTTTGTGCCATGTTGAAAACATTGTTGGCTGCTAGTCTGAAGTATCCGCATCAACAAAGAGTCCTCTGGAGGCTGGCGATGTTTTTGGTCAC
>NC_140244.1:22436264-22456264 GCF_949987555.1 Borostomias antarcticus | reverse complement strand
ATGTGTGTGTGTGTGTGTGTGTGTGTGTATGTGTGTGTGTGTGTGTGTGTGTGTGTTTCTCCCTCCAGGGAGTCGGACCTGTTTCTGCTGGACTCACGGGTCATCTGGGCGGCGGAGGAAGGCTGGTTAGTTTTCGACGTCACGGCGACCAGTAACCACTGGGTCCTGAACCCGGGTCGGAACCTGGGTCTTCAGGTGGCGTTGGATAGCGCCGACGGTGAGTGGAACCCGGCCAGAACCAGCCGGAACCAGCACCACCCACGAGGGAGGTTCTGTAGTAGAACTCCGGCCCCCGGGGGCTGGATTACCTCACCACACACCTCACCTACTGACCGCTGTAGCGCCACCAGCATCAGCAGCAGAGATAGGGGTTGAGAGAATACAAGCCCTCATCCTTCAGTATCATCCGTTATACCCTCATCATCATCATCATCATCATCATCACCCACGCACAACACATCAAAACAACATCGGGCCCATCACAATAACATTTGGCTGTCTCTCCAGTGACTAAACCCGCAACATCTGATATGAGATATGAGTTCGTATCAGGATGTTCTTCGCCGCAAGCGTAAACAATATCAGCGAGCGCTCCGTAGGAGTGTGCTGCGCACAGTCAAGCCGTTGTTGACGGCGCGGATGTTGACCTCAATCAACTTCCTGATCCGGACGGAACTCTGACTCTTATCTGAGACCAGAGAGAGCGGTTACAGGCTAGGTAGAATAGAACCTTTCATGTCGAAGAGGGTGGTGTGTACTGTGTGTGTGTGTGTGTGTGTGGGAGGGGGGGGGGTGCTGGTGAGCATGTGCAGACAGGCGCGTGGGACGCCCTGGGAACGACAGCCTGCCTTTAACTTGGCACAGCCATCAGGGGAACATTCCTGTGTGTGAGATCGCTGTGTAGCGTGGATCACACGCACACACACACACACACACACACACGCACACCACATTTAGTGTCAAGTATGTCGGTCCGATGTGTTACTCTTTGATGTCCAGCACCACATTGAGAGAAAGGGAAAGGCATTCTTAGACGAAAACCTCATTTGGGGGAAAAATCTACTCCAGGACTAACAGACACTAAAGAACTGTTTCTCATTAGGGGCCGGGTGCGGGACCACACACACTTAGGTACACACACACGCTAAATAAACCCACCTTCCTACACACATTCCCATTCTCTCTATCGCCGAAATCTCCCCTGCCTGTCTTTCTCTCTCTCTCTCTCACGCACACACACACACGCACACACACATCATGTACACACACACACACACACACACATACACACACACACATCATGTACACACACACACACACACACACACATCATGTACACACGCACAGACACACACAGACACACACACGTCACACACACGTCACACACACGTCACACACACACACACACAAACAGAGAGATAATAAAGATGATCCCTGTCTTGTCTTTTCTTACAGGTGGGAGTGTGAACCCTCGGATGGCAGGTCTGATCGGCCGCAGCGGACCCCAGAATAAACAGCCCTTCATGGTGGCCTTCTTCAAAGCCACCGAGGTGCACCTGCGCAGCATCCGGTCAGCAGGGGGCGCCAAACAGCGCAACCCCAACCGCTCCAAAGGGGCCAAGGGCCAGGAGGCCCTCCGAGTGGCCAACATTGCAGGTGAGGGGGCCTCAGGGATGATTGTGTGTGTGTGTGTGTGTGTGTGTGTGTGTGTGTGTGTGTCTGGCCCATGTCCTTAAATAGCAGGCGAGACAGGTGGGAGTAGAGCATATATCTGTCTGTCTGTCTCTCTGTCTGTGTGTCTGTCTGTTTGTGTGTCTGTTTTGTCTGTGTCTGTGTGTCTACGAAGCATATGTGTGTGTGTGTGTGTGTGTGTGTGTGTGTGTGTGTGTGTGTGTGTGTGTGCGCGCGTGCTGGCGTTCCGAATCTGGACGTTCCGATCTGGACGTGTTGAAGTTCTTGGCGGTTCCGGGATACCGGCACGTTCCCGGGCCGAGCTGGCCGCTCCGGCCGCCAGGTGACATCAGAGAGGCCGATGACACACCTCTTACGGGAATTCTCGGCACATCTACAGTCCGGCGTGAGGGGCCAGTGCACACAAATCACGGGGGGGAGAAGAAGCCTTTGTTCTGGTGCGCTCGCGGCCGAGCTCGGGGGGGTGGGGAGGGGGTCTGCGTGTGTCGGATGCGCGAGAACGCCGTGTTTACATGAAGCGCTGAAACGTGACACCATAATGCCCCGGCTTCAAATAGCCCCCCGTCCGCCTCCATGTTTATTTACACCATCCAGCGCCACAGCGGGTCACACAGGGAGGGGCGGGGGGGGGAAGAGGGGGGCGGGCCTTTACGGGCAGACGGAGCAGAGCACATCTGTAGTGTGGGGTGAGGGGGGGGGGCAAGGGGGTGGGGGCGGCTGGCTGTGTTCCGGGCCGGGCCGGGCCAGGACATGTGGGCCGGCAGAGGGCCTGTTTGGAGGGAAGGGGGGGGGGCGTGTGCTCTGGATGGTCTCTGTTAGAGAGCTGATGAGAACCATTTGTCCCCCTGATCACTCCGAATAGAACCGGCCCCGCAGGAAGGACTGATCCGCAGGAACCCTGAGGGTATGGGATGTGGGGCACCGCAGAGAGAGAGAGAGAGAGAGAGAGAGAGAGAGAGAGAGAAAGAAAGAGAGAGAGAGAGAGAGAGAGAGAGAGAGAGAGAGAGAGAGAGAGAGAGAGAGAGAGAGATGTTTTTCAGGGCAATAGTTTGTCTCCAACTCTATTTAACATCTATATTAATGACTTGCCGACACTGTTGGAGCAATCTAGAACCCCTGGACTAACTCTTAACAATAAGGACGTTAAATTCCTGTTCTATGCTGATGACCTGGTGCTGCTGTCACCCACAAAACAAGGACTACAAGCAGCACCTGGACCTCCTGGACTAGTTCTGTTAGAACTGGGCCCTGACTGTCAGCTTTAACACATCTAAAAGTATGATCTTCCAAAAGAAGCCCAGATCTCAGGAAACGAAATATAAATTAAAATTAGGAAACACCCATTTAGATCACACACTATATTAGGATTACCTAGGGCTCAAAATCAGTGATCGGGTAACTTCAGTCTGGCAGTGAATGCACTGAAACAAAAAGCATGTAGAGCATTCTATGCAATTAAGAGAACTTTTTACAAAGTAGAGATACCAATTAGAATTTTGACTAAAATATTAGACAGTAGCCATGTTTCTTCCACACGTTTTATGCGAATTAAGTTATATCGAATTAAAAATGCCTTATGGAAACAGTAAAATTCGATTAAAAATCATCAAAATCGACAAAAAGTTTGTACTGTCGATCTCATTGGATTTTCTCTTGTTCGATAAAAGAATTTTTTGATAAATGCTTTATCCGATTTAAAGCTCTAGATGGAAACGCACGTTCACCGGCTTTATTCGCATTCATATTTTTAGCGATCCTCACACAATTCGATTGACAAGTGGATGGAAACATGGCTAGAGTAATCCTCCCAATCGCTCTTTATGGCAGTGAAGTTTGGGATCCACTCAGTCATCACGACTACACTAGATGGGACAAGCATCCCATAGAGGCCATGCATGCAAAATTCTGTAGGTCCATATTAAACATCCAAAGAAAAACACCAACCAATACATGCAGGGCAGAATTTATCCACTGATTATTAACATTAAAAAAAGAACTCTTAAAGTCGCACTGAAATGAAAAAAGCATTCTGTCCCATTTTGGTTCACATAATTGGCCATAGTGTTCACCTATTCAACGATGTATGCCAAAATAATTACAAAATTCTTCTTTTGTTGTAATCTTATATCAAAGTATATAATTTCTTACTTCCTGGAAAACAGTAGGTCACGTGCAATGATGACAACAGGTACCTTAGATTTTAGGCCAATAATCTCACGACATCCACCCGTCAATCAACGCTATCCTTCTATCGAATCTGTCTAAAGTTCTTAAAACCCGTCCACTTGTCAATATTCCAATCAAATTCCTCTAAACATATGTCCCACCCTCATAGCTTGTTTGCGTCGGAAATACGTCAAACTACGGAAGTTAGATGATCTCAAACGTCCGTTTCAGTGCGACTTTAAACTTTGGTTACATCTCAAATTGAGCCCCTGAAACACACTGAGAAGTCACTATAAACCCAAGAACTGAACTCCCAAAAGAGTCCCTTCTGTCAGCTGGTCCTGAGACTTACTGATCACATACATACAGTAACACCCAATACTGTACAATGTCAACCTTAGACCAGCACAGCTTTACAACCACTAACCAGTCAGGCAAATTATTAAATAAACAAAAGATTCCTATCTGGAACTTGGATGATTCAAACCAAACCAAAACACAAAACAAACTTAATTGCTATCTGGCCCTGAACCATGAATATGAATGATCAGCATACCTCTTCACTGTCAGAGATACAAAACAGAGACAGATCCTGACCAAATACAGATTGAGTGACTACAGTCCAGCCATAGAGAAAAGATGACACACAAAGTCCTGTTTACTAAGAGAGGAGAGTCTGTGGTCACTGTTCCACAGATGAGGTAGAGACTGAGATGCACTTCCTCCTACGCTGTGATAAACTCAATGAAACTAAATAATGAATAATACATAAAATTAAGATGAAACATCTACTTTAACAAGTTCAACCTGTTAAATCCCAGACTTCTGAGAGCTTAATGACCTTTCAAAACTCAAAATACTCCTAGGAGAAGGAGACAGGGCATGAATGAATGAATGAATGAATGAATGAATGAATGAATGAATGAATGAAAGTGTTTATTCATATGACTGCCCAGTACGTATCAGCACACCACAACCTGAGGGACAGTGATCTACAGTAGACATACATACACATACTGTATATTCTCTCTCTCTCTCTCTCTCTCTCTCTCTCTCTCTCTCTCTCTCTCTCTCTCACACACACACACACACACACACATACCACAACATATGTTCCTGTGTTAATACACATTTACTGTGCACATCTTTACGGTTAATTACTATTGCTTATTGTTATTTTTATTATTTATTTATTTATTTATTTTCAATCTACATATATTTTAATGTACCAAAAGGCAACACAGATTAACAAATTGGTCATGCTAATAAAGCAAATTGTATTGTATTGAATTTAATTGAATTGAATTGAGAGCGAGAAAGAGAGAGGGAGAGAAAGTGAGAGAAGGAGAGAGGGAGAAAGGGAGAGAGAGGGAGGGAGTGAGAGAGAAAGAGGGAGAGAGAGAGGAGAGAAAGTGAGAGAAGGAGGGAGGGAGAGAGCGAGAGATAGAAAGAAATATATGTGAGGGACAAAGAAAGTGGGAGAGACAGAAGACTGGGAGAGAGACTGGGAGAGACAGACAGAGAGAGACAGACGGGGAGAGACAGACATAGAGAGACAGACGGGGAGAGACAGACGGGGAGAGACAGACGGGGAGAGACAGACAGAGAGAGACAGACATGGAGAGACAGACAGGGAGAGACAGACGGAGAGAGACAGACGGGGAGAGACAGACTGGGAGAGACAGACAGGGAGAGACAGACGGAGAGAGACAGACGGAGAGAGACAGACAGGAAGAGACAGACTGGGAGAGAGGAGGGAAAGATAAACAGAGGGGAGCCGGCCGGGTCTCTTCTGCACATGTGTTCTTTTCTAGACGCTAGAAACAGTCTCAGCCCTCAGAACGTCCTGACCTCTGTACAGGGTCACTCCTCTAAAACACCCAGACGCCTTCTGAGAGAGAGGGGCTCTCTGTTGAGATGATAACACTGTGCTGGACACTGTCTGGGTCTGATCTGATGGGTCTGCCTGTCTGTCTGTCTGGGTCTGATCTGATGGGTCTGCCTGTCTGTCTGTCTGCCTGTCTGGGTCTGTCTGATGGGTCTGCCTGTCTGTCTGTCTGCCTGTCTGGGTCTGTCTGATGGGTCTGCCTGTCTGTCTGCCTGTCTGTCTGGGTCTGATCTGGTCTGGTCTGTCTGTCTGTCTGCCTGTCTGTCTGGGTCTGTCTGTCTGTGTCTGATCTGATGGGTCTGTCTGTCTGCCTGTCTGTCTGTCTGGGTCTGATCTGATGGGTCTGTCTGTCTGCCTGTCTGTCTGTCTGGGTCTGAGCTGATGGGTCTGCCTGTCTGTCTGGGTCTGATCTGGTCTGGTCTGGTCTGATCTGGTCTGTCTGTCTGAGTCTGAGTCTGAGTCTGAGTCTGAGTCTGAGTCTGAGTCTGAGTCTGAGTCTGAGTCTGAGTCTGATCTGGTCTGTCTGTCTGTTATGTCTGTCTGTCTGTGTGTCTGTCTGGTGGATGTTATAATCTTGTCTCTCTCCTTCTCTGTCTCCTTCTCTCTCTCTCTCTCTCTCTCTCTCTCTGTCCCTCAGAGAACAGCAGTGCTGATCAGAAGCAGGCGTGTAAGAAACATGAGCTCTACGTCAGCTTCAGAGACCTGGGGTGGCAGGTACGGCCAGCACCCCACACATTCCTCTACACACACACACACACACACACACACCCTCCCCTGCTCAACTCTTCTCTCTCCTCCTCTCCTCTCTTCACCATATCCTTCCTTTTACTCAACCAATCACATGACTTTCCATTCCTTTTGATTCCATTTGGGCATAATGAACTATTGACTCACTCATGATCAATAACCTCTCTCTCTCTTTCTCTCTCTCTCTCTTTCTCTCTCTCTCTCTCTCTGCCTCGTTCTCCCAGGACTGGATCATAGCCCCAGAGGGCTATGCAGCGTACTACTGCGAGGGGGAGTGTGCGTTCCCGCTCAACTCCTACATGAACGCCACCAACCACGCCATCGTACAAACTCTGGTGAGCAGCCAGGACACGAGCGACTAACCCGCCAGTAGAAGTGAGTCATGTTAGATCTCTGCCGGTCAGTGACCTCCCATCCCCCCCCCCCCTCCCACCCCCCCCCCCCTCTCCCTCCCCAGGTCCACTTCATCAACCCGGAGACGGTGCCCAAGCCCTGCTGCGCGCCCACCCAGCTGCACGCCATCTCGGTGCTCTACTTCGACGACAGCTCCAACGTCATCCTCAAGAAATATCGCAACATGGTGGTCAGAGCCTGTGGCTGCCACTAGGGCTAGGGTCAACGTGTTGTAGCCCCTCCCCCACACACACACAAAGAGGAACAAACACGTGTGCGCACGCCCGCACGCCCGCACACACACACACACGCACACACACACACAAACAAACAAACCCAAACACACGTCCTGTGCTTTCTACTGTGTATATGAGACATTTAAAGCAGTGATTGTATAGCTATACACAGTCAACAATCTTTGGTTCATTTCATTTTGTTTATGGTAGTTAATGTGATTGTTTTTACTGTAGAGGTTATTTTTATGCTTTTTTATGACTGAACGACTTGGAGGTTTGAGAACTCTTCATGTACAATACTGTGTAAATAGTTTTTAAACAAAGAGAAAAGTGTATTTATTTCCTGGGAGTGTTAATGTTAGGTTTGTGTTTCTCCTGTGTTCTTCATTATCTATGTTATACAGTTACTCCAGCACTCTGAGGACTTGAACAGATTTCACCATCAGATTCCAGATATTACACTGTAGGCCTCAGGACCACAGAGGGTCTACAGGACAATCTGAATCTCCTTTGTCAAACTCTCTCTCTCTCTCTCTGATTCCCTCTCCTTCTCCCTCTCTGTCTCTCCATCTCTCTCTCTCTCCCTCTGTCTCCCACTTTCTCCCTCTGCTCACTCTCTCTCTCCTCTCTCTGTCTCTCCATCTCTCTCTCTCTCTCCCTCCGTCTCCCACTTTCTCCCTGTCTCACTCTCTCCTCTCTCTGTCTCTCCATCTCTCTCTCTGTCTCCCTCTCTCCCTCTGTCCCACTCTCTCTCTCTGTTTCTCCATCTCTCTCTCTGTCTCCCTCTCTCCCTCTGTCTCCCTCTCTCTCTGTTTCTCCATCTCTATCTCTCTCTCCCTCTCGTTCTCACGCTCTCTCTCCTCTCTCTCTCTTTCTCCCTCCTTCTCTCTAACACCCCCCCCCCCTCTCTCTCTCTCCCTCTCTCGCTCCGTGATGTTTTCCTTGCACAGTGAAGGTGGTAAATCCATCGTCTGTGCCAACCAAGCCAGCGGCGGTCTTGTCATGAGAAAAGGCCTCAGCCCTGTCCAGAGCCAGGGACCTACCGCAGCACACATGGCGCTCAGGAGTTGAACACCCGCTTTTACAGTTTTATAGCCTACAGACTGAAATATTTGATTTAAGATGAAGCAGATAAAGTAACGGAGTTGTTTACTTGAAAACAAGAAGCATCGATTATTCTTCCATTCCATTCCATTTATAGACTTCAACTTAAGTTTTTGTTTTCACCATAAAAGGGCAGACAGCGGTAACTCAAGACATGACGATGCCATAATACAAATGAGAGAGAGAAAGGGAGAGAGAGGGAGAGAGGAAGAGAGAAAGAGAGGGAGAGAGAAAGGGAGAGAGCGAGAAAGGGAGAGAGAGGGTGAGAGAGAGTGGTATTGTAGGTCATGGTAGGATGTTCAGGTCTACGCTCTGTGCTGTCTGGTCTGCCCTCCCATCTCGGTGTTATTTAAGAGGTCTATTTATTTTGAGCGGAGGGGACTGACAACACATCGTCTCCTCCGCTCACTACAGTGTTTTACTGCACAACTGGTACAATAAATTTGGAGAAAACAAGTATGACTCCGTCTTCTCTCTGGATAAATATGGAGCTACATGACCTTTAACCTTCAGCGGCGTGGATGTGCAGCAACTCATGTACAGTACAACATATGAACACACACACACACACACACACACACACACACACACACACACACACACACACACACACACACAAACAGCCTCTACAGTACGTTCCCATACATCAACCTTTTCCATGCAATCCTCCTCTCTCCTCCTCATCCTCTCTCTCTCTCTCTCTCTCTCTCTTTCTCTCTCTCTCTCTCTTCTTCCCAGGCTCTCCTCTCCTGTGTTCTCTCTCTCCTCCAACATCCTGTTTATTGCCTGGCCTGGCTTGGATTAGTGTACCATACCACCCGCAGACTTCCCAGCCCAGCAAAACTCAGCCCATGTGTGTGTGTGTGTGTGTGCGTGTCTGTGTGCACGCTCCTGTGTGTGTGTGTATGTGTCTGTGTGCGCGCGCTCCAGTGTGTGTGTGTGTGTCTGTGTGCGCGCTCCTGTGTGTGTGTCTGTGTGTGTATGTGTGCGCGCGCTCCAGTGTGTGTGTGTGTGTCTGTGTGCGCGCGCTCCTGTGTGTGTGTGTGTCTGTGTGCGCGCTCCTGTGTGTGTGTGTGTGTGTGTGTGTGCGCGCTCCTGTGTGTGTGTGTGTGTGTGTGTGTGTGTGTGCGCGGAGTCCCAGGGTCAGGGGGCGCTCAGAGCTGCGGGTCTCGGGAGTATAGGGCCGTGTTTCAGGACTACCAGCCTCTCCCACCTCCAGGTCAGAGGCGCCGGTCAATTCCTCACCTCTTCTTTACCGTGTGGCGAGATGGAGGTGAACTCAGGTGAATTCCTTCCCCGTTATCTGACAAGTTCCCCCTCCCTGTCCCCCTGTAACTCGGACATGCGATAATACACGTCCTAGGCCTGGCATTGGAAGCATGCTGTCGGCCCATCTCTGCCTGACCCCCAGTAGAGGGGTTAATGACCCCCATAGAAGTTAACGGGCTGGTAATATGGCCGTGTGCCCCTGGGTCCCCCACCCAGACCCCCCCCCCCCCCCCAAACCTCACATCCGCTGTCTGCACCTCCAGGCCTTCCGCCCCCCCTCCCTCCCCCCTCCACCCCTGAACCTGACCCCCAGGAACACCAGCACTAGCCTGCCCCCCCCACCCCTCCCAATCCATCACCACCTCGCGCCCCGACCCCCCCCCCCCCCCCCGGTGTCACGTTGTTTTATGTCCCCACAGGAACCACTCTTACCTCACCACGTTGATGGAGAGAAAGAACAATTCCGTTTATTTGCTTTCCACCGCTGCTTGGCACTTGACAGCCCCCTGCCATACGCGCACACACACGCACGCACACGCACACACACGCTGAACATGTAACGCGGTCTTTTCCTCAGATGCTGTATTAAGCCTCTGATTCAATGATCAGTCAGAGACAAACACAGACAGATAAGACAGAGGCACAGTCTGCCCTCTACTGATGAAAATGTTTACTCGCTACCGCTGTGTGCGCGTGTGTGTGTGTGTGCGTGCGCACGTGTGTGAGTCTGCCTATCTTATCAGTCTGTCTGGTGAAAGCATGAGTTTGATACACAGCCGAGTTAAACATTAAACTGGCTGTGCTTAAACGTTTAGAATATGCCAGTAAATCAGTTCTCTAGAGTTATTGGCTGATATGTGTGGTGTGTTGGCTTCCCATTCTGGAGGAGGAGGGGCCTCGGCCAGAAAGTCCCTATCGCTCTACACTTTCACTTTCACATGGAATTCAAAGTGTCAGGTTTCACACAGTGGGTACGTAGTCCGCCACGCAGACTTGTTGACGGCATCCTGCAATAAATGTAGCCTACACACCTACAGAGGCAAGAACACACGCGCGCGCGCACACACACACACACACACACACACACACACACACACACACACACACACACACACACACACACACACACACATACACACACAGCCCCCCCCCCCCCACACACACACCTCATGACATTTCCAGTGTTGACTGAAGGGGAGACTCCCTGTGCAGTAGCTCGCCTCTGCACTCACTCACCATAGACTTGGCTGACGTGATTTGGACAAGGGGATTATGAATTGATAAGCAGTATCATTACTGAACTGAATATCATTTATCAAGTGAATAAATTTAGTAGCTATGTATAAAGCAGCAGAGGGTTTTTGGACACCTGTATTCGTTTAATTGATGGATTTAATTCAACAATTCATTTATTTTTCATTGATGTCACCACCAGCCAATAAACTAGATAAATACATGTTGCACAACCACTTGACATATGCCTACGACAGGAAACCAAAAGTTTGAGCTACCACGTTAGTTTCGTTTTCTGTTTTCTTTGTGGCTTCGATCACTGAACTCTCCCAGCCTGTTAGGTTATGCAGCGGGCTTTCACTATTCGTTGCAAGTTTCCGAATAGGCCTAGTCTAATTTCTCACACGGAGAAGAAGGGTTCGAGTCTACCATTATGCTAGATAGGATTATTACAACTAAAGTAGCCTATGTTTATTATGCATATTTATTTTCTAATTGCTTTGTTGCTGATGCGATTTGAACTTGGCTGCGGAACCATCTATAGGTCAACCTACTGGAACTTCTTCATTTGGAATCATTAATTATTTATAATACAAATTCAAAGTTTGTATGTAGCCTACATTCAAGATGGAAGAGCGAGCCAAGAATTTGCGCCTGAGAGAATGGCTGATTGCGCAAATAGACAGCGGGCAATATGCAGGGCTGAGCTGGGAGAATGAGAACAGAACCCTGTTCAGGATTCCCTGGAAGCATGCCGCAAAGCAGGATTATAAACAGAACGAAGACGCGGCTCTGTTTAAGGTCAGGACTTAAAAGGATTGAAACACCACCGACCTTGGAAGAGCCACATGCATAATCCATCACAATCACTGCTGTTAACCACATACCGACTGGGTTGTAACTTGTTGCTCATGAATTATGTCCAGAAGATAATCTGTTCTAAAAGCTCTTTTTTTGGTATTGATTATTTTACATCGACGACTTATTGTGCATGTCTATTTACAAAGACACGTTTTATCTTGTTTCTTGCGTGTTTTGCAGGCTTGGGCTGTGTATAAGGGTAAGTATCGCGAGGGGAGGGATAAGGCAGACCCTACCATGTGGAAGACTCGTCTGCGTTGCGCCCTCAACAAGAGCACAGACTTCCAGGAGGTGCCACAATGCAGTCAGCTGGACCTGTCCGAGCCCTTCAAGGTCTACTGCATCAAAACCGAGACGGACTCAGACAGGGGACAAGGTAGGCCACACCTCTCCTTCACCTCGCTCCCCCTCTCCTGTCCCCGCCTATACCTGTCCCCTTCTAACCCCTCCCCTCCTGGCCACTCCCCCCTGCCCTCGCCCCCCCCCGACCTCACCTCTCCTCTCTCTGACTCCCCTCCTTCACCCTTCTCTCCATAATGCCCTCTTTTTTCCTCTCTTATTCTTCTGCCTCTCTCCATCCCCTCACAGAGTCTCTTCAGGCGGAGAGCCCGGAGGTCATTCAGGCTAGCTGGTCAGGTGACCCCCCTGGGAATCCCGAACTCCTCCACCCACAGGTACTGTAACTCAACGTCCGCGCAACCATACTACAACCATATCATAACCATACTGATGTGCCCCAACCATACTCAAACTACACTATCACAACCTGAGTATGGTCTAGAACTGCAGTCCTCATAACCTGGCAGAGTGACTATTAAAATAATATATTATTATATAATTATCGGACCATTGGAAAAAAAACACCACCTTACTGTAACATATCATGAAAAATGTACTTTCACAGATGAGAAAGATCTACAGATATTACTGAAGCTGAACTAGAGTTGCTTTATTAACTGGCTGCAGAGTTAGTAAATACTGACTTTGTGCTGCCACCTAGAGGACGGTTGTAACAATAGCAATCGGGGCTCGACTGCTGTATTCTATTCACCAAGTCTCTGCGCTTTGTTTGCACAAGATTTAAACCAGGTGTGTGTTTCTTTTTGCTCAGTTTGTCCATCGGAGGGAGAGTGAGGATGGAAACAGAGCGACGAGCCTCAGTGGTGGGTATATGTTTCGATGAGCCTCTTGTGCTTAGCGGTGTTGCGTGTTCATTCAGAGCGGCTCATGGTCTTTCCCTTGCAGAAGCTGTGGTGAGAGAACACATGTACCACTCGTCTGACGGGGGGACGCCACGGGGCCCCCTCCCTGCTCCCGCCTTCCTCCCCAGCTCCACGCTTAGCATCTCTGGTGAGACCACCCCCCCCCCCCCTCCCTCACGCTCAGCATCTCTGGTGAGACCCCCCCCTCTCCCTGCTCCCCCCTTCCTCCCCAGCTCCACGCTCAGCATCTCTGGTGAGACCCCCCCCCCCCCTCACGCTCAGCATCTCTGGTGAGACCCCCCCCCCCCCCCCCCTGCTCCCGCCTTCCTCCCCAGCTCCACGCTCAGCATCTCTGGTGAGACCCCCCCCCCCCCCCTCTCCCTGCTCCCCCCTTCCTCCCCAGCTCCACGCTCAGCATCTCTGGTGAGACCCCCCCCCCCCCCCCCCTGCTCCCGCCTTCCTCCCCAGCTCCACGCTCAGCATCTCTTGTGAGACCCCCCACCGAGCAGCTCGTCTCCAACGCTCACCCCCCCTCGTCCTTATATTAACTCAAATAACAATCCTCAACACAATATGTGTGTGTGTGTGTGTGTGTGTGTGTGTGTGTGTGTGTATGTATGTATGTATGTATGTATGTGTATATATATATATACATATATATTTGTATGTATGTATGTTTGTATGTATGTATCTATGTATGTATGTATGTATGTATGTGTATATATATACATATACATATATTTCTATGTATGTATGTATGTATGTATGCATGTATGTATGTATGTATGTATGTATGTATGTATAGGTATGTATGTATGTATGTATGTATGTATGTATATTTAAATCTATATATATATTTGTATGTATGTATGTATGTGTGTGTGTGTGTGTGTGTGTGTGTGTGTGTGTGTGTGTGTGTGTGTGTGTGTGCGTGCATGTGTGCCACGTGTGCGCGCGCGTATCCAGACGTCCGCCTGCGGGTGCGCTTGTTCTACCACGGCTGCCTGGTTCTGGACGTCACCACCACCTCCGCGGACGGCTGCTTCATCCTGCAGGGCCCGGCCCCCCTGGGGAGCGAGCAGATCTACGGCCCCTGCTCGGCCCAGCAGGTCTACTTCCCCCTCCCCACCTCGCTCCGCATGGACGCGGGCGTGGCGCAGGCCATGGACCGCCTCCTGCCCCACCTGAAGAGGGGCGTGCTGCTGTGGGTGGCGCCCGACGGCCTCTTCATCAAGCGCTTCTGCCAGGGCAGGGTCTACTGGAGCGGGCCCCTGGCCCCGCACACGGACAGGCCCAACAAGCTGGAGCGAGAGAGGACCTGCAAGCTGCTGGACATGGCCATCTTTCTGAGAGGTGGGTCTGTGGGCGGAGCAGGCGTGGAGAACGCTGGTACAAGTGTCCAGAACATAAGTGATGGGCGGGTACCTGGACATGTGGGAAGGGAGCTCGTTTGAATTTGATGAAGGACTCTGAACCTGCATTTCTCTCTCCTTCTGTCTCTGTCTGTCTGTCTGTCCGTCCGTCTGTCCGTCTGTCTGTCTGTCTGTCTGCCTGTCCATCCGTCTGTCTGTCCTTCTGTCCGTCTGCCTACGCCCAGAGCTCCAGGACCATCTCCAGGGGGAGGGAGAGAGTCCTCGCTATAAGGTTGACCTCTGTTTTGGGGAGGAGTTTCCAGACTCCAGCCTACTGGAGAGCAGGAAGCTGATTATGGTACAGGTGGGTGATTGGGCACACCAGGGTGACATCAGATGCATGCATGTCACCCCTCCAGCAGATGTCCTCGTAAGCACACTAACCTACGCTCTCTCCTCCCCTGTGTTCTTGTGGGAAGGTGGTACCCCTGTTCGCTGTCGACCTGCTGCAGAGGTTCCAGGCGGAGGAGAAGCACCTTCACACCCTCAGCGCTCACAGTGTGGAGGAGGGCCCGCCCAACCCCAACCCCACCCCCGCCCCCGCCCCCACCCTGAACACCAGCAGAGACCTCCGACCCCCCCCCCCAGCAAGACCTACTGAACCCCCGACCTCAGAGCACCAACGACAAGTCTGAATACCTCAAACAGGACAGTGCACCCCAAATAACAGTATGGTGATTTGATTATAATGCATATTTTCGAGAGGCATATGCATATTTGGACTAAATGACCTTTCACACTGCCAAAAAGTTATCTGTATCAGTCAGCTAACAGTCTATGCCTTTTCTTCGAAATACTTGAGTGTGAAAGCTTGCGGGCCGTTCCAGGCCTAGATGCCGCTGGGGAGCCGGTCTGTAGCGGACTGATGTGGATGACAACGCCGGGCATTTTAGAGCGTTAAGCGGTCGTGCTGTGAAATAGGGAACTTGTACTGTGAAAGCAGGAAGGATTGGAGTCACTAGTTGTGGGCGGATGTGGATCAAGGCCATGGGGATCATAGTGGCCTGGGGTGAAAGGCTCGTAAGACTGGATTAGTCTGGATTAGTAATCGTATCACTGTTGTAGCATAATAGAGGTGTATCATGTGAAGAGTCTTTCTACTTCCTGTCACCTGATTATCAGTATCTCTAAATCTAACGTATGAGCCCAGACAACACATCAGCAGCTGTAATATAAAGCAAGGATATGAGCGATTTAGACCTCTATCTCTGGTAATATAACACTGTAACATTTAATTGTATGAGTAAAGTATTATCTAAATGAACTCTCCTTTGCAATTATTTATCGTAGCACATGAATGCTTGACGAGCCATTCAGTATAGCCTCTACACTGTGGACTGTATGGTAAAGATTCGTGAAGAATATCACACATCCATATGAATCTATAAAGCTTTTTTTTGTTTATTTCTAGCGAACATCATAGAACAGATTCACAATTTTAAAAATATACATTTTTATAGCTATAACATTTACAAAGAAAAAAAAAAACAGGTAAGGTTTTTGTTTTTGAAAAACAAAACAAAAAACAAAAAAACTAAAGTGAAAGAGTGTGCTGAATCAGAAGAGATACCCGTATCTGAGTTTTTAAAATACTTTCATTGTTTTTCCCTGCACTCAGACATATACAGTACATGAAGAAAAGAATGGGGAACAGAAGCATACCGTACACAGGGGTCACAGGGGTCAAAGGGTATTCACAAAGCATCATGTTCCAACATGTTATTACTGTAGCACCATTACTCTTCCTGCCACACCCCTTCCCTTCTTCCAGCCATCCTTCTTTTTCTTTTTTCCTCCACTGAAAAAACGAGTGTTGAGGCCAGATGGCAGACCTGTACGGAAGTACGGAAGAGCATTAGGGCCAACAACAAGTTTTTTTTTTTAAAGCTTCTGACTTAAAGTCAGAATTTCTGACTTTAAAGTCAGAATTTCTGAGAAAAAAAGTCAGAAATAACTTCTGAGATTAAAGTCAGAATTTCTGAGATTAAAGTCAGAAGCTTTAAAAAAAAAAAATCTCTGTTATTGGCCCTAATGCTCTTCCGTAGACCTGTCTGTGTGGATGGAGGTCGTCTGTTGCGCAATTTTTCATTAGTGTTTTTCCCCTCGAGTTGGTTTTTTTCTGAGCTAATGATGCGAACACGTTGGAGCGCAACGCCTTTGGCGAGCGGCGTGGTGACGACGGGACGCCTAGCGGTGAGATTAAAAAGGTGAAGGGTTCGCCGGTACATTCACCCTGCCTGCCCGCAGCGACACTTGCGACTTCGGCTCAGAAGCGAGAAAAACAAAACGGAAAATGCATTACGAAAGTGACAATCAGAGAGTTTGCATTAAATCTGTTTAGCATATTTATATAACATCTGTAATGTAATATATAGTCATATATTTATTCATATATATATATCTGCACTTTCTCAGTAGAGTTTACTTTCATAACACTGATTGAAAATCGATACCCTGCAGAAAAACATTTTCAGTAAGTAGGCATGTGGGACAACCATTACAAAAACAGAGTGAACCCAGACAAGTG
Source organism: Borostomias antarcticus (assembly GCF_949987555.1). Classification (NCBI taxonomy): domain Eukaryota; kingdom Metazoa; phylum Chordata; class Actinopteri; order Stomiiformes; family Stomiidae; genus Borostomias; species Borostomias antarcticus. The sequence continues at coordinate 22,439,534 of NC_140244.1, read as the reverse complement.
CTTGATTGTCTCACTAAATGTCTCACTGTCACCTGCCCTCCCCAGAGCACCGACCTCTGGCCCCTGTCAGAGTTGTGCTGAGCAAAGAGGGGGAGAGGGACAGAGGGAGGAGAAGAGAGGGACAGAGGGAGGAGAAGAGAGGGACAGAGGGAGGAGAAGAGGGGGACAGAAGGAGGAGAGGAGAGAGACAGAGGGAGGAGAGGAGAGGGGCCGAGGGAGGAGAGGAGAGAGGGACATAGGGAGGATAAGAGAGGGACATAGGGAGGAGAAGAGAGGGACAGAGGGAGGAGAGGAGAGAGACAGAGGGAGGAGAGGAGAGGGACAGAGGGAGGAGAGGAGAGGGGGACAGAGGGAGGAGAGGAGAGGGACAGAGGGAGGAGAAGAGAGGGACAGAGGGAGGAGAGGAGAGGGACAGAGGGAGGAGAGGAGAGAGAGAGAGGGAGGAGAGGAGAGGGGGACAGAGGGAGGAGAGGAGAGGGACAGAGGGAGGAGAGGAGAGGGGGACAGAGGGATGAGAGGAGAGGGACAGAGGGAGGAGAAGAGAGGGACAGAGGGAGGAGAGGAGAGAGACAGAGGGAGGAGAGGAGAGGGGGACAGAGGGAGGAGAGGAGAGAGGGACAGACGGAGGAGAGGAGAGGGGGCCAGAGGGAGAGCCGGGCTCCTGTTCCGGGCAGCAGTGTGGACACCCGTAAAATCTTTTTCCTTCCCTGCAACCCTGCCTTGAGGTCTCTCCATTGTGTGTCTTGGTGGGCGCAAATAGAGACAAGGAGGGTGTGTTTGTGCTTGTGTGTGTGTGTGTGTGTGTGTGTGTGCGTGTGTGTGTCTACTCCCACTTCCTCTGCTTAGAGCCATGAGGTAAATCCGGAGGGGGCGTGTCAGTCTCGTTGGGGGGGAGGAGGAGGTCGGGGGCGGACCAACGCCTCTTGCGTGGGCGTGGCTGCTCTCGGGCGGGGGGGTCTGCCGTGGGGGGAGGAGGAGGAGGAGGAGGAGGAGGAGGAGGAGGAGGAGGAGGAGGAGGAGGAGGAGGATGAGCGTGTGCCTGGTGAGGGAGAGGAGGAGGAGGCGGCGGCGGCGGCATCATCTCCTCTCGGTGTGCGGCGGAGTCCGGCGCCGGCCTGGCCCTGGCGCCGTGTGTGCGCTGGGCTCGGGGGGCGGCGCGCGTGGCGTGTGTCCGGGGGAGAGTGTGTGCGGGGGTGAGGGCCAGGCAGACGTCCCCCTCGGCCAGCTGGCGGCAGGCCAGCCCGTAGAGCTGCAGGGTTCTCTGAGGGCAGCAGGAAGACCAGCCCCGGTCCCTCACAAAGAACGGGTACTCCGCCAAAACCGTCAGGAGCTCCTGCACAAGAACAAGATTTAAGAGTCCCTTATTCGTCACAGTGTACAATTACAGTGAAATGTTGCTACCGGGTCTATCATCAACAACAATAACAACAACAACAACAACAACATAATAATAATAATAATAATAATAATACATTTTATTTGTAACACACTTTTCATTTAAAAAAAATCTCAGAGTGCTACAGGTTTACAAACAAAACACAACTGAAAAAAACAAAACAAAACAACAATCAACAAAACAATCAACGTCATCATACTGTAAACATCTACATCAATACAGCCAAACTAAAGACGGAGGCAGCCGTGACTTAAAAAAAAAACTGTAGTATGACAGCTTTTACATATGAAAAACACTGCATGGACTTTCAATGGATGGGAAAGCCCACCCGAGCATTCATCCAATGGGAAAGCTGCCCCGAGCGTTCAGCCAATGGGAAAGCCCACCTGAGTGTTCAGCCAATGGGAAAGCTGACCCGAGCATTCAGCGAATGGGAAAGCTGACCCGAGCGTTCAGCCAATGGGAAAGCTGCCCCGAGCGTTCAGCCAATGGGAAAGCTGAACCGAGCGTTCAGCCAATGGGAAAGCTGACCCGAGCGTTCAGCCAATGGGAAAGCTGACCCGAGCGTTCAGCCAATGGGAAAGCTGACCCGAGCGTTCAGCTAATGGGGAAACTGACCTGAGTGTTCAGCCAATGGGGAAACTGACCTGAGTGTTGCGGTCGGCGAGGAGGACCTGCAGGTGGTTGAAGCCGTGCGCGCCGCCGGCGGCGATGAGCAGCACGGTGCAGGTGCCGAGGTGGAGGTCTGGCGTGGCGTCCGCGCTCCTCAGGAAGTCCTCGGTGCGTAGCTCCTCCACCCGTTTCAGACGCCCGTTGGCCAGCTCGATCAGGGATCCCTTGGCGAAGTGAGGTAGGAGCGTTGAGGGCGGGGCCTGGGGGCTGGCGGGCGGGGAGGCGGGGCGGGGCGGGCGGGGGCGACGCCCCGGTGAGAGCTCGCTGCCGCCCCGCTGTCTCTCGCGCCCGCTCTCTCGGTCTCTCTCCCGCTCTCTGCGCTCTCGGTCTCTCTCTCTGTCCATCTCTCTCTCTCGTTCCCGTGTCTCTCTCTCGTGCTCGCGTTCCCGCTGGGAGGCGTGGCTGTTGGGCTGGCCCTGGGGCGAGTGCTGGGAGCCCCCCGCGCCGTGGAGCCGGGGCCCCGGGGGGCCGTACACGGGCGTTCCTGAGGGGCTGTAGAGGGGGTAGGCCTGGGCCTGGACCTCGGCCTGGTGGCTCTGCTGGAGGAGCGGGGGGTAAACCGACCCGAGGGAATAGTAGATGTGGGCCTCGACCGGCGAGCCCCCCTGGGGGTCCAGCAGCAGGGCTCCTCTCCCCCCCCGGGGGTCTTGCCCGGGAAGCTGGGGCCTGGAGGGGCCCTTGGCCGCCCCGCGGGGGTCCCTGTCCTGCAGAGGGGAATGTGTGTCCGGGCCGTCCTGAGTGGGGGACTCGGGGAACCCCGGGCCTCCCGGGTGGGAGGGTACCTCCGCGTACCTCCGCCGCCCGTTGGCGTGCGAGCCGTGGGGGCTGACGACCAGCCGGGCTCTGCCGCCGTCGTTCCCGTACTCTCCCGAGGGGGGCGCCCTGGAGGCGGAAGCAGTCCTGCTGCCCGGCCCGTCCAGCCCATTGGGCCTCTTGCCCAGGTACCTGTGTCTGCCCTCGCCCAGGGAGGGGTCAGGCGGGTAGAGGGGGGCGTGGGGGAAAAGGGGCGTGGGGGAGAAGAGAGGGGAGGGGTAGTCCCGACGGCCTGCGCCGTAGTAGGACCACAGCTCCCGGGAGTCGGCTGGGTAGGGGCTCTTAAAGGAGGAGGAGGAGGAGGAGGAGGAGGAAGAGGGAGGCAGAGGGAGCGGGAGCTCTCCTCTCAGCCACCTGGAGTGGTGGGGCAGGGGGGAGGAGAGAGGCTC